>NC_073227.2:14833000-15436000 GCF_029281585.2 Gorilla gorilla gorilla
CTGTCCTGGTCCACATTGTGTCCCCACCACCTAGAAATCATGCAGCCCTCAGGTGGTATTTGAGATATATATTTGTATATGTAAGATTTTCTTAAATCTTATTTTATTAACTAATTCTAAACTTTAGAAAAGTTTCAGGAATAGAAAAAAGAGCTCCCATATCCTTTCCCAAGGTTCACTCATCACTACCATTTTTAACCTATTTGCTTAACATCCCCGTCTCTACACACATAACACCTTTGTTCCACCTTTGTTGCCCTAGACGCTACACACCTCAGTATGTGTACACACAGCTGTTTATAGGCTGTGCCTTTGGTTTGTTTCTTAAGGTGCACTATATGTAGATCATTCACTCAACAAATGTTAAGTGAGCACCTACTACACAACCAGCACTGTTCAGGCACTGGGGGTTCAGTAGTGAATGAAGCAGGCAACAATTCCTGCCTCCAGGGAGCCCTGCCACAAGTTTCCTGTCCAGGTCTTCACTGGGCCATGCAGGCCATGCTTCTCTTTGAGGGCTAGGAGACAGACCACTGGGTTTGGTGGGGTCCACCTGAAGAAGCATGGGATGCCCACAGGATACCCTGGAAAGGCCTGCCTCGAGTCAGGCATGCCTGGCTCAGAATCCCACCTGCCGCTTACAAGCTGTGTGACTGCAGGCCAGTGGCATGCCCTCTCTGAACCTGGAATGTCTCTTTAACTTGAGGTAACAAGCCCACTATCTGGCAGCATCAAGTGGCCATTGGATGTCCGGCTCCTTCCCGTGACTCTGGCGGGGCCTGGTGGACGCCCTGCTCTCCCTTCTCCGCTTCACTCCCTTGAGCAAGTCACTTGGCGTCCCTGAACTTTATGTTCAGCAACTGTTCTGAAGGCAGGTGGATACCGGGGAGGAAACTAAGAACCCACGAGTATCGTCCTGGGTGCTCACGCCAGGGCTTCATTCTTGGCATGACTTTTCTGCAATGGGGCGGTCACCCCCGCTTAATAGAAGTGGAATCTGCAGCTCGCAGGGGCTAGTCGCATCCCCTGGTGCAGGGGCAGGATGGGACCCAGGCTGCCTCACTGTGCAGCGGGGACTCTGACTCTCCATGCTGTATGAAGCAACCTGCTGCCTACCCTCGAACCACAGGCACTATCGCACCCTCATCAAGGGTCACCAGACCCCGGGCCCAGGGGCCAGGCAGATAACACAAATGAGAGAAGAGGGTGAGGGCTCGGGGACACCTGGGATGCCTGGTGTCAGGGGGCACTGCTGACTTAGTGCCAGCTGGCAGTTTTTTCAAGAACAGACAGAAATTTAGGATTAAATTGAAAGCAATCTCTCTCAGGCATGGAACTCACCATCAACCTTGATCTAAACAAGGCTGTGAATAGCCCGGTGGGGTTTTGGCCCTGTGGTTTATGCCAGCCTGGCCCTGGCCCTGGCTAGAACTGCCCCATTGAGTTTTCCACCTGGGTCTTTGCCAGGACACTGGGCCAACTGTGTCACCTGGTGACCTCATTACCTGGTGTTTCTGCTGGTCCGAGGCGACGCCATCCCACCACAGCCGGAAAAACTCCTGCTCCACAGCGATGAACCGGCGCTGCTGGCCGCGGGCCAGCTCTTCCACCACTGAGGTGTAGACATTGGCGGCATACGCCCGCATGCTTTCCTGGGGAGGGGACAGCATCATGCCAGCCCGGTCCAACAAGACCAAGTGTCCCTGGGGCCCCTGCCATTCGCCGGGTGCGTCTGCATGGGGTTGGGGGCTCTGCCCTTCCTTCCCTGCTGCTCACCCCCCACACAGCTATTAGGCACTCGCTCCATACCAGGCTCTCCCCACTGGATGGGATCGTGCTCTCCTGGGGGAGAGGGACAGGGAAACGACACCCTACATGGGCAGAGACACGTGCCCTCCCAGCCCAGGGGTCAGGGACAGCACACTCAAGCCGGGCCTTGAGTGTGCAATTTGGGGGGCTGGGCCCTGAGTGTGCCATTGAGGGGCAGCACAGGAAAGTCTTAGGCCCCAGTCGGGGTGTGGTCCAGTGACCCCAAAGGGGCCTGCTGGGGCTGAAATGATGAAAGCTGGTGCTGAGAGGAGGAGCTCCCCAGGCTGTCCCTGGCATCTAGGCGTCTGCCTCCCCAAGGCTGGGAGCTCCAAGGACCACAGCTGTAGTGTGTTCCCATCCGAGTCCCAAGGGCCCTGCACACAGGGTGCCCACAGAGTGCTTAAATGAATGGAAGGAGCACCGAGCAGGGAGTCAGGAGGCATGAGGGTTATTACCGAGCGACCTTGGGCAAGGCAGCAACCCTCTCTGGGCCTCGGTTTTCTCCTCTGGAAACTGGCTGTAGTGGGCATGCTTCCCCTACCCTTTACAGATGGGGAAACTGAGGCTTAGGGACCAAAGCCCCTCGCCCAAGGTCCTGAGCAGAACCAGGAGGTGACCGCAGGTCCACCTTCACCCCTGTCCTGGGGGACGGAGGACGCTGAGCTGGCCTCCAATATTCAGCCCCGCAGGGGACCAGCCCGACCCCTTCCCAGCGGGCACCCGACATCCACCTACTCTGAAGCCAGCCTCACCCTCTCCTGCTCCAGGCTTCCCTGGAAAATGGGTTACCGCTGTCAACCCCCAAGCCCCTCCCCAGCCGGGAATGCAGGGGTCCCTCCAATCTGCACCACCCTCCAGAAGGGGAAATGGGGGTTCAGAGGCAGGAAGTGACTGGCCCGAAGTTAGCGACGCAACCAGTCAATGGCAGCGTGGGGTCCTGAACCCACTGAGCCTCCTTCTGCGCCGGCATCGGGCCCCGGGACGCAAACCCACACTCAGATCCCGCGGGGAGAGGGAAGCTGCAACCTCAGGGGCGCGCGGGGCGTGGTCGGCACCTACCTGCACAGTGTAGACCCAGCCCACGTCCATGTGGCTGTGGGGCACCACGAAGGCCCGGATGGGGCCGGCGGACTGGACCCCTGGCGGTCGCAGCAACAGGAGCGGTGCCAGCAGCCGCAGCCAGCACAGCTGCCCCATCCCTGCGGCCGGCCGGGAAGGTGCCAGGCCCACTTCCGGGTCCGCGAGGGGCGGGGCGGCCGCGCGGGCGGGGACGCGGCCCATTGGCTGCGGGCGGGGGCGGGGCCCATTGGTTGCCGGCTGGACGCCGACCCCGGGAAGCTCGGGAAGGGGGAGCCGGAGGCGCGGGGCCCGCAGCAGGGCAGGGCGCCTGCTCTTTGCGGTTTAGCTCTCCATCCCTGTCTCCAGCTTTCTGGCCTTCCCTCCCTGTCCATCCTTTCAGCCCCGTCTCCCCCAAGCCTGCCAGATCTCCCCCAACCAGAGGAGACCCCTTCTCGCCCAAAGCCCACGCTCTGGAGGTTCCTCTCGGAGCGTGTGCCTCTTCGCAATACCTGCATCCCGCCCTCTGGACTCGGCTCCGGGACTCTGAGGCTACCGTGCAAAATTCGGCTCAGCACGGACCCTGTGAGCTCTGCCACCAGGAACCTTCCCTGACAACCCTTTCCCGCCTCTCCCTCGCGTCGAAACCCCATCTGGGCGGCGCCATGGGGGGCTTGTTACGGGACTGCCTCCTTTTTTTTTTTTTGGACAGGATCTCACTCTGTCTCCCAGGCCGGAGTGCAGTGGCGCGATCAGGGCTCACTGCAGCCTTGACCTCCCGGGCCCAAATGATCCTCCCACCTCAGCCTCCTGAGTAGCTGGGACCACAGGGGCACACTGCCACACCCAGCTAATTAAAAAAAAAATTTGTAGAGATGGGGGCCTCACTATGCTGCCCAGGCTGGTCCCAAACTCCTGAGCTCAAGCGATCCTCCTGCCTCCGCCTCTCAAAGTGCTGGGATTACAGGCATAAACCAGCATGCCTGGCTCAACTGTCTCCATTTTAAGGAGGAGAACTGGCTTTCAGAGACAGTAACTGACTTGTCCAAGATCACGCAGTTAGTGGAGGAGCCAAGAGAAGCTTTCTGGGTTACTGGATGGTGACCTGGGGCGACACAGGTAACCTCGCTGAGCCTCAGTGAAATGGGTCCGATAGAGGAGCTGTGAACAAAGTAAGGATGCACCCAGGCTGAGAGCGTGAGCACAGCACCCCTTGCCTGCACTCAGGGGAGGTGCGGTCACATTGGTGCAGCCTGTTTGGGACTGTTGCCTGGAGTCAGCCCTGTCCACTACTCCCTGCCCAAGAAAGCAAGGGTCTGTGGCCTGGGGTTTACTGTCTGAGAACCACTTGGCTGTGCCCCTGCCTGGCATTTCCTAGCAGAGCCAGAGCTGCAGCTCTGAGAAAAAGTGCTGGTCCTCTTCTCCATTATGTAACAAATGGAAACTGAGAACAGGTTCTCCAAGCAGGTCTGCCTCCTCCTTCTGTCCTGTCCACCTCCTGGGGTCCCCTGCATCCCCATAGCCTCAGGTCAGATGCTCTGATCCTGATGTGGACAGTACTCACTAAAACATGTCCCCATGACTGGCCAGGCTCACAGCTGGGCTCCACTCTCCAGCCTCTGCATCCAGGTGCGGCCACGTGGCTAAGTGCTAGTCAATGGGATGGGTGGGGGCGGGCACTGTGCTCCTCTTCCAGGCTGGCCCCTAACAACCTCCTGTGGGTGAGCCCTGCTCTCTTACTCACCCACTGCTCCAGTGGAGGGCACTTCGAGGACCTCAGGGAGGTTAGAGCCACCAATGGAGGCTCTGAAGAACCACATGGAACCATGAGGAACCCAAGGAGCTGTGACAAGAGGGAGAAATAAGCTTTAATTGTGTTAAGCCACTGAGTTTATCGATAAGGCAGTGTCACAATCTTTGGCAGACTGTATCTGCCAAAGATGGGCTCCACAACATTACCCACCCCCCAAGCTCTTTGTAGAATTTGGTTGACTAGAAAAACCACACTGTAAAATATCTCAAAACGTTTATTCTAAGCCAAATATGAGTGGCCATGGCCTGTGACACAGCCTCAGGAGGTCCTGAGAACAGGTGCCCAAGGTGGTTGGGCTATAGCTTTATACATTTTATGGGGACAGAAGTTACAGGCAAAGACATGAATCAATATATGTAAAGTATACATTGGTTTGGCCCAGAAAGGTGGGACATCTTGAAGTGGGTGGGTGGTGCTTCCAGGTCAGAGGAGGATTCAAAGATTTCCTGATTGGCAATTGGTTAAAAGAGTTAAGCTTTACCTGAAGAGTCGGAGTCGGCAGAAAGAAATGCTTGAGTTAAGACAATGGGGATGTGGAAGCTAAGGTTCTTGTTACGTAGATGAAGCCTCCAGTTAGCAGGCTTCAGAGAGAATAGATGTGCTTGTCTCTGGGGACCTTAAAAGGTATCAGACTCTCTGGAAAAGAGCTAGTAAGTAAGGAGATTCTCTACAGAATGCAAGTTTCCCCCACAAGAGATGACTTTGCAAGGCCATTTCAAAATATGTCAAAGAAAATTTATTTTGGGGTAAAATACTTTGATTTCCTTTAGGGCCTGCTCTCTGTCATGTGTTGCTATACCAGAGTCATGTTAGAATCGGGTATCTGATTGCTACAAAGAGTGTTCTGTCAGTCTTAGGAGGATCTCTATGTTAATGTTAATGCTGGTCAGCTGTGCCGAAACTTAAAGGGAGGAGGCTATAATGAGGCATGTGTGACCTCCCACTTCCCATCATGGCCTGAACTAGTTTTTTGGGTTTCTTTGGGGTCCCCTTGGCCAACAGGGGGTCCATTCTGTCAGCTGGGGCTTATAATTTTATTTTTGATTTACAATATGATCTTGACATTCTTCCTATTGGGAGATAGGGTCTATGTCTCCTCTCATTGAATCTTGTTTATTTATTGTTTTTTATTTTATTAATTGTTGTGTTTTTTAGAGATAGAGTCTTGCGCTGTTGCCCAGGCCAGAGTGCAGTGGTGGGCTCCTAACTTACTTCAGCCTCAAACTCCTAGGCTCAGGTGATCCCCCTGTTTCAGCCTCCTGAGTAGCTGAGACCACAGGAATGTGCCATCATGCCTGGCTAATGAAAACTTTTTTTTTTTTTTTTTTTTTTTAGATATAATATCTCGTTATGTTGCCCAGGCTGATCTTGAACTCCTGGGCTCAAGGCATCCTCCCACCACCATCTCACAAAGTGCTGAAATTATAGGTGTATGCCACCATGCCCAACTAATTTTTCTTTTCTTTTTTGTAGACAAGATCTCTCTATGTTGCCCAGGCTGGTCTCAAACTCCTAGCCTCAAGGGATTCTCCGAAAGTGTTGGGATTACATGCATAAGCCGCTCTGCCTGGCCCATGGGCGGGCTTGTGACACACTTGTTACAAAGAGATTGCAGTGAAAGTGGTGCTGTGTGACTTCCATGACATCCCTGTTCACTGGAGCACTCATGCGTGGAGGCCTGAGTTGCCCTGTCAGCAGTCCAACTACCCTGAGGCCACCATGCTGTCAGGAAGCCCAAGCAGCCCACATGGGGCAGACCACATGGAGCAGCTCAAGATCACCATGCTGTTTCAGCTCCAGCCCCCCATCTGACTACAACCACATGTGAGACCTCATGTCATTTTCTCTCCCGCCCACTGTATCACAGCTGTGTAGGGTTTCATTTGTACTTTCCTCAAGGCTCTTGCGTGAGCTCTTGCTGCAGCTAGTCTCAGGCTTGAAGGTGATACTCACAACCCTCTCCTGGATTATTCATTCAGATCCCTTTCACCCTCAACTAGACCCATGCTGGACTAGATAGCTTACCTGGTGGGTTGCCCCAGATCCTCACCAATGAGGATGAGCCCCTGGTGACCATTCCCTTCTTGAGCCATAGCTGCTGACTTGCCTATTTGCTGACTACATCAGGTGAAAGAGTCCTGAGGGACACCCATGTGGGTGGCATACAGTCTTCTCTGCTTCCATTGTGTGACAGCAACCCTACCTCCTCTGATGGTTCAGGTCAACTGCCCCTGCTCGATGGGTGACTCTTCCCCTGCCTACTGGTGTCTTGACATGAGTAGCCTGGCGTGACTGGTGTCGCTTGGTGGAAGCATTCCCCTTTGGAAACCAGAACCTCTGAACCTACAGAATCTGCAGTTGTGTGGACAGGAAGCACAAGTTCTCCAAGTAGGTCACTGAGAGTGATGCTAAATTAGGCTATTCCTGCTTCCATTCTTTGGTTCTTAGGCCCAGGTATTTTACCCACTGGGGACATCGTGTACTGGTCATTGACTTGGGGTGTACATACACCCTGGAGGATGGTGCCCTTGCTTCACAGGTGGCGACTCCAAGCTGGTGCTGTGGCTGAGCCTTCAGCTGGCCACTCCATTCCCCCATCAGCCAGCAGCCTCTGGGTTGCACAGCACATAATAGGACCACTAGGCACCATGGGTGTGCCTGCGGTTGCACCTCTTTTGCTGTGAAGTGGAGCCCTTGGCCGGATGTGATGTTGCACCCTCGCTTGGGGCTCTAATACTGGAGCAAGCCGGCCACCATGTCATGAGGACTCTCAAGCCATCTGTGGAGAGGCCCATCTACAGAGGAACAGAGGCCTCCCACCAACAGCCGGCACTGTCTTGCCAGCCCAGGTGTGAGTGCCTTGGAAGCAGGCCCTCCAGCCCAGGCCCAGCCATTCCAGAGGACATCCTGACTGCAACCTCAGGGAGGCCCACGAGGCACAACACACAGCGAAGCCACCCTGAATTCTTCACCTGCAGACACCGGGATGATCATAAACGTCTATTGCTGCTTTCAGCCACATTTCTTGAAATATTTGGGTATTTTTCCCTAGTGTCTGGTTACCTGAGTCAATGAGCATCAGTCCTGTTGGGGAAGGAGTAGGGGATTCCCATAGGCCTTTGTTACGATGTTGCAGAGTCCTTCTTCCTGGAAACACGCTTTTCCTTTCAGTGGATGGGATCTGGACTTGAAAACTGGCTCAGGTCTGGACACTGGGCAAGGGATCAGGATTTCTCTTTGGGTGGCTACCCTCAACCTCCTAACCCCATCTGCCTTAATTTGTCCAGAGAGGATGGGCCAAGTCTCACCTGTGTCAGCCATCCATCTATCTTGCCTCTTTCTATCTTTCTCCTCCTTCCTTCCTTCCATCTCCTTCCTTCCTTCCCTCCCTCCCTCTCTCCCTCCCTTCCTCCCTTCTTTCTTTCTTTCTTCCTTCCTTCCTACCTACCTTCCTTCCTTCCTTTCTTTCTTTCCTTTCTTCTTTCTTTCTTTCCTCTCTTTTTCTCTTTCTTCTTTCTTTTTTTTGGAGTTTTACTCTTGTTGCCCAGGCTGGAGTGCGATGGCATGATCATGGCTCACTGCAACCTCCACCTCCCGTGTTCAAGCAATTCTCCTGCCTCAGCCTCCCGAGTAGCTGGGATTACAGGAGCCAGCCACCACGGCCTGGCTAATTTTTTTTTTTTTAAGTAGAGATGGGGTTTCACCATGTCGGCCAGGTTGGTCTTGAACTCCTGACCTCAGGTGATCTACCTGCCTCAGCCTTTCAAAGTGCTGGGATTATAGGCATGAGCCACCATACCCGGCCAGGTGCCATTTTCTATCAGGCATCTCCATGGCTCGCCGTGGACCTCACTGTGTTCCAGCCTTGGTGCTTGTTAAAGTGATTGCACTGACCTTGCTTCCAGTGGTTTGGTGCAGGCTCCTAGCCCCTTATTTCTGGATCCTCTTATTCCCAGCTCTCTCAGCAAACCTGGTTCTGTAACGGCACCTCCCACCACCCACCCTGGCCTATGGCGGACAGCCCCATCCCTGAGCTACCTGGTGAAGCCGGTGCTGGGTCAGTGGGACGTCCTCAGTGGTGTCTTGTGGAACGCTGTCACCCAGTGGGTTTTCTGCCTGCTCCGGTCCATGCCCACTTCTCTGTCTTTTGATCCCTTCTTCTGTCATCTGCCATCTTTCTCCAAGTTTCAAGGGCCACTTCAGCAGTGTGTTAGCACTGTCTCCTGCTGTTAAATCCGGCATGACTGGTGTGTTAGTCATCTCGGGCTGCCATAAGAAGAAACCACAGACTGAGCGGCTTAAACAGCAGACATTTATTTTCTCCTGGTTCTGGAGGCTGGAAGTCCAAGATCAAGGTACCAGCAGGATCGGTTTCTGGAGAGGGCTCGCTTCTTGGCTTGTAGATGGCTCTCTTCTCCCCGTGTCCTCATATAGCCTTTCCTCTGTGCATGTAAGGCAGGAGGAAGGAGGAGGGAAGGAAGAGGGAGGGAGGGAGAGAGAGAGAGAGAGAACGAGATCTGGTGTCTTTTCCTCGTTTTCTAAGGATACCAGCCTTATCAGGTTAGGGTCTCACCCTGATGACCTCATTTCACCTTAATCACATCCTTAGGCCCTGTCTCCAAATACAGTCACATTGGAGGTTAGAGCTTCCATCTATGAATTTTTTTGGGGAATACAATTGAGTCCATAACAACGGGAGAAGTCCCCCATTTCATGAGCTCCTCCTGCCCTTGATCCGGTCCCAAGAGCACTGTCCCACCCCCACTGCTCCGTGCTGGCTGGGTCCATAGCTCCTTTGGGGTGTAGTGTTGTCCTCCCTGGCTGGCCCAGCATGTCCCCAGGTGGGTGTGGTTGTGACTTAACCCCAGTGATGAATCTGGTGGCCGGCACAGGTTGTAGGTGGATTCTGAGGGCAGGATGTTTGGTCTTCCACGTTGAAGGCCGCGGTATCATCTTTAGGCAAGGAGAGAGCCTGTTATCCTCTGAGGGAGGACTTGGGCAATTCTGCAGGCCCAGAGGGTCCAGGTAAATCTGGGGAACCACAGGTGGAGACTGTGCATTCACCCAGACATCCCATCGCGCTCTTCTTGGAGTCCCACTCCTTTGTGATCAGATCTGGAAGCTTGGCATTGCAGACCTGACGAGGTTGGGGACCTGGCCTAGTCTGCAGCACCCCTCTTCATAACTCAGCCCTGGGCTGGTTCTTGCTTTTTTTTTTTTTTTTTTGAGACAGAGTTTTTGCTCTTGTCTCCCAGCCTGGAGTGCAGTGGCGCGATTTCAGCTCACTGCAACCTCCACCTCCCGAGTTCAAGCAATCCTCCTGCCTCAGCCTCCTGAGTAGCTGGGATCACAGGCGCCTGCCACTACACCCAGCTAATTTTTGTATTTTTAGTAGAGATGGAGTTTCACCCTGTTGGCCAAGCTGGTCTTGAACTCCTAACCTCAGGTGATCTGCCTGCCTCGGTCTCCCAAAGTGCTGGAATTACAGGTGTGAACCATGACACCTGACAGGGATCACATTTCAACATGAGATTTGGAGGGGGCAAATATCCAAACTCCATCAGGAGGGTAGGGTAGGGGGTACAGTTTTAAACTGGGTACAATTTAAAGGGGTGCAGTTTTAAATAGCAAAAGGCACATTGAGAAAGTGACATCTGAGCAGGAGGTGCAGAAGAGGGCGGTGTGGATGTCTGGGAACCAACCTTACCAAACTTACTGGGCAGCAGTCACTGCAAGTGCAAAGGCCCTGAGGCAGCACCATACCTGGTAAGCTCAGGAGCCAGCAAGGAGGTCCCTGTAGCTGGAATGGAGGGAACCAGGGGAAGAACAACAGGAGGGAAGGTTCTAGAGTGGGGGGCAGTGGGCAGATATGGGGCTTTGGAATTTACTCTGAAGGAGATGGGAGCCATTGCAGGATTTTGAGCAAAGAGTGAGGTGATCTGACTTATGTTGTAAGAGGATCCCTCTGACTGCTGTGTTGCTGGGTGGAGAACACACCAGCCCCGGCCGGGGCAGAAGTGGGGAGACCAGGTAGGAGGTGCGTGCAATAGTCCAGGTGAGACATGATGGTGGCTGGGACCTGGGAATAGCAGTGGGGGTGGTGATATATGGTCGGGCTTGAATGTGTTTTGCAGGAAGAGCTGACGGAAACTGCTGATGAATTTGATGTGCTGTTTGAGCCGTGGGGAGTCAGGGATGATGATGTGGTCTAGGTACAATGTGCACAGGCCCGTGTTGATACAAAGCGTTTATTTCATTTCCCCTTGGTCTCTTCTAATGGCTGGTCTGAGTTGGTTTCTTTTTCCTCCTCAACTGTTTTCTGAGCTGTACCAGCACTGAGAGAGTGTCCATCCTGGCCTTGGGGACACACCCTTCTGTGGCTGGGGTTGGGGGAGGGGATTCCTCATTGCAGTGAAGTAGGGGGAGTCTCCTGGGTTGGGGGAAGTGTCTGGGCAGCTTCTGTGACAATCTCAGATGAAAGTTCAGCTTCACTTCACGGGGGGTGGCATTTCACTGCAGGGACAGACTACAGCCTAGAAACATTTCTTTCTAAGAACAGGCTCTGGCGTGCCCAGCCCGAAGAGGCTATTTTAGGTTTTGGGTTCTGTTACTTTGGTTACTAGTAGCAAATTGTTGTCAGAAAAAAAGCTGATGCCAAATGTGTATCCCCCCGCCAGCCCCCACTCTGAAGAGATGTTCTGCAAAATGCTTCTCATTTGAATCAAAGCTCTGTCATGAAAAACGCAGGGTCCAGAGGGGCCTATACAGCAACGTGGACTCTTTCAGATCATGCTAGTGTTCTCTGGCATTGAAGCTCCTCGAAACGGCCATCACTACCCTTGCGAAGTGTAGTGTGTGCCCTCGCCCTTCTTCACCAGACTTGTCCCAGGTGACTCACAAGGAGCAACAGCCTGACTCTGCAGGTGTGAGAGTTTGCGATAGGGGCCCACCAGCGCCATCTCCCATTCAGTCTGGACCCTGTGACATCAGCACTCTTCGTCCTCCTGAGCAAGTGGGACAGTTCTGGGGGACTTCCTCTTGCTTTTATGGGCGAACTGCTTGGGACTACATCAAGTGCCAAACGGTCTTCCCGATCAGCAGCGTGGACCCTGGCATACTCCTACCCCCAAACCTTCTATGGCTACCCAGTGTCTCTCAGGAAGCCTCATCCTCAGCCTGCATTGCAAACAATTCAGGGTTTAGCCCCAACTTGCTTTTTTGTCTGTACCTCCCACATGCTTGTACTACATTCCTTCCAGCAACTGCAAACAGGCCCCATGGCTCCCCATCCTCACCCCCACTTTCCTCCTCTGTGTGTCTCTTCTGCCTAGAATGAGCTCGCTTCCTTTGGCCACCACCCTTGCACGACTGGATCCTTCAAGTCCCTTCCTACCTCAAGCCCTTTGCACGTGCTGACCCTCCTGCCTGGAAGCACTTCCTCCACTCTGTGCAGTGGACTGCTATTCCTCCTTTGTGTCTTGCACATGGAAGGCCAAAGAGAGCATCTGTGAACCTCCCCTCTCTATAGCATTGATGGCTGTATAGAATTCAATAGTAACGTGTGCATTTGGTTAACATCTTCCTCACCTGCTACACCATACGCTCCATGAGACTTTGTTTTGTTCACTACCAGATTTGGCACCTGGGAGAAAGGAGGGGCTGTCTACCTTCTGTCGAAAGAACAAATGAATGTATTATTACCTGCATGCCTGTCTCCCTTTCACACTCAAGGAAATGGGCCATGCCCTGGTGTGTGCAGAAAGCTCAGCTGAGGGGCTCATCCCACCTCCACAGCTCACTTGCAGTGTGAGCAAGTCAGTTAACCCTGGGGCAGGGACGATGCATCCCATGGCTCCTGGCAGCCTGACCCAGAGCCTCCAGGTTCTAACCTTTAAAATGGGGATATTTATGCCTATTCATAGGGTTGTTGTAAATATGAAACTAGGCCATGCCAAGCGACTGCCCGGGACCTGACCCAGGTCCACCCCACCTCAGGCTGTAAGGCTACCCGTGGGACATGTATTTATCAGGAAACCCCTCCATGCCCTGATGCTGTGCCAGGCGGAGGGCTGGGAACTGAGAGAACAGGGGCTGATGCTGCTGCAGGATGACCTCATGTTGGAAGACAGGCACTGCCAGGGGGAGAGGCTGCTCTGGGGCTTTTGGGGCTCCTGGGAGGACCCTGGAGGCCTTCCTGGAGGTGAAGGTGAAGAAATTGGACTTTCAAGGCCAAGAAGGAAGAGGGAGGGGGTCAGAGGCTTAGAAGGCAGATCCCTCCTGCTAGGTGAGGTGTAGAGGGGCTAGGGTGCTGCTCACGGGCCTAGAACTGGGCTAAGGTGGGGTGGGGTGGCCTGACCTTTGGCCTGGGGCCTGCAGCACTCTTTCCTTCCCTCTGCTCTCCTTCTTCTGCTCCCTGGAGAGCCTCTCCTTAGCCATCCCTGCTCCTCTCCCTTCCTGGGAGGGGAGGGGAGGAGAGCGGGGAGTGGGGGAATTAACGTGTGTCCCTGTGGCTGTCTGCTTCCACTTTGTGCACATTGGCATCACGGGGTTCTGTGCTCAGTTAGGGTGAGGCAGCTGGGACCCCAAGAGGGCCAGCGGCCCCTCGTGCCTTAGGATCACCCTGGGAGCACGCTCTCTCCTCCCTCCTTGGATGGGCTTCTCTAGCCCTGGCCCTTCCCGCGGGACGTCCAGCCTCCTCCTCTCGGCGTGGCTGATTGCTCTTCCTCCTTCGTCTGTTGCACGTGGAAGGTCGGAGGGCATGGCTGTGAAGCTCCCGTTCCTCCTCATGGCATTGATTGCTGTCCCCCTCGCACCCGGTGGGGGGGCGGTGGTGGGCAGCGACCCCGGCTCCCAGCAGGGCGGGTCTGGGGAAGGGCAGGACGCAAAGGGGCTCAAACCAGAATCGCAATCTGGAGCTGAGTCCCGCCTTGGCCGCTTACTCCGCCTGAGTCCCTTTCCCTCTCCGTGCCTCAGTTTCTCCTCAGTAAAATGGGCATCGCCATCAGGCAGGCGGCCCTCGCGCGGTGACGGCTGGCAGAGGCGGCTGCCGTGGGACCGGTGGGTGGGGCAGGAAGGGACGCTTCGGTCCGTGGAGACAGCCCCAGCGCCCGCACCCACACCCCGCCCCGCGCCCGCACCCCGCGCCTCTTACCCGGTGCCCGGACCCGCGCCCCGCGATCCGCGCCCTGCGATCCGCGCCTCGCGATCCTCGCCCCGCGCCCACCCTCGGCGCCCGCAGCCGCACCCCGCGCCCCGCACCCGCGCTCCGGGCGGAGCCTTCTGGGCGCGCCTCCCCGCCCGCCCGCCCGCGCAGGGAGCCGAGCCCGGAGGAGGCGGAGGAGGAGCGGCCGCCGCGCCCGGCCCCCCGCAGCCGCCCGGAGGACGCCCGTCGCGGTCGCAGCCTGCGGAGCCGCCCATGGCCCAGCAGCCGGGTTAGCCTCGCCGCGCGCCCCCGCCCCCCGCCCCCCGCCCCGGGCCCGCGCTCACGCGCCCTTGCTGTTTTGCCAGCTGACCGCGCCCCCGCCGCGCCCGCCGCGCCCGCCGCCGACCAGGGCTCCTGGTGCCTGTGCCAGCTCAATGGGGCCGCCGACCTCGAAGTTTCCGAAGGTAAGCGCGGGCTGCAGGGCGCCCGGCCCCGCCGCTCCGGAGCCGCCCCGCGCCCACCCCGCCTCACCCCCAGCCCCGCAGGACCTCACCCTGCCGGGGGACGCGGCCCTCGGGTGCGGGACTCCCGCGACTGGAGGAGAGGGCGCGTCTTCGCGGGCCAGAAGCGGGACTCAGAGAGCCCGGGCACCGACCCCGGGGCGGTCCTGGGGCAGGGCTGGCTCTGCTAGGGTCCGAAGTGCCGGGGTCCCTCCGGAGCCCGTGCTCTCGGGGTCTTGAGGGAACCCGACAGAACCGGCTTGGAACCCTGCCTCCAGCACTTGCTCGCCGCGCGAGCCGGGGCAGATCGCTCCACCGGTGTCAGCCACAGCGTCTCGGCCGAGAACCGGCGCGCTCGAGCCCCCCCTCGCTGCCCGGCTGAAGGTGCGGGCGCCGGGTCCGGCTTGGAGTCCGGGGTAAGACCCAATGCGGCGCAGTTCAGTCCCGGCCGCGGGTACCAGCGTCTACGCGCTCCTCCCGCTGCCCGCGCCGGTGGGTGCTGAGTCAGGCCCGGCTGCTGCTCTGGTTTGGAGAAGCGTTTTTTTTTTTTTTTTTTTTTGCTGGCAGGGACAGTCCATGACAGTGGCGCGCCCAGAGCCCGAAGAGCGTTGGTGGGATGGACAGCTGCTCTCGCACCCTGGGAAGTGACCCGGGTTGGCTTTTATGCGGAGGGTCCCAGGGACAGGGACCACACACTCTGTGGCCCGAGACGCTGCCCCGCCTGGATTGAATCCTAGCTTCACCCTGACCGGCCGGGTGGCCTTCAGCAAGTGGCTTACTCTCTCAGGGCCTCAGTTTCTCTTCTGTGAAATGGGGATGACGTTGCTCAGCGGGCAAGGTTGTGGCAGAGATAAAAGAAGAGGCCTATGGGGGGTACTGGTGAGGGCCCAGGAATCTGTTTTTGCTTTCTTCCCTCCTCCCTTCAGGGGCCCAATGAGGTGGGTGATGGAAGGTACAGAGGGCTGGTGGACCCGGGCAGGGTGCTGGCCTCTGTCACTTTATATAACAAACACACTGTTCCAAGAGCTTTGAAATATCCACCCCCCCAACTCCGTTGAATCCTCCCCACATTATCCCCATTATAGGATAAGGAAACTGAGGTGCAGAGAAGTTAAGTAACTTGCCCGAGGCCACACAGCTGCCAGTGGCAGAGCTCCAGAGGCTGTGCTTCTCCAGGGCGAGTCCTCCTTGGCATGTGCTCACACTGTCACGGGAAGACATCACAGGGACACTGTCAGCAAAATGGAGGGGACGGGCTGTGGCAGGGAGTGGGGCCCGTTGCCCACAGGTGAGCTCCTCTGTCAGCTGTCAGTGCCCCACAATCTGCTGCAGCTGCCTCCTCAGTCTCATTGTCCCCCGCACTCTGACCACGCCCTGGTCGCCTGCTCATGCTCAGCTCCCTCCAGGCCCCTGAATGTGTCTGTTTCCTACCTCCCTGCTGTGGAGCGAGGGTTTCCGTCCACCTGGGATGCCTTCTCTGTCCCAGGTGTCCTCACCCCTGGGAATACCCTCACCCCTTGAGGGCAGTGACTATATCCGGTCATGTCTGCAGGACACTGACTGTGCTCGGCAAATCGCAGCTTCTCAGTGTGGAATTGTTGACTGTCGATTAGTGAGTGCGTGAGTGAGTGAATGCCACATGGCCTTTCTCTGCTTTTCAGAAAAGGGGTAGGCAGGCTCGATGTAGAACCTTCTCCAGCTCTCTTAGGACTTCCTAGAGCCTGCTTGCGGCTGGCAATGGGTCACGGAAGATCTTTGGGCTGGGAGTCAGTCCCTGGGTTCTAAACGCCAGTGTGTGTATGTGTCCATGTATGTATCTGTGGGTGTGTCTGTGTATCTGTGTGTGTATCCAAGTGTGTCTGTGTATGTCTGTGTAGCTCTATGTCTGTATAGGTGTGTCTGTGTGTGTGTTTGTGTCTCTCTCCGCGTGTGTAGCCATTAAGCTCTTTTTGGAATAAAAAAATTGCAAAATGAATGCATGATCACCAGCATCTTGGAAAAACATGAAACAATATGGAAATAGTTGGAGTAAAAGGTGCAAGTCCTCCCCTCCCCCTCCCCCTACCTCCTTCCGACCCAGGACCAGCTACATAATTTGTGGGGCTCAGTGCAAAATGAAAATGCAGGGCCCTGTGTTCAAAAAGTAGGGGAAAGTGTGGTTAAAAGTACTCACTTTCTCCTGCACTCTCTCTCCGCCTGTCATGGTGGTTTTATTTCCTGTGTAACATCGTGTTCCTTTGGGCATGGGGATGCTTGCAGGGTGAGTGCAGACTCTTGCAAGACGCCTGTCTTCTGGCCAGGGACAGGGAAGTTGAGTGTCGAGTCAGGCATTTCCCCTTCCCACAGGTCCACAGGTTGATGCCCCAATCCATGGCAGACAGGTACCCCACAGGGCATTGCAGCCTTGGGGTTGAGACAGTTGGTACCTGATGTTCCTGCTGAACTGCCGACCGAACACACAGTGGCACTGCCAGCCCAGGGAAGGGCGGTCACCGCCATTATCCACCCCAGGATGCACTGGGGTGCATACACTCCTAGACCCAGGCCCTTGCCAGGGGAGGAGGACAGCAGTGACACTGAGACAAGGCACAAAGAGGAAGAAGGGTGGGGTCCAGGGTGCCAGAGGCCAGGGGAGCAGGCAGCTGAGAACCCAGGTTGGGGAGGTGGCAGGAGGCAGGAGCACACGCTCCATGCTCACAGCACAGGCTCTGCTGTTCCATCAGACATCGCTTAGGAAACACACATTCAAAGATTCAGCTGTCAGGAATTTTATGA
The DNA here is from genome assembly GCF_029281585.2 of Gorilla gorilla gorilla. Lineage (NCBI taxonomy): Eukaryota > Metazoa > Chordata > Mammalia > Primates > Hominidae > Gorilla > Gorilla gorilla. The sequence continues at coordinate 14,850,096 of NC_073227.2, forward strand.
CTCTGCAGAGCCTTAAACCCCAAGCACGAGCCCCTTCCAAGCATGAGGCCTGTGTGGCTGCCTGGGTCACACACTTGTGAAGCGGGTGCAGCTCCAACCCCATGGCTGTGGATAGGCACAGAGCTCCAGTAACAGCAGCCAACACTGAGAGGTGCTTTGTAGGATCCAGGGACGCTTCCAATGCTTCCTAGGTATGAGCTGCTTTCCTTCCGCCACAACCTGGTGAAATAGGTGCTCTTGTTGGTTCCGTTTTACTGAGGCACAGAGAGATTAAGTGATCTGCCTGAGGTCCCACAGCTATTAGTGGCAGAGAGCCTTTCAGTCCTCCCCCAAGGCTTGTCCTTGGTCACTCTACCCCACCACCTCTCAACAAGGGCCTGGAGCTCACTGCTGCTGTCAGAAAAAAAGCAAATCTTATTTTTTTCATTTGCCAGTATGGAAACGCCCCTGGCTTGGAGTTGCTTCCAGAAGAACATAGAAGTTCCAGCCCTTAGTCTGGTAGCCAAGAGCCTGGGTGGGCTGGGCCTGCGGGGCTGTGCACTGTCCCCTGCTTGCCCTCCTCCAGGAGGGTCTTGCATGGGTCTTGCATGGGGCTGCTCCCTGCTTTGGGTCTTGCATGGGGCTGCTCCCTGCCCTGGGGCACCCCTGCCCCTGCCTTGCCTGGCTAACGCCTGCATAGCCTTCGAGGGCCCCAGGATGCCTCTTCCTTGGTGGGCTTCCCCTGTGGTTCCCCCAACACCTTAAGGGACATGTCAATTTTGACATGGAATCCCCAGGGTTTGAGTTGCCCCTTGGGGTCACACACCACATGTTTGAGGAGTGAATGGATGAAATGGCCTGAAATCTGATTAGCACATGCAACACAGTTCAGGAAGGGAGCTGTCTTAGTCCGTTGGGGCTGCCGTAACAAAACACCATATAGCCTGGGCAGCTTATGAACAACACAGGTTTATTTCTCACCGTTCTGGAGGCTGGAAGTCCAAGATCAAGGCGTGGCAGATTCAGTGTCTGGTGAGGGCCTGCGTTCTGGTTCACGGATGGTGCCTTCTTGCAGTACCCTCTCAGGGTGGAAGGGGCAAATGAGCTCCCTTGAGTCTATTTTAAAAGGGTGCTAATTTCCTTCTAATTGTTTCCCCAGGGCCCGGCTCCTCATATCTCATATTGGGGGTTAGGATTTCAACATAGGAATTCAGGGGGACACAAGCATCCAGTCCACAGCAGGGGGGATTTCGGAGGAAGTTATGCATGGGGCAAGAATTGGGTTAAGGTGTTGGGAGTGTAGTTGGCACAGTGATCACAGATGCTGCGTGTTGCAAATTTGCAGCCCTGGGTGAACTTTAATCTCTTTGCCTCTGTTCTGCATGTGTGTGTGTGTGTGTGTGCTGTGTATTTTTTCAGAACTGCCATTTATTGGGCACTTCTGTGAGCCTGGCACTGCAGTAGCACTATGCACTATATCCTCTATCTCACTTATCCTCACGTCAACTTGTGAGGGTGTGGACGTGCCCACTACCCCCGTTTTACAGAGGAGCACACTGAGGTGCAAGTGATGTGCTCCAGGCTGCTTAGCAGCGAGAGGTGGATCTGAACCCAGTTCTTCCTGCCTTGGCTGGACTGCGAACTTCTCTCCCAGTGTTTAAATTTAGGTTCTGTTCTGTGATTCCTTCTCAGGAAACTGCTATTGTCAGGGCTGCCTGCTCATCAGAGCCCCTGTCTCAGCGCAGTGTTCCCCTGGCATTGCAGAGCCACAGAGCTGGGAGCCACCGTTGCTGTCTTTCCTGTGCACTCCTGGCTGGAGGCTGGTGTCCCATCAGAGCCGCAGGGCTGGGTGGTGAATTCCCAGGATGGGCACCTGTGAGGGTGCAGGGTCAGAAAAAAAGATGACGCTGGGCTTTGGGGGCTGTGATGGAGACTCACTGGGTGGGGCATCTTTAGGTGGGAGGCCAGGCAGGGAGACACTGTGGAAATCCTTTCCTGGGTCTGGAGTGGACCAGTTGCCCAGGTCATCATTCCAAGCTTGGCCCGGTGCAGGGCTCCATGTTGAGTGGGGTGTGGCTTCATGGTGGGGACACTGTTGCACTCTTTGCTGGCACTCCTGGTGAGAGGATGGCGTCCATCAGAGCCTCTTCCATTGTGTAGTTCCTGGCTGCCAAAGAATCTTTCTGCGGCAAGAATCTGAAATCCAACCTAGTTTGACCCAAGCACAGAGTTGATCAGGCTGAGTATTGGGAAGCTCAGGGGATGCCCTGATATTTTAGGAGGCTGAGCACAGGTGGCCTTTTCCTTGTTAGGAGGCAGCCAGAGGTGGCAGGTAAAGGCTCACACACCTGCAGGTCCCAGGAGGAGAGAAGAGGGCTCTTTGTAAGCCCTGAGAAAGGCTTCTCCTTGACCTTGCATGGGTGGCCTTCCCACTGCAGGCACAATTTCCCTGTCCCCATGGATGGCTCTCCCAAGCAAGGGGATGGGACCCCTTAAGTGACAGCCCCACCAGCACCCCAGGTCACAGATGGCAGCTGAGAGTAGTGTTAATCTTCTTAGCTGGCACTTATGGAGAACTTGCTGCATGCTTGGCACAGGCAGGGCCTGTTAGGTGTATCAGGCGCTCACTCGGTGATGGGATGCGATCATCACAGCCACTTTGCAGGTGATGCTGTGACATGTGGTGAGGTTGGGAGAAGTCACTGCCCCAAGTCTCACCGCCAGGGGCTGTCCTGCTGAGCTTGGGCACCTTTAAGAAGATGGGTGCTGAGGCTGTTCAGAAGCACCTGGCCGCCTCCTTCCTCCTGCCTTCCTGTCCACAGGGGAGGAGGAGAGGTCTGGGGTGGGGCTGGGGAGGGTTTGCCTGGAGTCACACAGCAGGTGAGAGTAGAACCAGGGCCTGTGGGATGCACCTCACTCCAGGCCAGCGTCCATTGTGCCCGCCCATGTCATCTGGGTCTCCAGTGCCCAGGTGGGGAATATTCTGCAGTAGCTCACCCTCAGATCCGCCTCCTCTCCTTCTTCATCTCTACTACCCCAGGTCGAGCCATTGTCTCCTCTTCTGGACTACTTGAGGGCCTCCCAATCCAGACTCCCCTTTCAACTCCCTAAAATAACCATGCTGACCTCTGCTGTGCCCATCTCCACAGCGCTCACTACACAGCAGCCTTTTTCCTGACCTTGGTACATCCTGGGCTCTCTCCTGTCCCAGGCCCTTTGCCCCTGCTATTCCCTCCGCTCCTGGTGCTAACCCAGCACTCACTCTAACTCATCCTTCAGGTTGCAGCTTCCATGTCCTCTCTCCAGAGACCTTCCTTGCCTCCCAACTAAATACGTCCCACCCAAGGAGTCTCCATCACAGTACTCCGGGTCCAACGTCATCATCTTTTCTTTTCTTTCTTTCTTTCTTTTTTTTTTTTTGCTGACCTTGCACCCAGCATCTCCTGACTATAAGATCTGTAAGAACTCATATGTGTTCTCGGAGCCTGGCTCATAGTTCCTGTTGTTGTAGATGTTGTTGTCCTAATGCATCAGGTGTGTTTGGATAACACCAATGAGTGGTTCAAATATTCTTCCCAGATTCTAATGTCAGTGCTGCAGGACCACAATAAAGTGAATTTAAAGTGACTATTTCTACTCTTTCTCAGGAAAGGAACCTATTAGCAAGTACAGTGTAGTTAAAAATGACCTCCTTGAAGGCTGGTACCTTGAATCCTCCTCGGTATCTTCTAAGGAGGCTTGTACCCCTTGTTCCTTTCCAGCCCCAGCTTCTCTCTGCCCTGGTCTGTGCCTGGAACCTGATCCTGTCAAATTTACCACCTGGATCTCTGCTGGGGAGTCTTTGGGTGGGTTTTGCCCACAGGAGGCATTGCCAGGAGCTGGGAGGGCAGGTGGAGAGAGAGGTAGGGTTGCCGCCTCCTTCCCCCTTCCCTCCTTTGGAGGAGGGTGCAGTGGCTGCATCTTTCTGTGATAATAACCAACTCAGGGGCACCCCGAAAGATGCTTGCAGATTCTCCCAGGAGGCAAAACTTCAGGGGGAGAATCTGGTTGCTCATGTTGCTGGGGAGGAACCACAGCCTGGAGTAAGGATCTACACTAGTGCATGGGTCGGCAAGCTGGGCAGGGTTTTGGAAGGAACAAGGTTGCAGGATGATGACAAGGTGGCCTGGGGAAGAGGTGTGTGGATGGACCTCTCAAATGACTGCAGAGCATGAGGTATTTGTGCCCTGTAGTAGTCAGGGTTCTTCAGAGAAACAGGGCCAATAGGATCACTGCACGTGTGCACACACACGCACACGGAATTGGCTCAGGCAGTTATGGAGCTGGGAAGTCCCCTGAGCTCCATCCGGAAGCCGGAGAACTAGTTGTTCTAGTTTGAAGGTTTGAGAACCAGGAAGGCTGATGTTGCGATGGTGTGAGTGCCAATCCCAGGGCAGGAGAAGACTGATGTCCCAGCTCCAGCAGACAGGCAGAGAGAGTGAATTCTCCCTTCTCCTGCCTTTTTGTTCCATTCAGGCCCTGAACAAACTGGGGGAGGCCCATCCACAGTGGGGATTACTTAGTCTACTGATTCAAATGCTCATCTCTACTGGAAACACCCTCACAGACACACCTGGAAATGATGTTTAGCATGATACCTGGGCATCCCGTGGCCCCGTCAAGTTGACACATGGAATGAACCCCCACGAGCCCCATGTGGATGCTCCCCAGAGGCATCCTTCACGCAGGAGGCTCTCGGTCACAGGGTAGACACGCTAGCCTGCCTGTGGGTGCTGGGCAGACTCTTTCCAGTCACCCCAGGGCTCGCTCTTGGGCTCACACACAAAATATGGCAGAGATGGGGAAACACACAGGCAGAAAATATGGCCTTCAACTCTCCAGGGCTGAGCTGGCCACTGCCACAGCTGAGGTCCCAGTCTCCAACATCAGGGGACAACAGTGACTTTGGGTGTGGCAGCATTACCCGAGGAGACCAGCAAGCACCCGGGGGCAGGTTGGTTCCCTTGTTCTCAGGGGGGCGGATGCATAAGCCAGATACAGAATCGCCTTCCCACCCGCTTCTGTCAGCAGTGTCATTGTGGAATTCCTAATTCACAGTCACCGTCGCCCACAAGCATCACATCATTCAAAGGATTCCTGCAGTGGTGCAGAGCTGCGGCAAAGGGCCCTCGCCCGTGGGGTTCACTCTCATCACCCAGAAGCAGGGAGAAGGGCCTGCGGCTGCAGGCCTGGCTACCACACCGGCCTCCAGACAGCACACAGCAGGTGGGGCCTTGTCCTGTATGCCTTAGATCAGCGGCTGACTGTTTTGTGACTGTCACCTGCACAGCCACATACACAGGTTTGAGGACCAGCGGATGGAGTTAGGAGGAGCCCTTCACTGGCTTATAATCACTAGGGTGTCAAATAATTTATCATCCAAAGTGGGGTACCTTAGAGAATGAAAGGGTGTGTTATGAATGATTGCACAGGGCAGCCCCAGACATGGCCACTGTGTTAGTGTGTTGGGGCTGTGTGGTGGTCTGAATGTTCCCATCTCTCCAGTAGTCCTGTGCTGAAATCTACCCACCAACAGAGTTTTGAGGGTGGGGCTTTGGGAGGTGATTAGGTCAAGAGGTCAAGAGGGTGGAGCCCTTATAAAAGAGGCCCGAGGCAGATATCTACCATGTGAGGACGCAGTGAGAAGGCGCCATCCTTGAAGCACAGAGCCCTTGTCAGACACCGAATCGAATCTGCTGGCATCTTGATCTTGGACTTCTCAGCCTCCAGAATTGTGAGCAATTTCTTTTTCTTTCCTTTCTTTTCTTTTCTTTTCTCTTCTCTTTTCTTTCTTTTTCTTTCTTTCTTTCTTTCTTTCTTTCTTTCTTTCTTTCTTTCTTCTTTCTTTCTTTCTTTCTTTCTTTCTCTTTCTTTCCTTCCTTCCTTCCTTTCTTTTTCTTTTTCTTTTTTTTTTTTTTGAGATGGAGTCTCACTCTGTCACCCAGGCTGGAGTGCAGTGGCATGATCTTGGCTCACTGCGATCTCTGCTTCCTGGGTTCAAGCGATTCTCATGCCTCAGCTTCCTCAGTAGCTGGGATTACAGGTGTGCACCACCAGGCCTGGCTGATTTTTGTATTTTTAGTAAAGACAGGGTTTCACCATGCTGGCCAGGCTGGTCTTGAACTCCTGACCTCAAGTACTCTGCCTGCCTTGGCCTCCCAAAGTGCTGGGATTGCAGATGTGAGCCACTGTGCCCGGCCAATGAGCAATCAATTTCTGTTATTCATAAACTACTCAGTCTAAGGTATCTTGTTGTAGCCGTCTACAGACTGAGGCTGCCTTAACAAAGCACTACACACAGAGTGGCTTGAAGAAGGGAAATTGATTGTCTCATGGTTCTGGCAGCCAGAAGTCTGGGACGAAGATGACAGCTGGGTCAGTTTCTATGGAGGAATTAGAGGGGGAATCTGTCCTGTACCCCTCTCCCAGCTTATTGTGATTTGCTGTCCATCTTTGGCATTCTTTGGCTTGTAGATGGTGTCACCATGGTGTCTGCCTTTCTCCCTGTGCCTGTCTGTCTCTGTGCCCAAATTTCCTCTTTGATGAGGGCACCCGTCATTTTGGATTGGGGGTCAACCCTACTCCAGCATGGCCTCATTTTAACTAATGACATCTGCAGTGACCCTATTTCCAAATAAGGTCACATGCTGAGGTACTGTGGGTTTGGACTTCAATGTGAATTTTTTGGGGGGAGGGCACACAGTTCAACCCATAGCAGTCACCCCCTGATAACCCCTTGAACTAATTTTGCTTCTGGTTCATTAGGCATGGTGTGTTTGGGGGTCCTGGTGCCCCAAGAAGGAAGGCTTCCATCAGGGAGCAGGGCCACAGTCTGTGAAAGTGGACACTGGGACCGAGGCCATTTGGACTCCTGCTGCTGCTGGGTGGCCTGGTAGAGAAGGGGGCACTGGGATGAGGGGTGACTGCTCCTAGTTACCAAGGATAAATGAGGTCACTTCTTGGTGGTATCTGGGGCCCAGAGGATCCACAGGGATGCTTCTTAGCACTGACATCTGATAAAAAAGGTCTGCTGAGCATGGCAGCCCTGAACATAGAGATGGGAGCATGACAGACCCAGATCATGGGTGAAAACTTGGGTCGTTCCTCCAGGTGAAGAACCAGGTGCTCTGGCACGGCAAGGTGCCTATCAGTGGGTGGAGGAAGAAGGACTCGCTGCTGATTGGCCCTTTTTCCCCTGCCCTCATCTCTCCTGGCCACCTTGAATGAAGGCTACCTGTGGTGGACAGTGTGGTGCTGTAGGCTCCAGGCAGGCATCTGAAGCGGCGTCTCCCTCAATGATACCGTTGCTGGTGGGACTCCGTGCCTTACTGTGTTGGGCTGAGAGTTTCTTCCCGGATAGGGGGACGAGGATGTTTGCTGAGTGGCCACAGTGGACTGAGCTGGATTTCTCCACTTGACCCGTAGATCTATTTTTCACCTCTCTGTCCAGTGTGGTGCCCTGGAGGCTGCATCACCTGTGGTCCCTGCCCTAAGGCTCCCGTGGAGTTTGGCCAGTGGGAGGCACCAGTCAGAGCTTGCAGAGCAGGAGGGAGAGGGGGAACACTCCCCGTTCTTCTCCCTGCTGTGGCGCTGCAATCCCAGGGTCTGCTGTGCTCTCCATGGTCACAGCTTGTGTCAGTGGATCCTGTCTCATGGTCCCAGTTCTCTTCCCCTGCACCTTTCAGCCCAGGGAGTAACAGCCTCCTGTCCTTGCCCTTAGTCCCTAGGTGCCCCAAATGCTTCCTTGGTCACTTCCTGTAGGTCACCTCTTTGTTTACTTCTCTTCTGTTGAACTATCTGGGGTGAATTCTGCCTCCAGTGAGACCCCAACATCTATGGAGGCCATTGGAACTGGGGCATGTGTGTGGCCATTCATCCTGAAACTGGTTCATGCCTCTGCTACTCACATGACATCAGGCAATGGCCCCACCTTCCTGAGCCTTATTGTCAAATTAGGACAATAAAGTCCACTTTTGCAGGATGTTTGTGAGTGTAATGGAAAGAATAATGCCCCCCAAAGATGTCCACATTCTAATCCCCAGACCTGTGAATGTGTTACCTTACATGGCAAAAGGAAGTTTGCAGATGAGATTAAGTTAAGGCTCTTGAGTTTGGGGAGGTTGACCTGGATTATCTGGGTAGGCCCAATGTCATCACAGGGGTCCTTATAAGAGGGAGGTAGGAGGGTCAGAATCAGAGAAGAAGATGGGATGACACAAGCAGAGGAGAGAAAGAGGAAGAGAGGGAGAAGAGAAGAGAGGGAGGAAGAAAGAGGAGAAAAAGAGGAAGAAAGGGAGAGAGATTTGAAGATGCTGAGCTGATGGTTTTGAAGATGGAGGGAGGGGTCATGAGCCAAGGAATGCGGGCACCTCCAGAAGCTGGAAGATCAAGGAAACGGATCCTCCCCTGGGGCCTCCAGCAGGAACCAGCGCTGCCCACACCTTGACTTTAGCCCAGTGAGGCTGATTTCAGACTTCTGACCTCCAGAACAGTTAGAGAATAAGCTTCTGTTTTTCTAAGCCACTATGGTTGTGGAAATGTGTTACAGCAGCCATAGGGAACGTACACAATGAGAACAAATGAAAAAATTGCAGGGAGACTGCCTGCATTTCAGAGCAGGTGCCATGGAAATGATTACCGCATTTGGGAACAGTGGGCTCAGGTCTCCCCTTGTGGGAAAAGTGGATCTGTAGGCTCAGATGTGTAGCACACACAGCACCTGCTGTCTTTGCAGGTCCTTTGCTGCCACTTGTCTCATCTTCACTCACATCATCTTTTCCTTCCACCTCCAAAGTCTCTCCACTTTCTCTCCAGTTATCTGTGGCTGCCTAACAAATGATCCCATGATGTGCCAGCTGAGAATGGCCATTTCATTGTGTTTCATGGTTTTGAGAGCCAGGAGCTGAGGAAGGGCTCAGCTGGGTGATTCTTCTGCTGCATGTTGCCTACACCGAGGTCGCTTGTTGGTGTTCAGCTGGAGGATGGACTGGGCTGGGTGGCCCACAGTGGCTTCGCTGTAATTTATGGTGCCTTGGTGGGGACAGCAGGGGCTGAGCTCAGCTGGGACTGTCACCTGAGCCCTGACATGTGGCTTGTCCAGCATGGCAGCCCAGGGTGGTGGGACTCCTTCCATGGTGCTCAAGTTTCCTGGTGCAATGTCCAGGGAACAAGACAGCAGTGTGTGGCCTTTGATGCCCAGCTTTTGATGTCCCAGAGCTTCATTTCTGCTAGGCTCTTGGTTGAGTGTGTCACAGGCCCACCAGACTCAAAAGGAGGAGGCATAGACCTCATCTCTTGATGGGGGGACTTGTGGCCATACCACAACACTTTACCTCTAGTTTTATTTTCTCCTTTTCCAGCTGGGAGTTTCAGTTACTTTTCTCCCACTGGACTTCTATTGGCTTTGTTCTCCATGCCACGTGTTTGTTCATTCATTCTACAAACATCACCTGAGCACCCACTGCAGGCTGTGGTCTGTGCTGGAAACCCAGAGAGCACATTAGGAGCATGTGACATACATGAGCACTCGTGACATGCCAGGGGCTTTCTAAGTGCCTTCTGAGGCCAAGTAGCTTCCAATCCCCCTGGAAGGCAGGTACATTTCTTATCCCCAGCTTACACATGTGGATACTGCAGCACAAAAGGGGAAGAGGCTCACCTGTGGCTGCTGAGCTAACCTGTGGGAGAGTGGGCTTTGAGCTCGGGCAACCTAACTGGAGAGGCTTGTGCATAACCACCAGGCTCCATGGCCCTGGAGGCGAGGAAGGTATGGCAATTGACTCCAGGAGGACTCTCTTGCTAGAGAGAGACCAAAACAAAAGTGTTGCTCTAGCTGGGCACTGTGGCTCATGCCTGTAATCCCAGCACTTCGGGATGCTGAGGTGGGAGGATCACTTGAGGTGAGTAATTCAAGATCAGCCTGGGCAACAGTGAGCCCTTATCTCTACAAAATATTAAAGAAAATTAGCTGGGCATGCACCTGTAGTCCCAGCTACTTAGGACGCTAAGGCAGAAGTATCCATTGAGCTCAGGAATTTGAGGCTGCAGTGAGCTGTGATAGTGCCAGATGTGGAGCTGTACTCCAGCCTGGGGAACAAACAAGCAAGACTCCATCTCTAAATAAAAAAGAGTGTCCCCCTAAGATGCTCTGCGAAATATTGTAGACTGGTTGCCCTGGAGCCTCATGCAGGGAGTGAGGAGGGGCCAGGTCTGTCTGTGCTTCCCAGAGTAGAAGATATTAAGCTAGAAGAATGAGGGGAAAGCATTCCCGGCAGAGGAAACAGCACGTGTTTCTGGTTGGCGTTGTAGGAGTGCATGGCTTGTTAGTGAAGGGTGAAGTTCTGTGCAGCTGGGCGTAGCCTTCCCGGGAGGAAGCAGTGAGAGCTGAGGCTGCAGAGGGTAGTGGGGGTGTCTTGGCAAGGGTCTCATGTGCTGGCCTGAGGGCACTGTGGGGAGGGGGTGGACTTGGTAACTGGGGTGGGGGCTGATTGTGTCTGTGCTTTGGGATGTGCCGGCTGGTGGCTGTGAGGAGGGGAGCAGGAAGCTTGGAGGTGGAGAAGGTGGGTTGTCATCCATCTCATTCCACCAGTGGGGGACGGGGAGGCTCAGAGAGGCTGAGTGACTCACTCAAGGTCATGCAGGCAGTGAGCATGGAGGTGAGACTGGGGCCCAGGCCCGTGGGATGAGCCATTGGCTGTCCCCCTACCCCGCTGTGACCTCAGCTGCACCTCGTGCTGCGGTGACAAGGTGACAGGTTAAAAATAAAGCACTGTGGTGCTGCCAGACCTTTATTGGCACAGGGTGAGGGCTGGTTATGTCACTTTAAAGAAATACTTCTCTGCAAGCATCAGTTGAGCATGTTTCTCCCCAGATATTCACCTGGGAACTGAGTCTCGAGAAATAACGCTCGTTACAGCTGCTGTCCCATAAGGACTGTCAGGGCAGGCTCAATAGTGGCCACCACTGAATAAGTGCCTACTGTGTGGCGGGCCCTACGTGGGAAAGTAGCTCATACCTTAAAGCTCATCCGTGGGCTCCAGCTACTGCCCGTGCTGCAGGTGCCTCCCGTTATCCTCCCTAGGGATGAGGAGGGGTTATGTGAGGTCACACAGCCAGCAGGTGTCATCAGAGCCCACTGCTCTCAGGGCTGCAAACCTGTGGCCACTCTACAGGAACAGGAAGGAGCCGGTGTTATCAGTCTGGCTCTGCAGGTGGAGAAGTGGAGGGTCTTGCCCAGGAAGGCACAGGTGAGGGGCATTTCACTCCTGAGGGCCTCACCTTCTGTGATTCTGCCTGGGACTCCCTTCCCTGTATCTTTCTCATTATTCAGGTCCCAGCTGAAAAGTCACCTCCTCTGGGAGGCCTCCCCTGACCACCCTCCATCTGGAGTTGTCTGTCACTGGATCCAGGTGCAAAGCTCTGGAATGAAATGAGCCTGGCGTGTTCTGTGGCAGCAAGGAGGCTGGTGTGGCCAAAGCAGAGAGTGGGAAGGGTGGGGGTGGAGGTGGAAAAACGACGTGGTCCAATTTCCATTTTTACAGCATCAGTCTGCCTGCTGTATGGGGCATGGACTTTGTGGGGGGCAAAGTGAGAACCAGGGGATGACTTTGGAGGCTACTGCAGTGTAGGAGTGAGCGATGATGGTGGCTTAGACCAGTGGCTTAGCTCCAGAGGTCTGGACAGGATTAACCAATTTATTCAACAGATATTTACCAGACACCTTGCACGTGGCAGGAACTGAGCCAATGGGGGATCTGTCAGTGAAGGGACAAACACATAAACATACAAGAGCATGTTGGGGTGACAGTACTGCTAAGAGGGAAGGCGGGGAGAGGGCTGCCAAGGGACGGGCACTGTTCATTTAGGGAGGTGGGCAGAAGGAGGTGCGAGGCTCAGATTCCCCTTCAAGAAAGACTTTGCTGTCCAGCCTCAGGGCAGGCACTCGCGTGACTGCCTCTGGATTTTGGCATCTTCAGGATCTGCCTCTGCCACTGAACCAAGGCTGTTCTTTCTGGCAGCCCTCAGCCAATGACTGCCCCCTGGAGGGGTTTCTAGGGCCTGCCCATTTCTGCACACCCCAGGACTCTGGCAGGCAGCCTTTGCCCTGGAGCTTGCTGTCGGGAAGAGGGTCAGTCACACTTGCATGGCTGTCGGGAAGCTCTACCTGCCCACACTGGCTCTTCTACCTTTTACCTTTAACAAGTGTGACCTCCCAATAAACCTCTTCACTCCTAACTGACTCAGCATCCAAATACAGGGCTGTTTTCAGGAGTCGCTGTGCTGTCTTTGCATCCACAGATGTCACGCACAAGGGTTCCAGGCGCTCTGCACCCTCATCAGCCCTTGTGTCTGTGCTTTGGGATGTGCCGGCTGGTGGCTGTGAGGACGGGAGCAGGAAGCTTGGAGGTGGAGAAGGTGGGTTGTCATCCATCTCATTCCACCGGTGGGGGACCGGGAGGCTCAGAGAGGCTGAGTGTTAGCCATCCTAACAGGTGTGGTTGTGCCCCATTATGACTTCTTCTTCTTCTTCTTTTTTTTTTTTTAAGACAGAGTCTCACTCTGTTGCCCCGGCTGGAGTGCAGTGGCATGATCTTGGCTCACTGCAGCCCCTGCCTCCCGGGTTCAAGCAGTTCTCCTGCCTCAGCCTCCGGAGTAGCTGGGATTACAGGTGCCCACCACCACGCCTGGTTAATTTTTGTATTTTTAATAGAGATGGGGTTTCACCACGTTGGCCAGGCTGGTCTCGAACTCCTGACCTCAAGTGATCCGCCTGCATTGGCCTCCCAAAGTGCTGGGATTACAGGTGTGAGCTACCGTGCCTGGCCCCATTATGATTTTAATTTGTAATTCCCCCATGGTTAAAAATGTTGAGCATCTTTTTATGTGCTTATTTGAGACTTTTAAAAGTCTCATGGTTTTAGGCTTCACATGTAGATGTGTGATCTGTTTTGAACCAATTTTTCTCTGAGATGAGAGGCCTGTGTCCCGTTGCGTTTTTGCATGTGGATGTCCGGTTGTTTCAGCACCACTAGCTGAAAGATCACCCTTTGCACCTGCCCCAGGCCCATTGCAGACGCTGGGTCCTTTATCCTGTAGGATCCTGCCTTCTGGGTGTATCTATGGCTTCCCTGTGGTGTCCCTGGGCACTTCTCTCCTGCCCCTCTATTTTCATAATCAGAAATCCGCAGAGCTTTTATTAGATTGAGCCTCAGTCCTGTTTTTCTTGGCAGGAATGCTTGGTTATTGGTGAGGTGGGCTTCCCAGTGCATCCCGCCAGAAGGCACCCAGTGTCCAGTGTTCCCACGGGTACTGGAGCACAGGGTGACCAGTGAGGTCGGGGGCGAGAATCTGCTATTTCCTTGGTTAGCTTCCTTATCATCCCTTCTTATGGTTTCACCGAGACACTCAGGAAAGTTAGATTAGGGACTCTACTAGATGATTCCAAGAAGCTATTGTTGCTTTGTTAGGTGTGATAATGGCATTTTGGTTATGTAAGGAAGTGCCCATATTTTTAGAGATGCATGCTGAAGTGTAAGGGCGTGATTTTACTTTAAAATCTCCAGTGGAGAAAAAATAGGCAAGAGAAAAAAAAGGGAGAGATGAAGCAAGTGTGACAAAATCTTGATAATCGCCGAATCTGAGTGACTGCATGTTTTGAAGATGAGTAAATGTTTTCATAGGCCGAGGTCTGGCTTGTACAAGTTTCCCCCAAATGCTCCCCCAACCCCAGGTTATCAGGTGAATGTGAGCCGCTGGGAGCATTTAGAGGCTGTCTGCTACCTGTGCTTGGGGGCCATTAGCTGTTGCTCTTCTTCCCGTCTCTCTTTCCTCCCCTCTTTCCTTTTCTCCCCTCTTCCATCTTTTGTCCCCACCCTTTTCCAAAAATTCCGGGCTGACCCTCGGCAGAGCCCCCGCTTCACGGCCTGCCCTTTCTCATAAGGACCACCAGAGGGCGCCATGATTTAAGTCTGTCGCTGTTCTTGGTGCTGAAATTCTGAAAGCGGGTGGAGCGCATGATGGGCCCGGGAGCTCCTGAGGGCTTCAGCCCTGTTTTCTGTTCCTTTGAAAACAAACACACCTTTGGGTCTAAGAAATATACTGTTTTATATTCCCAATATGTGGTCCCCTTTGCATCCCTGAGGTTGGAAAGAGAAGGGACGGCTGAGATGCTTAGTGAAGGGTGCAGGCCTGAGAAGGCTTTGTCAGAATCTACCACTCACCAGCTGTGTGGCCCTAGGCTAGTCACTGCACATCCCTGAGCCTTGATTTTTCTCATCTGTTAAATGGGAATGATAACCACGGCTCCTTTAAGAAGTTATTGTGAGGATTAATGAGATGCTGCAGATTTTAGTAATCTCAAGAAACTATTATTCCTATTGCTATTACCACTACTAATACTTTTTTTAAAGCACATGCTGTGTGTCAGGGGCCCCTCCAGTGCACCCCCTCCCAGGTGTGAAGTCAGGAGATGTGATGTCCAACTCAACCCTGCCTTGCCCGTGATCACCGGTTTGACTCTGGCTGTACTGCAGCCACACTTGAAACCTTTTGCCTTCCTCTTATGGAAGATCCTGACCATAAACCTGACCTTGCAGAGTTCCCATGGATATGTCTCCAAAGCTCTGAATACAGTGGCCAGTGCACCATTGATGCTAAGTCAGCGACAGCTGCTATTATCATTCTCAGGGTCCTTCTCGTTTAGCCACGTGTTGATTCTGTGCTTTGTGGGTCCCAATAACTCCATCTCTTCATGCTTCTCTGGGAACTGCCCCACGCAACCCCCCCACCCCGCACCCAGGGAACTGTGGTGCTGGGGCATTGCCTTCCATAGCTTTCTACCTCTATTCCCACAACCCTTTGTAGCTAAATCAACAGTAGATGTTGGTCAGCGAAATACTGATTTTGCTACAATATCTTGCTTGAATCCATGTGATGGCCCTAAGAGAGAAGCAAACGTTGCCTTACTGTGTTTACCTTACAGCTGAAGAAACTGAGGCCCTGAAGAATGAAACTGCCCACCCGAGGTGCCCCAGCTAACAAGAGTCAGGCAGGGAATTGGGGATTCTTAGAAGAAGAGGGTTGCTCAGAGATTCTATAGGAGAAACTGATGTCAGAGAGGTGCAGCCACTGGTTCAGAATGGCTGAGTGCCTTCATGTCTGAGCTGGGATGGGAACCAGGCCCTTGGCCCAGAGCCTCTTCCTTGGTGTCTGGTTCTCTGCCTTGAGCCTCATGGGTATCATGGAAAAGAGACTTATGTAAAAGAAACATGCCTGGCTTTATTACACCTGAGACTTAAGACAGTAATTTTTGGTGATTAGTGTTCCGGCATGCCTGGTCCCTCATGGCCTGCACCTTTTAGGCATTTGATTTTGTACTCACTTGTGACTCTAAAGCACCTTGTTAGTGGAGGTAAATTAACTTATTGATTTTGAGCTCCACTGCTACTATGATAAATTATAACACGATTTCAGTCATTTTGTTGTTTACTTAGGCAGTTGTTGAAATACTGGTGCGTTGGTAGAACTTCTGAAATGAATTTTTAACAAATCCCTAAAAACTATGTGAGCTTTTCGAAAATGTCTGGAGGAGGCAATAGGCCTGACTTTTTCAGACCTATGTTCTTTGATTAATAACGTATCTCCTGGTGCTAGTATGGTGAGGGTGAGCCCGGGAGAGCCCCAGGCTGTGGGGACCCCTTTGAGAACAGGCCTGGCATTAGGCAGCAGGCACTGGAAAAAGTCGTCATCCTTCCTGACACTGCATTTACACTCTTGGGGATTTATCCTGAGGAAATTATAAAAAAAATTTAAGAAATCTCCTTCTGCCTAAATTCACTGAAGAATTATTTGACAGTAGGAGCAACACAAAATAAACCTGGAATCAACCTCAATGTGCAGTGACAGGGACGTTGTTTTCCAATTGTAGCATTGGTTTGCTTCTGGGAGTTTGTGCTAATTTGCTTCTTTGGGGCATCCACACTTGCAGAGCACAGGGAGAAGGGTGTTAGCTGGCCAGCAGTTTTTATTTCAAGAGGAAGACTCTTGCTTACGCTTCCTCCTTTTCTGCCCGAGCACAGGGGGACACTTTGTGCAAATAATCACATACAATTCAGGAATGCTTTTGGAGCCGGGTGTGCTGGCTTATTCTTGTAATCCCAGCACGTTGGGAGGCTGAGGCAGGAGGATCACTTGAGGCCAGGAGTTAGAGACCAGCCTGGGCAACATAGTGAGATCCCGTCTCTTAAACAAAAATTAGCTGGGCATGGTGGCCCACACCTCTAATCCCAGCTACTCAGGAGGCTGAGTTGGGAGGATCACTTGAGCCCAGGAGTTTGGGGCTGCGGTGAGCCATGATCATGCCACTGCACTCCAACCTGGGCAACAGAGCAAGACCCTGTCTCTAAAAATAAAAATAATAATGATAATAAACCAGGAAAGCATTCATCTACAAGTAGAAGGAAAATTGACTAGAGGGACTTCCGGTAGCTGGAACTGAAAGAGATAGGGCTGCAAAAACATTTTCACCGTAAAAGGCAAGGGGTCTGCCGTCCAGAGCTCATGGCTTGGCTGGGTGAGGCCAACAGGAACCAGGCTCCACTGTCTTTCTGCTCTTCCAAGCTCAGCCTTGGACCAGACCCTCTTTCTTTGAGTCTGGTTCTTGTCCTTCAGTAAACAAATGGGGCCAGGGTGAGGATGGTTGGGTTGGGGGACACTGGGCTTCTTTTTTCCCTCCTTGTGGGCAGTCCACTCTGGGGACTTGAGGGTCTTTCATGGAAGGCAGATCCTTGGATGAGTGAAGGCTGCTGTGTTGACAGCTCAGCTCGGGCGCCGAAAGTCAGAGATGAGATTCCTCACGGTGTTACGGAGAGCAGACCCACGTAAAAGAAACATGCTCGGCTTTACCACCCCCAATACTGCTTGGGGCTGTATCTTAGGTGTGGGTTTCTTGCTCATGGTCATGAGGTGGCAACTGGATGTCCAGGCCTGGGATGTGAGGTCATAGGTAGCAGGATGGGCAGGGCAAGGGAGCCTGTTTCCTGGCACTCCGCGCTCACGCTTTATGTGACAAGCTGGGTGGCCCCTAGCTGCTTCTCCGTCTCCATGTCAGCCGCTTGGTTAAGCATGGTTCTCAGGGGTCCCTTGGCCAGCTGTCCTTCTAGCAGCTGACATCAGGGGAGAGGCCAGCTAATTTTTGTATTTTTAGTAGAGACGGGGTTTGGCCAGGTTGGTCAGGCTGGTCTCGAACTCCTGACCTCATGATCTGCCCACCTTGGCCTCCCAAAGTGCTGGGATTACAGGCATGAACCACCACGCCTGGCCTGGTATTTGTTGTTGTTTTTTTAACCATTGCCATTTTTTTTTGGTGACCATGTTCATTGGCTGCCCTGGTTGGCCCATAGGAGGCAGAGGCTGAGCTGGATGGAATTCAGTGTGTGGGATGTCAATTAGGACGTGCTCTTGGGGTCCATGCCTGATTGATGAGGGAAGGCAGCAGGATTGGGCAGAGGGAGAGCTGAGCTGAGTTGTAGTCCAGTGACAGCTGTGGCTGACTGTGAGGAGCTCAGGGGCTGCGGTGGTGCATCCATGCCGTCCTGCCTTGGGCCCAGATGGCTGCTTCTTCACGCTTGCCCAGTCACAGGAGGCGATCCACCCTGCAGGTGTCTCCTGACAGCACCCCGCCTGCTGCGGCAAAGATCCCTCCTTGCGGGGCGTCTGGGTGGCCCCTCTCTGAGTCCACTCTGTTGGCCAAACATGTTTCTGTTCTTTGAAACGCAGGCCTCCCTGCTTTTTTTCCTGTTGGGTTGTCTTCCAAAAATTGATTACAACATTTTTGTCCTTCTAATATATTCTGCACATGAATCCTGAGTTCAAATGGGTTGCAAATATCTAAGGTTGTGGCTTTTTCACTTAAACTTTACAGTGGAAGCACAAAGTCTGGTTTTCTATTTCTTCTCGTGTCAGTGTTAGTGAGCTGTATTTTTCTAGAAATTTATCTGTTTCTTCTAAGTTTTCACAGTAATCTAGCATGATCTTTTTTTCTTTTTCTTTTTCTTTTTTTTTTTTTGAGACAGAGTCTTGCTCTGTCACCCAAGGGGAGTTCAGTGATGTGATCTTGGCTCACTGCAACCTTTGCCTCCCAGGTTCAAGCAATTCTCCCTGCCTCAGCCTCCCTAGTAGCTGGGATTACAGGTGCCTGCCACCATGCCACCATGCCTGGCTAATTTTTTGTATCTTTAGTAGAGACAGGGTTTCGTCATGTTGGTCAGGCTGGTCTCGAACTCCTGACTTCAGGTGATTCGCCCACGTTGGCCTCCCAAAGTGCTGGGATACGGGCGTGAGCCACCGCGCCCAACCATTCTCGCATTATCTTTTAAATCTCTGTAATGTGTTCTGTCCTGTCAAATTCATTCTTCCTTAGCTAATGTTGCTGGAGGTTTGTTTACTTTGTTAATCTTTTTGAAGATGATCATGAGGTTTGGGGGAGCATCCGCTAGGCATAGGACTGGCTTCTGCCTCCAGTGTGGCCTCTGTCTGCGGCATGCCTTGTTTAGTGCAGATCTCCAGGGGTTATTGTTGGGCGACAAGGGACAGTCACAGGACCTCTCCGGGCTTCAGTTTGTTCACATGGTGGCTGGAAGTGAGCGCACTGCTCCCTAAGCTCTGTAGAATGTCACTGTCCCTTTTGGAGGGTACTGTGGTCTTTTATTGTGATCACGAGTGCATTTGACTTAGCTCCTGGATAAAGGACAGGAATTTGTCATGAATCCCTTAAAGTACTTGGCAGCTTAGCCCATGCTAGGTCTTCGAGAAATATTTGTTAGATGACGGAACCTATGCAGCGAGGGAATCAGTAGCTCAGTCAGCAATTTCCTGCCTTCTCAGGGATTCCACTTGGTTCCCCTCCTCTCGTTTTTTAAAGTTAGAAAATGACTCACATGGCTGGGCACAGTGGCTCACGCCTGTAATCCCAGCCCTTTGGGAGGCCAAGGTGGGTGGATCACTTGAGGCTAGGAGTTTGAGACCAGCCTGGCCAACTCTACTAAAAATACAAAAATTAGCTGAGCATGATGGCAGGTGTCTGTAATCCCAGCTACTCTGGAGGCTGAGGCACGAGCATTGCTTGACCTGGGAGGCAGAGGTTGCAGTGAGCTGAGATCGCGCCACTGCACTCCAGCCTGGGTGACAGAGTGGGACTCTGTCTCACCAAACAAACAAACAAACGAAACAACTCATGGTCCCCTGCGAGGGTCTGGTCTGGTCAGGGCAGGGTTTTTGAGGATCTGACCACTCTGTCCACCTCCACTCCAGCGCTCCTGTGTGACAGGGAACCTACGTGATGGACAGCAGGCAGAGAGAAACAGATATTAATTAATTAATTAATTAATCTTGACCTGCATTCCAGTAACTCCCAAATGCTGCAACCCTCAGGTGGCAGCTACTCTGGAGAATGGAGGATAGGACAGTGCTGGATGTCTTCCCAATATCCATTCTTCCTGGATTTCTGGCTAACAGCCCTGACTTAAATCAGGGGGCTGTGTGCCCATCTGAAATTCATATTCCCAGGTCTGTAATTCAGCAGAGGTGGTCATGGGACCCTGTTCTAACCAATGGGACATAAGCTGAGATCATGGGTGGGGCTTTTGGGAAAGATCCTCCACAGAGAATGACTCAGCTGGCCCCTGCCCTTTCCCTTGTTTTCTTCTTGTCTGGAATGTGATGGCTGGAGCAGTGGCAGCCATTTTGTAATCAAGAAGTGACTTGAGGACACCATATGCTAAGGATGGAGAAGCAGATAAACAGAAGGGATCTGGAGCCTTAACCATAACACAGAGTTCTGCTCCAGTGCTGGATTGCTGGCCTCTGGCTTTATTTTATAAAAGAGAAAAACCCTACATTTCTTCCTAGCTTTCTAACACAGCTCCTAACTGATACAGGCTGGGAAGCCCAAATGGAGATTTTTGCTTTCTTCCCATGTATCCCCATCAGTCTCTCCCTGATGCACAAGGAAAGACCATTCTGAGCACACCCATCTTCATGCAGAAACCACGTGTGTGGAGCCCTTATGCACTGTGGTGGGAACGTGAAATGGTGTAGCCACTTTGGAAAGTAGTTTGGCAGTTCCTCAAAAGGTTAAACGTAGATTTATCTCATGACCCAGCAATTCTACTCCTAGGCGTCTACCAAAGAGAATTGAAGACATCCATCCATACAAAAAGGTGCCCATGAATGTTCATAGTGGCACTATTCATAGTAGCCAAAAGTGAAAACAACCCAAATGTCCATCAACTGATGAATGGGTAAACAAAATATGGTTTATCCATACAGTGGAGTATTATACAGCCCTAAAAAGGAAGGAAGCCCTGCCACACGCTACAACATCAATGAACCTTGAACACATCATGTTAAGATCATGTTAAGTGAAAGAAGCCAGACACAAAAGACCACATAGTGTATGATTCCATTTATAGGAGATGTTCATAATCAGAAAATTCACAGAGACAAAAAGCAGATTAGTGGTTACCAGGGGCTAGGGGCTTGGGGAATGACCATTAATGAACATGTGGTTTCTTTTTGGGGTGATGAAATGTTTTAAAAGTAAATCATGGTGAGGGCTGCACAGCTCTGAGAATATACTAAAACTACTGAATTGTACACTTTATAAAAGTAAAGTGTATGGTATATGGCTTATGCCTCAATAAAGCTGTGATTAAAGACTGCATATGCTTTAAAGTGAGAAGCTTGGTGTCATTGGAGCCAGGCGACAGAGCAGGGCAGGGCTATCTGCGGGGTCCCCACGGGCCTGGGGCAGGTGGCCACATGGCCAGTTTCTGCCTTCTCTAGTGGAATAGGGTGGTGTGGTGGTTAGGACCCAGACCCCTCTACCCAGACAGCTGCACAGCCTTGGGGAGATCTAGTTTCTGTGCCTCAGGGGCCTCACTTGTCAAATGGGGAGACTCCTGTATCGCCCGCAAGGTTGTGGTGAGGCTGAGCGAGGGTAATCAGGAATGCCTAGCGCAGCTTCCGCCTGCAGGGACACTCAGCAAACCCCAGATCTGATTCTTCCATTTCCCCACGCACTTGTCACCCTTGACCACTGCCTGGTCGGCAGGCGCTTCTGTAGTCTGGGCTTGAGAAGAACTTTCAGAATGGTAGATTTTTTATCCTTTATTTTTTGAAGGGGAGAAGGAAAGCAGTGGCAGGAATCGTCCTCTGTGATGTTACAACATATTATAAAGCTCAGTCATTGAAATAGTCTGGAAGTTACACTAGACTTGGGAGAGAGACCGGTGAAGCGCGACATAGTACATGTGTGAGTGCCCTGTGGCCGCCAGAGCAAAGTCCACAGACTGGCTGGTTTAAGACAACAGAAATGTATTGTCCCCAGTTCTGGAGGCTAGAAGTCCAAGGTCACAGTGTGGGCAGGGCTGGTGCCCTCTGAGAGTTATGGGGGGAATCTGTCCCAGCCTCTTCTCCTGGCTTCTGGTGTTTTGCCCACAACCTGTGCCACTCCCTGGCTTGTGGAAGCCTCATCCCAACTTCCACCTCCATCCTCACACGGCACTCTCCCTATGTGTGTGTGTCTGTGTGTCCAAATTTCCGCCCTCTTTTTTTTTTTTTTTGGAAGGACATCAGCATACTGGATTAGGGACTCAGCTTAATGACGCCATCTCAGTGCATTTCATCTGCAACTACCCTATTTCCAAATAAGATCACATCCTGAGGTTCTAGGGGTGAAGACTGCAGCATGCAGATTTTAGGGGGAAGCAATCTAGCCCTTCCTGGTGGAAAGTCAGAAGCAGGTTTGAGCTGTATAATAAATCACTCACTGTGTAACGGGCTCGATATTTGTGGAGCACCTGTTCTGAGCAGGTACTGGGAAACAGCAGTGATACACCGACAAGGTGCCCGCCCATGAGTAGCTCAAGCAGCAGGGCCGGGAGGACATTTCATTACGGCGCGGGGGAGCGGCCAGCTCCACGCGTCTGCTGCCTTTGTAACGAGAACAAGTTAGAGGGACAGACTGCATTGGCGGCCAGCTCTTTTGTGAACGTAGCACGTGGTGTGGGTGGTGCAACCGCTCCAAGCCTGAACCCCGAGCCCCTTTGGCCAAGGGAACATCTGCTGCCACGGTGGATGACTTGAGGTTTTATTGTATAATTTCATTTGCCGTGTTATTGGCGTTTGGAAGATGACATGACCTCATCTCATTTTCCTTTGCCTAGTGAAAATAGCAGGGGATTTTGTTCCCTTCCCACCATTGGGTGTGTTCAGCACCATCAACACAGATTGTTAAATCATCCTTTTATGTTTCCGTTTTGCTCTGAAACGCTTGCGTCGCCGGGGGCGATGAACTTGGCTCAATGCACCTGTGTGTCGGTGGAACTTGGCAGATGGGCGGCGGGCACCTCTCCATGCCGATATCTGTACCCCGAGGAAGCATCCGTGGGGTGGGGTAAAGAGCCAGGAAGAGGGGAATCTGGGTTTGATTCCCAAATCTGACGCCCCAGCTGTGGGACCTGAGACAAGTCATTCAACTTGTAGGGGTGCCCGCCTCAGTGGGCCGTTGGGAAGATTAAATGGAATGATGAATGCAGAACTTTTTTTTTGGATTGTTTTTAATGTGGTAACATATACATAACATAAAACTAATCATTTTAAGCATTTTCAGTGTCTAATTCAGTAGCATCCGGTACATTCCCATTGTCGTGCAACCATCTCCACGCCCCATCGCCGGAGCTTTTTCTTTGTACCCATTAACACCAACTCTCCATAACCGCAGCCCTGGTAACCCCTATTCTGCTTCCTGTCTCTATGAATTTGACTCCTCCAGGACTTCATATAAGTGGAATCACACAGTATTTGTCCTTTTGCGACTGGTTTATTTTATTTAGCATAATATCTTTGGCCGGGCGTGGTGGCTCACACCTGTAATCCCAGCACTTTGGGAGGCCGAGGCAGGTGGATCACGAGGTCAGGAGACCGAGACCATCCTGGCTAACACAGTGAAACCCTGTGTCTTCTAAAAATACAAAAAATTAGCCAGGAGTGGTGGCAGGCACCTGTAGTTCCAGCTACTCAGAAGGCTGAGGCAGGAGAATGGTGTGAACCTGGGAGGCGGGGCTTACAGTGAGCGGAGATGGCACCACTGCACTCCAGCCTGGGTGAAAGAGCAAGACTCCATCTCCAAAAAAAAAAAAAAAAAAAAAAATCTTCAAGTTCGTCTACATTGTAGCATGTGTCAGAATTTTATTCTTTTTTTCAGGCTGAATAATATTTATGGAAAGGGTTAATCTGTAAATTGCCATGCCACTAAAAACAAAGTTTTAGAAGGTGTGTAAAAATCAATGTTTGAACCAAACAGAAGAGGTGAACTGAAAGGCACACTCTCCTTTCCCTTCAACCCCGGAGCCATTCCCCACGTAATTGCCTGTGCATCCTCCAGACATTTCTCTGCGCTGATGAGCATTTATGTGTGTGTCCTTTGTTTTTAGACCTCCATGCTATGCACCTTGATTTTTTCCCGTTTGATGTCATTCTTCCTTTTTTTTTTTGAGATGGAGTCTCGCTCCGTCGCCCAGACTGGAGTGCAGTGCAGCGATCTCGGCTCACTGTGACCTCCGCCTCCTGGGTTCAAGTGATTCTCTTGCCTCAGCCTCACGCGTAGCTGGGACTACAGGTGCCCACCACCACGCCTGGCTAATTTTTGTATTTTCAATAGAGACAGGGTTTCACCATGTTGGCCAGGCTGGTCTCGAGCTCCTGACTTCAGGTGATCTGCCCACCTCAGCCTCCCAAAGTGCTGGGATTACAGGTGTGAGCCACCTCACCTGACCTGATATCTTTCCATATTGGCACACACACATAGAAATGCCTCATCCTGTTCAACAGTTGCTTAGCATCCACTGATAGATGGCCACGTCTTATTTCCCCAGGCCCATGCTGATGTCCATGTATGTCGTTTACCAATACTTGCCATTACAAACAACACTGGAAATGATTGTTCTTGACACAAGAGTGAGATTTACACCTGAATCCCTAGCAGACAAGGGGCCTGTGCATTGAGAAGCCTCACATTGTCAAATTGTCCCCTGTGGAGCTGCCCCCTTCTCCACTGCACCCACCCTGCACAGGAGGGGCTTTCCCCACTGATAACACTCCTGTGGGGTATGGGCCACAGGGCCTTTTTTTGGTCACTGTCATATTTGAAAAGTGCTACATTTCTGGTTTAATTCACATTCTTTTAAAACGATGAGTGGACACACCTTTTTTCACTTGCCTTTCTTCTTATGTGGATTAAATAATTATTTCTTTTTCTTTCTTTGTGTGTGTTTCTTTTTATGTGAATGACTGGTGAGTCTCCTTTTCTCACTTTTCTACAGAGCTTTTCATCTTTGTCTTCTTGTTGATTTGTAAGAGTTCTTTACATAGTGAGGAAAGTGCACTGTGCATGCTAGTTGTTGAAATCTGTTCAACTCAGGGTCATCTCTAAACGTCTTACCTTCTTTGAAGTTACCCATAAAACTATGTGTGCCCCTGAAACAGCGATGTTTCCTTCCATAATCCCGGGTTGATAGTTCCTATCCTTCACCTTGAGGCTGAGAGGCTCTCCTTCAGTGTCTGTTGATAATTTACCTAACCGTCATCCCTTCCTCAAGCTACACAGAATGAGGTGGGGAAAAGATGATGGTCAGATGCTATGGAAGGAGCTGGAAAGAAGCTGTCAGGGGTGGGGGTGGTGCAGGACTAACACTGTGATAAAGGCAGCCAAGCGACCTCAAGGTAAGTATTAGTTCAGTGGACTGCAGCATGGGGTGTTGTCCCTGCCACAGGGCATCAGGGAAGGCTTCCTGGAGGTGGCGACAGTTCAGCTGAGCCACAGTGGGACCTCAGTGGCCATGTGCTCTCATCCGCAGGCTCAGAAGTTGGCCAGGAAAAGCTGTCCCTGTGCCTGAGTGGGCTGTGGGCCTGTACGGGGTGGGGCGGGGCTTCCAGTTCCATGTTTTTAAGCGGGAGTGATCTGGAGTCCCTAGTGAGGGATTTCGTAGGCTGTGGGGAAATAGCTGCTGCGGGGTGAAGTTTGAAGACAAATGACAGACGGGAGATGGGGATGAGTAACCCCATTTGGGGCCAAAATAGCCCGAGGGGAAGGTGGTGTGTTGTCCCCATTTCACAGATTTGGAAGCTGAGGCTCAGGCGGCTCCTGCAGCCGGGAGGAGGGAGGCATTTCCAACCCCGGCCCAGGGCTGGCTGGAGCTGCGCCGGGCGGCGGCCAGGGCGGCCGTGGGTGGCGGTGCTCGCGTTGCATGTGGTGTGTGGCGGCGTGCATGCACCAAGGCTCTTTGATTCCTCAACTTTAGTTTTTTTTTCTGATTATAGAAGTAAAATAGAAAGAAGACCTTTTTTGAAATGACCTGTGTTAGTCACCTCTCTCAGGATGCGTGAGGCGGACACGTTGAGGCCACCTCAGCTGATGGAAGTTTCCGGTAAGAAGCCCGTTCTCATAGCCGGGCAGCAGCGCCGGTGAGCTTGGGGACGTGGGCTGTGGGTCACAGGCGCCCGACACAGCGCCAGCCTGACAGCGGGAAGCCGACCCCACCGTGCTGGGATCCGGTCCCTCCCCTGCTTTGGCCCCTGGGCCCCCGACCCCGGCTCCTGCCGCCTGGGCCCTGGCCCCACCCCACCAGCCCCCATTGCCGCCCCTGTCTCCCAGGCCGATGGGTGAGGCCCCCTTCATGCGCCACCTCCTTGTGGACTGTGGCAGGGTCACTTTGTCAGGCAGCTGGGGCAGGAGCCAGGAGCATTGTTTACTCACTGGGCCAACAGTGTTGAGTGCCCGCTGTGGCCAGCACTGGGCCGGCCCCTGGGGTCGCAGCAGTGGGCAAGCGGCAAGCGGACAATGACTCCTGAGGCTCACATTGAGCAGCAGACCCAGACAGACAGAGTCAATCTGTTAACTAGATCCCGACTGGGGGCGAGTGCCGTGAGAAATCCACCAGGGCAGCCATGTGGAGACGGGGTTGTCACTGTGAAGTACGGGGTGCAGGAAGGCACCCGAGGGAGTGTGCGGGCTGTGCGTGTTGGGGTGTGTGTGTTGGTGTGTATCTCTTTGGGGGTGTGTGTGTTGATATGTGTGTGTTCATGTATGTGTTGATGTGTGTGTTTAGGATGTGTGTGTTGTATGTGTTGATGTGTTTGTATGGTGGGGTATGTATGTTGGGGTGTGTGTATTGATGTGTTTATTGATGTATGTGTGCTGTATGTGTGGTGTGACTGTTGGAGTATGTGTGTTAGGGTGTGTGTGTTGGTGTGTGCTTGTTGATATGTGTATGTGTTAGTGTGTGTGTTGTTTGTGTTGTGTGTGTGTTGGTGTGTGTGTATGTTGGTGTGTGTTAGTGTATGTATTGATGTGTGGTGTTGATGTGTGTTGATGTGTGTTTATTGATGTGTGTATGTGTTGGGGTGTGTATGTGTTTGGGGTATGTGTGTTGGGATATGTGTGTGTCTTGCTATGTGGTGTGCTTATTGTGTGTGTATGTGTGTTGGTGTGCATTTGTTGATATGTGTATGTGTTGGTGTGTGTTGTATGTGTTGATGTGTGTGTGTTGGTGTGTGTATGTTGGTGTGTGTGTTAGTGTATGTGTTGATGTGTATGTTGGTGTGTGTGTGTTGATATGTGTGTTGGTGTACGCTTGTTGATATGTGTGTGTTGGGGTGTGTGTATATTGGGGTGTGTGTGTGTTTGGGGTATGTGTGTTGGGGTGTGTGTGTGTTGCTGTGTGGTGTGCTTATTGATGTGTATGTGTTTGTGTTGGGATATGTGTATGTTTTGCTGTATGTTGATGTGTGCGTGTATTGGGGGCGTGTTCACACATACCTTTTCACCGAGCAGCCTGCTTTGTAACGGCCACCCAGGTCAACGGGCCTGTAGGTAGATCCTCATTTATTGAACCAGTTTCCTGTGTTGGACATTAGAGTGTTTCCTGGTGTGCTCAGTTATAAATAACGTGCTGCCATCTTGGGTTTCTACCCTTACTTAAGGCACAAACGACATCTTCAGAGAGTCTTAAGGTCTGCAATCCTGCATTTGGACGGCAATGTCAACTGCAGACTTACGGTCCCCAGGCAGCCTTAAGCAGCTGTGCGCCTTAGGCATTAACGACATAAAACAGTATGTTTCTTTAGGCCCAGTGCCGGTCATGGGGTGCTGGGCCCTGGATGGCTGGTATCGGGGCTGTGGGTACCAGGCCCTTGCACCCCACAGTTGTTCTGCCTGTGCTGGGGCACCTTTTGTTTGGGGCAGGAGGACAGGTCTTTGTGAGGAATTACAGAAGGGACTCTCTTCTCTGCTGGAGAAAGACCTTTGCTGTTTCATTTTACAGCCTTGTCTGAGGGAGGCTGGGAGGCTCTGCAGTTTAGAATCCTGTTCAAAGATTATGCTCATGGGCCTAAGAGGATTTGGCTGTGACCAACTTATATGACATGGGCTGTTTGTTTTTACTCCTGCCATGTTCTCTTCTGGGTCTCGGGCACGTGTTCTTAGGATTACTTTCATTTACAGCCTGGGATGATTGTGAATTCTTCAATAGCATCCACCTTTTAGAAATAGGAAGCTTTCTAAAGTCACGTTTGCAAGCCCAGCCTTTCCGAATTCTGCAGGACCAGAGCCGTCTCTCATCCCCCTGCTTACCCCTGCCTCCATGCACCATGCTGAGGGCAGAGCGTGGGCTTCGCCGTGCTGTGTAAACTGTGAAGTGCAGTACCCCCTGTGTTGAGCTTGCCTCCCACTCTGTGAATAGAGCAGACAATGCTGGGGACGCATCTCCCAGCCTCCCTTGCAGCTAGGGCACAGATACCTGGCCCCCCGGTGCTGCTGCCTTGGGACTTGACTCAGAATGTTGGCTGGCAATGTGAGGAACAGGGACCGGGGGCCATGTGGGTGATGGTGGTGGCAGCGGAGGAGGCAGCTGCAGTGATCCAGATGGCGGCTGCTGGGTTAATTTGGGAAGAACAGGCGCCTTCAGACACTGCTTCATCTTCTAAGCCAGGGGCTGGACAGTGTGATCCTTGGACATTTCTGTTCCTTGTTTTTAATGCTTCTGGGAAGTGTCTTTATTTTGCCTTTTAAAAACGCAGAGTGGAATGTGCATTTAAGGGAAGGCAAATCCCCCTTTTCTAGTGGAAATGAGCCTGCGCCTTCCCAGACAGCTAGATTCTGGAGATGCTGCTGCCCATGAGTTCTGCCCCTTTGTTTCTGTGTTTGGAAGGACTAGCCCAAAATGGGGATTGGGGGTGCCCCAGTCTGGTCTGGGATGGGCAGGAATTATTTCCCAGCAAGGTCAAGGCTGCTCAACACTGTGAGAACCCTGGCCTGGGCATCAGGAAACATGGCTTCCTCTCCAGCTCTGACTTTGCTGGGCAGCCCTGGACAAAGCCCTCACCCTCTCTGAGCCTTCACGGCCCCTACTATGGACTGGGGATGATGATCATGACCAAGGCAGTCGTGAGGACCATAGATCGCACTTGCCATGGCCAGGCCATCTGTAAAGTGGAGTGTTCAGGTTAGAGAGGACAAGTTGGTGTTATTGGAGGGAACCTGTGGTGACGGGGGAGAGGGTGACCTGGTGACACAGCCCTTGATGGCTAAACCTTCCTGACAATGTCACAGGGCCAGCCTCCTGCCCTTTGCAAAGCACTGGATCCTCAAAGAATAATTTACACTCCAGAAAATGGAATCCATACTGGGTGGGTTCTATCACGTGCAGCCTTGGGGGATGAGAGCTGGGAAGACCCATGTGAATACGTGCAGGACGGGGCATCCGGTGTCTGCCAGCTGCCACCTGCTCCGGACCTGGGCCACTGGCTCTGCTGCCTAAACCTCTTCACTTGCTCCATTTTAACCACAGCTCACTCATCAGCCTTCTTTGGAGAATGCTGGGGACTGAGTGGCAAGGTAGGGAGACTCCGGGCTTTACCTTAAGTGGACGTATGTTGGAACCGTAACTTTGCCCCCTAATAATGATAATAATAACAGCAACTGAGGAAGAGCTGGGGTTCACAGAGCACCTGCTCTGCAAACAGCCTGCAGGATCTTTCGGTGAAAGTTGTGAAACATGGACATTTAGGTGCTCCATAAGTGTTAGCCAAAAAAAAAAAAAAGGAAAACGGGAAAGAAACCCAGACATGATTCTGCTCATTCCCGCTTTGCTCCCTCAAGGCCCTTGGAGGGGCGTTATCTGGGCTACCAGGGACTGCTTGTTTCCTGGCGGTTGTAGCCACCCTCTCCTGGACGCGCTTCCTTTTGGTTTGGGCACACTTGGTGGTCTTCCTGCACCTCGGCCTTTTGCTCTGGACAGATGGCCTTTGCTGTCGCGGGTTGGCTCTGACGTCCTTTCCTCTGTGAGGCTGCACAGCACCCCTGGGCCCCTGCAGCCTGCCTCAGCCCCTCCTCACTGCCATCTGCACCCTCAGAACATGAGACTTGGTAGGTGCTTCCTCGAGGGACTGAGAGGCCTCGAAGGACACTGCCCCGGAGAGCGGTGCCGGCTGTCTCAGGGTGGGAAACCTCCTTGGTGACACTGTGTGAATGGAACCCCACCCGCCCTTGCTGCCTTTGGTGCCACTAGGCACAGCTCCCGGCCCCAGGAGGGGTGATCTTTCTTGGGGATGCCAAGCTGGCTCTGTGGTCCCTGTCACTTGGAGCGGGCTCCTCCCCTCCACACACCCATTTTGAGACCCCAGAGCCAGTGATGCCGCAGCTGCACTTAACAAGCAGGAATGTGTCCCTCCTGTTGGTCAACATTTGGGGCCTCACTGTGACAGGTGCACAGCAGCCTGGTGGAGAACCACCCTATGCGCCTGTAGAAAGGGCCAGATGGCAGGAGCCACCTTGCGTTTTGCCTTGAGGTTCAGTTGGGATGGCCATTTACGGTGGTTGCAGCCACTGTTCTGAGAGCTTTGCATGTTCAGTGGGTACAAATCTCATGGTTGCCTAGGAGGTAGGGGATGGGGCAGTGTCCATTTGGCAGAAGAGGAACCTGAGGCTGAGAGAAGTTGTTTCCCAAAAACACAGCATGTTGTGGGGGGCCAGGGTCCCAGCCCAGCAGTCCGGCTCAGAGTCACACCCTGCTGTCATGTTGTTACCCGCACAGCGGGCAGGTTCAATTGCGTGGTGGGTGACAGTCCAGTGACCACAGCCACGGAGGGCTTAACAAGGGGATTGTAGGACTTGCAGCAAGTAAGGAGGACACCAGGGATGGTCCCCAAAGCAGCGCCTCCCGGGCAGAGGGGATCCCAGGGTTTCACGGGGCTGCTGGGCTGAGCCATCTCATGGGGGGTTAAGGTCAGTGCAGGCGCGGTGGCGGATCACGCCTCTACATACATCGCGTGCATGGAAAATGGCGGATAAGCTCCTCTCCTCCCTGGGTGGGGTTTTTAGGATGGGCTTGGACCTTTTCTGAAACAAGGAGAACTCAAGATGCAGTTACAAGTGGGTGCTTTTTCACGGTATGTACCTCAAAACCCCAAACCCGGGACCCCGGCTTATGATGTCATATTCCATGGGCGGTGCTAAGGGCAGAGCCTGGCCCAGAGTAAACCCTTGAGAAACGTTACTCTTGTTGCTTTCCTGGGGTTCCTGTAAAGCAGGCGTGGTGCCTTGTGGTTTGTGAATCTGTGTCCCTAAGACACACGCTGTGGTGAATGATTCTCTGGGACTCATCCAGCTGCTTCCCCCAGCACTGAGTGTGGCCTCACAGTGGGAATAGTGGGCTCCGTCACTCGTGCGCTCTAGCCTCTCCTCCCATTCGCTGCTGTCCCCTCCCAGTCTCCTGGCCATTGTCATCCTGGGGGAATCCTTGTCATGGGAGGCCTTCCCAAGCAGAGAAGTGAGTGGTCCTCACCCACTGTTCTCACTGTTCTTCATTTCACATACATTTATTGAGCACCTGCTGTGTACCCAGCCCTGGGTCAGTGGCTGGGGCCACAGCAGTGGGCAAAGCAGACCTAGGGCTCACGGTCTAGTGGGCAGAGAGATGTGGGCCCTCTCAGCCTCACCAATTTTCCCTCTGGGAGGACTGTGCCAGGGAAGAGGGATGGGGGATGGGGTAGGGGCTTTGGAGTCAGTGGAGCTGCATGTGAACCCCAACCCAGTGGCTTTCCAGCACTTCCACGGGGGCACAGGGCTGATCTTCAAGAATCCTCAGTTTTCTTATCTGCAAACTGGAGGTGTTGGCACCCACCTCACTGGGTTGTCTGGAGGCTAATGGTTGATACGTTCCACGGGGCCCACGCAGCTTGGCTCATGGTGTGCACCCATTGACTATGAGCCCCCTGCTGGCTCCCAGCCTGGCCGCTTAGGTGGGCGGCTCAGGTGGTGCCTAGAGGAGAGGCCAGGGCTGCAGGGGAGAGGCCAGTCGGCTCTTTGTCGTGTGTGAAATCCCTGCGTTAATCCCTGGCCCTGCCCAGAGCCTGAAGTGGGAGCTCCTGCGTCGCTTCCTTGACCGTGAGCCTTTGCTGGCTGACTAGGCCTCTGCTTCTGCTGCCGATGAGGCTGCCAGGAGTTCAGGCCTACGGCCCAGCAGCCCCTCATCCTCCAGCTGCCCCCTTCCCTGCCCCTGTGAGGTCCCAGCCAAGCCATCTGCCTATGGAGACATGAACAGGCCAGCTCTGGGCTGCTCTGAACCTGGTGGTGGCAAGAAATAAAGTAAGTTTCGTGCGCGTCCGTGTGAAGAGACCACCAAACAGGCTTTGTGTGAGCAACAAAGCTTTTAATCACCTGGTTGCAGGCCGGCTGAGTCCGAAAAGACAGTCAGCAAACGGAGATGGGGTGGGGCCATTTTATAAGATTTGGGTAGTTAAAGGAAAATTACAGTCAAAGGGGGTTGTTCTCTGGCGGGCAGGAGTGGGGGTCACAAGGTGCTCAGTGGGGGAGCTTTATGAGCCAGGATGAGCCAGGCGAAGGAATTTCACAAGATAATGTCATCAGTTAAGGCAGGAACTGGCCATCTGGATGTGTATGTGCAGGTCACAGGGGATATGATGACTTAGCTTGGGCTCAGAGGCCTGACAGTAAGGATGGGTGATACGTTGGGCTTTGGTGGCCAGATCTGTTCCTGAGTCTCCCTGGCTGTCAGAACACAGTGGCTCTCAGATGCCAGGGTCAGATCTGGTGACTGGGGCTCCAGGCAGTTTGGGTCGAGTGGAGGAACGCTCTCTGATGATTCATGAGACCTTGCCTAGGTCTGCAGGATCCTGAAGATTCTGAGGCAGGGCGCTCACCAGCTCAGGCAGCCACCCTTCAGCTGTCCCACCTTGCCTGGGCCTGAGCACAGGCCCTGGAAGCCCCTGTTCAGGACATGTTCACAGGCAGGCAGGAAGGGCCCTCCGGCCCGAGCCAACACCCTTCACCCCAGCTCCCTGCACAAGCTGGCCTTCCGGAGAGCCAGGGCGGGCGGTGCAGGCCGGGAAGAGGAAGAGATGTTTGCCCGGGCAGGGGCCGAGGACTTCCCAGGACGAGGGTACAGGGCAGGCAGCAGCCTGAAAACACCGGCCAGTTTCACAGCCCATAACCAGGTGGTCACACAGGGCCCCGAACTCAGAAGGGCCCACTGGGGTGGATGCTCTGCGCTCACCGTCTTGAGATTCTTTATCATCTTATCCTGGGCTTGGTGTTCTGTAAGTGGAGTTGCTGGGACCGTGGATCATGTCCTGGGGCTTGGAGTCTGGGCTCACGGGCTGTGCCTCCTTTGTCCCTTCCCCAGCTCCTGGGACAGGTTCTCAGCTGCCCGCTCTCCTCCTGCTGGGGCCCCAGGCCCTGCCTTCTGTCCAGGGTGGCAGCCAGGTCACTTCTCGGGTGGCCATTGCTCAGGGGTGGCCTGTCCTCCATGGGCTGAGGTGGTGGGGCCTGTGGGAAGGGGGCCAACGTCTCTGTTCCTGGCTGGGGCCCCATATTTTGGTTTTGCACCGGGCCTGGAAAATTCTGGAGCCAGTCTTGCCTGAAGAGAGGTGCATTCTGGAAATGGCTGGAGTCCCATGTGGCCAGGGCATAAGGAAACTGGGGTGGTGCCTGGAGGTGGGATGGGGTCGGGCGGGTTACCCAGGCCTTGGCAAGTCCCTGGCAAGTTATTGAGGAGTGGGGCTGTGTTCTCATGGTATTCTCATGGCACATGTTGGTTGGGGCACTTGGCAGGTCCATGCACCTTGGCCACAGAGGCTGCATGGCAGGGAGGTGACTCACCGTCTGGGGCACCAGGAGAAAGAGAGAGGGGTGTTTTGTTCCGCCTGGCACTGCTCAGGGGTGCACAGCAGCTCTGTGGGTTTATCTCACACCAGACTTTTCTTAGAGCCAGAAATGGGCAAGGACTGGAGGCAGCTTGTCTGGTGCATTCCTTCTAGCGGGGTAAACCGAGGCCCTGAGAGGGGACAGATCCCCGCTCCCTGGCCAAGGTCACTCAGCGAGTTGGTAGCAAATAGCTAATATTAAGCCAGTTCGTTTGGAATTCTAGGCAGAAATGGAAATATTTCAATGGCACAGATAAAAAAAACTGAGGCTCAGGGTGGCTGAGGCTGCCTGGGATCAAGCGATTTATAATGGAGCTGAGATTCAAATCTGCAGCTCCTGACACCAGCCTGGGCTCCTTCTCCTCCGCATTGAAGCCGTGGCTGGCGTCTCCCACTCTTTGGGATCCTGGAGTAGGCTAGTGAGCAGCTGGGGAACTCGGGGCTGGAGTGTGAGGGTGGATGGGTGGGTGGCAGGGCTGTAACAAAGCCTACCGTGATGGCTGTCCCCCTCCTCAGGGAATCAGGCCTGATTGCACTTAATGAGGCTGGTGGGGAGGTGTTGAGTTTGCATTTTCTGCTCAGTGGGAGGTGGCCATGATGCATATTCATTTATGCAAAACCAGGGTTGGTTCTCTGCACCCTCTCACCCGTCTACCTCTTTCTTCCTCCAGTCGGGTCGCTGGAGCCCAAAGACCAGCCCCCGGATTCTCTCCCTCCTTTGCCAGCTTTCAGCCCCAGTAACAGGCCAGGGAGATGGACGGACATTCTCGCTCTCCAGGGCCAGGCAGGCACTGCGCTCAGGGTGCCCTCAACATGGAGTGTTCACGACCACCCCCTCTTCTTTTCTTTTCACCAATTTAACCATTTTAGAGTGCACAGTTCAGTAGCATTTAGTATATTCATGTTATACAACCATCACCACTATCCAGGCCCAGAACATTTTCATCACCCCAAAAAGAAACTGTTAAACTTGTCAGCTGAAGAATTGCCAGGACCACACACTGAGCGCCGAGAGCTTTCTTCCTCATGAAGGGCTGCAGCCTGCAGGCTGGCCAACCGCAGGCTGGGAAGCATAGCCTCTGGCAGGAGCCAGAAGCAGGCATTTCCAGGAAGGGAATTTATGATGAACGGGTTAGCTAAGTATATGTATTCAACAGGCTATAGGAAGAGCTATGAATATTCACGGAGATGTGTGTGCATTTGTCATAAGCTAACACGTATGTTACACGCATCCTATGTTGACTTTGGGGTAGAGACTTAATATGTAAGTATTACAGTCAGGGCCCTACACGTCAGAAGGTGAAGCAGAGGACAGGAAGAGCCTCTGTGCAGCCTCTGTAGATGAGCCAGAACCATTTCAAGATCAGCACTCTCTTATCAAGAAGGAATGCTGGGCTGGGCAACGTGGCTCACGTGCTGTAATCCCAGCACTTTGGGAGGCTGAGGCGGGCAGATCATGAGGTCAGGAGTTTGAGACCAGCCTGGCCAACATGGTGAAACGCTGTATCTACTAAAAATATAAAAATTAGCTGGGTGTGGTGACGAGTGCCTGTAGTCCCAGCTATTCGGGAGGCTGAGGCAGGAGAATCACTTGAACCCGGGAGGCAGAGGTTGCAGTGAGTGGAGATCGTGCCACTGTACTCCAGTCTGGGAGACAGAGCAAGACCTCCCCTCCCCCACCCCCCCCAAAAAGGACAGTCTGTGTTGAAACTGAAAAAGAAAGGGGCAGCACTGAGTGGTTGGTTGGAAGCAGCAGTAGGACAAGGCTTTCGAAAGGGCTGGTTTCTGCTTAACCCTTAAGAGGGAAAGTGTAATGGCATTTAGCGAAGGAGGGGGTATAATGCAGTGTGTCTGACCTCCGGTCCCATTGTGGCCTGGAACTCAGGTTTTTTTTTAAGGTTTCTCTGGGGTCCCTTTGGCCAAGAGGGGGGTCCATTTAGTCATCTGGGGGTGGTTAGGATTTTATCTATTTATTTATTTACTTATTTTGAGATGGGGTCGCACTCTGTTGCCCAGGCTGGAGTGCAGCGGCACAATCTTGCCTCGCTGCAACCTGCGCCTCCTGGGTTCAAGAGATTCTCCTGCCTCAGCCTCCCGAGTAGCTGGGATTACAGGCACGTGCCACCATGCCCGGCTAATTTTTTTATTTTTAGTAGAGATGGGGTTTCACCATGTTGGCCAGGCTGGCCTCGAACTCCTGACCTCAGATGATCCAACCATCTCGGCCTCCCAAAGTGCTGGGATTACAGGTGTGTGCCACCACGCCCAGCTTTTATTTTTATTGTTTATTTTGTTATTTATTTATTTGGAGAGAGTGTCTCACCCTGTCGCCCAGGTTGCAGTGCAGTGGCACCATCATAGCCCACTGCAGCCTTAACTTCCTGGGCTCAAGTGATCCTTCTGCCTCAGCCTCTCCAAGTAGCTAATTTTAAAATGCTACCATGTGTGGCTAATTTTAAAATGTTTTTGTAGAGATGGGGTCTTGCTATGTTGCCCAGGCTGCTCTCAAACTCTTGGGCTCAAGGGATCCTCCCACCTCAGCCTCCCCAAAGTGCTGGGATTGCAGGTGTGAGCCACTGTGCCTGGCCTATTTTTATTTTTCAAACTAAATGAAATTTAGCCTGAAGATGCCTCTGTACATGAATCCTTTCTTAATGAACTGCAACCTAACTTAGTTTGTGATTAACGGAAGCCTGACTTAGGAGGGGCTCTTGTAACAAATAGGTGAAGCTCAGCCCAACCACAGCAGCTGAGCATCTGTCAATCCAGTCCCAGGCGGCCAACCATTCAAATAAGGCAAAGGCTGAGCTGTAACCAGTCAAGCTGTCTTGACCCTCTCTTCCGTTTTGTGTCCATAAATGCTGCCTGATCACGGTGCAGACATGGATTCCTAGACCCTGTTCTGGTTTTGAGAGCAGCTGATTCGTGAATCGTTTTTTGCTCAATTAAACCTTAATTTTAACTTGTCATACTCAGTAAGCAGTCACTCCCATTCCTCCTCCTTCTAGTCCCTGGCAACCATGAGTCCACTTTCTGTTGCGGTGAATCTGCCTGTTCTGGACAGTGCATGGAAATGGAATCATGCAGTACACTTACATTCAGCTTCTTTCATTTGGCTGAATGTTTTCAAGGCTCATCCAGGATGTAGCTCGCATTAGAACTTCATTCCTTCTGACCGGGCACAGTGGCTTACGCCTGTAATTCCGGCACTTTGGGAGGCTGATCACTTGAGGTCAGGAGTTCGAGACCAGCTGGACCAACATGGTGAAACCCTGTCTCTACTGAAAAAAAAAAAATACAAAATTAGCCAGGCCTGGTGGCAGGCACCTGTAATCCCAGCTACTAGGGAGGCTGAGGCAGGAGAATTGCTTCAACCTGGGAGGCGGAGGTTGCAGTGAACCGAGATCACGCCATTGCACTCCAGCCTGGGCAACAAGAGTGAAACTCTGTCTCAAAAAAACAAAAACAAAAACAAAACTTCATTCCTTCTCTGGGCTGAATATGTTCCACTGTATGAGTGGACCACATTTTGCTTATCCATTCGTCTGTGGATGGATGGATACTTAGGGTGTTTCCATTGTTTGGCCATTATGAATAAGGCTGCTGGGAACATTCGCGTTCCAGTGTTCATGTGGATGTGTGTTTTCAATGTTCCGTGATAGACACCCAGGAGTGGAATTGGTAGGTCATAGGATAATTCCAGGTTTAATTTGTTGAGGCGGTACCAAGCTTTTTTTGTGGTGGCCCTGCCGCTTCACCTGCCCCCAGCAGTGTGTGCAGGTCCCGCGTCTCTCCCAACAGCCAACACTCGCTTTGCATTTGGATTCCAGACATCCTCGTGGGTGTGCGTTGTCTCATTGTGACTTTGATTTGGATTTCCCTAATGACTCATCACGTTGAGCAACCTTTCCTGTGCATGCTGACCATTCGGTGAAATGTCTGTATCCAAGGCCACTGCCCATTTTGAAATTGGGTTGTTTGTCTTTTTGTTGTTATCATCCATGAGGAAAACAAGGATCAGAGAGGGTGAGTAACTTGCCCCAGGCCACACAGCAAGAAGGAGGGAAGACAGCCTTAGAAACCCAGTGGGCCTGACTCTGAAGTCTTGTGTTCTTTCTTTCAAACACAAGGGAGCTGGTGGTTGGGACTAGGGAAGGCCTTTCTTTCCTCTGGAGCAGCTGCTTGGGATGCATCCTGGATTTCTTGCCCCTCCGCAGCACTTGCCCCTCTGAGGGCACAGTCCTTGGACATGGTTCTCAACAGGACACTCCTGGGGAATGTGATCGGGAGGCCCTGGAACCGCACTTGGAGAAACACTGGCTTGGGGTTTGCCATAGGACGTATGACTTCTTGACCCAAGGCTTGAGTTCGGAGCCTCCCCGGTCCACCCCTGCCAGGCTGCTGTGCGTCTGCGGCCTGCCCCTCTCCCTGCCTCAGCTTCCTCATCTGTGTAATAGTGAGAGAGGAATGGGATCCCACAGTGCTTAGAAAGCCATTAGGAGTATCAGGGGATGGTCCCTATTGGTGTGTTTGTCTGTTTGTCTGTCTCCCTCCTGGGCGGAGTGCCTCCAAAGTGGGAGCTGTGTCTGGCTCAGCAGATATTAGCCAAGAACCAGGGGCCAAGGAGAAGGGCCCCAGGGAAGACCCCTGCTGAGACCTCAGCATCCTGTGGTATCAGAAACTGGTGCAGCTGGTCCCTCCGTGCCCTGTGGCCACTTCTGGGTGCTCACGCAGCCGGCCCCTGGGCCCACATTTGAGCAGAACTCCGTGCTCAATGTGGTTCCTGTGGGGGAGTCCACCCATGCCCAGTGACTCCGGGGGCCCCAGCCCTGCCATCCCCGTGTGGGGAACATGGGGCTGGAGGGAACACAGGGTGGGAATTCTTGGAGCTCTGGAAGCAGGTGCTTGGGAAGCATGAGGGTCTTGGAATCTCAGGTCTGGATTCACTTGTGTCCCCAGCTGTGGGGTCTGGGGGGGCACATTGTGGACCTCACCAGCCTCAATTTCCCACCTCTACAGTGAGGATTGGTAATGCCCGGGAGTGCTCCCAGCACGGCTGGGGTTATGTTCATTTGAACAACTACTGAATGACATCAGCCTTCCTGGGTACTTACATTTTGGGGTCTCAGAAAAGGGTTAAAGGCAGCAACTTGCTGCCTCTGTTGGAGTCCCAGATACCCTCTTCCCGGGGTAGGGCAGACTCCAGGCCAAGGGACCAGGAAAGGCAGGGAGAAGGCAGGAGAGTGGGTGGGAGGGAGCTGTGAGTGGCCGGGAGAGTGCAAGCAGGAGCGGTGCATTTCACAGAGACAGGCCCATCGGGTGAGGTTTGGAAACAACACATCTCTGTTCCCAGAGCTCAGTGGCCCCCACTTGTCATGGCCCCCAAAGCCATTGGCTTAGGGGCCCCCTTGCCTCTTGGGGAGAACAGAACCCAATAAGAGCAAAGTAGTCACCGCCAGAGGCAGGTTTAGCGGGTGGCTCTGGAGGCAGATGGCCTGGTGTGCCTCCCGGCTCTTCTGTGAGCTGTGCCTCAGTTTCCTCATTTGTAATATGAGGGTAGCAATAATTCCTCCCTCATAGCTAGCTCTTGGACGGTAGTAGATGCTCACAAATGGGCTGTTCTGCAGATGCAGTGTGTGGCAAGGGAGAGTGGCCCCCTGGAAAGGAGACCGGTGGCCAGTCCAGGGGAAGCGGTACCAGCTCCTGTGTAAGCGCCTCCTATGTATGAACTCACATCACCTCGAGGGAGGAGAGGAGGGCCCTGGAGGGGTGGGATGTGGGTTAGGGCTCCTGAGACGACCCCTAAGAAGTGCATATGCAGGGAGATGAAGCCACACTGAATGGGTGGGCTCCTCTCTGGAGCACTGGGAGGAAGCCACTGTGTGGGGTGTCCCTTGTTAGGGCCTTGAGGGGGCTCAATGAATGGCAGAAGCTTCTAACCCAGCTGAATGATCACCCTACATTGAAGCCCCTGCTTTCTGGCTAGATCATGGGAGAGGGGAGCCCTGGTGAATGAGAAGATCCTGGAGGCGGTTGGTAAAGAGTGGGTGTCTAATTGATGGTAGCTCATGTGAGCAGTGGTTTACGACCAGCTGAACACAACATACAAGTGGCAGGATAAACCCCCAAAAGCCCTCACCAGCAGGTTTGCCTAGGGCACAGGGCTGGAACTGGGTGCTGCATTTGCACACTGGAGGCATCCTCTTCCTTCAGACAACATGCAGTGGTGGGCACCTGGCTTGGAGTCAGACAGACGCTGTGGCCACTGATGCTGTGTGGCCCCAGGCTGGTTACTTAGCCTTTTTGAACCTTACTTTCCAAGCCTTGTGCATTTCAGACTCTGCTAATTGAGGGAATTGAGTTTGCTCCTCATCTGCATTCTGTCCTATCAGGATAAGGAGGTATGTAAGCCCCAGAGGTCATGGTGATAATTAATAAGAACAATGGACAAAGAATACAGAAATCAGTCTCCATTCGGCCACTTCCCAGCCCTGGGCACTTTGCCTCCTGCACTTTAGTTTCTCTGTGTGAAACATGGCTGATAACTCCAGCCTTGAGAGTTGCTGGGAAGAATCTGTGACCCGATGCAGGGAAGACTGCAGGCATACCTGGGCACATGGTGGGCCTTGCATAAATGACAGCCACACCACAGCTCCCAGGCTCCAAGCTCAGTGCTCTCCTGTCCCTCTCAGCCCCTGCATGGCATCCTGTCTCCAAAGCGGAGGTGAGGAAGGCTGCTGTTGGGGAGTGAGGAGCTGAGAAGCTCATGTCATACACCCCTTGGACTTGAATCACACAGGGCTGCCAGTTTTTATTGGTTTTGGGCTGTGCTTTGTGCCCTGGGGATGGCCCTGTCATGCTCTGTTTCAGGCAGCCCCTCGCCTGTGTGTGACGTGGGTCATTTGTCACCCTGACAGTATTGACAGGGCTGCTGCTGGCCTGGGATGGAATCTACTCCACTCAGGGCAGTGCCTGAGAGATCTTGTCCAGAAGGATGCGTGGACAGTGAGCTGCTCGGGGACAGAGTTGCCCTTTTTTTGGGTATAGACCATGCTACCCCCTGCGGTAATGTTGGCTGTTGACAGAGGACTGCTGTGAGCCCAGCCTGGGCCGGAGCCCTGCTTGCTGAGTGTCTACTCCATGCCTCCCTCCTCCTCTGCACATCTCCCACCCTGGGGCAGGCACCATTGTCATTCTTGAGGTTCTTAGGACCCCTCTCAACTCCCCAGCGTACCCCTTCATCCACTCACCCCCTGTAGCCAGAGCCATTGGTCTAACCTATGAATCTGATCCTGTCCCTCTCTGCCTGTTAAAGCGCCTTGGGGGCTCCCTGGGGAATAACACCCAGCCCGTCCTGTCACTCTTCTGTCCCCTCTGAGGGTATCATGCCCTCATTTCAAATAACCAGGCAGAATTGCAGGGGCAAAGCAGCTCACCCCAGGTGGTGAGATATATATGAGCAAGCCAGGACTTCCTGGTTACCTGACTGCAAGCCCACACCCTCATCTCAGGCCACTCTGTCTCCTCCTTCCTTTTCTGCAGTTTTGTGTCTCTGTGGATCACTTTCAGGTCCTTCTTGCTCTCCCACACTGGTGTTTGAGGGGCTTGGTTGCTGGCACACAGCATGCATATCAGTATTGCCTGGAAGAGGGCAGGATCTCCCACCCTCTCCCTGTTAGCTCCTCTGTTACCCAACTTGCTTATTTATTCATTCATTTAATGAATATCATTAAGTGCCTGTTTGTGAATAGGTGCGGACAGAATGGGGCTGAATGTACATGCCTCACCACTGAGTAGTGGAGGCACAGAATTATCAAATGGGCAAGGGAACAGCAGATGCAAAGGCCCTGTGGCAGGAGGCAGCATGGCCCAGAGGCCTGTGTGGCTGCAGAGGAGAGGGAGGCTGCATGATGGGAGCTGGGGCTGGGGAGCTAGGCGTGGGCCTGTCCTGTGGGGCCTGGGTGGACTTTTAGGGTTTTAGCTTTCTCTGTGGCTCTCAAAAGCATGGGGCCTGGCTCTGTTCTCCCTCCTCATACCACAGGGACTATTTTGGCTTGCACTGTGATTTATCTCTTCCTACCACAGTTCTCTTCTTTCCTAGGTGCCGTGGGGGCTCTCATATGACTCCAGCACTAGGCATGCCCTGTAACCTAAGGCTCCTAGAAACTTGGTCTCCCAACATAGCTGGGGGCCCAACACAGCTGGTATTCTAGGGGAGTCAGAAGGGTGGATGGTGGCAGAATGCTCCCCTCTCAGGAGTCTGCTCACTATCCTCTCCGTTCTGTCTTCTGAAAGAGATGGTGGTGAATTGCTATAATTTCTTCCTTAAATATTTGTTAGAATTCACCAGTGAACCCATCTGGGCCTGGTGCTTTCTGTTTGGGAAGGTTATTAAATTGTTGGTTCCATTTCTTTTTCTCTTTTCTTTTCTATTTTTTTTTTTTAAGACAGAGTCTTGCTCTGTTGCCCAGGCTGGAGTGCAATGGTGTGATCTTGTCTCACTGCAACCTCCACCTCTCGGGTTCAAACAATTCTCCTGCCTCAGCCTCTTGGGTAGTTGGGACTACAGGCATGTGCCACTGTGCCTGGGTAATTTTTGTATTTTTAGTAGAGATGGGGTTTCACCACATTGGCCAGGCTGGTCTCAAACTCCTGACCTCTGATGAGCCACTTGCCTTGGCCTCCCAAAGTGCTGGGATTACAGGCCTAAGCCACCACACCTGGGCCTTTATAGATATAGATATCTTTAATAGATACAGGCCTATTTAGATAGTCTATTTCTTATTGTGTGAGTTTTGGCAGATTGTATCATTTAAGGAATTGGCATTTCATCTAGGTTATTAAATTTGTGGGCATAGAATTGTTCACAGTGTTACTTGATTATCCTTTGAATGTCCATGGCATCTGTAGTGATGTATCCTCTTTCATTTCTAGTATTAACAGTTGTGTCCTTCTCCTTTTTCCTTGTTAGCCTGGCTAGAGGCTTATTAATTTTATCGATCTTTTCAAAGAACCAGTTTTTGATTTCGTTAATTTTCTCTGTTGATTTCTTGTTTTCGATTTTATTTATTTCTGCTCTAATTTTTATTATTTTCTTCTGTTTACTGTGGATTTAATTTGCTCTTCTTTTCCTAGTTTCCTGAAGTGGAAGCTTAGGTGCTTGATTTTAGATCTTTCTTCTTTTCTAATATGTACATTCAATGTTATAAATTTCCCTCTAAGCACAGCTTTTGCTGCCTCTCATAAATTTTGATAAGTTGTGTTTTCATTTTTAATTAGTTCAAAATACTTTTGAATTTCTCTTGAGACTTCTTTGAGTCATGTGTTATATAGAAGTGTGTTGTTTCAATCCTCTCCATTCTGATACTGTCAGGTGGGGTTTTTGCTTCTTTTTCTGTTTTGCACGACAGACTCCCTTCTGCCTGGAGACAGATTTTCTGGCCTCACCTGGGACTGTGCACAAGTCATTAGCTGAGGCTCAGTTTTATAATCTGTAGAGCAGGGGGCAAAGTACCGACTTCCCAGGTAATATGGACCTGGAGAGTTTGTAGGTACGGGAGCTGGTATTGGAACCCCTGTCTACCTGGCTTCCAGACCCCAGTATTTCCCCTTCTTCCCACACTGGGCTCCAAGGTGGGCTTCCAGGCTCAGCATGATGGACTGTTGAAATGATAAATGAAAGGAAGAGGTGCATCAGGGGAGGGGATGCATTTCTGTAGGAAGACATCCCAAAGAGCCGCAGGGTAATTTCTTCTGTCTTTTTTTTCCTAGTTGTGCAGGCCGGGCCCTCTCACCTCTTAGAACCTCAGTTTCTTCATTTGCAAAATGGGGAAAATATGTATTAGAGATGGATAATAACAGCAGCACCTGACGCGTAGGGAGTACTTTGCAAATGCCAATTTCCACTGTCACTGAGATCTTCATGTGGCTTCTGGGAAGTAGTCCGTCTTATCATTGCCACTTCATGGAGAAGAGAGTGAGGCTCAGATAGGCTAGGTAACATGCCTGGGCTCTCCCAGCTACTGAGTTGTCCAGCCAGGTTTTGGACCCAGATAGGCTGACTCCAGGGTGAGCTGTTGGGTTGAGATTCAGTTGTGTGCCCAGCATGGTGCCTTTCACACAGGGCAGGTGCCGGGCAAGGTGTGGTTCTGGGGAGTCAGCATCACAGGGGAAGATCAGTCCTGTCCCTCACTCAGAGACCCCTGTCTACCTTCTGCCAGGCGAGCAACCTGGTGGGCTTGCTGGGAAGGAGGCCACATATTGGCATCAGGGTCTCCCTCCCGCCTGGGGCTGGTGAAGGGGAAAGCCACTCACAGTTATTCCTGGGAGTGTGGGCGTGGGAGGAACCCACTGCAGCAGGGCTTTTTAAAGAAAACTCTGCCTTGTCTATAAATATCCTCCTGACGTGTCCCCAGTTCCTGAGCTTCTGGGACAGTGAGGCAGTGCCCTGCCTAAGTGCCACTCGCCAAGACTGCTGAGTGATTTCGCAGTGGGAGGGAGCTTGGGGTCAGCTGGGGCGGGGTTTCGTGAACCAGTGACATCTCCCACAGACACTCGAGGGGACTGCATTGCGCCAACTGTTTATATTGCCAGGTGAGGACTAAAAACAGGATCCCTTGTGATCACTCTCTTGTCAGATATGAAATGTGTTAACGCCAAAGCATGTAGAAAAGTAAAGTGCAGGCTAGCAAATGGAATATTTTCTTTTAAATGAAAAACTCTCTGCAGGGTCCATGCTGTTCTAATTCCTCCAGAATTTTATAGAAGCCACGACAGGCAGCACACGCTCACAGGGCCTG
This sequence comes from Gorilla gorilla gorilla, assembly GCF_029281585.2. Taxonomy (NCBI): domain Eukaryota; kingdom Metazoa; phylum Chordata; class Mammalia; order Primates; family Hominidae; genus Gorilla; species Gorilla gorilla. The sequence continues at coordinate 14,894,192 of NC_073227.2, forward strand.
GGAGGAGGAGTCATGGGCCCGGCAGTACTGCCCACACCTGGGGCAGGGTGGACAGATGGACGGATGGCCTGGTCCAGGAGCTGGGCATCCTATCAGGCCCTGCGGATGGGGAGTTAAAGGCTAGCCAGGCCCTCTCTGAGGTGCAGCTTGCTCAGCTGCACAGAGGAATGGTGGTCCTCACCTTGCAAAGCAGCACTGCGGGTAAGACGAGGCAACGGGCAGGAATTTGCTGTGCACACAGTCCTTGTCATCATCCTCTTTGCAGGCTGCAATGCCAAGAAACTCTCCCAGGATGGTCCTGGAGCCCCCAGGGCAGGGTTCTGGGGATGTGTGGAGGACGATGGGCAGCCGGGACCACACTGTGGTGGGTCCTAAGGACGCCTGCCAGAAAAATATCACACATGTGGATAGGAGTTGAATTGCATCACTCCCCCCACCCACCACCAAATACTTGTTGAAGTCCTAATTCAGTTTCTCAGAATGCGACCATATTTGGAAATAAAGTATTTGCAGATGTAGTTAGTTGAGATCAGGTCATACTGGAGCAGGGTGGGTCCTTAACCCAACATGACTGATGTCCTTATAATAAGAGGAGAGGAGACACAATGACACACACAGGAGAACTCCTTGTGAGGACAGAGGCAGAGATTGGATGCTGCAGCTACAGGCCAAGGAGCACCAACCATTGCTGGCAATGCCGGAAGCTGGGAGAGGCGAGGAAGAATCCTCCCCTGGATCCCTGGTGGCTCTGCCGGACACCTCGATCTTGGACTTCCAGTTTCCAGGACAGCTTTACAGTACTTTATTATGGCAGTGCTAGCAAACAAATAGAAGCACCTAACTTAGTGCTGGCATGCAGTTGGAGCTTGATAAATGCTTGCTGAATGAATGATATTTATTGAGTGCTGACTACATACCAGGCAATAGGCAAAGGGATTAGAGGATAGTTAAAATTTCTCGTGTGTTTATATGCAAGGCATTCTCGTAAGCACGTTAGAAGTACTCACTCATTTAGTCTGCACGACAGCTCTTTGAGGTGAGTACTCCTGTGGTTCTCTTTTTGTGCGTAGAAAACCAGGACACAAAGAGATGAGTCTCTTGCCCAGGGTCACATAAGCAGCTGAGTTGAGATCCAAACCCCATCAGTGTTAACTTCCAGGCTCTTGCTGGTTAGCCCTGCAATGCTGCCTCCCAGCCTTTGGCCTGGCACAGAGTAGGTGCTTGGGAAATGCTCACCATCCAGTACTTGTTGAATGCTCTTCCCAGCTGTGCCAAGAAGGTTCTGGTTCTATGAGAGTGTTCTGTTGTCAAACAAGAGAAGTATTTTGCTCTCTTCCCCAGTTTGCCAGAGCCTCCAGTTGACTGGTTAAGATTTAACCATTAAGAGCTGATTTGATTCTACCTTTAAAATGAGCAGCCCCCACCTGTATTAGCATCCTGTTGCGGGTGGAATTGTGTCCCCTCAAAAGATATGTTGGGGTCCTCACCCCTGATGCCTGTGAATGTGGCCTCATGTGGAAGTTGGGTCTTTGCAGATGTAACCAGGTGAAGATGAAGCAGGACCTACTAGATTAGGGTGGGCCCTGATCCAGTGACGGGCATCCTTAGAAGAGACACAGTCATACCAGGAGAAGGCCACATGGTGATAGAGACAGAGATTGTAGTGAGGCAGCTGCAAGCCAAGGAGTGCCCAGGCTTGCAGGCAACACCTGAAGCTGAGCTAGGCGTGGAGCAGACCCTCTTCTGGAGCCTTCAGAGAAGGCATGGCCCTGCTGACACTATGATTTCAGATTTCTAGACTCCAGAACTGGGAGAGAATATGATTCCGTTGTTTGGGGCCACCCAGGTTGTGATGTTTTCATGGCAGCCCTAGGAAATGAATATCCACCCCAGGCATTGCAGAGCTGACCTGTGCTTGTCCTGCACTAATTTGTATCCCATATTCTTTGGGCATATTCCAGAACCCGGTGTCTGAACCTCCCCAGCATAATAGTTCAGACCGTTGGAACAATCTCTTTTTGAGTTCAGAGCCTGTGGGAGGTGAGTCCTACAAAAACCAAGGGCCCTGGGGCCAGCCACTGGGGGACAAATACTCAGCTCCACTCCTTATCAATGCTGAGACCTTGAGCCAGCCAGGTCACATCTTTGATCACCAATCACCTCTTCCATAAAAGTGGCCATAACAAAATTGCCTTGAGACCTCTGAGGGTTAAAGGGGGATAGATGTACAAATACCTGGGCAGTACCTCGTCTTACCTGGTCCTCAATAAATGCTACTTGAATTGAACCAAAGAGAATACCAACTCCTCCACTTGGTTCATTTAGTAAATGAAATTAAATTTCTGTTAATCTCATAGGTTCACAAAATTGAAAAGATTGGTTGCGCAACATTGTCACCTGCTATTTAGATACATAGGAAAAGAATAGCTAAATTATACCAGGTTTTGTACCTTCTGAAAAAAAAAGTCAAAGGATGGTAAATTATTTTTTCCTTACATAAAATGAATTCGGTGCACATGAACATGGTTCTGCTTTTGTATTCTTCAGCTTCCTAAATATATGAGGCCCAATTATACACCCAATCTGTATTTGAACATTTTTAGCATGCCTCAGAATTAGTGTTGATTTAATTTATTTCCACCGGAGATTTGCAAAATATTTCCTTAAGTTATTCTGAACCGGAGGTGATTCATTCAAGGAGATAGTGGGTGGTGTCTTTAGAGTGGGTGCTCCCCATTGGAGAAAACTGAGCCAAGTGGGGAGGAGATGGGGGCCTCTGGGGGCCCTTCCCTGGCCTGCCAGGGAAGGGTGTGTGGCCCAGTGCACGCCCTTTTCATGGGTCTGCACTGCTGATGGGGGAGCTCAGCTGAAGCTCCCTGGTTGGGCACAGATGCCCTTAATGAACTGGTCCAGGCTTGTTCACCCTCATACCTGACCTGTCCCTTTCATACTCACTCTACCTACTTGAGACTCCTCCAGCTCATCAGGGAGCTGCACAAATAGGGTCTGTGCATGGCAATTGCTGGCTTCTCAGGCTGGTTGGCATGGCCCCTCCCTCGCAGCGACTGGCAAGCCTCTTGTTTCCTGGGAAGCCTTTCTTTGGCTCACTCCTCACCCCCTGTTCCACCCCTGGGAGGACCCTCCTCTGGGGCTCCCCAGACACACACTGTCTCTCTGCCTCTGCCCAGAGACCATGGCTTCCTCTCCATGCACCAGCACCACTGCTCCTTGAAAGGAAAACAGCATCTCCGTGCCCACTCTTTGGACTGACTCCATCGTATTCCAGGGCCTATTTGTTAAACTGGATGGAAAACCAAAGCCTGTAGGGCTGTAATTTATTCATTAATATCTTAAGTTTTCAAGATTGAACATATTTACTGGGTAGATGCTTATTAAATGCTTGTGAATGAATGGATGAGTGGGTGAGTGAATGTATAAATTAGGTGTTGTCCTTTGGTAAATTTTCTAGCTTTATGATATAATCAAATTATCCTGGCTGCAGCAAGTCTTTAAAAAGCCCATATACTTAGAGCAAAATTAATTGTACTGTTAAATAAAATTCCCCAAGATGCAACAAAGTGCAGTGAAGCATTTTTTTTATCCTGATACGTGGACCAGCTAATGCTGTTAAATCAGCATTTTAAATGTGTGGTTTTATTGGGTCTGATTTCACTGGGTTTTATCATAAGATGAACCATTTGCTTTTGAACTGAATTGAACTGAAACCTACAGCTATTGGGCCCTTATCATAAAAGTGTCAAGTGCCACCCTGGACACTGTTACGTACATTATATCATTGTGCAGACCCTGGCCCAGGTGAGGTCTTATCCTCACTGCCACCATTGGCATCATTGTAATTATCAACACTCCCACCATCATCACCACCACCAGTATCACCACCACCACCACCACCACCACCACCACCATCACCACCACCATCACCACTACCACCACCATCACCACCACCATCACCACCACCAACACCACCATCACCATCACCACCACTATTACCACCATCACCATCACCACCATCATCACCATCACCACCACCACCACCACCATCACCACCACCATCACCACCACCACCACCATCACCACCACCATCACCACCACCATCACCACCATCACCATCACCACCACTATTACCACCATCACCATCACCACCATCATCACCACCACCACCACCATCACCACCACCATCACCACCACCAACACCACCATCACCATCACCACCACTATTACCACCATCATCACCATCACCATCACCACCACTATTACCACCGTCACCATCACCACCATCATCACCACCACCACCACCACCATCACCACCACCACCATCAGCACCATCACCACCATCACCATCATCACCACTACCACCATCATCACCACCACCACCATCACCATCACCACCACCATCACCATCACCATCACCACCACCACCACCATCACCATCACCACCACCACCACCATCACCATCACCACTACCACCATCACCACCACCACCACCACCATCACCATCACCACCATCACCACCACCACCACCATCACCACCATCACCACCATCACCACCACCACCACCATCACCATCACCACCACCACCATCAGCACCATCACCACCACCACCACCATCACCACCACCACCACCACCACCACCACCATCACCACCACCAACACCACCATCACCACCACCACCATCACCACCATCACCACCACCACCACCACCACCACCACCACCATCACCACCACTACCACCATCACCACCACCACCACCACCACCACCATCACCATCACCACCACCACCACCATCACCATCACCACCACCACCATCAGCACCATCACCACCACCACCACCATCACCACCACCACCACCACCACCACCAGCACCATCACCACCACCAACACCACCATCACCACCACCACCATCACCACCATCACCGCCACCACCACCATCACCATCACCACCACCACCATCAGCACCATCACCACCACCACCATCACCACCACTACCACCATCACCACCACCACCACCATCACCACCACCACCACCATCACCACGATCATCACCACCACCACCACCACCATCACCATCACCACCACTATTACCACCATTGCCATCACCATCACCTCCACCGCCATCACCATCACCACCATCACCACCACCATCACCACCACCACCACCATCACCATCACCACCATCACCACCACCATCACCATCACCACCACCATCACCACCACCATCACCATCACCACCACCACCACCATCACCATCACCACCATCACCACCACCATCACCATCACCACCACCACCACCACCATCACCACCATCACCATCACCACCACCATCACCACCACCATCACCACCACCACCATCACCACCATCACCACCACCACCACCACCACCATCATCACCACCACCACATCACCGCCATCACCAACACCGCCATCATCACCACCACCACCGTCACCGCCACCATCACCATCATCATTGTCACCACCACCATCACCACCATCACCACCATCACCGCCACCACCACCATTACCATCACTGTAGTTATCAATACTGTCACTATCATCACCACCATCAATAACATCACCACCACCATTACCATCACTGTAGTTATCAATACTGTCACTATCATCACCACCATCAATAACATCACCACCACCATTACCATCACTGTAGTTATCAATACTGTCACTATCATCACCACCATCAATACCATCACCACCACCATCAGCATCAGCATCAGCATCACCAGCAGAACAACTAACATGTATTGAGCACTCACGCCATGCCAGGCATCGTTCTAAGCATTTTGCGTGTTTTTCTCATGTAACACTCACTAAACCCCATGCAATGGGCGATTATTATCTCCATTTTACAGATGAAGAAATTAAGAGAAGGACAAATTCAGGGACAGCTAGCGAGTGTTGGAGACAGAAATCAAATAAGGTTCCTCTTATTCATTCATTCAACAAACATTTTCTGTTTTTGTTTTTGTTTTTTGTTTTTTTTTGAGATGGAGTCTCACTCTGTTGCCGAGGCTGGAGTGCAGTGGTGTGATCTTGGCTCACTGCAACCTTCACCTCCCGGGTTCCAGCAATTCTCCTACCTCAGCCTCCTGAGTAGCTGGGAATACAGGTGCCTGCCACCACGCCTGGCTAATTTTTTGGATTTTTAGTGGGGACATTGTGTCACTGTGTTAGCCAGGATGGTCTCTATCTCCTGACCTCGGGGTCCGCCCACCTCGGCCTCCCAAAGTGCTGGGATTAGAGGCGTGAGACACCGTGCCTGGCCTCAACAAACATTTTCTAAGAGGGCCTCCTCCGTATCAGGCACCATTTCCAGGGGCTGGGCATTGTTGGGCTGAGAAGACATTCTGGTGTGCGTGTGTGCGTGCGTGTGTATGTGCATGTGTGTGCCTGTTTGTGTGTGCATGCGCATGCATGTGGGGTGGGGCAGGGACACAGATAGTGAAGAATAAATGAACAGAAACAATTTCGGGTACATATAAGCACCATGAAGAAGTTAAAACAGGGTGATGGATAGAAGGTGATGATGGAGAAAGGCCATTTGAGGCTGGATGTCCAGGGAAGATCAGAGTAGGTGTCATTTGAACCGAGACCAGAGAACAAGGGTGAGATCTGGGGATGGAGTTTCAGGGAAAGGGATGGTAAGTGCCCAGCTGGTCAGCCTTGCTCCAGGGACAGAAAGAGGCTGGTGAATCTTCAGGGTCCTGAGCAGGGGTGGGGGTGGTGGGAGGTGGTAAGAGGGGGCCAGGCCATGCAGGTTGGAGTTTGGGCTTACTCCATGTAAGATGGGAGGGATTTGAAGCAGGTGGGTGGCATGATCCTGTGTAGGTTTTGTAAGGCCATTTGTTCTGCTGAGTGGAGAATGGATTGAGTGGGGCAGGAATGGAGATGGGGAGACCAGTCTGAAGTTGCGGGTGAGAGATGTGGCTGGCCTGACTAGGGTGGTGGCTGTGGAATGAGAGGAAGTTAGAAGCACCTGGGACACTTGTGGAAATGACATAGACAAGAATAACAGATCAGTTATACGTGGAGGGTGCAGGAAAGGGAGGGCCCAGGACCCTGGTGACAGCCCCCACCAAGTGCACTTACTGCTCATGTGCATTGCGTGGAGTCGGCCTTGTGACAGCCCAGGAAGGTGGGTGCCATTGTGATCACCATGGAAACCTAAGGAGGGAACTAAGGCAGGGAGAGTGAAAGTCACCCAGCTAGAAGGTATGGAGCGTGACTCACAGGCATTCCATGAGTGTTTGTTGAACGGATAAGTGAGTTCAGGGTGGCATAGCTCACAGCTTTGCGAATGGGCACAAGGGCAGGGTTGAGCCCTCTGAAAGGGTGGCTTCACTGGACTAGAGGCAGACACAGCCACTCAAATGAGATTGTGGTAAGGGTAGATTAGTTTGGTTGGATTTCTGGGCAGATTTATTAAACACACCATTTCCCCTGGTGTAAAGGTTTACCTCCTCACTTATTTATTTATTTATTTATTTTGCCAGAGGCTCAATTGATTTTTTTCATTGCAGTTATTGATTTCTGAATGACATTTTGACTTTTTTTCCCCCTGAATATCTCTTGTGTTTTAGCTAATAAATCTTTGACATGTTGCACTGGCTCTGTGGGTGGAGGGTTGTGGGAAGTGCTGAGATGCAGACTGAGATGAAGATACCACTTCTCAAGAAGGGCTGCCAGGCAAGGCTTTCAGATTTCCTCCTTTGTTTTTAAGCTGGAGTGTTTCAGATTTGCTATTGTTCTTTCCCAACCATGGGAAAATCCAGCTTCATGTACAGTTTGCTGTCTGAGAAGTTCAAGCTGTTTTAAACACTGCGGTTCAAACAATGATCTGATTATCCTTAAGAATCAAATACTGGTAGCGGCGGCAAATCCACGTGGGTCTGCAGCAACTCAGTGCTCACCTCCTAAGAGGAAAGGATTCGTCTGAGGGGCAAAAGGCGGAGTGAGAGACTGAGGCAAGTTTTAGAGCTGGAGTGAAAGTTTATTAAGAAGTTTTAGAGCAGGAAGAGGGCCAAGTGTGCTGTTTGACCTATGACTTGGGGTTTTATACGTTGGCATGCTTATGGGATTTTGTGCCTCTCTTCCCTTGATTAGTTTTTTGGCGTGGGCTGTCCATATGCGCGGTGGCCTGCCAGCACTTGGAAGGGGCTGCGTCTTAATGTGTTTACTGAAGTTGTGTGTGTGCTCATTGAGTCGTTTTTCCCTTACCAGTGGAGTGTTCCTAGAAGGTCATACTCCAGTTAAACTCCATCATTTTGCCTCTTAGTGTGCATGTTTGAGCCCACTCGCCCAACTCTTAGATCCTGTCAGGAAGCTGCTGGTCACCAGCTTCAGGTGTTTCTTTTTTTTTTTTCTTTTTTTTTTTTTGAGATGGAGTCTCACTCCGTCGCCAGGGCTGGAGTGCCGTGGCACGATCTTGGCTCACTGCAAGCTCTGTCTCCCGGGTTCAAGCAATTCTCTTGCCTCAGCCTCCCAAGTAGCTGGGATTACAGGCACCCGCCACTATGCCCAGCTAATTTTTTTTGTATTTTTAGTAGAGACAGGGTTTCACCATGTTGGCCAGTCTGGTCTCAAACTCCTGACCTCGTGATTCGCCCGCCTCAGCCTCCCAAAGTGCTGGGATTACAGGCGTGAGCCACCACGCCTGGCCCCCAGCTTCAGATGTTTCTATTGGGAGACTGCCTTTCCCTGATGCCAGCTGTGACCAATTATTATTTTAGAGAGACAGTTTAATAACCGTCTGACCATCACCTGATGGTCACCTGACATTCCTCATTTGGGGCAGGCTCTCCTGCCCTGCTCAGTTCTGCCTAACTACCTACTCTAACAATACTATGTAGTTGTTTATTTTTATTTTTAGGGACTGGGGTCTCACTATGTAGCCTAGGCTGGCCTGAAACTCCTGGGCTCCAGCGATCTTCCTGAGTACCTGAGACTGTGGGCATGTGTCACTGTGCTCAGTTTCAAATGCTACATCATTGTTTTTTGCTCTACAGCTCATCCTAAATTTGATTTGTCTTCTAAGGATTTTCAGAGCTGAAAGGTATTTCAGCAATCATGTTCAACCCTCCCATTTCATAGATGAGGAAATTAAATTCTAAGGAAGAAACATGATTTACCCAGAGGGTCAGAGCTGATCTTGAAGGAGACTGGTTCAGTGAAGACATGAGGAGTGGGCAATTGAATCTTATGTAGTGTATTAGTTAGCTATTGCTATATAACAAACCACCCCAAAATTCAGTGGCTTAAAACAACCATTTATTTGCTCAAGAGTTTGTGATCTGGGCCAGGCTTAGCTAGTGGTTCTTCTGCTGGTCTCACCTGAGGCTACTTAGTGACTTTCAGCAGTCATCTGGAAGCTCACCTGGGCCTGGGTCATCCAAGGTGCCTCAGCTGGGCTGGTTAGAACAGCTGGAGGCTGGCTCGGCCTCTCTCTCCACACAGAGAGAGTCTAGTAGGGTAGCCCACCTTCTTTACAGGGTAGCCCAGGGCTGCCAGAGGGCAAGAGTGGAAACTGCATGGACTGTTAAGTCACACAGTAACTTCCATCTCTTCCTATTGCTCAAGGCTTTCCTGCGACGTTGCTGCAGCATCAGTACATTTGCCCAAGGCCTTAATGTTCCCAATGTTGCATGTAGTCAGAGGCAGGAAGGTCTTCCGAGATCACCCAGGCCAAACCCTTTAGTTTATAGCTGGGGAAACTGAGGCTCAGGCCTCATCCTTGAGCACCTGTGCTTTTGTTCCCAGCTGCAGCTTGACATTCTGTTAGATGTCTACACCAGGCATTGCAAACTTAACATGACTGAGATGGAACTTTGGAATTTTCTCTTCAGCCCTCTTCCTCACTGGCATTCCCACTGTCCTGGCTGGTCTTTCCTATCTTAGTTCTGCAGGCCTGACACCTAGGACTCATCCTTGATCCTTCTCCTAGGATGTCTGAGGCTGCATCATAAGAAGCCATGGAGCTTCCATCCAGTGATCTGGTGATCTGGGTCTTTTGAGTTTGCTCTTAAGATGCTCATCCTGGGGGAACCAGCAGTCATGGTGTGAGAATGGCAACCCACATGAGAGGCCATATGTTGACAGCCCCAAGTGAACTCCCAGCTGATGGCCAGCATCGACCACCAGACATGTGAAAGAGCCATCTTGGACATCCAGCCCAGTTGGACCTTCAGATGAGTGCAGCCCCCACTGCTGTCTGCAACTTCATGAGGAACACCAAGAGGGAACAGCTCAGCTAAGCCCAGTCAGTCTGCCCAACCACTATAGCAGATGGTAATGAATTGTTTTAAGGGGCTGTTTGTTACACAACAGTAGGTAACTGGAACACCTACTCAGAATCTTTGCTTTCCTATCTCCTGTGTCCTGAAAGTTCTTTCCCTAGATATTTTCATGACTGAGCCCTTCTCATTGATTGCTCTTTGAAGTCACTTCTCGGAGAGGCCTCTTGTGACCTCAGAGTTGGTTTATTTTTGTGGCTGTGTCCTGTTTCTATGTGAATAAGATCTGTTGTGGAATGTTGGCATAGCTGTGTTCCACGTGATGTTTGTTTTCTGTCTAAATGCCAAAATCATAATACAGAGACCCATGTAAACTTACATGATTTAATAATTTTTAATTGAGGTAGCTATGTTCCGTAAAGTGTACAGATCTTACGTGTTCAATTTGATGAGTTTTGACAAACATGTAACCATTACGCAAAATAGATATTGGAAGTTTTTATCACCTCAGAAAAAAATCCCTTGCTCCCCTTTCAATCAGTTGTCCATTATCTTCCCAGCACCACACCTGAAGAGCCAATTATTTCTGCTTGCTGAAGAGCCAGCACATTAGTTTGCCTATTTTAGAATGTCATGTGAGTAGGATCATGTGGTGTGTACTCTTGTGTTTGGCTTCTTTTGCCCAGCTTGCCTATGAAATTCATCCACATTGTTGCAGGAAGCAGTATTTCATTCTTGGATTTTTATTTTTATTTTTTTAATTAAAAAAATGTTTTTGAGAGGGAGTCTCACTCTGTCACCCAGGCTGGATTGCAGTAGCATGATCTCAGCTCACTAAAACCTCCACCTCCTGGGTTCAAGCAATTCTCGTGCCTCAGCCTCCTGAGTAGCTGGGATTACAAGCATGTACCACCACGCCCAGCTAATTTTTGTATTTTTAGTAGAGACGAGGTTTCACCATGTTGGCCAGGCTGGTCTCGAACTCCTGACCTCAAGTGATCCACCACCTTGGCCTCCCAAAGTGGTGGGATTACAGGCGTGAGCCACCGCACCTGGCCTTATTCTTGGATTTATAAAAATTGCATTTTAATTTATCTATGAGCTTTTAAATCTCTGTCTCTGCATTATGTTTTTAATGGTTGCTCTGGGATTATACTATACATCCTTAACTTTTCATTACTATGAAAAGTTTATTAATTTTCCACCACTTTACATAAAGCATAACAATAGGTACCTGTACTTCCTCCTTCATCCTTTTGCTATGGCTATCAAATGGATTATATTGATATATACTATAAACCTCACAATACAATGTAATGATTTTTGCTTTAAATAATTATATGTATTGAATGGTCTTTTATGTTTACCCACATGTTTACCATTTCCAGTGTTCTTCATTGCTTCCTGAAAATCTGTGTTTCCATTCTGAAGAACTTCCTTTGGCATTCTTTGTAGTGCAAATGTGCTGGCAATGAATCCCTTTAGTTTTTTTAAATCTGAAAATGTCTTTACTTCATCTTCATAATTGAAGGATATTTTCACTGAATATAATATTCCGGATTGACAGGCTTTTTTTTTTCAAGCGCTTTAAAGATGTCATCCCACCGCCTTCTGGCCTCCATAGTTTCTGATGAGAAGTCAGTAGTGGATCAAATCATTGTTCTTTTGTTTGTAATGTGTCATTTTTTCCGGCTTCTTTCCAGAGTTTTTCTTTATACTTGGTTTTTAGTAGTTTAACTATGACGTGCCTTTATGTGGTTTTCTTTGTGTTTTTTTCCCTGCTTGAGATTCGCTGAACTTCTTGGATCTGGAAATGTATGTGTTTCACAAAAATTGGGGTCATTTTCAGCCATTGTTATACTTTTGTGCCTCATTCTTTTGTCACCTTCTTTGACAACAGTCACACTCATGGGAGACTGTTTGGTGTTTGGCCCACAGGTTCTTGAGGCTGAGTTATTATTTTAACTTCCCTCCTCTGTTTTTCAGATAGAGTAAAAATTCTGTCGATCTCCCTTCACTTTCACTGACTCTTCTGGAATTTGTTATCTGCTTTTTAGTATATCCAGTGAATTTTTAAAATTTCAGGTAGTGTATTTTTCAGTTCTAGATTTTCCATTTAATTTATTATTTAGTAGTTTCTATTTCTTTGCTGAGACTACTTATTTTTAAATTCATTATGATTATATTTTCTTTTACATTCTTGAGCATAGTACAAATAGCTGCTTTAAAATGATTGTCTGCCAATTCCAGCATTTGGGGTCCATCTCAGTTGATTTTTTTTTCTTTTGGGTTTTATTTATTCTTACATCAATTAATTTTGATTTGTATCCTGAATTTTTGAGTGGTACGTTGTAGACACTCTGGGTTCTATTATGTTACTCCCAAGAGTATTGTTTTTTTGTTATAGGCATTAAGTTGGCTGTACTCAGACTGTAAAATGTCCCCCTTGCAGAAGGTAGCAGCTAAATCCTCCATTTAATTCTTTTAGCCTTTGGTGGACTGTTTGACATCTGTCCTGAGAAGACAGAGATCTGGGTTGACTTCATACATGGGACTTGGTGCTCCTCATCTTTCTTCCTCCTCATTCCCTGCCAGATTCCAGCAGCCAAGATTGCCCCACATGCTGTCAGCTACTTCTTAAGGCCACTAAGATGGGAGATTTCAATCACAGTTGTAGCTCTCTGAATGGTGCAGGAGGAGGACTGCTCTCAGGCCAACTGCCACAAAGCATGAAACATTTGGTGCTTTTCCCTTCTTACATGAGTTGGCCCTTCCAGTACCCACCTGCTTTTGATTGCCCTTAGGTGCCTTAGGTGGTTACTTTTTATATTTTGTCCAGAGTTCATGGTTGTTATTTGTGGGAGGGTTGGTCTGATAGGACCTACTTTGCATTTCTTAGCATTGCTAGAAGCAGAATTCTCAGTTTTTGGTTTTTTTTTTAATTGCCAAGTAGTATTCCACTGTTATGTCTATGCAGTGTACTTGTCCATTCTTTTGCTGATGGATGTTTAGGTTTGCTTACAGGTTTTTGTCTGTTAGGAATGAAGTTGCCATAAACATTATGCATAAGTCTGTATGGACATAAGTTTTTTTTCTGTTGGGTCAATGTCTGGGACTTCACACAAAACTGTCAAATTGGTTATTTATGGGGTCTCCCATGAGCCTGTAAATAGGGGATACAAGGGCTACCGTTCACAGGGGATACGGTCTTGAACAAAACACATACAGTAAATAGAAACAGGTCCCATTGGTGTCACCTATACTATGCTAGCAGATGCTGAGTGCCAGGGAGAAAAAGAAGGCCAAGAAAAGTGATGGGAGGGGAGGCAGCTGGGCAATGGGCTTCTACTGAAAACTGGCTGGGCAGGGGAGGCTTTGCTAAGAAGGAATATCAAGGGACTCCGGGGTGGTGGCTGAGTGAATGTGTGCATATCTGAGCAACAACATTTTAAGCAGAGGGAACAGTGGCTGCAAAGGCCCTGAGGTGTGGCTGGAGTGGGGTGGGCTGAGGAAGGGAGGAGGTCATGAGGTGCGAGGAGTGCTGGGGCAGGCTGTGGGTGGATGACCTGGGGTCCCTGGGCCACTATGTGGAATCTGGGTTTGCTGCAGTGGACAGGAAGCTGTTAAAGTCTGCAGCAGTGGCATGGGTTGGAAGATTTGGACATTAGTTTAAGGAGAGTTGCTCTGGACAGGTGTTGAGAACAGACAGCAGTGAGGAAGGGCTGAGAAGTGGGAGCCAGTGAAGATGCTTCTGGAATGTGCAGCCCAGGGTGACAGCAGTATAGCAGAGGGGAGGGGTGCAGGTGGCAATAGCGGCCGGGTCTGGGATACTGTTTGAAGGCAGAGCCAGGGCATTAGATGTGGGTGTGAGAGAAAGAGGCATCCAGGACATCTCCAAGGTTTTTTGGCCCCAGTGACTGGAGGCCTGAATATTAGAATAGTGCAAATGTTGGGTATTGCTCGGATAAAATGAAAATAGACCCTCATTGGAAGGAGGGGGTCAGGAAGTGTGCAAAGTCCCTCTATCCTATTACCCTGCCTGGTCTTTTCCAGGGTATCTGGAACTGATTGATTGATTGACTAATTGTCTTTCTAGCCCCCTAGAAGAAATGCCAGGACCTAGCACAGGTTGGGTGTGGCATGTGTGGGAACTCAATAAATGTTATGGAATAAAAGGAAGGAGAAAGGGAGGAAGGAAGGAAGGAAGCAGGGAAGGAGGGAGGGAGAGAGGGAGAGAGGGAAAAAGGGAGGGAGAGAGGGAGAGAGGGAAAAAGGGAGGGACAGAGGGAGGGCAGGAAGAAGGGAAGGAGGGCAGGGGAGGGACTCACCCGAGGCTGAGGCCACACCACAGTCACCATCCTTCAGACACCCCGCCTGTGTTTGCTTGTTCAATCCACACAGCTGCACCGTACATCACAGACCAGAGGCGAGGTTCGCTTGTTTCTTTTAAGGTGAAGTCCCAGGGGACTTCCCCGCATATGGAAAGGCCCTGTGGACTTTAAGTTAGGCTCAGTTGTGGCTTGGCTTGATGGTCCCCAGTGACCGAGAAGCACAGCTCCCGAAGGTGGGACTCATTTACCCCACCCTGAGGGGCTGTGATCACAGAAATGCTTATTCTTACATGGAAAAGAAACACATTGCATCCATTCGTCCTCATCCCCTGGAAACCCACTCCCTATCCTGCTCCAGATCGCGTGGAACAGGCTGGTTCCTAGTGCTGTTTGGTGGCCCTTTAGACACCTGAGGACAGAGACATGCCCCTGGGCATCTTTTTTCCAGACCAAATCCTCTTCCATCTCCAATTCCTCATTTATTCGTTCAGCAAATGCTTTCTAAGCACCTGCTATGTGCTGGGCTTTCTGCTGAGCTCTGGGAGCAAAAAGACAAAGATACTGGGTCTCTCTCCTTATGGGACCTGCCATAGGCCATTGTTTGGACCAGGTGCTCCATCTGTCCTCTGGAGGCTGAGGTCCTCGTGGTTGAGAGAGCAGACTGAGGGCCAGCAGGGCCAGGTAGAGAGTGAGTATCTGGAAGGCCAGGCCACCCTAAGCCATGGCTTCTTCGTCTGTAAAATGGGCCAACACGCATGCCTTCCTCATGGGACAAGGACCTCCTTTCCCCCATTGCTTCCTTCTCTAGATGCTAGCCCAGTGTCAACCCACTGAATGAATGAATGAATGAATGAATGAATGAAAGTGTTACAAGGATTAATGGTGCTAATGTGCATCAACCTCTAAGTGCCCTTGAGATTCTCCTCCCTGGGGGATTTCAGAAGGGGCATGGTCCCCCAGCTGACCCATCCCAGTCAATCTTGAGAACTGGGCTGGGAAACTCGGAGGGTCTCCGTCAGCATTTTCTGGATTGAGAGGGGGTGTGATTTCAGCCCCCATTCCTGTATTCTTGGTATCTGCTCCATCCCTGATGCAGATGAGGCTTGTCTGTTCACAGGGTGCACCCTGTGCCAGCCCATCGGGTCCCACTATCAGAGTGGTTCCCAGGCCCGATGGGTGATTGCCTCATCTGTTTCCAGTGTCTGCCAATTACATTTTATAGCAGCAGCTGGGTTAGATGTGCAGCAATCGGAAAACAGTGTGCTAGGCACGGAGCAAATGCAGAGTTTGGGCTTACATTTGTCACAAAACAGCATCCCAGATCACTGAATAATTTATAGTTAATTGTTCCAACTTAAAAAAGCCTTGGATCACAATGGTTCTCTCTCCCCGCAGAGTTGCGGGATCTGTTTGGGCAGCTTGCCTGGCTGTGTGGCAGCAGGCAGGCATTCTGCCGTCTTGCCCAGAGAGGCTTCCCGCTCCCTACCTCTCCTGTGTGGATGTGTGCCGTGTGACGGCTTCGCAGCCCTGTGGTTAATGTGACCACTCTTCCCGTGTCAGCTTTTATTACCATGAACACCCAGCTCCCTCAGAGCCCTGCAGGGTTTTAGATAATTCCTCAGATTAGAGCAATTTGTCCCCAGCTTCAGGGTGTTTGAACCGTTAATCCTGGGGCACCTACAGGGTATGTACCATGCAAGGCCCTTGGGCTATTTGTCATTTGGGGTCCAGGGCCCCGGATGCACCCCAGAACTCGGCTCAAATGAACCCCCCTCTTTCCTTCCTGGTCACACACAACCATGAAAGCAGGTTCTTTGGCAATGTCCTGGGTCCCTCCTGGGATGACTCTGGCCAAGGTGGGGGTCCCCTGTGACATGGGCCCCTTCCAAATGATGGTAGGTCCAAGGCCAACAGCTTGGAGAGGATGAGATCAAATAGGGTTAGGGTGACTCCTGTCTTCTCATCTTCACCCTTCTAGAATACCTTCTGCTGGCCGGGCACAATGGCTCACGCCTGTAATCCCAGCACTTTAGGAGGCCAAGGCAGGCAGATCATCTGAGGTCAGGAGTTCGAGACCAGCCTGGCCAACGTGGTGAAACCCCATCTCTACTAAAAATACAAAGATCAGCTGGGTATGGTGGTGTGCACCTATAATCCCAGCTACTCGGAAGGCTGAGACAAGACAATCGCTTGAACTCGGGAGGTGGAGGTTGCAGTGAGCCGAGATCACGCCATTGCACTCCAGCCTGGGCAACAAGAGTGAGACTCTGTCTCAAAAATAAATAAATAAATAAAATACCTTCTGCCACTGCAATCTTAATTCATTTCATGTTGATTAAGGACCTGGTGTTGTTAGGAACAAACATTTCTAGCCTGGGGACACAGTGGTGAAAAAAGCCAGAAGTTTCCTCCTCCTGAAGCTCACATCTAGTGGGAGCAGGCAGAAATACATGGATCAACAAATAATTCCTGTGTCTAATCGCTGGTGGTGTAAGAACTTGGAAGAAGAAAGGGGAGGGAAGCCTGGAAGGAGGAAGGAGAGTGGCTTGGTGGGGAGGGGCATACCCTTGCATTGTGTGGTCAGTGGAGAAAGGGACCTTGGGCGCAGGCAGCTGAATGAAGTAAGGAGGGAACCCAGCAGGTGTCTGGGGTAGGAGTTGTTTTTTTTTTTTTTTTTTTTTTGTGGTTCAATGGTCCATTCTGTTTATTCAGAACAGTAAGATAAATATACCTTAAATATTACAAATTTTTATACACAGAAATGACCACTCCCCAGCAAGTTTGAAAAGACAAAAAAAATCATCTCCTCCTGCTTTATAAAACCCTAGATGACCCATTAGGCAGAGCTGAGCCCTTGATGCATTTTCGTCAGCACACTTTGGCCAACATTGGAGGGAAGGACAAGAATGTGGGAGGAAAACATCACGTTGAAAATCCCTTTCCAACGAGGGTGCCAAGCGTCTGGTCTTGAAGGAAGTACCCTGCCTGGGCAGGTGTGAAGGCCCAGAGGTAGGACTGTGTGTGGCGGCCCAGAGGTAGGACTGTGTGTGGCCTGTCGGAGGCACTGCGAGAGGACTCATGCAGCCGAAGGGAGAGAAGGATGGGGTGGGGTGAGGCTGAAGGGGGCAGTGTTGCGCTCCACAGTGCTCCAGATGTACTTCATGCCTATCTGATTCCCTCAATATTTCCTGAGCCAGACACCTGGGAGGACTGGAGATGGGTGAGTCAGTCCTTCCCCTGGGCTGCTCATAGTTGGGTTTTTTATTTAGTCACTCAACACACCCAAGCACTGAACGGATGAAGGAGTCCCAGCTCCTGAGTTCCCCAGCCTAGTGGGGGCACCTGAAAGCAGGAGTAGCCGCCTGGTTTTCTTTTCCCCTCCCAATCTGCCTTGGGCACCACGTCCTGGCCACTTTTGCCTGCCAGACTGGCTGTGTGGTCCGTTTTGCCCTGAGCTGTCTAACTTGGGTATGTCTCCCATGTTAGATGAAGTTCCAGAGGGAGAGGGAGAGGGATGTGGAGAGAGGAGAGAGAGGGGAGAGGGAGAAGAATATGATACTGTCTAGCTGCCTTTTCTGTCACCAAAAAGATCAGAGGTGTAGATTCAGGGACCCCCATTTCAATACCAGCCCCATCAAGAAACATGGCGATGTTCAAGGCTTGAGAAGAGTCCTTTTCCCCATTGATGACTGTTTGAGTCACTCATGTCCCCGTGCAGGCCCTAGCACAGCCCGGGAGCTCACTGGGCTCAGTGGGTGTGTTTGCTGTCTGGGTGAGTGAACTGTTGCTCCCCAGCGTCACCGTGCATAGACACCAGCTCCTCCACCTTGGAGCTCGCACTGCAGGGTGTCACCTCCCATGGTCCCCTTTCCAAACTGCTGACCCTCATTAGTATTCACGGCACACCTAATGAATTATCTCCACCCCATTGCTATTTTTTTAATCCTTGATACTTTAAATTTCTATTTTTATGCATTTAAAATTATGAAATATTTGATACATATGACAGACTGTATCATCATTTGTGTAGGTTGTGGAGCATGGTAGTAAATTGTAGCATCTGTGGATCCATGCTTAGCATTGAGCCTATTATTCTCTGAGTTTCTCCCTGCCCATGAAAGTAACCACTGTTCTAATATTAATTCCACCATTGCCTGGTTTTAAGTTGCATCACAAAGATATAGGCTTAAACCATCTAGTTTTGAGCTGCGCAAAGATTTTGGATTTTTATATAATGGAACATGCTGTGTGTGTTCTTCAGGAACCTGGCTTCCTTCATTTCGTGTTCTGTGTCGATGTGTGTAGAGTGATGTGCTAATTTCTATGGCTGTGCCCTGTTCCCTTATTTGCACGATCGTGTCTCCCAAGATTTGGACTCTAAGAGTTTCACTAGGGTGTTTACTGGAGAGAAATTGCTGGGGTTTGGGTGTGCACGTCAGCTTTACTGTATGTACTGGCACCAAAGCCAACAGCGTATGGATGCTGTAAGTCCTCGCCAGCTCTCCACATTCGCAGGCTTTTAGATTTTGCCAATCTGGTGACTGCTAATGGTCTCTCATGTGATTTTAATTTCCATTTCCCTGCAGAGCCTTTCATGTTTTGAGGCACTTCTCATGACCTCTTCTAGAAAACACTGTTCCCTGATTTGTGCAAACCCTCTTTTTGGGTCCTTTGACTTCTTGTTGCCATCTTGAAGGGCCTTGTGTACTTTCTCTGTTAATCATTGTTCATTTTAGCTGTGGCAAATGCATTCTCCCTGCATGTAGCTTGTCTTTTCGCTTTGTTTATGATGATTTTAATGTAGCAGAAGGCATTGCTCTGTTGATGGTTTGTACTTTGGGCTTGCTGAAGAAGTCTTATCCTAGCCCAGGGTTATAATAACAAGTTTTCTATAATGTCTTGCACAAGTTTTTCAGTTTTGCTTTTCATGGTTAAATCTTTAGTTTACTTAGTATTTATTTTTGTCTAGGGTTTGAGGTAGGGATTTTAATTTTTTTTTCTTTTCCAAAAGGAAAACAATCTCCCAGCACCACCGAGTGAATGGTTTACCTGTTCCCATTGGTCTGGAACGTCCTCTCTGTACTCTGCCATTTCCTGATATGCACAGTGTGGATTCCATTTTGTTCTGTGGACCTGTTTGTCTGTCCTTGCACCAATGTTACACAGCCTTAAGTATTGTGACAACCTTGCTATCTGGTAGGGCACGTTTTCCCCACTTCCCTGCCACCTCCATCTATTTCTCTTCTGAAAATAAGTAGCTGGCCACTCTTCCTCTTGCACCCATGATCACACCCTGCTGCTGGGTGTCCTGCCGGTGCTCATGGTGCTGTTTCCTCAGTTGGGGTGCCTCCTCCCTCTTTTCCCTGAATGACTGCTGCTCAGGTGTGGACTCAGATCAAGCACTGTCCCCTTAAAGGCCTATGGAACTTCTCCATCCCTCAGGAAGAGAGCGCAGTTGTTGTTTGGCACAGTCTATGGATCACGCTCTTATACCTGCCCTGCTATTTACTATGGCCCTCCCACCCCCGTCCATACGTATGGCATCGTCACACTCCCTGTGTCCATCACAGACTTTATTTATTTATTTATTTATTTATTTATTTATTTAGAGACGGAGTTTTGCTCTTGTCGCCCAGGCTGGAGTGCAGTGGCGCAATCTTGGCTCACTGCAACCTCCACCTCCCGGGCTCAAGTGATTCTCCTGCCTCAGCCTCCCAAGTAGCTGGGATTACAGGCATGCACCACCACACCTGGCTAATTTTTTGTATTTAGTAGAGACAGGGTTTCACCATGTTGGTCAGGGTGGTCTTGAACTCCTGACTTCAGGTGATCCACTCGCCTCAGCCTCCCAAAATGTTGGGATTACAGGCGTGAGCCACTGTGTCCAGCCTATCACAGACTTTAACGCACAGAAGGTGCTTAGGGAATATCCATGATTCCAAATGGACTTCCACCTAGACTTGGCTCTTCTTCCCCTAACATGGCCCTTCCCTCCTCCCTTCATCACATGTTGATTGTAGGTGGGTGTTCACTGGAAATGCAAGGATGGGTGTCCAAGCAAAGCCTCTGTTGCGTCCATTTCACAGATCAGCTCTCAGTAAATCCCATCCTCAGAGGCCTGGGCTGGTGGGGTCCAGATGGGATGATTCTTTGGTCTGATTATTTTCACACTATGAATGTGTTTCTTTCAAAGTTAGGATTTTCTTTCCATAAATAGAGGGCTGAACTTTGTCCCCCCGCAAAATATGTCCAAGATCTAATTTGCAGTAACTGTGAATGTGACACATTTGGAAATAAGAGTCTTTGCAGAAGTAATTAAATAAGATCTCAAGATGAGATTGTCCTGGTTTTGCTCTCTGGTAACTGGTCCTAAATCCCATGACTGGTGTTCTCATAAGAGAAAAGAGAGGGGGGTTAGGGAGACACAGAGGCAGAGGCAGAGACTGGATTGATGTGTTCGCAAGCCAAGGGGCACCAAGGAGTGCCGCCATGGAGAGCCGGGAGGGGGCCCTGGGACAGAGTCTCCGTGAAGCTTCTGGAAGGCACTGGCCCTGCCAACATTTTGATTTTAGCCCTCAAAGATGCATCCAGAACTGTGAGAGGACATGTTTCTGTTGTTTTAAGCCACAGACTTTGTGGTAATTTATAATGGCAGCCTGGGAACTCATACACCATGCAAAAGTTATCCAGCAGGAGAAACTCAGAAGGGCCAGCCCAAGAGCCTCCTCTCCCTCCCGGCAGCAGTTCTGTTTCAAAGCGCCTTGGCATCTTTGAGCTGATTTTCACCACATCCCCTGGAGGAAGGCTCAGTGACCTACTATCTCCATTTCCAGGTAGAGAAAGTATCCTCACCTCACTCTCACCCTCGTGCAATGTTGCTTTCTCTTGGAATCACTGCCAGAGCATGGGATGAACCCAGACCTGACCCTGTGCCTGTTCCCTCACCAGGAGGACATAGAGTGTGGGGGCGGGCAGGGACGTGGCTCATCCCAGGTGGGATCCGGCGGCTGTCACACTCATCCCCAGGTTGCGAGCCCCTCTGCATGCCAGGTACTGTGCCAGGCACTGGTGATCTGGGAGTGCCCGGGACACTGTTTTCCTGGGTGCTGGTCTGCATGGGCCCCAGGCCTGCCCCAGCTGCTGTGTTCTGGGGCCAACTGTCCTTCCAGCCTCCTCGATAGCCATATGGCATTCCCTGTGCCGACACTGGCTTGCTGTCACTTGGGTGGACCCAGGTGTGGCAGACATGCGAGTGGCAGAGTGGACCAGGCTGTGTGGCCCCGATACTCACCCCACACTGTGGCTCTCAGCCTGAGGACTTCGTGCTGGCTGTGGAGGCCGCATAGTCCCTTGGCAGGGCAGGCTGGATGGGTAGGAGAGGCAGGGCCCTCAGCTGTGGGATGGGGTGTTGGCAGGCTGTGCCCACTAGCTTGTGGGCCTCCCCAAGTTGCTCTTCCTCCAGCAACCTCTCTGCGTGGACAGCTTCCCCTGTCACAGGGACAGCAGAGTCCTCCCAACAGTATGTTCCCGGGCCAGGCCACCACCATCCTGGCTGCAGTCTCCTGCCCCCAGCCTGGTCTCAGGGCAGCCTCTGGACAGGGCAGCCAGGAGAGTTCTCTGAATAAAACCCTTTTACTCAGGTTTCCCCTTGCTTCCACCCTGGCAGCAGCAGCTGGGTGCAGCTGCATGAGCGTTGGCCCCAGGCTCTCCAGCCACGCTCCAGGAAGGGCCAAGTATGGCCTCCTCCCTTCCCGTGCATCCCTGACCTGTGTCCCGGGATGCCTGTCTGCCCTGCTCCCAGCTGATGCCTCCCTGTGCCCGGGGCTCCCACCTGGACGGCGTGCCGCGTGTGCTTGGTGCCCTGGGTGCTTGCTGGCCTCCACCTGGGCTGTGAGTGTCTGAGTTAGGGGCTGGGTTTGTGTCACTCCCTCTTGTATTCTGGGCATCTGGCACCCGTGTGGTCCAGGTGGCCCTCCGTCTTGGAGACCAGTGCTTCGGTGTTACATTCGGCTCCTTGCCCCAGTAGGTTGCAAGCTCTTGAGGGCAAGGCCTGGCGTGCGGGAGGTGCTGTGTTCCTGTCTGTTGAATAAGTGAATGAATGAATGATTGAATGCGTTAGAGGGTCCAATGCGGGGGGAGTGAGGGATTCCCCTGGACACCCCGGGGAGGGCCTTCACACCCATACTAACCCACCCAGCGGACCAGGTTGACGGCGATTTGGGGACCTATGGTAAGGAACCAGGATCTCCTGCGTTTCCTGTGTTTCTAGATACTGCAGGGCTGGTATGGGCCCCCTGGCTGTAGGGCTGAGACGGAGGCATTCAGGCTAGACCAATGGGTCCTGCCCCAGCCGTGTCAGCAGAGCCTGCCTGATCCTGTCCCTGCGTGTTGGCCAGAGTGCCAAGAAAGCACAAAAGACTCAGGCGGAAAAATCAGACAGACCCTAAGGTGGTTTAAAAAATGTGCAAACCCAGGTATGCTGCAGGCTCGAAGCTGGGTGTAGCCGAGGCGTGGGGCAAATGAGCATGTTTGGATTAAAAAAGGCCAACGCATCTAACAGCCAGGAAGGTTTGCTTTAACATTCCAGCATGTTCTGTTGATTTATGGCTGTTGCTAGGTAACAGAGTACACCGAGGCTGCGTGATTTTAAAGCTACGGCTCCCGACTAAAGAGTCGACAGAAAGAGAAAACCATTAATCGGGGTGGGGGCTGGGCGTGGATTTAAATGCAACCCAGAAGACAGGGAACTGTTGGGAGCAATGAGGGCGAAGCCAGGTCCACCCCTCCGTGTCTGCCATCCTTCAAGGGTGTGTTCCGCTGTGGGTGTGGAGAGCTGGCTACAGACACGGGCTTCTCCTTCAGGAAGGCACTGGCATAAATTTATCTTTCATTTTGCACTAAATCGATCTAGTGTGTGTCAGATTTCTAACACAGCACTGTTAGTGTACCAGATGTATGGAGTGTGTCATCTTGATGGGCAGGATGCATTGTGCCATTTTTATGTTGCACACAACTCCCACCTCTCCCCAGCACCATGCCTTTGCTAAGCTGTGCTGCTACCTCCTGTGTGGCCTGCTTGGGATAGGACAGTGAAAAAGACAGAAGCCCCCAGACTCTCCTCCGTGTCCACACGTCCCCCACTCCAGCTCCCTGAAGCTGACATTCTGATTGAGGGAGACAGACAATAGTCCTGATAAACAACAAATTTTAAAGCAAAGCCCAGAAAGGGGGACCAGGAGGGGTGTGTGTATGTGCGCGCGCGTGCGTGTGTGCTTGCGTGTGGGTGGGTGGATAGCAGGCGTGCTGGTTGCAATTGCAGGTAGGGGGAACCTGGTTGGCCTCATTAGGGAGGTGACATTTGAGTCAAGTCTTGTGCAAAGTGAGGGGCCGAGGCTTGCAGGTATCTGAGGGAAGAATGGCCCAGGGGAGGAAACAGCAGATGCAAAGTCCCCGAGGCAGGGTATGCATGTTGAGCTGGAGGAACAGCTGGGAGGTTGGTGTGTTGGAATGGAGTGAGGAGGGAGACTGGGGAGGGGAAGCAGATCCTATAGGGTCCGCAGGCCACTGTCTTGGCATCATTGTCTTGGCAGGTCAGAATCCTAACCCTGAAGTTCAGTCCCATACCTGGGGCCCATGCCTTTGACAGGCCTCCCTCCTGCCAAAGGCTGGCTTGCTCCTTTTGGAGCGGTATGCATCTGTGTCATTGCTGTGTGTTCTCCAAACCCCAGGTCCCCTCTCTGTGGTGTCTCTTAGTTTGCATTCCATGAAAGTAGTGCCTGAGCCTGGCATGTGGGTGCAGGCAGTTTATTTGGGATGAGATCCTAGGGCACATCATTCGAGTCCCTGCTGTAGGGATGGGGGCTCCAGTCTACTGAGAATTACACAGAGGGCTCCAGAACTGATCTCTAAAAAACAGCAGTAGTTCTCCAGGGATTATCAGTTCAGATGGGTGGAGGGTTGGCGTGGGGGCACTGACTTTCACTCACACATGAGCATGCGCTCCAGGCCCAGTGGTGTGGGCAGAGGCCTTGGAGTGGAATGCAGAAAGACGCCAGAGCACTTGGGGGGAGGCTCTTATAGCATCCCCTACCCCATCAAGTCTTCAGCACCACGACCCTGGACAGGCCGAAGACCAGACCTCCCTGTCTGTGGGGTTGGCCATGGGTAGGCAGGGGCCCCGGCTGACCCTGTTGGAGTCCATCCTGGGTTTTTGGATGGCAGTGGGTGGTGATACCTTCTCTGGCTCTGGCCAAGGCACTGTGGGACATGTCCTCGGAGCTGCTACTGGCTGTGTCCACCCCATGAGAGAAACAGAGAGGAGAGGCAGAGAGGGTCCCATGCAGTTTAAGCCCCAGGGCCCACTGTCAGGGCCTGGAATTGTGTCCCCTTTTTTGCTAAGCTAATTTAGGCTGGCTTTTTGTCACTTGCAATCAGAGGATCCTGATTAAGCCTCCTTATTGTCCCTGGTGTTACCGGTCCCTGGAGGACAGTAGTTTACTCAGGCCCTGCAGCAGAGCCAGTGGGTGGAGCCCGGCTGTATTAGTCTGTTCTCGCATTGCTATAAGGAAGTACCTGAGACTGGGTAATTTATTAAGAAAATAGGTTTAATTGACTCACAATTCTGCAGGCTGTACAGGAAATATGGGTAGTAAGCTTCCCTCAGGAAGCTTAGAATCGTGGCAGAAAGCCAAAGGGAGCAGGCACATATTCACATGGCCAGCAGGAGAGAGAGAGAGAGAAGGGGGAAGTGCCATATGCCTCTAAACAACCAGATCTCATGAGAACTCACTCAGCATCACCAGAACAGCAAGGGAGAAGTCTGCCCGCATGATCCAATCACTTCCCACCAGGCCCCTCCTCCAACATTGAGGATTGCAATTTGACATGAGACTTGGGTGGGGACATAGAGCCAACTTATATCACTGGCCCAGTTCCAGCCTGGCCCCCTCCAGAGACCTGCCCCATGACGGCCTGGCCTTGCCACCCTCCTGTTTGAACCAATCATCACTTCTTTGGTTCTCAAGGCCTTGTGGGTTCTGATAGCCCCATTGGACTCAACCCTCTGGTTCCCCAAGGGAATACCTGGACTGGTTCCACCACCCTACATGGCCCCCTGGCTTGGCCCACCATGACATACCCCAGTAGCCTGCCCCATCTTCCATGCAGAAGCTCATTGGCCAGCCTGTGCCACCATCACGCAGGAGGCACAGAGATGTTGGGGAGGGGCAGGATGAGGGGCTGACCACCTGAGCCACTTACTGGCCTCCTTGATCATCCATTCATCCACAAATTCACCCAACAATACAAATTCCTGCCACACACCAGGCACTAGGGTACACAACACAGTGAGCAAAACAGGCAAAAATCCCTGTCCACAGAGATGACATTACAGTGGGGGAAATGGGATAAAACAGATCTGTGAGGGACACAGAGCAGGGCCCTGGAGCATTGGGGCTGTGGCAGAGAGTTTACGTGGGGTGGTGCCCCGCGTCCAGGAGAGGTCTGGGGCACAGCTCTGCAGCCAGGCCTCCTGGGGTCAGGTCTTATCCACCGCTCATGTGCGACCTGGCTGAGGTTGCTTAACCTCTTTAAGCCTCAGTTTTCCCATCTGTGAAAGGGAGACACTAAGAGTCCCTACCCACAGGGTGTGTGGAAGTGGAGTGAAATCATGCATGAGGAGCGTTTGCCCAGGGTGCGGCATGGGAGCGGGGCTGCAACCTCGGCTTCTCGCCATGGCTGATGTTCCTTTTCAGAATATCTTGAGAGATGCGGAGCTGCCCTAACACTGTGCCCTGATGCGTCCGCTCTCCCTGGAGTGGTGAGACAGCATGGGTCTTCCTCCCCACCTCACTCTAGGGGATGTGGCTGATGTGGTTTGTAGTCATGTTTCCCCATTCCTCTGTCCCACCTGTCCCATCTGGTTCCCCTGTCCATCTGTTTCTCAGGACTGTGGCTTCCTGGAGCCCTCAAGGCACGATTGGGTGCTGTTCATTGGTTTCTGCTCCAGTATGTCCTGTAGTCCTGATATTTAATTAGTGAGCAATCATTTTTAAAATTAATGAATAGTTAATAACTGTGGTATGGACTTAATGATGACTCGAAGCACAGAAGTAATCAAGGAAGGCTCCATGAAGGAAGTGTCATGAGAGGACGGCTTGGAAATGCCAGTGGGAAAGAAGAATGCCATCTCCCTGCTGAAGGCTGGGTAGAGTTCATTCCCTGCAGTCCCTTTATAGATGGAGGACATAAGTCCCAGATGAGCGCTCCCAGGAACCTGCCCACAAAAGGCTTGGAGTCTTGTTTTCCTGACATGGCCAGGCCCAGGTGGGAGGTGGGGATGAGCATCAGGCCTTTGGGCACCTCTTGAAAGGGCTGAACCAGCTGGTGGGAGGGATGGATGCCTGGGGGCTGCACACATGGCTGGCAAGTGCTGTGAATTATTGATCACTAGAGAGCAATGTGCAGGCGGAGGTCATTTTCCTCCTGGGCCAAACTGCTCGATCATGCTTAATTGCCTGTTTTCCAAATTTCCCCAGGGCTGGCCTAGGGGAGGGATTAGCTCTATGCCCATTTATTTTTCTTGAATCCAGTGTATGGGGTAAAAAAGAGTTACACCATCCATTTCTCTTTGGTATTAAGTTCGAAAATAGTGGATGCAATTAATTCAGGGGGTAACAGGTGGTTTCCTGTCCTACCTGGCATGGCAAAGAGGTGCTTCTCTGTGAATCTCAATCCCCACAAGACTCGGCTCACTTGTTGAGTAGTGGACTGGCAGAATCTGAAAAAGTTAGGGGCAATAGAGACTCCCTGAGCACCCATAATGTGCCAGGCGCTAGGTATATCAGAGCCTTCAATTCTCACTGAGATAACCAAATAAAATAAATATGACACATTAAAGTGAGGAATTAGTTGAAGAAGTATTTTCAAAGAAAATTGTCAAAAGTTTGTTGCAAGGATGCTCCCACTCTTTACTGACAGGCAGGGTATGAAAGGGTTGAGGGGTGCATAATAAAAGGAGTTTTGTGGAGCATACCGCTTTGGAGAGGGCTATGCTGGGAATCCCATCTCTGCATGAGGAGGAATAGGAGGTACCTGCCACTTACCTGAAGCCCGATGTGGAGGGAGGGTTCAGGGCTTAAAATGGAGCTGCTAGGCTTCTGGCCAAAATGGAATAACAGGGACCAGACTTAGCTTCCCACCTTAAACAAGTAAAAAAAATGGCATGAAACAAATGAAACAGTGATTTCAAAGCAACTGGACATCAGACATGAAAGTGATCATTGAATGATGGGAAATAAACAAGGTGAGGCCAAGGACTGCTCCAGCTTACTGCCTTGAGAGATTCCTGGCCACGTTGCAGGGAGAGGTTGCCCACTGGAGTCTGCTGGAACCCCCGAGTTGAAAGAATGAGCTGAGTCTGGGGAGATCAAAGTGGCTGGATTTCACAGGGCAGACTAATGGAATGGAGAGAGCTGCAAAGAAAGAGAGCTCTGGAGTTATGCAGAAGTCCAACTTGAGTGCTCAGTTGAGTAATGATCAGCACATGCATGCAAGGAAATTACACAGTCAGGGAAAGAACCCCCAAAAGGACCTGTGATACCAGTACTTAGAGCACGCACACAGTCAGGAGTAGTGCCTGCTCTTACCAGCCAGACTGGAAAATCTTGTAATTCACAGGAAATTGGGTAGACAACTCAGGAAAGTCTTGCCTCAGTAGGAGGAAATTATTAGTCCTAGATTGATAATTTCTGCAAGCATGCTTAGCAAATC
This sequence comes from Gorilla gorilla gorilla, assembly GCF_029281585.2. Classification (NCBI taxonomy): domain Eukaryota; kingdom Metazoa; phylum Chordata; class Mammalia; order Primates; family Hominidae; genus Gorilla; species Gorilla gorilla. Next base: position 14,922,555 of record NC_073227.2, read on the forward strand.
ATCAAAGCAAGACTTTTGAAAGGGTGAAACTGTTTCATTTTTGTTTTTTTAGACAGGGTTTTGCTCTGTCACCCAGGCTAGAGTGCAGTGGTGTAATCATGGCTCACAGCAGCCTTGATCTCCCAAGTTCAAGCCATCTTCCTGCTTCAGCCTCCTGAGTAGCTGGGACTACATGCACATGCCACCATGCCTGGCCAATTTTTCCATTTTTTGTAGAGACAGGTTCTCACTATGGTGCCTAGGTTGGTCTTGAACTCCTGGGCTCAAGTGATCCTCCCACCTTAGCTTCCCAAAGTGGTAGAATTAGAGGCATGAGTCGCCATGCCTGGCCAGGATCAAACTGTTTATAAATGTGTTGACTACATCTCAGAACAAGGCTCAGGAATATTTATAGGAATACAAACAAATCCAGCACCCCAAAAGGCAAAAATCACAAAGTCTGGCATCCAGTAAAAAATTACTAGCCATGCAATGAAGCAGGAAAATGCAAATCATAATGAAGGAAAAGTCAATCAGTTAAGACTGATCCAGAATTGACACAGATGTTAAAATTAGCAGACAAGGTCATCAAAACACTTATTATAATCATGTTCTGTATGTTCTAAAAGCTAGAGGAAAGATTGGACATACAGTCAACATGGAGGATATAGAAAAGACATAAATCAAACTACTACAGATGAAAATTACAATGTATAATATGAAAAACACACTGGATAGGATTAACAGCAGAGAGGACATTGCAGAACAAAAGATTAGCTAACTTGAAGACAGCAATAGAAACTATCCAAAAAGAAATATAGAGAGTAAAAAGATAAAAAAAGAACAAAAATTTTAAAAAGAAACAGAGACTTTCTCATTGAGTTGTGAGACAACTTTAAGAGGCGTAATATATGTATAACTGGGGTTTCTGAAAGAGAGGAGAGGAAGGGACAGAAAAATATCTGAAGAAATAATGGCTGGCAAATTTCCAAATTCGATGAACATGGTACACCCACAGATACAAGAATTTCATTGCCCCACAAGCACAATAAAAATGGGAAAAAACCACACTAAGGCACATTATAATTAAATTGCCCAAAATAATAAAGAGAAAATCTTAAAGTAGCCAGAGAAAGGCGTGGGGTGGGGAAAACATGTTATATACAAAGCAGCAAAGATACGGATTACAGCAGATTTCTCTAGAAAATAATGCAAGTGAGAATGCAGTGGAACAATATCCTCAAAGCATGAAATTAAAAAAAGGTAGTCAACCTAGAGTTCATACCCAGAAAATAATCTTTCAAGAATAAAAGCAAAATAGACTTCTGAGACATAACGGCTTAAAGAATTCATAACTAGAAGGCCTGTAGTACAAGAAATGTTAAAGGATGTGCTTCAAACAGAATGAAAGTGATACTAGATGGAAATATGGATCTATGCAAAGGATCAAAGAGCAGAGTAGTAACTACATAGGTCGGATATGATATTTTCTCTTATTATTTTAATCCCTTTAAAGTATAATTGGCTCTTGACACAAAATAATAACCATGTAGTGTGAGGTTTATAACATATATAAAAGTAAACTGTTTAATAGCAAAAAGGCTGAGGGGGAGAATAGAAGTATACTATTATAACTAAGTATAAGTATCTTAATCTATATTTGACGTGCTATAATATCACCTGAAGGTAGACTGTGATAAGTTAAAGATGTATACTGTAAACCTTAAAATAACTACTAAAACAATAAGAGTTATAACTAAGAAGCCAGAAAGTAGATAGAATGGAATAATTGAACAATGCTTAATTAATCCTAAAGAAGACAGAAAAGGAGAAAGAAGGGAACAAAGGAAAATGGAATAAATGGAAAATGAATATCAAGATGAGAGATATAAACCTAATCATACCAATAATCATTTTGAGCAGCCATGGTCTAAATATCCCAATAAAAAGACATCAGATCAGATGAAAAGGCAAGACCCAAATATATGCTGCCTACATGCAACCCACTTGAAATATAAAGACAAGAGTTAAAAGTAAAACAATGAAAAAGATATATTGCGTTAACTAACACTAATCAAAGGAAAGCTGCAGTGGCTATATTAATCTCAAAGTAGATCTCACAGTAAAGAATATTACCAGGTTAAATAAAGTAATTTCATAATGATAAAGGGAACAATTAATTAAAAGTTAATGTTTATGCACCTAATCAGAGACATGAAGCAAAAATGATAGAACTGCAAGAAGCAATAGATGAATCTACAATTATAGTTGGAGGTTTCAATAACCTTCTCCTACTAATTGATGAAACATGTAAACAAAAAAATGTGTAAGAAAATAGAAGATATGAACAACACTATCAACAAACTGGACCTGGCTTATATCTGTAGAACATGCTACCCAACAACAGCAGAATAGATGTTCAAGTACACACCACCGAACATTCATCAAAATAGGCCATATTCTGGCCATGAAACAAGTCTCAATAAATGTAAAGGGACTCAAGTCACAAAAAGTGTGTTCTGTCATAATAGAATTAAATTAGAAATCAGTAACAGAAAGAGCTCTGGAAAATCTCCAGATATTTGGAAACAATGAAACACATTTTATATAACCCATGTGTCCAAGAAAGGGAAATTAGAAAGTATTTTTACGTGAATGAAGATGAAAACACAGTGTATCAAAATCTATGAGATGTCGCTAAAACAATACTTAGAGGGAAATTTACAGCACTAAACATGTATATTGGAATAGAAGAAAGTTCCTAATCAATGGCCTTGAGTTCCACCTTAAGAAACTAGGAAAAGAAGAGCAAATTAAACCCAAAGTAAGCAGAAGAGAGGAAATAGTAAGGACCAGAAGAGAAATTGGCTAAATATAAAATAAAAACAATAGAGAAAATAAATTAATCCAAAAGTTGGTTATTTATTGGTTAAAAAGTTATCTAAGATTTTTATCAGTAAAATCGATAAACCTCTTGCCAGACTGACCAGGACAATAAGAGAGAAGATAAAATTGCCAGTATCAAGAACGAGAAGGTGACGTTAGTATATATTCAGCAGTCATTAAAATAACAATAAGGGAAGATAATGAACAACTTTTTGCTAATAAATTCGACAACTTAGAGGGAATGGGTAAATTCCTGGAAAGACACAAATTGCCAAAGCTTACTGAAGAAGAAATACATATCCTGAGTAGTCCTATAACTATTGAGTAAATTGAATTTACAATTTAAAACCTTCCACAAAGAAAACTCCAGGCCCAGATGACATTACTGATGACTTTCAGTAAACATTTAAGGAGGAAATAATACTAATTCTACATAAACTCTTCCAAAAATTTGAGAACACTTTCCAAATCATTCTGTGGGGCAGAGTTACCTTGATCTCAAAACCAGACAGACATTATGAAAAAATTCATGTCCTCATGTACATGAATTAAAAAATTATTAGCAAATTCAATCTAACAATACACAAAAAGGATAATACATCATAGCCAAGTGGGCTTATCCCAGGAATGCATGGTAGGTTTAACTTTCAAAAATTATCAATGTAATTTACCATATTAACAATCTATAAAAACCTATGCTATCATCTCAATAAACACAAAAAGGATTTGACAAAACCAACCTTTATTCTTGATAAAATTGATAAAATCTCTCGGGAAACTAGGAATAGAAGTGAAGTTCCTCTACTTGATAAAGAGCATCTATGAGAAAAACCTACAGGCTAAATGAAAGATTGAATGCTTTCTCCCTAAGATTGGGAGAAGGCAAAAATGTCTACTCTCAGCACACATTCTTCTCAACGTTATAGCTAGTGCAATAAAGCAAGAAAGAGAAAAAAAGATGTTCAGATTAGAAAAGAAGAAGTAAAACTGTCTTTATTCACAGATGACATGATTATTTATGTAGAAAATCCAAAGGTATCTACAAAAAAGCTACCAGAGTTAATAAATGAGTTTAACAAGTTTGCAAGGCACAAGCTCAATCAGAATAGAAGCTTAAAAACTACCAGTTATGATATGAGGTAGGAAGGAATACATCTGATAAAAGACATGAAAGACTTATGCACTGAAAATTATAAAACACTGATGATAGAAATTAAAGAAGACCTAAATGAGTGGAGAGATATATTATGGGAGTGGATTGGAAGACTCAATATTGTTAAGATGGCAGTTCTCCCCAAATTGATCTGAAATTCAACACAGTGTAAACAATATCTGAACAGGTTTTTTTTTAAGAAACTGAAAAACTCATTCTAAAATTCATATAGAAATACAAAGGACCTAGGATAGCCAAAACAACTTTGAAATAGAAGAACGAAGTTGGAGGACTAACACGATCTGATTTCAAGATTTATTATAAAGCTTCGGTAATTTATACAAGTGATACTGGTGTCAAGATAGATTAACAGATCAAGGGAATGCAATACAGAGTCCAGAAATAGATGCATACATATATGGCAGCTGACATAGCTGATTTTGAATAGAGACTCAAATGCACTTTAGTGGAGAATATTTAGATAATGGGTGCTAAAACAATTGTATATGTGTAGAAAATGAACTTCAATCCATATTTTGTACCATATACAAATATTCAAAATGGATCATAGATCTCAATATAAACCCTAAATCTATAAAACTGCTAGAAGAGGAGGTGAAGAATTTTTTCTTAAAGGACCAGATAGTAAGTATTTTAGGCTTGTAGGCCATATGGACTCTGTTGTAATGATAGAACTCTGCTATTGTAGTATGAAAGAAGCCATAGAAAATACATGAATAGATATGGCTGTATTTTAGTAAAACTTTATATATAAAAATACGCAGCTGGTCTGCAAGCTGTAGTTTACCAATCCCTGTTGTTGAAGAAAACAGAGTAAAAACCTTTGTGACCTTCAGTTAGTCAAAAATATCTTAGATATGACACTGAAAGCAGGTTGCATAAAATTAAAAATTAATAAATTTGGCCTCATCAAAATTAAAAACATCTCCTTTCTGAAAGACACTTAAGAGAATGAAAAGACAAGCCCTAGACTGACAGAAATTCTCTGTAAAGCATGTGTCTGATAAATGGCTTGTATCTAGAATATATAAAGGATTCTCAAAACTCAATAGTAAGAAGGCAAACAACCCAATTAATAAGTGGACAAAATGTCTGAACAGATATTTCACCAAAAATGATATACAGATGGCAAATAAGCACACGAAAAGATGAGCAACATCATTAGTCACGGGGGTAATGCAAACTGAAACTACAATGAGATACTATTACATAACTGTTAGAATGGCTATCATTAAAAAGGCTGACTATACCAAATTTTGGTGAGAATATGGAGAAACTGGAACTCTTATATACTGCTGATGGGAACGTAAAATGATATAACCACTTTGGAAACTGTTTGGAATATGATCTCTATAATAATACAAACTATTCTATAAAAACATAAAAAGTGGAAGTTCTTCAACTTATTTTATGATGTTAGTACAAACTTGCTAGAAAATTGCAAGAAACGAAAATTATTAATCAATATGACTTCTAAACATAGGTGCAAAACTCAAATTAAAAATATTAGCAAAACAAATATGGCTCTATTTATCGTCTATCAATCTGTCTATCTATCTATCTATCTATCTATCTATCTATCTATCTATCTATCCATTTATCTATCAGTCATCTAATTACCATGTGAAGTTCACCCTAGGAATGTCAGGATAGTTAAAGACAAAAAATGTTAACTTAATTTACTTCTTTAATAGATTAAAGGCTAAAGTCATATTATCTTATTAATAGATACCACAAAACAAAGCAAGCAGCCAAACAAAAAGCATCCACATTAGACAAATTTTAATACTTATTCTAAGGAAACGCTCTCAGAAAACTAGGAAAGGAATTTACTCAACCCGAGAAAGGGCATCTATCAAAACCTGATAGCAAACATCATTTTTCATGATGAAACTTTGAAATCATTGCTAGAACTAAGACAAAGAAACCTACCACCACTGCTGTTCGATACTGCCTTGCATTGGAACTAACTGGACTAGACAGCAAGTGGGTTAAGGACAGCAAGGAAAAGCCAAAATTGTGTTTAATTGCAGATGACATAATTGTCTACATAGAAAATCCAAGAGAATCTGCTCTCAAACTATTAGAAGCATGTGACAGTTCAACAAAATTGCTGGACACAAGACAATGTAGTGAAATCAATAGGCTTCCTACTGAACAACAGTACCAATTAGAACATATAAGAAGGGGCAAATCCTATTTACAGTAGCAGTAAAATCTATAAGATGCTTAAGAGAAAATCTAACAAAAGATGTACCAGCCCTTTTGGAGGTAGTATAGGAGAGTGGTTCAATGGTTCACAGCAGAGGATCCTAATCCAGATTGTCTGGCTTCAGGTCATGGCCCTACTGCTTCCTGGCTTGGGAAAATTACTTGATCACTTGGTGCCTCAGTTTCCTCCTTTGTACAAGGGAGATAATAATATTCACCTCACAGGGAAGCTGGGAAGATTAATTGAGTTTACAAATATAAGGCGTTTAGAACAGTAGCTGGCACATATTAACTTCTATATAAATGGTTGTTATTATTATGAAGAAAATTATAAAATTTAATTGAAGGACATGAAAGAAGAGCTGAATAAATACAGAGATAGACCATATCCATTGATGGGATGATTCAATATCAGAAAGATGTCTATTTTTTCCTGGTTAATTATAAGCTAATTGAAGTTGCAGTGAAAATCCCAACAGGATTTCCTTTTTACTTTTTTTTTTTTTTTTTTGAGACAGAGTCTCGCTCTGTCACCCAGGCTGGAGTGCAGTGGTGCGATCTCGGCTCACTGCAGCCTCTGCCTCCCGGCTTCAAGCTATTCTTCTGCCTCAGCCTCCAGAGTAGCTGGGACTACAGGCACGTGCCACCATGCCTGGCTGATTTTTGTATTTTTAGTAGAGACGGGGGTCTCATCATGTTGACCAGGCTTGTCTCGAACTCCTGACCTCAGGTGATCCACATGCCTCAGCCTCCCAAAGTGTTGGGATTACAGGCGTGAGTTACCATGCCGGTCCTCAACAGGATTTTCAATGCGATCTGCAAAACTGAAAATTTGCATAGGAAAAACAAAAGTCCAAGAATAACCAAGACAATTTTGATGAAAGGCAAAGACTGTGCCATTTGACCTACTTGATATTGACTTGTTATAAAGCTGTCTCTCTACGGCAGGGTAGTACTGCCACATGGGCCAGACAGAAAGACCAATGGAACAGAATAGAGAGTCCAGAAATAAAGGCACATGTATATGGGAACTTCGTATAGAAAAGAAGTGGCATTTTAAATCAGTGGGAAAAGGATGGACTATTCAATGAATGATTTGGATATTATTTTCTTCATATGGAAAAATTATGTAATTTGATCACTGCATCACCCCAAACAGAAAAGCATACTGTAAATGAGGTAAATATACATCCTAAAACATAAAGGAAGGACATTCTGTTTACTACCTTTATAACTCAGCGGGTAGACAAGTATTGGTAAAACAGAACACAAAAGACAAAATGCTTAAAAGATAAATATTGATACATTTCCTACATCAAAATGAATGACTTCTGTAGGACAAGAATACCATAAAGTTAAGACAAAAACAGCAAATTAGAAGAGAATGTTTGCAACATAGAAACAGACAGAGGATAGGTTTGCAACACATATAAACAGCAGAGGATACAATTATATCAAAAGCTCTGGGAAGCCAATAAGGAGAAAGTCACACAATCCAATGGAGACATGGGCAATGGGAAAAGACAGGCGATTCATCGAAGAGGAAATTCAAATGGCCAAGTGGAAAGATTCCCAAACACTAGGAATCAGGAAATGCGAAGTAAGCAATCATCACATACCCATTCACCCATCAACTTCACATGAATTTAAGTCTATTCCAAGTGTCACTTGAGAATGTGATACACTGCTGTAGGAGTGTAAATTGATTCTCTATTTGGCAATGAGTAGGAAGTTAAATATGTATATATTCCAGTATGCATGACCCAGAAGGAATGTCACCAGTATGACTCAGTAGTCTCGCCCTCCACCTGTCCATCCTAGGAAACCTTTACACTGCAGGCTATGAGGAACTAAGTAAAAGGATGTACCTGCAGTGTTGTTTGAAATCCAAAAAGGTTAGAAACAACCTAAATATTATGTGGATGGGTGGACAGCAGGTAGAAGAAATAATACATTAATGGTATGCTCGTAAATATTTAACAACCTGCTATCCAGGAAAAAAAGCCTTAATTTGGAGAATTTGCCAATTTCTGGGATATAAATACTCTGCCATGGCTGATTTCTAGCTACCATCGTGACATCATCAAACACAGAGTTGGGAAAAGATATGCATGATCAGCTCTTGCGAGAAGGTCCTTGGAGCAAGCTCCGGCACACCATTGATTGTTTTCTGCCAGCTTGCAAGATCAATGAAGAAACTAGGGTAGAGCTGAAAACATAATGCTTAGGAAAAAAAGCAGTTTGTAGTATGGTGTGATCAATATGATCATGTTTATATAAATTTCTAAATTACATAAAATGATACAATGCATGTATGTATGTTAAGGAATAGAACATAAATAGGAAGAAAGCACTACTTTGGGGATAGTGTTTGCCTCTGGAAAGAGAAAGGAAAGATGAGGACTAGAAAGGGATGTAAAGGAAGTTCACCCGTATCTCTGGGTCTCATTTTTCAAATGAAAAGAACCAAAGCAAAGCTGGGCACTTTGGCTTGTGTGTGTAGTCCCAGCTACTTCAGTGGCTGAGGTGAGAGGATTGCTTGAGTCCAGGAATTAGAGACAAGCCTGGGCAACATAGTGAGACCCTGTGTCTACAATAAATAAAATAAAAGTAAAAAAGAAAGCTGAAGTGAATATGTCAATGCTAATATTGATTCCTTTTGAATCAATATTCAAAAGGTAGGGGATTGTAATAATACATTTTAGTCCATTTAAAATATGTCACTAAAACAAATAAAATACAAAAAAATAAGGTCTGATCATGATTATGTAAAAACAAAACTCTACGTTGAAAAGGTCCTGGGATAACACACTCTAAAAGGTTTCTGGCAATTACATTTGGACTCAGGACCATAACTTTTATATTTTCCTTTACTTCCAAATTTTCTGTCATAAGCAACTGTTACTTGTGCAGGGGCAGAAATTCACTAACCTTGAGGGTGTTGGGCTGGATTATGGCTCTGGGCCCTTCCACACAGACTTTGTCTTCATTTGCTGGGTCTTGGCATATCTCAGAATTCCAAGACATTCTCTCTCCGTCCAGAGGCATGGCGACCTGGGTTGTGGGTGGGGTGAGTGGGCTTTCGTCTTATCATTTCACTGGAGGAAAGATCCATTGCGGCACTATTTGCCCAGCCTCTACGAGGTTGAAAGTGGTCGAACAAGCCAAGAGAGCCACCTGGAAGCTTGGTCCTGGGACCTGGGGGTCATGGAGGGGAATGCTGGCAGAGAAGCAGCTAGGTTAGGACAGCTAGCTGCTGTATTATACCAGCTGGTATATGGGCTGACTATACCAGCCCTGGAATCACAGACCTGGGTACATCTCTGGATTGCCACTTAGGAGCTGAGTAACTTGGGAGAAAGGTGCGGTTTGTTCATTTGTAAAGCGGGTCCTGAGGTTGGCTGTATTATAGTGCAACGTATTAGCAGCGCCATCCTGGAGGGAGACTGTACTTGCACGCTCCGCTGAGGTCACGTGGCCATGTGACCCGCAGTGCCCTCCCTGCCCTTACTGAACTTGCATGTGGTGGTTTTGTGAACTGTTTGGGCCAGCGACGCTGTAGAGTGAGCTCACCGCCCCTGTCTCTCTCTGTTATCTCTGCACAAAGCCAGCCATGTGCAGCTCCATCAGCCGGGGTCCCGGGAAGAAGACAACAGGGGTCAGAGCTGTAGCCCACTCGAGATGGACACGCAGCAGCAGTGAGAAATAGCCTTGAAGCCGCTGCGTTTTGGAGGGTGATTCATGGCTGTGGTCTTCTAGTTCATTCCGGCTGAGGCAGGGCTGTCATGTGTTGAGGACAGAATGAAGTCACCTATGTGAAGTGCTCAGCCACCAGCTGGCAAAGGGGGAGGTAGCAGGCAGGTAGGTGAGGATGTGCTGCTGTCACCAACAACCCACAACTCTCAGTGACAAAACATATCACATGGGTGTTTCTCACTCACTCAGCACATCGAACAGGGGCCCTGTTATTTGTACTCAATTAAGGACTCGGGCTGATGGAGAATCTATCTTGATGAGTGCTTTTCCAAGATCCTGAGTCAGGGAAAAAAAGAATTTGTCAAACCCTACAGAGGCCACTGAAGCTGCACTCAGAAGAGACGCTAGTCACTCACCTCACCTTGTACTCTGCAAAGCAAGTCTCATGACTACACCTAATATTAAAAGGGATGGGAAAGTGCGAATCTACCCCAGGCACAGAAGGAGGCGAGAAGCAGGATGTGTGTGGTCAGCACTAATGACCTCCCCTGTGGCCATTCAATAAATGCTAGCCGCTGCTAGAGTCACCATTAATCATGGCATTTAGGCTAGTTCCAAATGGAGAAAAGGTGAGACGTAGGGATGGCATTGCGGCGGGAGCATGAGTGTGTGCAGATGTAGAGTTTGGGAAGGGCAGCTGTCCAGGAAAGAAGCAACGGGGCACACAGGGAGTTGGCTGGAGACACAGTTGGGGCCAGACTGTGAAGACCTTTGAGCTGAGATGTTGTCATATGGAGCTGGGAGCCTGGAAACATCTGAACCAGGAAGGGGAACACGGACCACATGAGGGAGGGGTGAGGCTCTGAATTCTGGCAGAGTGAGGAGGCTGGCTCGAGGAGGGGAAGGGCTGGAGAGCTCTGTGTGAGTGCACGTCGACAGGGCTGGAAGGAGGACAGGCTGTGGGGGGTGAAGGCGTGGGAGTCGGGATGACTCCAGTGCATCCTAAGTACAGACAAAGAGGAGGTCCAGTTCCAGTTTTTTTTTTTTTTTTTTTTTTTGAGACGGAGTCTCGCTCTGTCGCCCAGGCTGGAGTGGAGTGCAGTGGCGCGATCTTGGCTCACTGCAAGCTCCGCCTCCCGGGTTCACACCCTTCTCCTGCCTCAGCCTCCTGAGTAGTTGGGATAACAGGCGCCCACCACCACGCCTGGCTAATTTTTTGTATTTTTAGTAGAGACGGGGTTTCACCGTGTTAGCCAGGATGGTCTCGATCTCCTGACCTTGTGATCCGCCCGCCTCAGCCTCCCAAAGTGCTGGGATTACAGGCGTGAGGCACTGCGCCCAGCCTCCAGTTTTAAGAGAGGATGCTGGGTTTGGCGTTAGAGGTGATGAATGGCTAGAATCAAAATGACAATACCTCATTTAAGAAGGCTGTGGATCAACAGGGACAATCTTCTGTTACCTCTTTGGTAAACTGGTTGACGTCCATGACTAAAGCTAAACAAACAGACCCTATCACTCAGCAATTCCTAGAATTTTTTTTGAAGAGAATCTTGCTGTGTGGCCCAGGCTGGAGTGCAGTGTGGCACCATCCTGGCTCACTGCAACCCCTGTCTCCAAGGCTCAAGTGATCCTCAGCATCCCGAGTAGCTCGGACTACAAGCATGCACCACCATGCCTGGCTAATTTTTGCATTTTTTTAGTAGAGACGGGGTCTCCCATGTTGCCTCGGCTGGTCTTGAACTCCTGGGCTCAAGCAATCTGCCTGCCTCAGCCTCCCAGAGTGCTGGTGATATGAGCTGCTGCACCCAGCCAGTTCCCAGAATTGTGTACACATGAATGCTGACCCACAGAATTGTTGTTCATAATTAGCCTCCACACTGAACAAACAACCTATGTGCCCAACAACAGTGGGGTCAGCTGCGGTGTATTTCTACCATAGAATATTATACAACAATGAAAAATGAATAAATTACAGTTACATATATATAAATAACATGAGTGCCTCTCAGAAAAAAAACATTGTGCAAATGAAAGCAGTTATGAAAACATTCCTACCTTACAATTTACTAGTAAACTAGTAAAACTACAGTGTTAAAAGTCAAGATGGGGGTTATCTTTGGGGTGGTGTCTTAGTCAGTTTGGACTCCTAGAACAAAAATACTGTAGCCTGGATGGCATAAACCACAATCTATTTCTCACAGTAATGGAGGCTGGGAAGTCCAAGGTCAAAGTGGCGGCAGACCCTGTGTCTGATGAGGGCTTCCTGATTTGTGGATAGCCAACTTCTTTTTGTGTCCTCATATGACAGAGAGAGAGGGAGCGGGACAGAGAGGGGAAGCAAAGTCTCTCACGTCTCTTCTTATAAGGCGGCTAATCCCATTATAAGGGCCCTACCCTTGGGACCTAATCACCTCTCAAAGACCCCACCTCCTAAAACCATCACATTAGGGGACAGGATTTCAATATATGAATTTTGGGAGTCAACAGCTGTTCAGTCCATGGAAGTGGAGAGAGAGGGGAGTGAGGGAGGCCTCGAGAGGTGGCTAGCACCCTTTCCTGACTTGGTGGTTAGATGAGTGTTTACTTTGTGGTCGTTCTTCAAGCTGAACAGTTAACTTTTGTGCAGTCGGCTTGGGCTGCCATAATAAACAAGATAGGATAGGTGGCGTAAACAACAGAAATGTACTTCCTCCCAGTTCTGGAGGCTGGAAAGTCCAACATCAAGGTTCTGGCCAATCTGGTTCATGGTGAGGCCCCTTCCTGGTTTGCAGGCGGCCACTGTCTCGCCGTGTGCTCCCGTGAGCACCTGGGGAGAGAGTGGGCAAGCTCTTTGGTCTCTTCCTATAGGGGCACTAATCTCTCCATGAAGACCCCACCCTCATGGCCTTGTCTAACCCAAATCTCCCAAAGGCCCCACCTGCAAACATCATCACATTGGGGGTCAGGGCTTCAGCCTGTGCACTTGAGGGGACGTCGTGCGTGCACAGCACACTTTCCATGCTTGTTCTCTCTGTCAGTTACAACAAGTTGGGGGCACAGAAGCACAGGGAGACATAGCCTGGTGGGGCTGTCAGAAGGAGTGGAGCATGTAAACCTGCTGAGAAGTGGCAGCGAAAGGTGGTGCCACTGAAGTAAAGGGAGGCGCGTGGTCCACAGGGTGAGACTCACGAGAACTCAGCATAGAGAGAGGCCAGCATGCGTCCACTGGTTCCAGGAACAGGAAAGTCATTCTCATGCCGTCTGACACAAGTTTCTTTTCTGGGGTGGGATGGATGGCAAGAAGCCAGGTTGGAGGGCACGGCAGTGAGTGAGGAGATGGCGAGTGTAGCTGTACCCTTTTGGCACTGTGGTTGTGAATGGCAGAAATACAATGTGCTGGTGGCTGAAGGGACATGGAGTGAGGATAGCTTTTGAATGTGGAAGAGACCCAAGCAGCCTTATGCTGTGAGAAGCATCTGGAGAGATGCTGACAAATTTCACCTTATTGAGCTTTCCTCTACGCTCACCTTTATAAAATGGCACCTCCTCCTCCCTGTTCCTTTCCATCTCCATCTCCATCCCCGCCTTCATCTCCATCTCCATCCCCATCTCCATCCCCGTTCATCTCCATCTCCATTCCCACCTTCTCCTCTGCACCAGTCATGGCCCACACAGTACATGCTCACTTTATGCTGTCCATCTCACCCCACTGGGAGGCCAGCTCCACGAGAGCAGAGCATTTCTCTATTCTGTCTTCCACACTACCCTCGTGCTGGGAACATGCCTGCACATAGTAGATGCTCAATAAACATTCCTCATGAATGAATGAAAGTACAGAGAGGAGTCTGTACAGAGAGGCTGGGGGTGGCAGGATCTGGAGCTCAGGCTCTGTCAGCGGGGGCAGGGCTGTGTGCAGATACAGATGAGGAAGCAGCAGATTGTGTGATTGAGTGGGGGTGGGGGGTGGGCAGGGGGCTGAGGGAGAGTCCTTGGTTGTGCTGGAGGGGGAGGGCTTCCAGGAAATGGAGGAGACAGTGTGGAGGAGCCCAGACACTGCTTGTGGTGGGGGTGGGGCAGGATGGGGTGGTGAGGGGTGAGGAGGGGATGGATGCAAGCCTTGGGGCCCAGTCAGGTTGGAAAGACCACCCACTGCAGGGTCCCCAGCATGGCTCAGAAGCTGATGAAAGGGATGATGTACTGTGTCAGGCCAGAGTGGGGCTGTTTTCATTGTAGTCCAGGACATCCCGGGAGATGAGGCTGATGCCAGCATAGGGTGGGTGTTTTGGCAGGATTGACAGATAGGGAGAGGGGACTTCTCCATGATCAGAGAGGGAGGCTGAGGAACATGCGGGAGGGTGGGCCTCAGCGTGATAACAAGAGAGCTCCCAGGAGGCCTGACCCCTGCTGAGCAGGACTGGCCACCCCAACCCAGTGGGGCCACTCCTGCCATCACATCCACTTTACAGATGAGGTTGTGCCTGGGCCCCCTTGTGGTCAGGACTTGAACCCAGCCTGTCTTTCTCCCAGCATAGCCATTTTGCTGGCCCCAGCTAGAGAGGTGAGGGGGTGTGGACAGAGAGTGGGGGGCTGGGCTTAGGATGTGAGGTGGGGGGCATGTGAGCAGACAGGTGAGAGAGAGAGAGGAGAACATGCCAGGTGGGTGGGGGCCAATGTGGGTGTCGGTCACTTTCCTACGGGGTAGAAGTGACAAAGAACAAGCACATACTTCTGGCCCTTGCATTTACCTGGTCCTTGAATGGGGTCTGCACAGCTGGGAGATTTTGGCTTGTTCCACAGTGAAAAGGTACAGGCTGGGACAGGGCAGGGCACTTGCCAAAGCAGGTGCTGGCAGGGCCCCAGGGCCTCTCCCCAGGCCAGCCCTTGCATGACACCCTGCAGAGTGCTGGTGGGGCTGCTGGGGGGCTTTCATCTCCTCATAGGTCCATTCTGGGGATTTCAAAGGCACGAAAGCTGTAGCTTCAAAAACTCCCTCTCAATCTCCAAGAAACCTGAGATGGCATCACCTTCCCTCGTCTTTCCCACAGCCCCAGTCTCCCTGCCCCAACACCTTTGGACTCTGGTACCTCTACTGCAGTTTGGGGAGCTGTCTGGAGTTCCCCCAAAACCATTTGAAACAAGTGGAGGCCATTACAGACCAGCCCCCACCTGGAGCATGGCTCCACTAATGCCTTAGACCCAAGAGCCCCTGCAGCCCTGGTTACCCCACTGCACTTACCCCTCCCAGGCAAGCCACAGAGTCCCTTCCTTTCCAGGAAGGCTCTGTTGAGCTCCTAGAGGGGGGCTGATGGTTCCTCACCCACACCTCTGAATCCCCACTGGGGCTTGTGCCCCGTGCAGGGGACTGTGATTCATTAGGCGGTGGGTCACGGTGGAGGAGGTGGCAGCTTGGCAAAACAGGAGGCAAATATTTTTTGAGGGCCCACTATGTGCCAGGCTGATGACCAGAGGGAGGTTCCTGTTTGGCAGAGCCCTGGGTTTGGAGGGGAGGGAGGGAAGGGAGGAGGGGGACGCATTTTCCAGCCTGGTTTTGGAGGTACCTAGCTCTGTATTTCTTTAACTTTCTCACTCGTCAGGAGAGGTGGGCATGAGGAGAGATCTCAGAGCCCTGCCTGGGGGAGGCCCAATCACCCCTCCAGCCATTTCATCCAGTTTTGCCTTGTCGGCTGCTGGACCCCCTCCACCAGCTTCTTCACATGTACTTAATGCTCCCAACGGGCCCCAGAACTTGCGCGACCCACCCTCTTCTACTAATGAAGGGAGACAGTGTCCTTCCCCTCCCCCGAGTCCCCATTCTCCAGGTGCGCCCTCTTCAACTGCGACCCCACTCCTTCCTTCCTAGTCCTTTCTGCCTTCTGCCTGCGAGGCTGCTCTCCTCCTGCCCCCTTCCCAGCACCCCCGCTCTTGGCCTTCTCTCCCATAACTGGAGCACCTGAGCACCCAAGGTACCCTCCCCCCAAGCTCAGCTGATCACCCTCTCCCCGCAAGCTGGCGGTCTCCTTCTCCCTCCCCCGTGGCGCACCCAGCACCAAGGTGCCCACCGCGAGGGCCCGAGCACGGCGGTGCAGCCTCGGCTTGGGCGCCGGCTCCACCTGCAGGGCCGCGGGGGCGGAGAGCGGGCGGCGCGAGGGAGGGGCCTGCGACAGCGGCGGCGGCGGCGGCCCCAGCCCGCGCAGCCCGGCTCGGCCCCGGCTTGGTCGGCGCAGCGCAGCGCCGCGCGCGTCCCCTCGCCGCCGTCGCCGCAGCCAGGCGCACCGGCACCAGGCCCCGCCGCCGGGCGCACGGACGCAGCGCGCACGGGCCGGCCGGGATGCGCGCCTGGGCCCCGGCCCGCCCGAACCCGCGGCCGCCGCCCGCCCACCGCGCGCTCGCTTGACCGCGGCGCCCGCCCCTGGCCGCCCCCGCCCGTCCCCCTGCCGCGATGCCCTCCCTTCGGGGCCCCGGCGGCCCGCGCCCCTGCTAGGCTGCGGCGGCATGGCCCGCGCGCCCGGCGCGACCTCTGCGGATTGCATCGGTGTGTGGCGGCGGGGCATGCCCAGAGCACCGGGCACGGCCTTCAATGGGCGAGGACACGGACACGCGGAAAATTAACCACAGCTTCCTGCGGGACCACAGCTATGTGACTGAAGGTAACGTACGTGTTGTCTGAGACCCCTCCGGCCGGCCGCGGCGTGGGGATGCCGTCGCACCGAATGCCCTCCGAAGGTTTGGACCGCGCGATGTGTGTCGTGTCCCCCCGCCCCACCCCACCCCACCCCATCCCACCCCACCCCACCCCACCCCATCCCACCCTGCCCGGGGCCCAGGAGGGAGGGAGCCCGAGGGTACCGGCCTCCGCTGCCCAGCGCCCTCCTCCGCGCCGCCCTCCGGGAGGCAGCTTTCCTCTCCCAAGCCAGGTGGCATCCTGATTCGGCCCTGACCATAATTTTTTAAAAGGCCACGGCTGTGGCTAATCTGGTGAAGAAATCTCGGGGAAATTTAATGGTTTAAATCCTGGATTTGCCATTTCAGCCCTGCCCAAAGCCCGCAGAATTTTCTAGGCTGCCCTCTCCCTGGAGAAGAGGAGGGACCCAGCGGGGAAAAAAACATAATCCATTGCCAGATCCTCCTGGGAGGCCCGCCTGCCCGGGCCCCTCCCTGTCCTCCAGAGGCAGGGTCCCTGAGTGGGAGGGAGAAGGCGGCTGGTTTGGGGCTGGCCTTTTTATTCCTGGTGAGTTATATTGAGACAGGACCAGCTGGGCTAACTGTCGGGATTTTCCAAAAAAGTGGGACATGCCATCCCAAACAGGCCCTGTTTAAAATCCCCTAAGTTGGCCCTACAAGCCCAACCCCCACCCCCACCCTACCCCCGAGGCTGGTGGGTCAGCGCCCCTCTCTTATAGGCCTGGAACTTCCGGGGGCCCCCTGGTCTGCCTCGCTAGGGGAACAGTGGGGACAGCTTCCGTGCGCAGGCAGGGCCCGCGGAGTGACCCCGATGGAGGATGGGGACCGGGAGGTCTGGGCTCGGGGCCGCCTGTGCTGGAGCCCTGCCCGAGTGCGGGGACTGTCAGCCGCTAACCCACGGGCTGGCGGCCCGGCCGCAGAAGTGTGCGCGGATTCCCCGGGTGGGTGCCCCCGTGGGAGGGGCCCTGGGCACGGGTCCCGCGGGGCAGGTGCGCGTGGGTGCCTGTGTCAGGGAGACCGAGTGGGCCAGGCGGCGGAGACCGGGCTCCTGCGGCTGGGTCCGCCTCCTCGAAGCCTGGCTCTGCCGGAAATGAGGCCGAGCGGAGCCGGAGCCCCGCGGAGGCCGGGGGAGCGCAGCGCGAGCGGGCTCGGGGCGCCCTGGCCCGGGAGGCAGAGGCTGGGCGTGGGACCTGGGCGGAGGGAGGCTGCGGGGGCCGCGCCCGCTCCCGGCGGGAGAACCGCTGAGTCACGCACGCTTCGCCGCCGGGTGTGTGCGAGAGAGGGGCAGGGCTGCCCGGGCCTCCGGGCCGGTGGGGCTCTGACCCGGCCGCGGCTTTGGGAGGCCCAGGGAGCTGAGAGCGGCCCTTTGTCGCCTGCCTCGGCGAGGCTGAGTCGGGATCAGCGTGGGTCCGGGTTGTGGTTTCTGCTCGCAGCCTGCAGCGACAGAGGGTTGGAGGAAGCCGCCGGGTTGCTGGCCCGTGCCTCGGTGGCCTGGCTCGGGCCGAGAGCGGATCTTGGCAGGTTGCCCCGCTGCTCCCAGGCTCGATGTGGTCTGGCTTCCTGGAGCAAGCCTCTGTTTGCTCATCTCTACGTTGGGGATGATGGTGAGATGGGGCGCAGGGCTCGTTGTGGGACTAGGCGTAAAAAGCGCCATGGTGGACATTTTCAAACATTAATTCCCTCTGCACCCTGCCCGTCCCCTTTTCTTTCATAAATTCACCAGCCCTCAGCAGGGTACAGGAACAGGGACGGCACAGTTCTGGAGGTCAGAGCAGTGCTATCCAATCCTTCATCCAGACACGAGATATTTACCGAGGACCTGCTGCATGCCAGGCACTGTTTTATCCCTGGGGACTGGACAAAGACTCCTTGCCCTTGTGCGGCCTGAATTCTATCAGGGAGCTATGTGACCTTGAGGTCTGTCTTCTCACCAGGGCTCAGTCTCCCCATCTGTAAAATGGGAGTGAATCCTGCCTACAGGGTCTGGGGGTTTCTGTGAGGAGCAGGTGCAACGGTGATGAAGGAGCCGTTCAGAGCTATGCATTGCTAATGTGCAGCCAAAGGATGCTGGGCACCTGCTGTGTGCTGGGACCTCATACGAAGGCTCACCTACGCCTTATCCCCACCTTTAGATGAACAAACTAAGGCCTGGCCTTGTCCCTGGTCCAGACCGAGTGTCAGTGTGTGCAGGGCATAGGACTCAGGTGCTGCGGATGCAGAGAGCAGGATCGGAACAAGAAACAATAATAATCATTATAATAGGTAGAATTCTGGCCTCCCTAATGAAAAACACACTTTTACACTGTTGCATCCTGACTATATTTCATGCTCAGAGCACAGGGAAGGTCACAGATTTGAATGTCAGAATGTCAGACTTGAATCATGTTAAAGTCCTGCCTCTGACTCCTGACTGCTGTGCAGCCTTGGACAAGTTACTACACCTTCCTGAGCTTCACTTTCCCTTTGTAAAGGGAGAAATAATAACGACCTTTCATACAGGGTTGCTGGGATGATCAGTGATTTTGCTAATATCAGAAGTGCCCAGCACAGTGCTTGGGTTGTTGGAGGCATTGAACACATGGCATTGTTATTATTTATATGCCTTGTAACTGGAAGAGCCTGTGGGCAAACAGTGGATGCTAAAATTCAGTTTGCGAAAGAACCAGGTGCACAAACTCCTGTTCTACCTGTGGTTGAGTCTACACTCCCCCACCACAACCCAGCTGCTCTGATCTACCTCCTGTTCCTTGAGCAGGCCATTTTCTTTCTTGCTTCAGGGTGTTTGCAACGGCTGTTCCCTGGAATACCCACCTCCTGCCTTTCTCACCACTGACTCTTTCTCATCCTTTGGGCCCCATGTCCAATGTCATCTTTGCCCGTGGGAGCCCTGCTTGAGTTCCTGAGTCTCTTATAAAATCTCAAACATCTTGGGAAGAGTTTAGGTTTTGTTAGTCATTCACATCTTGGTGTGAATTCGTCAGAGCAGGTTGGATTTTTTTTTTTTTTTTTTTTTTTTTGGTGGCAGGGCTGGGTGGCTTACTCTTAGCTGGGCTCAACTGCATTGAGGGTTATGGTGATGATTAGGTATACATGCAGGCCACCTGGGGGCACAGAGAACTTTGCATGAATGGGGTCAGGGTGTGGGGAGAGCAGTGCAGCTGATAGAGCCCTGGACCCTGGAGGGTGCTAGGAAGTCTCCATCTAGTTAGACATTTCTCAAGAGCTGGATATGGTTCCAGGAAGGACTATTCCTGGCTCTGTTCTTTCTCTTTTTGCAGCAGGCCCCAGTACTTAGCTTTAGAGTGAGTTGAATAAACACTTCCAGACTAGACTGAACTTACAAAACCCATCCATCCTTCTTTTGCTTAGCACCATTTGCCAAGCACATCCTGCCCTGGGCAGCAGTGATGACCAAGACACAGGAACTCAGCCAAGGGGAGGTGGTTGAGGCTGACCAGGTAGATCCTGGCAGTGACTGGGTCTTTCTGGGGAGCAACAGTCACTCTCATGTGCCTGACAGGTAAGGCACTTCCAGAGCACACTTTTCAGCCGAGGCCAGAGGCACAGCTTCCCCTTGTTTGAGCATCTCAGCCATCACACACTGTTGGACACTCATGCTTTTTGCATCTGCATAAAGGATGTACCCATGTTTTCCTAACTCCCATCCCTGGATGTCCTGTGTGATTTCAGAGTAGTCTGTTTATTCCCACAGAGTTGTCCTGATTTTATAGTTGAGGAAGTGAAGGGTGCTTGGGAATTGCTAAGGTCATCATGGGGTCCTGAGGCTGTCTGAACGCAGCAGGCAGGCAGGGTTTCCTGCATGGAATTGTCTGCAGGTTTTGAACTGGTTATTCCCTGGATACCATCTACTTTCTGCCCAGGAAACCACACTGAAGAGGGGATGCTGCTTGTGGGAGACTCAGCATTCAGTGAAATCTGCACCCTTATGGTGGACATTGCAGCTGATCTCCACAACAGTTAGTCTCTCTTCTTCCAAGGAGAACACATATGGTTCCTAGTAAGAGATCTCAGGCCATAGCTGGATCTGATCAGTGCAAGGATGATCTCATTCCCCTTGCAGTGACTGGTTCCAGAATGGATGTGGGAGTCAGTTCTGGAGGTTGAGTGGAAAGTAGGGAGAACCACAGGTAGTTGGTCCCTCTCTTGTGATGGGAACAGGGAAACCTTGTGGTGGCTGGCAGCCATCTGACACCATGAGGGGAACAAGTCTTAGGCCACCACCGTTGATGGCAGGGCAGAGAGTGAGTGAGATCCAGGACATTGAGGCCTGATGTCCAGGCCGCCTCTGAACTTCCAGTTACATGAGTTGTTACTTTTCCTTTTCGTTGTGCACTTTCAAGTCTCTGTTACTTGCAGCCCATAGCACCCCAACTTATACAGCCCTGACTGCTTATCAAGAAAACCAGGAGGCTGATCTGTAACCCACAGCTAAGACTCGAGATACATAAAACCCAGAGGGATTTTTGTTTGCTTTCTGTTTTGAGAACCCTCTTTCATTTCACTCAAGTCAAGGTTGCCAATTTCTGGTTTTCCCTCCTCAGTCCTATTGAGGAGGTATTTTTGGTCAGATAAGAGAGCCTAAGATCTGGCATCGGGAGATCTGGGTTCCTGGTGGGGTCTGACCCTGGGTCTGTAATATTGGGCAGGTCACACGGTCTCTCTGAGCCTCAGTTTATTCTTAATAAATCAGTAAGTGATGATGTCTATTCTTTAGGGGCCAGAGTTAGACTAGCCCTTAGAACTGTCATCAGACTGGCTAGCCTAACTTCCACCCCAACCTATGGGGCAACTGAGGCTAAGAGGGGGGACATTAGTGGTGGCACAGAGGGACATTAGGGAGAGTCAGCCTTTGACTTTTGAAAATCAAGATGTGGACTGTTCAGATTCTGTGTTCCTTTCGCTTCTGTTTGGAAACGCCACTTACATAAGCTTCCCTTGGGCTTCACAGCGAGTGTGGGCTCCATTTCAGTGCTGGGATGCCCTCCATCAAATCACATCACTTTCTGAGCCTCAGTTTCCCTGCACTGCCTGGTGCCCTGGGTTGTCATGAGGCTGTAAGGAGCCAAGGGCATGTGGACTCTGAAGTTCTACACGTGTAAAAGGCGACTGCTGTCAGTTTCCCCAAACTGTAGTGTAGGCCAGCTCCCACGCCCCTGCTGTAAGCAATGTGCTCGTTTCTTTTTAATCAACCCGAACTTAAAGCTTGGCGCAGTCACAGAGCAGGGTTTTTCTCATTTTCTTTCTGGAAGATGAAAATCAAATTCTAATAAAATTTTTCCACTCCATCTCCTGACTGTTGTCATTTGCTACAGTTTTTAGTGTTTATCCTTAAAGCTTGCAGAGCTAAGGGATGTTTGGTAAGAAGTGTTTAGGCCTTGAGACTGGAAGAGCCGCTGTATGAAGCGCTAGGCTCCATGGAGAGCATGGTGGGGAGTAACAGAAGGAGAGTGAACTCCTGTGAGTCCACCAAGCAGAGGGACATACTCTCAGCAACTGGGGTATTTCCTTCCAGTCTTTTTTTAATGCCCATGTCTGTTTTTAATGAAAACTGTAATCTGTCTGTATCAACAATTTTGAAGGCTACTTTTCTAGTTTGGCATGAGATTATAGGAATTTTCCAGGGCTTTGCTCCAGGGCTGGCTTCATGGATATGCAACCTGTGTGGTCATCTAGGTCCCCACACTCAGAAGGACCTGTGCTTGGGTTCATGCTCTGCTGTTACTATCTTGAAATTTTTAAGAATTTCACTTTGGATCCTGTGTTTTGTAAGCAAAATCTGATGGGACGGGGGAGCCTGAGAATGAGCAGAGGGGTATGTGCGGCAGGCGAGTCTGTGGTTACACACAGTGGCTCCCACAGCACGCTACCCTGTGTTCCCTTGAGCGTCTGAGCCCAACGCACAGTGGACAGCTCATGCACCTTCTCAGTGTGTCTGTAGTTTCACAGGCAGGGGCCATGCTTTCAACTGACGCTCCAAGGCATTGATGTTTTCATGCAGTGACTTCTAAGAAACATGAATGACGCAGGAACCCTATGGTGTCCTTTCTTAACGTGTGTTATGTGCCCATATTTGCCAATCGCTGACACTGAAAATGATTACACAGAAGGGAAGGGAAAAAGAGGGCACCTATAGTTCCTTTTCCTCCTAGTCCTTCCTTGTTTATTATTGAACAAAGGGTAGAGGGTGTTGGAAGAATGTACACATATCCAGAAATGAAATAAGAACAGTTAAGTTAGTTTCCTCTGCTCTGGTAAGAACAAAATCCATATGCGAAATATAACTTGTGCATTTCGGTGAGTCTACATTCCAGTTACATGCTCTTATGTTTGCATTTAAAATTGGAGGTGCACACTAGAATGGTGAGTGATAAAATGCATGCTAAGAGTTTAAGCTTTTTTTTTTTAAATTTGAATTGACATTAAATAGCAAATAACACCATGACAAAATATGGAAGGCATGAAAAGCCTTTGTATCTTAGCACCTTTAATGATGCTTTTCCTTTGCTTTTTGAACAAGAGGCTCTGCATTTTCATTTTTCCTTGTGCCCCACGAATTATAGGGTTGGCCCTGCTTTGCTGGAACTCTGGGTAGGGTGAACTCCTTGGCCCCGCCTTCTACCTCCTTGGCTTCCGTGATTGGTGGAAATGGTGAGAGCCTGCCATCCATTGGGCAGCTCTTCCCTATGGGGAGGGGTTACAATATTAAATGTCCGTGCTCCTCTCTCACCCATTGGGTCCATGGGCCTCGGACTTCCAGGTTGCTCTACAGGGGAGACGCCAACAGTTCTCTTATTTTACAAGCTAGAAGTTAGACCTACCTCTCCCCACAGGACCAAGGGGTGGGGAGGTGAAGTAGGGGTCCATAGCTCTTTTTTTTCCTACAGGTTTACCATTAATAAAGCAGATTTTTTTATTCCTGTCTTGCGGCCAGTCTTTTCTGTGTAATCCCAAGTCCCAGCAAGGAAGAGGGGTGACTGGTTACCTTGGCCCCGCCCCCAAGTCACACAGTACACGTATTGACAACCATCATTTCATTGGCTGCATAGTAGTCCTGTGATACATGTGTCATCATTAAGTAGTTCAATTAATCATTTCCTTATGGCTGGATATTTAGTTCCCTCCCTTCCCTCCCTCCCTCCCTTCCTCCCTTCCTTCCTTCTCTCTCTCTCTTTCTCCCCCCGCCCCTTTCTTATTTTCATAACTAACACTGCAGGAATGAACACCATTTGTGTGTGTGAAGACCCCCTACTCCCATTCTTCCCCCTTAACCTTGGAATGATGCTCTTCAGAAGGAATTCCACACGTGCTATTTCATATAAAGATCACGAGCATTTTTAATGTTGTTGACACACATTGGCAGATTATTCTCCAGAAAGTTTTTCTCTTTTACCACATGCTGATCAACATTAGGTAGTCTAATTTGTTTGACCTTTGCAAATATCAAAGATGAAAAATATTTGTTGTAATTCACGTCTGCATACCAATGAGGCTGAACATTTTTTCCTTTTGTTCAGCGGGTATTGGCTGATCCCTGTTATGTGCCAGGCTGACATTAGATTCTAGACATACAAAGTTGAAGAGCAAGGCTGTGTCTGCCTTGAAATGTGGACTCTCCTCTCCCAGTGTCTTGGGTGCCACTGAGGGACCTAGCTACTTCTCAGGAGAGAGTCTGGAGCTGCTGGAGGAGTCTGCACATCCCTCAGCCCCCTGGGGAGTCCTGTTAGTTATACAGGGCCTTGCAAAGACAGACATCTCACCATTAAGCCCTTGAGCAGAATGATCCAAGTGGACTTTAGGATGAAATAATTACAAAACAAACACAATAGCCATTATTATGATTCACCATTTATTGGCTGTGTACTATAATACTATATGCTGGACATGAGGCTGCGTGCATCTCATTGGAGATGCCCCAGACCTGATGTTGTGTATATTATTTCCCCATTTTACAGAGGAGAAAACTGAGGCTGAGGTGCTTGCTCAATGTCACACGGTTTGTAAGGGACAGAGCTGAGTTTTGAATGCAGCCTGCCAAACCCACACTCCTGACTGCTACATTAATTGGCTGGGACCCACAGGGCAGGGATAGGTGGCCTATTCAGCTCTGATTGTGCACCACACTTAGGAGGTTTTGGGATTTGAACTAGACTACCTGGCTTGGTGCTCTTGCTATCTGTGTTGCGATGAAAGGCAGTCGAGAGGGGTCAGCAGGAGGAGAGACCCCCTTCACGGCACAGGTAGACGGCAGTGGCAGAGGCCACAGGTGGACACGTGGTCCAGGGACTGAAGGGCAGGTGGCATTGGGGGGTGATGATGTGCTGGGACATGGCATTCTAGCGCATTCTGGACAGGAGGAACGGTGTGTGCAAAGTGGCATAACACTTGTCCCCTGACAGTGTCCGGCTCCTCTGCTTGAGACCAGGAGGCAGTTAGTTAGTTGCCAGCCGGCCTGGGAGCAGGACACACCTGGGGGCCCCTGTGCTGCCCAGGACAGGCACTGCCCTCCTTGCACAGTGGGGGCCATTGTCCTCCAGAACCCAGGGCTGAATGTCCCATTGAGGCAGAACAAAGGCTGCTCAGAGGTTCCAGCTGGGGTGTGGGCTGCCCCAAGCAGGGATGGGATCTCCAACTGCAGGCCAAGGGCCTCCTCCAGGCCAGCCTGGCCTCCTGCAGCCCCACCCCCACCGCTCCTCAGGACCAGGACTGTTGCTGCTGGAGGCTGGACCTGGGCTTGGGCTCCCAGGCCTGTGCTCTGGGTCTGGCACAGCTGCCGTGCCCTTGGCAGCTTCTTCATCCCCTGGGCAATTTCCCCATCTATGAAGCAGAGAGAGAGTGAGCTCCCAACCAGCAAGGCTTTCAGGCAGAATTGAATGAAATAGTGCACACTCTGTAGGTTAATCTCAATAAAAGGGAGCTCTTTCATGATCATGATTAGCTTCTGAATGTTTTTTTACAATTTCAAAAAAGTTTTGATGCAAACTTTCAAATTTGTGCCACTTCTGGGCCAAAGTGTTTAAGAAGGGAGTGCACCTTCCCCCCTCCCTCTTTCCCAGAGAAGGGAGAGATGCCGCTCCCTGGAGCCCCTCATCACTCTGTGGAAGGGACTGCTGGCCAACTGTTACAAGAGGAGAAACTTCTTTGCATTTGTGAGAAAATAGTCTATTGAACTGCTTCCAATCTATCAAGATCTTGCTGTACTTCCTTCATTTACTCTCCCCTGCTTTTGGCTGAAGAATTTTTAGGCAAATCCAAGACTCCTGTCATTTCCCCGTTCCATCTGCAGGCATCTCTGAGTGTTGAGGGCATTTCTTATAGCCCAGTGCTGTTATCCCACCTCACAAAACATATCCTGATTCTTTGTTACCTAAATTCTGGTCCATTTTATGAACGTCCCCAGTTGTCTCAGAAATGTCTCTTATGGTTGGGTGGTTTGGCCCAGGATCCAAAGTCCTGCGCTTGCGTTTGGCTGTTCTGTCTCTTGTCTTTTCTGACCTAGACTCAGCCTCCATCCCCTTTTCAGGCCACCAACTTGTTGAAGACATTTGTTATTATTTTATTTTATTTTTTTTAAGACGGAGTTTCACTCTGTCGCCCAGGCTGGAGTGCAATGGCGTGATCTTGGCTCACTGAAACCCCCGCCTCCCGGCTTCAAGTGATTCTCCTGCCTCAGCATCCTGAGCAGCTGGGACTACATACAGGTGCCCACCACCACACCCGACTAATTTTTGTATTTTTAGTAGAGACAGGGTTTCACCATGTTGGTCAGGCTGGTCTTGAACTCCTGACCTCAGATAATCTGCCTTCATTATTATTTTAGAGATTACAGTGTCACTCCCACTGTCCCTAATTTGTGCCTGGATTCCATTTGCCCTGTGGGTCTGGAAGGCTGAGAGGTGGTTGCTGGGACCTGGGCATCGGCCTTGGGGCTGCACCTCTCTCCTCCAGGACCCCTCTCCGCAGAGTGGTGCCCTCGCCACTCCCTGGCTGAGTGATCTTGGGCAAGTTGTCCAGCCAGGCCGTGCCTGGGTGACCACATCTGAGCTGGGGGTGAGCGTGGCTGCACCATCCTCTCTGGGATGTGGTGGGTGTTGAATGAGATGGTGCATGCCACGTGCTCCGTGGGCCTGGTGCCTGCGGGTCCCTGTCTTACCCCCATGATGGGGATGTGGCAGGAACTGGGGCAGCCACCGCCTGCCCACACAGTGCTCACTTTCTGTAGGGGAGACACCCCTCAGCTGGTCACTACATACAGCAGGACCAGCACTTTCTGAGGGAAGAGGGATGTTCTCTTGGGAAGTCTGGATGCTGAAGACAGTTTGTTACTCTGATTAATTCCAGTTACAAAGAAACCCCCACATTCCAGGGGCTTGATGCCATAGAAGTTTATCCCTTTGTAACAGTTCATTGTGGATGATCCCACTTGGCCCAGGAGTCTCTTCCACAGAGTGATGAGGGGCTCCAGACCCTTCTCATCTGTCAGCTCCCATGTCCTCTCCATTCTCCGGGGAAGAGGGTATGGGGAAGGTGCACTCCCTCCTTAAACACTTTGGCCCAGACATGGCACTTGTGACTTCTCTCACATTCCATTGGCCAGAGCTAGTCACATGGCCCCACCTTATGCAAGGAGCTCTAGGAAATGTAGTCCCTGGCTGGGCAGCCCAGTGGCTACTCTGCAGTGGGAAGAACCTGCATCTTGGTGGATGTCTTGCCATCTTTGCCACATGACCCCACAAAACAAACCTTTACATTCTCAGTCCAAAAAACCCTACTAAGAATCCTGTGCTGGAGACACCCTCGCTCAACCCCTGACCCTCCCCTCTCCCTGCTTCAGTGTCCACACGTGCACGGTGCTGTGAGATGCAGAGTCCAGAGTCATGCGGTGGCTAGGAGGTCAGGGACGCCTTCCTGGGAGAGGCGATGTCTGAGCTGAGTCTGCAAAGCCAAATAGGTGGTGCCCAGGTGGATCAGGTAGAAGAGGGATTCCGGGCTTCGGCTGCAGCAGGGCTAAAGGCTGGTGTCTCGGGAGAGGGCATCCTGTGTAGGGAGGGGTCTGTGGGCCACTGAGATTTAGAGGATGTGTGTGGGGGTGGGGTGGGGTGGGAGAGGAGCTGGAGCAGGATGGGAAGTGGGAGGCAGGACTGTTTGTGAAAGGCTTCAAATGCCGAGATAAGGAGTTTGGATTGTATCCTATTGACATTGTGGAACCAGATGGAGATGGGGCATTTCCCTTTGTTTGAAAGTATTTTGATTTCTATTGGCTGTCTTACTACAAAAAACATATGTAGTCATAGCAAAAAGTTCAGAAAATTTAGAAAGAGAAAAGGAGGAAAAGAAAATCCTACCACTGAAAATATTTTGGTGTATGTGTTTTTGCATATGTGTATACATACTATCTAGGTATATATATATTCCTACATTTTTTTATTCACTGAAAAATGGTTTTTGAGCATCTACTGTGTGCGTATCCTATTTTGTAATCTTTAAAATTTTCCCTTAATGATATGGGAGCTTTCTAGCTTAGAAAATAACACAGCCCATTTTCTTAGCTTGCTGGGCCTTCTATAACACAGTGCCACATACCGGGCGGTTGAAACAACAGAGACTTACCGCCTCACAGTGCTAGAGCTTGGGAGTCCAACATCAAGGTGTTGGCAGGGTTGATTCCTTCTGAGGCCCCTCTCCTTGGCTTATAGATGGACATCTCCCTACTGTGTCTTCACATGGTCTTTCCTGTGTGTGTCTGTGTCCTTAGAGGGACACCAGGCATATTGAGTTAGGGCTCATCCATATGACTGCATTTTACCTTCGTCACCTTGTTAAAGGTCAGTTTTGTCAAACACAGTCGCATTTTGAGGTTCTGGGGGTTAGGACTTCAACAAAGGAATCTTGGGGAGGGGGCACATTTCAGCCCGAAGCACCCATCATCATTGGTAATATCAGTCACATGCTTCTTCTATGTATTTTAAAGAGTTCCATGCTGGTGGGTATGAGAAGTTATGGTTGGTTTAGGATCATGAGCAGTGTTGTGAGGGCATCTTTGCACCTTTTTGCGTGCATATTTGGTTATTTCCCTACGGTGTGGAATGGCTGCTTCTGAGAGTTTGGTCTTTCTGAAGTATCTTCATCTAATGTCAACTTTTCCTGATGACCAAACTTGGTACTAACAACTCCCTTTCCCCAGAGCATTGCTAGTGGTGACTAGATCCAACGTATTTAATATTTGCCAATATTATGGTAAAAATTGCTGGTTTTTTTTTTTTTTTGAGACAGAGGCTTGCTCTGTTGCTCAGGCTGGAGTGCAGTGTCGTGATCTTGGCTCACTGCAACCTCTGCCTCCCAGGCTCAAGCAATTCTTGTCTCTCAGTCTCCCAAGAAGCTGGCATTATAGGCTGTATTCTTTTAAAGCATTTTTCAGTGAGATTGAACTTCCTTTATTATATTTATTGACCATGGCATATATTCAATTGTAAGTTTTTTTGTGCACCATTCTTGGCCTGTTTCTCTACTGTAATTGTCATCTCTGTTGCAAACACTGACCCTTGGTTTGTTGTTTCTGGTAGCATTGATTTTATGTGGTTAGATGTCATGACTCTTGTCCTGCTGAGCATGGATCTCCCATTCCACAATCATGAGAAGAACCAACAATATGGAGGAGGTGACACCGTGTAGCTTTGGAGGCTAAGTAAAAAATAGGTCATGTGCTTCTGCCTTGGAGCCAGCCACCATATTGTGAGGAAGCCCAAGCAGTTTGTGGAGAGGCACATGCAGAGAGGAACCAAGGTCCTGGTTGAGCTACCTGCCTAATATCCAGCACCACCTTGCCAGCAGGTGAGTGAGCCATCTTACAGATAGAGCCTCCAGCCCTCAGGCAAGCCATCCATATGGAACAGAGATGAGCCATTCCCACCAAGACCTACCCAAACTGCAGATTCATGAACCAAATAAATGGTTTCTGCTTGAAGCCATTAAGTTTTGAAGTGCTTTGTTACACAGCAATGGGTAACTGGAAGAGTCATGGATTCCTGACATTGAATTCCTGGTCCTCCTCCTTCTCAGGCTACTTGTCTAGATGTTCTGTTCTCTCCATGATTCTGTGGATCCCTCAGAGCCTTCCGGTAACTTCCTTCTTTGCTTGTGTTAGCCTGGGTCAATCTCTGTTGCTTATAACTGACAGACATGGGAAACCAGCCCCAGCAATGAGAGGTGACCCAGCTCTGATCATGAGACAGGACAGGAACCCAGGCCTTTCTGAAACATAGCCCAGGGTCCCATCCCACAACGTGTCAGTAGACACCATGCCTGCTGGGTCATGCCTGCTTCTGCTGCACCCTGCACCCAGCTCAGCACCTGCTATCTTCCAAAGGCCATTGCTGATTGCTTGTACACACCTGTTAGTTCATGCACGGACAGCAAAGCACGTAGTTGTGCTGCCTCCTTGCCTTCCTGCTATGATCTGAATGTTTAAGTACCCCCTCCAAATTCACAGGTTGAAATCCAGACCCCCAATGTGAGGGTATTTAAAAGGTGGGGAGTTTGGGAGTGATGAGGTTGTGAGGGTGGAGCCCTCATGGATGGGATTAGTGCGCTTATAAAAGACCTTAGAGAGCTCCCTTGCCCTTCTGTCATGTGAGGACGCAGCGAGAAGGCACTGTTTATGAGTCAGGAAGTTGGACCTCAGTGGACACCAAATCTGCCGTGCCTTGATCTTGGACTTCCAGCCTCCAGAATTGTGAGGAATAAATGCTTGTTGTTTATAAGCCACCCAGTCTATGATATTTTGTTATAGCAGCCTGAACAGACTAAACCACTCCCAGTGATGAGCCTGCATGATGTTTTACACAAACAGATCACTGAAAGAAGGAATTGGCCAACAAAGATGATGCTCAGCAGAGACGTGAAAGATGTTAATGCTGGAAGTGAAATTTAAATTGGAGGTAAATGGAGTCATAGAAGAAATCCATGATCTTGGGAAGCTGAAGCTACCCTTCAAGAAGCTCTTATATGCAGCCAGAGGAGTTGAGTGAAGGTGAACACACTGTTGTAAACCAGGAAAGGAGTTGTGCCCCAAAGCATGGAGATGTCTCAGAGGAAGCGAGGCTGGGAAAAATGTTAAAGGAACTCTTGAAGATATTTCACAGTGTTGAAAGCACAAACGATAAAATCCTGGAAGCTGATCTGGAGAAAGATAATTCTGCAAAGCATAGAAAGGGTGCTTTTTTGGTATCGTAAGGTATACAATAACAGTAGCGAGCACCGTGCAAACTCTCTCCATATGTCTTTTACAGAGAAATAAAGCACTTGACACCTCAATGTTTCTAATGCTTTAAATTACAGTGTACTAAATAAATATTAGTTGTACTATTTTAAAAAATCTTTCCCGGTTGGGCATTGTGGCTCACACCTGTAATCCAAGCACTTTGGGAGGCTGAGGTGGGAGGATCGCTTGAGCCCAGGAGTTCGAGACCAGCCTGGGCAATATAGTGAGACCCTGTCTCTTCAAAAAACAAACAAAAAAAATTAGCCAAGGATGGTGGCATGTACCTGTAGTCCCAGCTACTCAGGAGGCTGAGGCTGGAGGATCACTTGAACCCAGGAGGTTGAGGCTGCAGTGAGCTATGATTGCACCACTGTACTCCAGCCTGGGTGACAGAGCGAGACCCTGTCTCAAAAAGAAAAAAAATTCCCTATGCATTCCCTATGGACATTTGTAACTGTCCGTAAAAGACTTTTTAATGTCTTGACAAAAAATTTTAAAGGCCACAGAACAATTGTAATTTCCTCATTGATTATTAGGATGGCTTTAAATGGTTTCAGCTTTCATGCTCTTTTTTTTTTTTTTTTTTGAGATGGAGTCTCGCTCTGTCGCCCAGGTGGGAGTACAGTGGTGTCATCTCAGCTCACTGCAACTTCTGTCTCCTGGTTCAATCAATTCTCCTGCCTCAGCCTCCTGAGTAGCTGGGATTACAGGTGCCTGCCACCGCATCTGGTTAATTTTTGTATTTTTAGTAGAGACGGAGTTTCACCATGTTGGCCAAGCTGATCTTGAACTCCTGACCTCAGGTGATCTGCCCGCCTTAGCCTCCCAAAGTGCTGGAATTATAGGCGCAAGCCACCGCACCTGGCTCATGCTCATTTTTATGGATCCACAGCACCCGTACAGCAAGGACTGCCTGCGCTCATTCCAAGTGGTCACCGCATGGCCCCTCCATGTGGCCAGGCCACAGTGATGTTTCAAACCCTGGCTGGGGGATTGCATTCAATATCCCCTTATTAAAGGCGGCAGCTCAAGAATATTAAATCATGGGAATTCCTCACTGTGGAAGTGGGAAGGCAGCCCGTGGTTCACCGTGAGGGGCACCCAGAGCTCCCCCTCCACTGCGTTCAGTGTGCAGCCCTCCAGCCAGCCTGTCTGCTTCGGGAGCAATCCATCATGGAATGAACTGACCGAAGGAGCGAGGGGCTGAATGATGTGGTTCCTACGCCGACTTTCAATGTGAAAGGTGATAAAAACAGCCCTGAATATTTTATAGCCCCAAGGAGAGGTAAGGCTCTTTATTGAAGCTGTGAAAATATAATCCATCATGATAATGTGTCCCATATCGTCAGACTCTGCGAGCTAAGTTGTGTGTATGTTAAGGTGCTCTTTTTTGAGAAGATCTTAATTTTATTTCTCTATTTTATTTCATTACAGAAACGTTTGAACGTGTAGACAGTAGAATAAAGGGGGGTGGGAAATAACATCCTTCGTTTCACTACTCCAGAAACACTGCTCACATTTTGTTGCATTTCCTTCTGACTACCCCCTGCAGATTGTACTACATTTTGTGTCTTTTAAAATATTAAATGCACTGTCAACATTTTCCCGTATTATCCTGCACTCTGAGTTAACAATTTTTATTGGCTGCATAATATTTCATGATGTAGGTAATATTATTCATTCAATAACTATTTATGGATTCGTTGATCCGATTAGTGTTGACTGTCTATAACAGGTGTGCGGGTGGGGTAGGGGATTCAGGAAGAAGGAATAGGGCGCAGCTCCCCCTCCCCAGGATTTCTGGAACCAGGGAGACCTAACAGATGGCTGTGATCCGGTGTGAGGGGAAGGGATGCAGTGGGCCCTGTTGCAGCCTGGGAGCAGGTGGTCAGAGATGCAAGGCTGTGGGCAGCAGTGGTTGGTGGTCCACAGCAGTAGGCAGCAGGGGGAGGGGGCGACATTCATGGCAGGAGGGACATTATGGGCACAGCACGGCGTGGTGTGTTCAGGGTTGGTGGAGCGTTCACTTACAGTCTTGCAGATCCTGGCAGGTGTGGTGGTGATCTGTCCAGGCAGGGGAGGGAGAGGGAACTGAGAGTCATCAAAAGTCTCTGGGAGTTTGGAAAGGAGAGTAGGGGGCTCAGAGGGAGTGTGAGCACTTCCAGCAGAGGTGAGAAAGCCCCCAGTAAGTTGCCCAGGGTGGGCAGTGGAAGGGAAGTGGAGGTGAACGTTGTGGGGTGGAGAGGGTTTTCAGGCAGGCTGGGAGCTGCCCAGTGTGCTGGAGGAAGGCTGGGTCTCCTTGCATGGTGTTTGGTCAATGCAAGACCACAGGAGTTTGACTACAAGGCTGGGGGTGCAGATGGTGGCAGGTGGAGGACGGAGAGAGCTTCTCCCACTGCTGAACAACGACTGCCCCAACTTTATGGGATGAGCATTCTTATGAATGCCCATTGTCCTGTATTCCAGATTATTCTTGTGTCTGTCCAGGTAGGGATGCAATTTCTTGATGTAAGGCTATAGGTGTTTTTAAGGGCTTGCATAAAGATTTGAATATGATGTTGTCTAGTAGAGTAAAAATCAAATTGGGCAAAACATTTTTGTTTGGGTGATTTTTAGAAGAGTAAGTCCACGAATGCAATGCATCTCTGGAGTCATCTGTAGATTACAGCAAGCCCATCAGTCTCTATGTCTCTTGTTTACAACAAAGGATTGATTTCAGCTCCAGCACTAGGTGACTTGTGCTGTGTTCATTATCTCTTGATAGGTGTCTGACAGGAGATGGGGCTTGGGCTGTGCCAGGGAGGAGCCGTGTGGTGCACCACCTATCTCCGCAGGCATAACTATTTTGTCTTCATGGCAAAATAATAGCGACGATGGTGATGAGGAGGGAAGCTACCATTTCTTGACTGCTCCTGTGTAATGACATGTTGGTGATCACATTAGGGCTTTATGTCCACTCTGGGAGGTGGTGAGAATGACATCGCGTTTGCACATCAGGACGCTGAGCCTCAGAGAGGTTGAGTCCCAGGACGAAGGCCACACAGTGAGTGCCACAGGTACCATTACCACCTAACAAATGGCTCTGGAGCTCAGTGATGTGATGACAACCATTTTATTCTGTCTCCTGGATTCTGTGAGTCAGGAATTTGGGCAGAGCTTGGCTGGGCAAACCTTCTGCTCTAAATGGCCACCCATGAGTCTTCCAAGCTGGTGGGTGGACTGATCTGGAGGGACTGAGATGGTCTCACTCACACATTTCCTGTGGGGTCGGGAGAGTTGGAAGGCGGGGCTCCCCTCTCCAGCATGCAGTCTCAGGGCAGTTGGACTCCTTCGATGGCAGCTGGCTTTCCCGAATCAAGTGTCCCCAGATAACCAGGTGGAAGCTGCTTGGCCCTTCCTGACCCCTTGGACATCTCACTGTCAATTGTGTCACCTTCATTTAGTTCAAGCAAGTCACAGGCTGGCCCAGGTTGAAGGGCAGTTGGACTCAACCTTTGCATGTGGGAAGGGCCAGGTTACATGGTAGAAAAGCAGATGGGATAGGAGACCGTGCTCTGGCCCTCCCTGGGAAACACGGTGTGCCACAGACGCCCTGGGCAGAGCCAAGACCCCCACTGGGCTCTGTCTGACTTTGGAGCCACTGCCCCGCTCCTGAGCAACACCCTCTTGTCCCCCTGAACAGTCACAGGAAGAACGGGTCCCTCTCTCCATGCCATTTTCCTGTTAAAAAATGCAAAAACATCCCATACTTTTGCTCATTTAAACGCAGAGGAAAGGAGGTGAGTGAAAGCTTTCTTTAGGGATAGATTAGATGTGAGGCAGACTGGTGGCCCTGGGTGTGCACCGGGTGGAAATTATTCTTACAAACAGGGCCGGGTGGGGGTGCAGCCTGCCACCTCCCCTCTGGCCATCTGCCTCCACAGGAGGCTTGCAGGTGCCCACATCAGCCAGTGTGGCCCTCGGTGGGGCTGTGCTTGCCTTCTTGCCAGGGCCACTGCAGTAGGGAGGACTGCAGAGCAGAAACAGGTGAGCTGGGCTGAATTTTCTGCTTGGCTAATTCAGTGTGGCTTGACTCCAAGAAGGACACACCGACCTCCCCATCATCTTGTTTGTTCAGCCTTGCAGAAGCAGTTTTACGAGAAACCATTACAGCCCCGGTGGTCTGGGCCCAGACCCGGTGCACACCACGTGCCCGCACTGGGGGGTGGGGACCATTCTCGGTAAATATGATGGATGCGCAGGAAGCCGCCCTGCCATTCAGTGAGAGCTCACCATGTGTCTGCCCCTGGGGTGGGGTGGGGTGGGCAGTTTCCAGCCTTTGCCCATGGGATAGAGCTGCTGGAAGTCTCCCCAAGCTGAGGAGGCAGAGCTGGGGTGGCTGGGGCTGGGGGATGCCATGGATACTTCCTGCGAGTCCTGACGCCGCTCCTTCCTCTTTGGGGATCTGTCTCCCATACTGTCCCTGCTGCCTTTACATCTTCAGGGTGGAGAGGGACTCTGGCCACCCTGGGGCCAACCATCCTGTGTCACTGCTGGTGTTTGTGACCTGCGGTGGGCCCTCCCTCAACTCCGTATCTCCAGCTCTAAGCCAGAGACAAGAATATCCTCTGTGGGGGGGTCCCTTCAAGGGTGGATGGAGATGAGGCGTTAGGTGTGTCTGATGCTCAGGAACGGCCCCGCACCTGCTCATCTTTATGATGAGCAGTGGGACTGCGGGCAGAGGGAGCCACACGCATCCATCCTGGCTCTCAGCATCCCAGGGAAAGATGTTCTGCTCTATCCTGATCAGCCTCGCCCTTTAACCAACCACAGGCTGCCTGCAGTGTGGCCATGGGGAGCTGGAGTCAGGCATGGTGGCAGCCCTTCTAGACAGTAGGCAGTAGGTAAGCCTGCTGATCACGGAGCCGAGATTCTCTGTGGGACAGAGCTGGTCCCCAGCATCCCTGTGGCCTTTGGGCCAAGAACTCAGTCGGCTACTTTGCTTCCAGGCTTGGGAACACTCAGGGTAGGCTGGGAGTCCCCTGGTCTCACCCTGTGAGCCCCACATAAGCCTGTGGATAGCACCAGCTCAGCAGGTGACCCCCTCATCAAAACCCCAAACTGGGATGCTTCTCTGGCTACATAGGCATGGCCACATGGGGACAGTGGGAGGACATGTGATAATTTGGGGCAGCAGCTGAAAGCCTAGGGGTTAGGGCTGCTGTGTCCTTCTAAGGTGGTGCAGGGCGCACAGCCCTCTGGGCCTCAGTTTCCTCTTCTGTGAAATGAGGACTCTATCTTGGGGCTGCAAATGCCAGTGTCTTCTCTGGAAGAAAGGGTGACTGGTGAGGGAAGCAGCATACAGGTGTGAGGGCCCAGGCCCCAGACGGGATCCCACAAAGACCTAGGACAGTGAGCCAAGAGCGGAGAGAGGGGACGAGGGTAGACTGGGGTGGGCCCCAGGAGCTGGGAAGTGAGGGAAATCCAGCTGTGTCCTGAGGATTAGACTCCACTGCCAGTGTTCAGAGGATCTGGAGCTGATGGGAACCTGCGGTGTCACCCTGAAGGGACAGATGGCCCCCAGGCTAGCAGGAGGTGGCAGCGTCCATTTGGCAGCAACATTTGACAAGCAGAAGGCAGCTGGTCCCTCCTGCTTCCTGTCCAGGCTCTTGGGGCTGGGACCCCACTCCCAGCCCTGTCCTCCCCAACCTCCCCACACTTACATGGGCCACTCTGGGGCAGAGGAGGGATGCTGTGATTTGTGGGTTTGGGAGAAGTTGGAAGCATAATGGGTCAGGCCTGCAGCTTGGTCCACACTGCCTGTGCCAGGTGGAGCAGGTGAGGGCATCCCTGGCTCTGGTGTGGTGTCACTGTTCACACTTTGTCCTATAGCCAGGCCCTTCTTGGGGGTGAGGGTTCTGTGGAGCCCTCCATCTGCCTGGCTCTGCCCATCCAACTCTTTTCTCTATCTTGGGGGTTTCAAACTTAGACAGGAATAGGGGTGTCATTTATTGGGCCCCAGACAACCTGACCAGGTCCCTCAGAGCACTGAGGCCGGGAGGAGGAGGGTGGAAGGAGATGGGAAGAGTTTCCTTTGTCCTCTCTCCCTGGCCATCCCCAAACCTCCACACAAACCTTGGGTGGCTGAGCATTCATTATGCTTTGTCTTCATAAATAGGCAGCTATAAAAACCTATCAGCGTGCAGCACCTTCTCCATAAAACAGGCTGGATGGATTTATAACCCAGGTCCCCTCCCCGAGAGAAGCTGGCAAAGCAGACCCCAGCCCGCGCTGGCTGCCATCACCCTCCCTGCCCCGGCCCCACCTCATGCAAGAAACAGAAGGGAAAGCACATTGAGTTGTAATATGTTTTCGATGGAATTTGTCACAATAAGAAACTGGATTTTGTTGGGGCTCATGGGATGTTTAGGAAAGAGCCAGAGAGTGGTGCAAGCTGTGGGCCGTGCCGAGAAGCCTGGGCTACAGGAGGGCAGGGGCTGGAGTGTTGGCAGGGTCGGCACAGTGGCTCATCTGGACAGTCCACAGCAGATCCAGCCCACACTGTGTCAGACACTTTGCTGGGACTGGGGGATGTGGCTGTGGGTACGATTGACAAGGTCTGTGTCCTGAGGAGCCCGCAGAGCAGATGAGATGGACATGTGGTCAGTGATGGTACCGTGTCGGGTGGAAGAGACAATAGGCTGAGCTGCCCAGAGCATCGCCTGACCAGCTTGGGTGGTGGCAGGTCCAGGAGGGCTTCCTGGAAGAAGTGAATTTATTCAACACATGTTCATCAGAGCCAGTGATGCTTAGGCACTGAGAGTGCTGCCAGGGATACAGGAGAGAATGGGAGAGTCCCTGAGTCATTCCAGACTGTGGGGCTGAAGTGTCCGCCGATGGAGGTGTGGGAAGGGCACAGCGGCTTCCCACGTGAGCAAGGGACTATGCAATGTGGCAGGTGGCAGGGCCAGGCGGAGGTGCCTCCACCTGTCTCCAGACCCCACCCCCTACCCAGGTATGGAATTGTTGTCTCCAGTTGGCAGAGAAGGAAAGTGAAGTGGGGGTTTCACCTCTCAGGAATGGGTAGGCCAGGATTTTAACCCAGGCCTGCAGACACCAAATCTATCCCTCGCTCAGGCCTGCACTGACCTCCGTGCACCTCTGGGGCTCCAGGCAGCTGCCTGGGTGGGTGCTGTGTCTGGAGTCTCTCCTGGCGTTCCTTAGGCCCCTCCCCTATCACCGTCCTTCATTATTCACTTGGATGCCTTGATGGTCGGGGCTGGAACCCCCCGAGCTGACCCACCATGCGGCTCATCTTCCTTCTCCTTCCAGTGCTTGGTGAACTTGAGAGTGAGGCTGAACTGTTGCTTGATTTTTCTGTGACCCAGATGAAGAACTGGGTAACCATTTGCTCAGTAAAGTGAGAGACCCCATGTTCTGGTTAAAGTGGAGGCACTGAGGACCAGCGAGGGGAAGGCAGTACTTGTATTTGTCAGCCTGGAGGAGACACCAGATACCAGCCAGAGCACCCCAGCCTGTATCTCGACTACCACCTGCAGTTGGTGCTGAACCCCCCACTCCACCCCATAGATGAGACAATTGAAGCTCAGAGAGGCCAGGCTTCTTGCCGAGGGCTGCACAGCCGGCAGGGATGCTGGAATTGGGATTCGGCCCCAGCCTTGTCTGACTCCAAAGCCAATGCTATTTCCACCATACCCAGTGTCTCCCAGAGCTAATTTTGCGGCTGGAACTCCAACCCGCAAAGCTATCTAGGACAGGCAACTCGATGAAAGAGAATTAGGAGGGAATCCTAGAAAAATGGGGCTCGGCAGCTCCCGGGGAAGCCTGGAGAGGAGGTGGCGCGGAAGCCTCTGCCAGCAGATTGGGGTGGGGCTGTTTTCAGTCCTCTCTGGCGAGGTGTTTTGAAGCCTCCTCTGGGAACCGTGTGCCTCTGTCCAGGACTGGCTGTTTCTCTGGAAATCATACCCTGGCAGCGTTTGGCTTTGGGTGAAAGGAGAAGAGAAGATTCTGGCCATTCAGAGCAGGCCCTTGTGCGGGATGGAACCCATTTTCCAGAACTCTTGGGACAGGGACCAGGGTGGCAGGCAGGGGCCCGTGGACTGCCTGGGGGACCTGGTGCTCGGGGACTTAGAGATTTGTTTTCCTGCTGAATATATTGCTTTCTCGTGCCTGCTTTGTGCAACCACGTGAGGATGTGGGGGTGAGGATGGCCGACAGGACACGAGAGTCCCTCCCGACAGGACACGGGAGTCCCTCCCGACAGGGGCCAGGCGGCGGCGGGGGTCCACATGTCTCACGTCAGCACGGCTCTGTGTTTTCACTCCTCTCCAGCACATATTTAGTGGAAATGAACTCATTTTATTATTAAAAATTAAAGTCATGCATTCATAGGGTAAACAAGATTGAGAGCCTGCGGAGGTGCACCGTGAAAGTGCAGTTCTCTCAGAACGGGCACTTCAAGATGCGCCTGTTCTCTGCAGCTGCCGCAGGGGTCTCATCTTGTTGGGACAGAACACGGTTGATTCATCCAATTGGCTGTTGATCAACATCAGGTTGTGTCTAGTTTTGTTTTTTTCCCGTTTCGCTTGGTGCTGCGAATTCACGGCTGTGCCAGTGTATCTGAGAGTGAATCCCATGAGTGGGCCTTGGAGAGTCAGAGGGTGGGGCCTTCTATGTGGACTTGGTGTGGTTGGGTGTGTGGTGCCTGCATGGGGCTATGTGTTTTTAGCCCTTCCTTCTGACAGGTTCTGGAGGCCTCCTCTGTGCCTGCCAGCCGTGCAGCCGCTGAGCTGAGCATCACCCAAGGCTTGCCTGAACCTGGCCTGGGTCCCAAAGGAACACTGCTCTGGGGCATGGAGGTTGGCTGGTTGAGAACTAAGACCACATCAGCAGGGGCACTGCCCCCACCTGCTGGGGTCAGCCCCCGCCCGGAGTTCAGCAGGACCTCCGTGAGCCTTCGTGCAGGTGGCTCATTGCAGCACGTCCCCTTGGGGTGGTGGCCGTTGACTTGTGGTTCCTTTGCTCATTGCGGGGAGGAGGACAGCCAGGCACAGGTGAAAGGGGCTTGGGGGTGACGATTCTAGTCCTTGGCCCGGGGAGTGTCCCTGGGCTTCTGTGGCCTCACCTCCCTGGGTAGTCAGGAGGGTAACGAGGGTGGGGCCTGGCCCTGGGGACTCCAGGGTGTGGCAGCGGTGGGAGAGAGGAAACAGCCCTGAGATGGAGGGAGAGAAGGGCGATCCAGATGGCGGTGGCCTCCTCACCCCTCGGCCAGTGATGCATGGTAGTGGTTTTGACGGGCTGACCTCGAGGGTCTGCCTGGGAGCCGCTTGGAACTCTCTGGAGGTGGGGCCGGCCCTGGTGGGGGCAGGAAGGTCCCAGAGCAGCTTGTTAAGTGGGCTGAGGACAAGTGTCAGGAGACCTGGGCCTGGATCCCGCTCCAGTACCCCTCTCCGTGTGACCTCCAAGGGATCCACCTGCCTTGGCCTCTCAAAGTGCTGGGATTACAGGTGTGAGCCACTGTGCCCAGCCTGTGCCCAGTGTACCCATCAGTAAAGCAGGGATCAAACAGTTCTTAAATCCTGCGGCGGTGGTGAGAGCCACCTGAGGAAACGATGCAAAGGGCTTTGACGGAGTCTGGCACAGAGAACGCACCCAATAAATGACTGCCGTGACGATCTTTCTTCTCACCCTCAGGTGGTCTCTGGAAGCTCCTCTGTGCAGGGTTTTCTCATCTGCCAGCTGTGCATCCGCCGGTCATAGTGCGGCTCCCACGGGGGTGTGCGCAGGAGCCTCTGCTCCTCCTATGCTTCCTGAAAAAGGGCCCAGAGAATATTTCCATCAGGAGTAACTGAGTGAATCCCAGAAACTTCCTATCACATTTAGGGTGATTAGGCAGATGCATACGATTCTCGCTGTGGGAAAGGAGCTGGCGACCTCGATGGGTTGTGGTTCCCGCAGGGATGTGCTTGCGCTGCTGGTACTCCAGCCGTAGCTGAGGCACAGGAGAAAATGGAGACCCCGAGAAGTTCAGAGGCTCATGCAGGTCACGCTGTTCCTACGAGGTAGACCCTGACTTTGACCCCAGGCTGTGTCCCTGCCAAGCTTGGAGCCTCTTTCTCAAAGGGCGACGGAAGGATGTTGTTACAGATGTGGTTGCCAGTTTCCTCCTTTTCATTAAATTACCAGGGAAATGGTCTCTTGCACCCCCACTAAAGCAGGGGGAAGGAGGAGGACAAAGGTCAGGTCGCCATCTCTGCTGGCCTGTGAGTGGGGTGGGGGTGGGGAGCTAGGAGACCGGGCGCTGGGCCCTTGAAATATCCACATTCCCACAACATTCTGGGTGTCAGTGAGCCCCTGCCTTCCTCCCTCACATTTATCCGGAGCTCTTCCTCCGCAGGGAAGAACAACAGCCCGAGATGGGGTTATTTCAAGGGGATTTCCATGGAAACGGGAGGGTGGGAGGTTCCTCCCAGCACTTGTATAATGGGAGTTGGCTGAGGTGGCAGCGTGTCCCCACGGAAGGGTGTGAGGGACCTTCTCTGCACCGCAGGCCTCCTCAGAGTGGGAGGCACCGACCCGAGAGTGGCTGGCTCCCCTTTCATGCTCCCACCCTCTCTACCCAGCTCAAGACCCCGGGGCTCTTTGGTGTGAGTGAGAGCCAGGCCAGCTCCCCAGGGACCCCCCAGGCCTGGTCCTTCCCATGATCTCTTTTCTCTAGCAGGTCTTTGTCTTGGGCTGCCGCCAGCCACAGCTTCCTGGCAGGACCTCCTGGCAGGACCTCTGTGCTTTGAGCCACTGTTGCTCTGCCAAGACCTTGCCCCACACAGTGGCCTGAATCAGCCCAGCACCCCTTCGCCTCTGTTGCATTGCTCACATTTATCCCTCACTCCTCCATCCAGCACGTTTTTTTTTTTTTTTTTTTTTTTTACAAGCAGACACTTTGCTTTATAAAAGAATTCTGCTGTGAGCTGCCGTATCCTCTCTGAGCCTCCCTTTTCTCATCTGCTGAATGGGAACAGCAGTGCCTGCCATGCCTGCTTGGTGAGGATTCCATCAAGCAGGGAGACAGTGGGCCGTCGGCGGGGAGTCTGAGCAGGTGTACCAGTATTTCCAGTCAGCTGATGGCTGATGGACACGTTCTTGGAGGCAGGGAACTTGGAGGCCTGCAGACGTGCCCCGGGATGACAAGATTCATCAGTTCCTACAAGCCCTGCCTGGGCCTCGTGCTTTTCAGTGTGTCCTGGGCTTTCCCGTGTGAAATGTTACCTGATTTTTATGCCACCTTGAGAAGAGTGATATTCATCTCCGTTGTACAGATGAGGAAACTGAGGCTCAGGGAGGCAACGTGATCTTTGCAAGGATCCATCTGTTCCCCCCGTGGCCTGGCTGCCCCTCCTGGCAGTGCAGGTGGGGTTAAAACCATACAGGAGTTAAAATGAGCCTCGATGGCGGTGGGAAGCTGCGACTGGAAAACGTCCGATGCTCTCCCAAGTCAAATTGTGCTTGGTGTCTGTGGGTATGTCGGTGTGGGGGAGGGAAGCTCAGCCCTTTTGAAAAATGGGGGGTGGTTTGACGATGCTGCAGGGGCAGCTCCGAGTTCTAGAGTCTCAGAACGTGGTTCTAGGCAGTTCTTGTGGATCAAGTGCTGTTCTGAGCACTTTAATATCCAGCGTGACCATAAGGATAAGTGCCACTGTTACTGGCTTTTTCACAGATGAGAAAACTGAGTCACAGAGGGATTAGGTAAAGTGACTGGAGTCACTCAGCCAGGATGTGAATCACAGCCCACACCCATGAGCACCAGGAAGCCTTGGCTTTCAGTGTCCTTGGAGGGGGTGCCGGGCAGTCGCCTAAGCTGGGATACCTTGGGCTTGTCTCCAGGCCATGTGGCCATGTGAGACAGGAGTCCTCATGCGTTAGGTTCTGCGACACTGTGGACAGAGGGCTGAGGACCCCAGCCCTCCCTTAGAACATCATGTTGGTATGAGACATTTAGAGCCAGGCCTCCCTGCTTAGAAAGCACCTCTTGGGTCACTTGCATTAGTGAAGTTATACATTTGAAACTCCATTTATTTATTTATTTATTTAGAGACAGGGTCTCTCCTTGTCACCCAGACTAGAGTACCGTGGTGCCATCATAGCTCACTGCAGCCTCAAACTCCTAGACTCAAGTGATCCCCCTGCTGGGGCCTCCCAGAGTGCTGGCATTACAGGCGTGGGCCACAGCACCTGGCTGAAACTCCCTTTTCATGAAAAGAAACAGCTTCAACTTTGCAATCTCCTCTGTCTGTCTATGAGGCTGTGCCTTTGCGTGAGATGAGAGCAGTCACTGTCACTTGCTCTTTGAATATTTGATTAACAGGTAATCAGCCTGAAATCCATTTGACATCTTATCCTTTTGCAAACTTGGCTAAATTCTCTTAAATTGGTTCCAGTTGGATTAATTAAATGCATGGTTGCTTATACATGTGTGTGTAAATGATTCTGGCAGGTCATGTCTTAGCTAGATAGTGAACATAAGCATCTAGAATATTCTCAGCTGTTGCAGAGATTGCCAGGAATGACCTTGAAAAAGTTTGGGAGAGGTTTTTTTTTTTGTTTTTATTTTGCTTTTTTTGAGACAGGGTCTCAGTCTGTCACCTAGGCTGGAGTGCAGTGATGTGATCTCAGCTCACTGTAACCTCTGCCTCCCAGGCTCAAGCGGTCCTCCTGCCTCAGCCTCCCAAGTAGCTGGGACTACAGGCATGCACCAACATACCCGGCTAATTTTTGTATTTTTGTTTTTGTAGAGATGGGGTTTCACCATGTTGCCCAGACTGATCTGGAACCCCTAGGCTGAAGGGATCCACCTGTCTTGGCCTCTCAAAGTGCTGGGATTATAGGCGTGAGCCACTGTGCCTAGCCTGGAGAGGTTTTTGGATGCACTGGGCCATGGATGTGAAGGTGAACACATGGAAACGATCCCTGCCACCTGCTTGTGTGTCCAGTGGACATGTCTCTGATATATCCAGATT
Organism: Gorilla gorilla gorilla; assembly: GCF_029281585.2. Taxonomy (NCBI): domain Eukaryota; kingdom Metazoa; phylum Chordata; class Mammalia; order Primates; family Hominidae; genus Gorilla; species Gorilla gorilla. The sequence continues at coordinate 14,966,452 of NC_073227.2, forward strand.
GTTACACTGTGTCAAAGTGAAAACTGCTGAGAGTAGAGCCATCTGCCTGGCCAGGCATCGCTTGGAAGCGTGAAGACGCTTTGCCTTTTTGTCTCATGATTCTCTCTCCATGTGCAGCTTCATTGGCTTAAAAGAAATTAAGAAACTGGGCCCCCGCTTAGGACCTGCTGAAGTGCAGGGGTAGGGAAAAATAGGAAATAAGGGGTCTGATCATTTTGAGAAACCTCAGGGAGATTTACACCTGGGCTGTGCGAGGACCCCGGAGAGTGGCAGAGTGTTTTTGGAATTTCCAGTAGTCCTCATTCCCCCCTTAATATCCAGGGGATCTGGGGCCTCAGTCTTCTTATCTGTTAAATGGGACAAGTCACGACTAGGCTTTGGGGTTGTCAGGAAGACTGAATAAGAAAATGGGTATGAAAACAGTGGTCACGGTGCCTGGCCCTCCATCCCTGTCTCCGCCAGGCCTACCTGTCTGGCCCAGGCCTCCCTGATCTCCACGGGAGCAGACCTCCTGTAATGGTGTCAAAGGACCCTTGTTCTCTTTATCCATCTGATTTCCATTTTCGGGGCCACTGCCTCTAGCCATGTTAGGCACATGGTGAGTGTCTGTCCCATCAATCCTTGTCGATTCTGTGGTCCTGGGTGGGCCATAGTGTTTCTAACCTGTCCACTCTCTCCTAATCAGGCATTTGGACCTGTTTGGGTTCCCAAACTCTGTCACAGGCAGAGGGCTGCAGGAGGCTACTCACGGGCCAGGGTTGTTTGGACCTGGTTGGGTTTCCAAGCTCTCTCGCAGTCAGGGGGCTGCAGGAGGCTACACATGGGCCAGGGTTGGGCTGCTGGGCTGCTGCTGTGTTGGAGCCGCCTAGCACTTGCTTCGTCGCTGCACCTGAGAGGCTGTGTGGGCTGAGACAGCCAGAAAAGATGCACCGGGAGCCATCTGTTTGCAGCCCTTGGACCAGATGGTCTGCAAGGACTCTGGGGGGGCGGTGGGGTGGGGAGGGAATACATTTGCTGAGCACCCAGCATCTTTCAGAGCCTCAGCACAGCCCTACAAGCTGGGCATTGCCATCATGTTTATACGGACCAGGAACACGAGGCTCAGAGTGACTGAGTCACTGGTAACAGTCACCCAGCCAGGAAGTGGCATAGGTGGGGCTTGAACCCAGGGCTTCCTGAGTCCCAGGCTAGTGTTCTTTGCCTCAGGCTGCTGAGGTTCCAGCTGAATGTTGCGGCAGAGTGACTTCTGAGAAGTATCACGGAAGGGGGTGACTCACGCTGGGGTGGTCTGGCTTCTCTGCCCAGTGCCTGAGACACCCAGGTCCCTCTGCGGCCTTGGGGCTTTACCCAGCGTCTGCATGGCATCCCGCAGCACCCTGCCTCTGGAGCGCACCCTGTGTGTATCCTAAAGTACGCTTTGCCTAGAAAACCTTTCTAATGAAACTGGTGGAAGATGGAGAAGCCAAATTCAGTTTTCAGAGATGACACTAATCCTATTAAGGTTGATGGGGCCAGAGCATGTGTGGAATTAGTCCTGCCAGGCGGCGGCCGGGCACCTGCCAGGAAGGCTGGAGGGGATCCTAACAAGAGTGGTGCCGAGGAGAGAGAAGGAAGGGGCCTCATCTCTCCCAGAGGTTTAAAAAAACTGAGGCCACTGTAGAGCTTGGTTCTCCCGGGTTCCTGGGGTGGAAAACAGGGCTTCCCACAGCACACGGAAATGGGAGGTGGGCAGTGGTCACCGAGCAGGGAGGCTGTGAAGTAGTCATTTAGGCCGGGAAAGTCACGCAAGATCTCCAAGCTTCAGTCTCCTTAGCTGTGATGGGGGGAATGGGTGCCTCCCTCGGGCGACTTGTGGGACCCAGACCTCATCACGCAGAGCGTCCCACTGCTGTGCAGCCACTAGCTGCTCGGCGCTGGGGCTGTGGTATGAGCATGGACTCTGGAGTCAGAATTCCTGCCTTCAAAGCCCCACTCCTCACCTTGCTAGCTGTGTGGCCTGGGGTGAGTTGCGTAACCTCTCCATGCCTCAGTTCCTTCATCTATGAAATGGGGAGAGCGAAACTGTACCCCACACCCTAGGGGTGTTGGAACTTAAGTGAGTTAATTCATATAAAACACGGAGTGAGTGCCTGGTACGCAGGAAGTGCTCAGTTCCTCTTGGTGCATGTGATTATTCCCAGAATCATCACTGGTGTCACCTTGTCGCCTCTCCCAGCCCTTGGGGCCATGCTATTTGTGGTAGGAAATGGGGCCTGAAACCACCAAACTAAACTGGACTGAATGATCAGTCCATCGACCACCACAGTCACGGCTTGGTGGCCCCACGGACTGAAGCACGTGGCCAAGGGCAGTTTTCCCTTCTCTGTATGGGTTCCACTGGGTCCAAGTACGTTGTTCCTAAGCCCAGGCCTCTGGCCACTCACCCACCTCCTGCTGAGAGCGGGCAGAGCTGATGCCCCTCTCTGGGCAGAATCAGCCCACGGCTGGGAGGGGAGGCCAGGCCTGCTGCTGGGGGTGCAGATAGTGGGGAGCTGCAGGCCAGCCACTGGAAACCTGGCCTGTGTGCTGAGACAGCACATTGGACACAGTCTGGTGGCCTTCCCATAAATCAGGCCACAGACTCCTCATCCTGGGTCCACCCAAGGCACTGGCCATTTCCAGATCAAAGAGCAGGTGGATTCCAGAGTGAGACAGTCTTCTCTGCTGGCTGCCTTCCCCCACCCACGGACACCGTTTGGCTTTGATGGGGCTGTGTCCTAGGCTTGACCCAGGTGGTCAGGAGCCTTCCACTATGCAGTGGGATATGCTGCAGGGGTAGGGCGGAGAAGGAAGGGAATGGCCGGTGGTGAACAGCCGCCATGCCCCAGGCATTTAATCTTGACCGCAGTGCTGGGGGGCCATACCCAGTAATACAGATGAAGGACTGAGACTCAAGGGTCAGTGCTTGCCCAGAGACCCACAGTGAAGAGTGGGGCCATCGTGTTGCATGCGTGTGGCTGGGCCCCATCCCCTCATTTCTACAGCACCACCCCTCTATTCCTTATCAAGTTCACCTTTAAGGCCCCTTTGCCCCTCACTGGGGCAGTCATGAGGGGAGCAGAGGCCTCGGATCTGGGCATGGATGAGGGTAGAGCCCTGGCTGTGTCCTGCAGGTGACACGTACAGAGCAGAAGGTGATGCTGGGACCATCCGCCAGGGAAGGGCTGTCCAGGAAGAGGTCACAGCCTGGACAGAGGCGAGGTGGAGAGAGAGTGCTCGTGTGTGGGGACTGGAGGCAGCTCAGGAGGGCAAGACTGTGACTTGCAGGCTGGGAACCAGGGAGGCTGCAGGTGATGGAGGCCCCATGGGGCTCATGGGGCGGGCTGAGGAGCGTGGCTCCTCCCCTGCAGCTGGAGGGGCCAGGAAGGGCTTTAAGCCATGGAGTGAGGGACCAGAGTTGGGTTTAGAAGGGTCACTGTGGTGTCGGTGTGGAGGGGCTTGAAGGGAGGAGTTTGGAGGGAGGGGCTGTAGCAATGTTGAGATTCCCTGATCACTTTAGTGTTTTCATGCATGAGGGCCCCGAGGTGCTTTTTTCCAGAGCCTGCACTGGGGTTCCCTGTTGGCGGCTTCCCTCAGGCTGCTGGAACCCCCTTTTCCTGTGCACCTGCAGAGCTGGAGGTTACTGGAAACTCATGTCCTCTGCCAGAGTCAGCCCTCACCCAGTCACTGACAGGTGTGGTGGTATAAATACCCCAGCTCCCTCCCTCCTGATCAGGACACTTCGAGATGGGACCTACACTGTCCCCAGAGCTCCCATGGGACTGAGCTCAAGTCGCCCTCCTTGAGATTTTTCCTGTTATCACACCCCACTTGGCCTCCCTCATGTCCTGGCCCCACTTCCCTACACCCTTCCTGGCTTTCCCAGCAACACTTCCTAATCACTTCCAGAAAAATCTTGGCCTCAGGGTCTGCTTCTGGAGAACCCAGCCTAGCAGAGGGCAGCAAAGGTGTCGAGGCACTAGGAGAAACATGGTGAGATACAGACTCAGGCGGCGTCCATCAGCTATGCCAGGAGGCTCTGAGACGTACCAGTCAGGGAGGGAGGTGCTGAGGCCACAGCAAACCGGGGGCCAGAAGTAAGCACCACAGACAGCACCAAGGCTGCCAGGGTCCATCATCTTGGGTCTCCCAATTGGCTGGGTCCAGAGACCAGCCTGCTGGGGTTTACAGAGCCAGCACGTTACATCTATCTGTGTCCCCACTGCTGAAAGCCTCTGGTCAGTGCCATGGTGCTGAGGGAGCTTGGGCCTCCCTTACGGGTTGCTAAGAGCCCCCCACACCTGCCCTGTGAGTTGTTGGCCTCAGGGGACTCTGAGTTTCCCTGTTTCTGGTTTTCCTGCTCATGGGATTGGGAGTCTGACCTGAGCTTGCTGAGACAGATAACTGATCATTCAGATACAAAACTCTAAACGTTAGAACTCTTTTCTGATAACTTAAATAGAAAATGAATTCATGCAACACGTACTCATCTGTCCATCTGCCCATGCATCCAACATGTATGTATCTCAGTTGATTGTTGACTCCATGCCAGGCCTTGGGGATCTAGAGGTGGCTTGGTCCCTATGGTCATACCCATGTGAAGGGAGATAGAGGTGGACAGAAAGACAACCATAATGTCATTTTGACAAATTCTGGGAAAAGATGGGCCACCCAGGCTGTGAGACCTGTATGTAGTGATGGAGGGATGGGGAATGGTGGAGGTGTCAGGGAAGCTCCCCTGGGGAGCTATTCCTTGAGGTGGTTTTAAGAGCTTAGCAAGAGTTTTCTACGCAGTGAAGTAAAGATGTAGGGCAGGTGGAGTGGAGGGTTGGCACCTAAAGGTCCTGAAAAGGAACGGTGTTGCAAGAGGCAGCAAATAGCGTGGGGTGGACTAAGCTCCAGCTGGTTGAGTTTGGGTCAGAAGTGTGGACTTGGTTGGTAAGGACTCCTGAGAGTGTCATGTCCAGGCACTTGGACTTGATGCTGAAAATACAGCCATTCAACAGAGAAGTATGTATGTCTGAGTGTGATGTGGTTAGATCTTTAGTTTAGGAAGATCTCTCTGTTCATGGTGGGGAGAGTGGATGAGATGGGGGTGGACTGGAGGCAGAAGAGCAGAGGAGAAGAGCAGACTTTCTAGGAGACGAAGCGGGAGGGGCTGCTCCCAGGGCCTGGCTGTGAGTGGTACTGACCAGAGCCATCCATCAGCCCAGATCATGTCTCCCTAATTTAGAAGAAAATGAGAGGAAAGAGCCTTTTCATCTCTGCCTCTTCTGGGATGGAAATGAGCTATTTTGAATCACGCTAAAGTTAGATTTCTAGTTTTCCTTTTAATCCGTGTCTCATTTAGAGCATTAGAAACTGGAAAAGCATCCCCGTATGAATGTAGTGTCATAAATCAGTGCACGTCACAAACTGCAGAAGGAGTCATTTCTACAAGAGTGTGCAGCCTTGCATTTATAATAAATCTAATTCTTTATCTTTTTGGGCTTCAGACTAGAGTAATTAGTCATTTCTGCTGATACTGGCAAACCATTGCATGTGCAGCGTTAATGGAGAGCAAATGTATTTGAACTGCTTTTGCAATTGCTTGTGAGCATTGCTGTGTATCTCTTCTACCTGTTTCTAGAGGGGAAACATCCTATATATTTCATTCTTGCCTCTTCTAGGAATAGGTGTGGTAATAATAGTATCAGGTAACACTTACTGGGTTTCTTCCACATCTGTGGCACTGTTCAGAGATTCAATAAGAAAGGATCCTTTGTCCAAATGGAAGCTGCCGTGTGTGTGCTGAGGTCCTTGGATCAATCTGATCATGCTCTGTCTCCTGCTCTGTGCCCACACTGTGTCAGGGACCACCTGGATACCACTCATGTATTATTCACCTAATAGGTTTCTTTAAATGTTGGCCCTCTACCATAAATGGAAAACCAGCAAATCAGGCCAAAAATAGAAGTAATGAAAGACAAGCGCAGGTGTTTCTGCTCTAATGAAATAGAGACATCCTGAGAAACTTCTCGTTCTGCAAAATCCCAAACAAATGACATCAGAGCTGATGGACAGAATGGGGTTGGGACAGATGACTGGAAATCTATGCAATGTGTCACCAGACACCCATAAAAATATTAAGTTTTAGAAAAATCTGGCACAATGAAAGAAAAACATATTAATTCCTGATAAAGAAACATTCCAACCATTATACAATCTTATCTTGAAGGAAAAAGTGAAGGTCATTTAATGGAAGGGGCTGAAAGGGAGGGAGCTGAATTATGGCTGGGACATGGCCTGGGTACAGAGGGAGACCCGTCCACCAAACTCTTCCAAACTGAGCTAAGAGGTAGGAGCACAGGGAATGAGTCTATTGTCTTGGGCCACATTCCTTTGAGGCTTGATGTTCAGCCGTTAGTGTATTTTGCATTCAGTTGCTTCCTCTGGCTGGCACAAAACATTAACACACTGAGAAAGGCTGTGTTTGAACCAACCTAACTTTTACATTATACTGACATCATTCCCCTATGTACAAATTGCATACGACCTACTTTGCAAAGGCAATGGTCATAGTAACTGTACGATGGTGAGTGGGGTTGTTAAATGCAGACCAGATACTGCTGTAATAGGGCTGTGACTCAGGACTATCATTCCAGTTGCCTGATATGAAAAAGGACATGAAGGAGAAGGTTGTATGAGAACTCTGGCAAAGACCCATGAAACCACTCTTCTTCGCCCTCCAGAAAACCTGGTAAAACTGAAAGTAAGCCAGCAGCCCCACGGGTTTGGGATTGATCCAGAAGACTGAAGGAATAAAAACAAGCTAATATATTTCTATCCCCTCCCTTCTAAGACCTGTAGTTAGTTCTATTATGATGAGACAGCAGCTGATGCACGTAAAAACAGAGGCCATGCATCTACACAGGGGTGTTGAGGATTGAATGAGATTAGGTCTGAAAGAACACACAGTGGAGACAGTGTTGTCATTGTGGGGACAAAGATTTCCTTTCACAATTTGAGTGACACTTGTCATTTCTATAGGCAGTTAAGAGACAATAACTGCATACTGTTGGCCGCTGTACCTTTCCTGTGCACTGAGTCCCTGAGCATATTCGTGAGTCTTTAAAAGTACATTCTAGTCAACGTAGAAAACAGATAGTAAGAGACGTGACTCTACCTAGATTAAGCTCAGTTTTGAAGCAGGGCCTAGAGGATTTAGAAGTGACAGAGTCCTGGATTAGGTGACATTTGATAAGAGCTCTGTCCCTAACTTCCTCTTAATTCTGGACAAGCCACTCCCCGCTCTGGCTGTAGTTCCCGCATCTTTAAAATGAAACAGTTGAATCAGACAACTACAAAAGGACTTGCCAGGCCTTCTGTCTCAGATCCTGTGTTGATGAAGGGATGTCTGAGGCCAGAGATGCAGTTTACTTCTGAGCAATTACAGTTGTATTTCTTGTGTTCGGCCTAGCCCTTTACCAAGCTTTGTTGAAGAAATGGAGCAAGATGCTTGTCCTTTGCTTCGGTGGTTTTTAAAACTTGGATGCCTAAAGAAACCAGGAAGGTCATATCAGTGAGCAAAGTACAAAATGTATAAGCAAGACACAGTGCACCATGACGCTGAGAGTGGCAAAGTAACAGTCCAACCATGCATCAAGGAGTGGTGGGGACTGTGGCGTGCTGGCAAGCATAGCCTTGTGGGATTCTGCATTGGACAGCTCTTACAATTTCTGGAGAGAAATCAGAAATTCAGGTCTACATGTTGAATCTTTTAGTATTGAAATGTTCACTTGGCAATGTGTAAACATCATTTGGGTCAAAGCCCATCTGTGAACCAAGTTAGCCAAAGACAACTTGGGCATTTGGACCTCAGCTTTATAGTCTATATAAGGGTTGGTAAACTATGGCCCACATGCTAATCTGACTCACCTCCTGTTTTTGTGAATAAAGTTTAAATGAAGATGCAGTCACACCTATGTGTTTAGGTATTGCCTGTGGCTACTTTCACACTACAACAGCAGGGTTGAGTAGTTGTGATGGTAGTTGAGACAGTGTGGCCCTGTATTTATTCTCTGGACCTTTATGGAAAAGGGTTGCTGACCCTTGGTTCATGTCAATGACTCATATGGAGCAGCAGGAAACATTCTGAATTTGGAGCTGAATGACCAGGGTTTGAAGCCTGGCTCAGGGAACTCTAGTAACAGAGTAGAGAGTGTTTCTCTTTTCTCCTTTTGGAAATGATCCTGAAGCAACAAATGGAACAAATGGAAATGCAAATGCCATCTTTGATGAAACCATAGCATCTGGAACCTCATATGTGGGGAAGTGCAGTAAAGGTAAAAAATGGGTGCAGGATGTCTCCAAAGGGAAATAAAATGCCCATGGCTGTAAAGCTCAGACAGAGCAAACAAAGCAGAATTTTCTACACCTTCTGTGGTGGGCTCAGATGGCAAGACCTATAGTTCCTCTCATGGAGCAATAAGAACAAGTGCATTGGCTGGTGTCTTAGTCTGTTCATGCTGCTATAGCAGAATACCATAGATTGGGTGGCTTGTAAGCAGCATACTTTTATCTCTCATAGTTCTGGAGGCTGGGAAGTCTGATACCCAGGTGTAACAGATTTGGTGTCTGCTGAGGACCTGTTTTCTTGTTCATAGATGGTGCCTTCTTGCTGTGTGCTCATGTGGCAGAAGGGGCTAGGGAGCTCTCTGAGATCTCTTTTATAAGGGTACTAATCCCATTCATGAGCACTCCGCCCTCTAAGACCTAATCAGTTCTGAAAGACGTTACTTCCTAAGACCATCACATTGGGGGCTAAGATTTCTATATATGAATTTTGGGGGGACACACATTCAGACCATAACAACTGGTGTGGGAGCCTTCCCAGATCTAGTTTTGCACAAAGTGAAATCGGGGAAGTCTGGGGTGAACAAGGTCTCACATGGACAAGCTATATTTTCAAAAAGCAGTCTACTAGAGAGGCAAAGTGGAGAAAAGGGGCTGTGTTATGTGCCAGCCTGTGGCATCTGATCTTAACAAGAAAGAAGTAAAGGCCAAAAGAACTGACTCTCACTCACAAGCCTGTTTTCTAAGAACTAGATTACTCTTTTGGACACTCTGGTGCACGAATCTTGTATAAATAGATGGTTCAGGAAGAACTCATCACATTCAGAGATGAGTAATAATTAGTAAGGACCAGTGCAAGCTCTATCTCAAGATCCTCCAAAAATGAAGAAAGTAACAGATGAAAAATATGCATAAGAAAACATTTGCCGTAAATCAGATGAAAACGTCAACTGTACATAATGTCTTGGACTAAGGAAAAAAATAATTGAGCAATCACACCTCTAAACAAGAGTATAAAGTTGAGATACAAGAACTCAGGAGAGGTGGTAACATGACAGAAGAGAGTGAAACCTGATATGATGAGCTCCACAAAGTAGATAGATTAACAAATAAACCCATCTAAAAAGTGAAGTATGCAATGGAATGATTATGACAGGGAACACAGAAAACACAGTAAGAGATATGGAAGATGAGATTGGGAAAAGCAAGATAAATTAATGTAAAGAGAGAGAGAGAAATATTAGAACATGATACAGAGGACAGATAAGGGGATCCAACATACACATAATTGGTGTCCCTGGAGATAAGAATGAAAATAAATAAAAAAATTTAAGGCACAGTTCCAGAACTTTCTAAAAATAAGATTTGAATTTATGGACTGAAAGGAAATACAGTGAGCGGCTGAGAAAATATTGATATGGTGAGGTCAACAGAAAGACATGTAACAGAGAAGGACTAATTTCCTCATAAATCAAGAACCCCCCAAAAAATTCAATAGAAGAATGGATAAAGGATGTGATGAGGAGATGGTTTACATAAAAGGAAATAGAAATATCTTTTAAACACATAAAAACTCAACCTCACTCATAATAAGAAAACTCCAAGTTAAGATACTGTTTTTTATCTATCATATAGGCAAGGACTAAAATAGCTGATATTACCATCATGGTGCAGGTATAAGGGAAACAAGAACTCTCAGAAACATGGCTATGGATTTCACTTCTAATCCTTGTCTGATGGAAATACACAAGTAAGGGGCCAGGTGTGGTGGCTCATGCCTGTAATCCCAGCACTTTGGGAGGCCGAGATTGGCAGATCACTTGAGGGGAGGAGTTTGACACCAGACTGGCCAACATCAGGAAACCCCATCTCTACTAAAACTACAAAAATTAGCCAGGCGTGGTGGTGCATGCCTGTAATTTTAGCTACTTGGGAGGCTGAGGCACGAGAATCGCTTGAACCCAGGAGGTGGAAGTTGCAGTGAGCCGAGATCACACCACTGCACTCTAGCCTGGGTGACAGTGTGAGACTCTGTCTCAAAAAAAAAAAAAGAAAAAAGAAAAAAGAAATACGCAGGTAAGAAATGACGTTTATCCACATTTGTCATAGCATTGTTGGTAATGGGAAAGAATGGAAATATCTGTAATGGCCATCACAGGGGACTGTTTACATAAATTATTCCAGAGTGTGATAGTGGGTAGCAATGAAAAGAACGTGACAGCTCAGGGTGCGCTGATGTAGAATGATATTTAAGATTCTTTAGGTGAAATGAGCAAGGTGCAAAACAGTGGATGATCCATGACATGCTTTATGATTAAAACATGGTATCTTATGACTGCTTGTGTGTAGACTCCTTCTGGTAGGATGATGCACCTGAAACTGCTCATAGTGGTTGCCGCTAGACAGGAGAGCTGAGTGAGTGGGAGAAGGGCCTAAGGGAGACTTATTTTCACTGTTAGCTTTTTTGTGCCCTTTGCATTTTATACTCATTTCTTAACCAAAGGCTGCACAGCTTAGGTTATGACCATAAGCTCTAGAGTCAGCTGTTCGAGTTCGAACCCTGACTGGGCTGCCTACTCGCTATGTGACCTTGGACAAGTTACTTCACCTCTGTGGGTCTCAGAGTTGTCAGATGGATGTAACAATGGTGCCTATTTCATAAGTTGTTGAGGATGAACTGAGTCAATTCAAGGGAAAGAATGAGGACAGAACCTGGCACCAAAAAATACAGTCAAATTAGCTGTTATAATGACTGCATGTATAGTTGAACCCAGGGTCTGGATTTGGAACCCGTATGCTTATTGGCCCAATGCGGGGGATGACTTGGCCACAGAACAGCCACAGCCAGGCAGTAAAGGGCACAGGGAGGGGGCCTTAGCCTGGGGCTTCAGGGAAGCTGCCCAGGGGAAGTGATGCTGCTAGGTCTTACAGAATGATGGGAAAACTTGGCGGCACCGTTTCAGGCGATGCTACTTAGATCTGCAAAACTCTTGATGTCTTACAATACCAAGTGTAGGGCGGGGCTGGAGAAATGGAAACTCATGCCACCACTGGAAATGGATATGAAAGCAAACCATTTGCAAAGTCATTTGCCAATATCCAGATATGTCCAAGCAGCCCCTCTGTTCCCCTTCTAGGTAAATAGCAGGGAAGCCTTCAGCTGTGCACAGAGAGCCATTCAGCAACAGAGCGGACCCTCGAACAACACGGGGTTGGGGGAGCCAACCCCCTGCACAGTCAAAAACCCACATACAACTTTTGACTCCCCAAAAACTTAACTAATAGCCTCCTCTTGATTGGACCTCCAAAAACATGAACAGTTGATAAACATACATTTTGTATGTTATATGTATTATATACTGTATTCTAATAAAGTAAGCTAGAGGAAAGAAAACATTAAGAAAATTGTAAGGAAGAGGAAATATATTTTCTGTTCATTAAGTGGAAGGGGATCACTATGATCTTTATCCTTGTTGTCTTCATGTTGAGTAGGCTGAGGAGAAGGAAGAGGACGGGTTGGTCTTGCAGTCGCAGGGGTAGCAGAGGCGAAAGAAAATCATGTATAAGTGACCCTCACAGCTCAGCTCGTGTTGCTTGAGGGTCAACTGTATTCTAAAATCCAAGAGGCTCTGAAAGCCTAAAGATTTTTTCCTAACTTATTTGGCAGTGAAACCCAACCTAAATTGATGTGAAACCATTTATAGCCCTTCTCTATCCCTGTAGTGTGAAGTTTCATATGTACAGAAATAGAAATGCGTATGCGTGTTGTCCCAGAAGCCCTTGGGGGTGACAGATGTCCTAGGTGACCTGTGCACCATATTACTGTACAGTCCAAATCCTCTATCCCGAAATACTGGGCCCAGCCTCTGGGATTTGGGAGATGACAGTGGAGCTGGTGTGTGTTCAGGGAATTCCAGGTTGTTGAAGGTGCTGGAGTAGAGGGGAGAGGGGGAAACGAGGCAGCAGGCGCTGGGTCCCGACGGTCCTTGGACACCTACTGGGGATGTGGGTACAACATTTGTTTCATCCCTGGGGCTCAGAGATGTCTGCTGAATCAGTCGAGGGGCCTTCAGTCCACTGTGAGCCCCAGAAGGCAGAGCTGTGGCCTCCTCCGACTTGTTTCTCAGAAAGGTCACTTGGGCAGCAGGTGAACATGGCTCAGGAGAGGCAAGGGAGGGTGGGGACAGGTAGGAAGCGGAAGCCACTTACTGGGCAAAGACCGTAGCCATGAGGATGGCGGAGGGACTGAGTAGCCAGAGAGGTGCTCATCAAAGCCTACTGCTGTCGTCTGAAGGTCTGGGTTCTCCCAAATTCGTATGTTGAAATTAAGCCTTAAGGTGATGTGTTAGGAGGTGGGGCCTTTCGGAGGTGGTCAGGTCATGAAGATGGAGCCCTCATATATGTGATCAGTGGCTTTATAAAGGGACCCCACAGTGAGAAGATGGCCATCTATGAACTATGAAGAGGCCCTCCCCAGACACTGAAGCTTCTACACCTCGATCTTGGACTTCCCAGCCTCTAGAACTGTGAGATGTAAATGGCTGTTGTTATAATCCCCCTGAGTCTGTAGTATTCTGTGGGAGCAGCCCCAAATGACTAAGTCCACGGCCCATCCTCCACCCACTGAGTCCACACCACTGGGAAAGGTATCAGAGGCAGGGTTGGGGTCTTAGAGGTCCAGGGTCTCTTGTCCAGGCTCCCCAGAGGCAGGCCCCGAGGTGTGGACTAGAGTATAAGTGGTTTATCAAGGAAGTGTACCCAGGGGAGGTCCAGGTACAAGTAGGAGGGGCTCAAGCACAGAGGAGCCAGGGAAGGGGGGCTCTGGACCGAAACCATGTCCCCTCCACGGCTTTGGACTTAGCCCCTTGGGGACACAGACGTGGCTGGGGATGGGTCACAAAGTAACCAGGGTGACTGCCAGCCTGAACTCTGGGCTCTCCAGACTTCTGGGGACCGTAGTCTCAGCCTGAGCAGCTTTCTCCAAGAAGGGTCCTGGAAACCTGGGGCCTGCCCCTGATTTTGTCCTGGGAGCAGGGCCCCTCCGTGGTGTTCTGGAGCCCCTCATACTAGCTTTTGAGGTTGATTGCTTAATTTTCAGTTTGGAGAGCCAGCAGACATCTTGTTGGTAGTTTGAAATTGGCCAGGGCAGGGGTATTTACACCACGGAAGCTGGCAGGGGCTGCCTTCCAGAACCTCTCTCCCTCCAGGTGCAGGGAAACACGGACCTGCACACCCTGGTGGCTTTCACACCTTCCCCTCCTCAGGCGGCTCCTCCCCTTGCTCAGTTATACTGATCCTTGGGCTTGCAGGCAGAACCATCTCTGTCATCCAGAATCTCCCCAGTAACCCCAACCCCAAAAGTGGGCTGCCGGAAGAGGCAGATGGCAGTGTCCCAGGGCTATGGAAGCCACTGATAAACATCTTCCAACAAACAGGATCAGGGATCTGCAAAGTTTTTTTTGTTGTTGTTGTTGTTTTTGAGACAGAGTCTTGCTCTGTCGCCCAGGCTGGAGTGCAGTGGTGCGATCTTGGCTCACTGCAACCTCCGCCTCCTGGGTTCAAGTGATTCTCCTGCCTCAGCCTCACAAGTAGCTGGGATTACAGGTGCCTACCACCACACCTGGCTAATTTTTGTGTTTTTAGTGGAGGCGGTGTTTCACCATGTTGGCCAGGCTGGTCTGGAACTCCTGACCTCATGTGATCCACCCGCCTTGGCCCCCCAAAGTGCTAGGATTAGAGGTGTGAGCCACCGTGCCCGGCTGGATCTGCAAAGCCATTGAAAGGAGGAGTGGATAGGATTACAAAGCTGGCCTGATTCTGCTAAATGAACATTTCAACATGTTTCCCCTCGTGCACCGAGGAGGCGTGCACTCTCCTCTGAGGGTCTGAGGCTTTCTTCATGGAGACTTTGTAAACCGCTTCTCCCCAGCACTCTGGAGTGGGGGAGTCACATAGGGAAGTCATTTCTCTCCTCTTGGACCTCTCGGTCCCCTTTGGCTTCTCACTGATACCAGGCAGTCAGGTGGATCAGAGAAGACATGGACTCTGGAGCTGGATGTCTGGTGCAGGCAGTGTGGCTTCAGGCAACTTGCTTTGCCTCTCTGGGCCTCAGCTTCCTCCTGGAAAATCATGATGCTCATACCTAGGGTTTCATGGGGGTCAGGCAGGATGGTGCAGGTGCCGGTATGAGCACCATCCCATCAAGGACATAGTCCTGGCTGCTTTCAGTGATCTTGGTGCTGGGGAAAATGGGGCTGATTCTCATGGAAGAGGAAATGGATTCATGTGCCCACTTCTTAAATGGAAATCCAAGGCCTTGATCGTGGCCCACTTATGAGGTGGGGACTAGTGAGGCTTCAGGTGGTGTCCTAAGATTAGAAAACTGGAGCATTCAGTTGGGAGTCAGACCTCTGCTGATGTGCTGTGTGACGTTGGGCAAGGTGTGTGACTTCTCTGGGCCTTGTGTTCAGTAGAAGCAGGTCATCTTCCAATAGACCTCCTTCCCAGACCCTCTCGGATGCTGTGGGCATCCAGCTGGCCCCCATGCCACACCTGCCTTCTCGGGGACTGGCCTGCATTCTCACACCCTTTCTTTCTGGCAATGATGGGCATTTGTTTCTCCCCTGCCAGCAAACTCCTTTGGACCAAGAATTGATGCCACGGTGTTAGCATACAAAAAAGCTTCAAGGAGCTGGTGAAACACTCTGAGACGGTCATAAATTTGGCTTTTCATCCCTGTCGGAGCTTTCTTATTACAGACAACAAGAAGTGTCAGGGAGCAGCATGGTAGATGCTGCTTAACCCAGCAGCAGGCGAGACTGAGGGGGTCTCGTGCTGTTTGTCACCACTGCCTCTCTGAGATCATCCTCAACCCATACTGTTGACATTCACTGGGATACCTGGCTACCTGTTTTGGGTTTCCTTACAATTTTTTCATTTCTTTAATGGTTTTTATTTTTCAAAGTCTTAAAAAACACAAGTCAGTGAAGGTTTTGGTCTTCGTTACTGTCTTCCTACTAGTTACGAGGGCCTGAAAGTCACTGTTAATTGGTTATTGATTATCTGATTAGAACTGTACATTTACTTTTTAAGGAAATGTGAAAAATAAGCCTAGAAATGAAATCAAAAGTGTGGTGTTGAAGTTAGAAATGGCAGCGTCACGGTCAGGAATTAAAGCTGCTTCTTCTCTGTCACATGGTATACCACAGGGGGTGGTAGCTACAGCCCATGGGCAAAACTTGGCCCACTGCCTGTCTTTGTAAGTAAAGTTTGATTGGGACAGAGTCATGCCCATGTATCTACACATTGTCTTTGGATGCCTTTCTGCTATAATGGCAGAGTTGCAGAGTTGCCAAAGAGGACATATGTCCCATGAAGCCTAAAATATTGGCTATCTGGCCCTTTGCAGAAAGAATTTGCTGACCCTTGGTATAGAGGAAAGTTTGTGGCACAAGTTTAGGTCACCTATAGTGAAAGACCGTGCAGGACCAGGAGTCAGGCAGACCTGGGTTCGAAACCCGCTCTGCCACTTCCTGGTTGTGACTTCAAGCTGCTTGCCTTTTCCTCTCAGGGTTCTGTTTCTGTCTCTGTCAAATGCAGCCAAATACTGCCCAGTTTGCACAGCTGTTTTTGGAGACAGAGACACTCAGCAAGGGGTCCAGCCCCTGGTGGGTGGTATCCCAATGTCACTGTTGGCATTTGCAATATCAGTGATGTCTGGCTTATTCATCAGGCCCTCTTGAGTTTGCCCCAAACGAGTCAACCCTCCAGGCCTGTGAAACTTCTGCTGCCTTGATACGATGTGATTTCCGAACTAGAAAAATGGAGGAGGCCCTGGCCCCTGATGCTTAAGTCACAGGTGACTCTGTGCAGTTGGTTTCTTCCCTGTCTCCTGCCCCTCTAAAAAGAACCACCTGAGCTCCCGGACTGTGCTATATCCAGGCCTAAAGGCTGGTGGACCAGGACACAGTCACCAGCAATCAGCTTCCATCGACTTGGCTGGACCTTGCAAACTTAAGGCTTGCCCTGCCCTGGCTTCTTGCGGTGAGCAGGTCTTGTGGAGCTGCTCTAACCACTGTCCATCCAGGCCGGGGTTAGAGGATCCAAACACAGCCATGTTGATGGGAACCTGGAGGCAAATAGAGGGCATGAGACCCTCCTCTCCTGAAACCTTTCCGGCCTTCTTATTGGATACCCACCAAACAGTCTTGATCTTAAAACTTTGTGCAAAGCAATAGGATGAACTTGTAGGACATGCATAAAGAGGAAGGTATGGATCGTGACATGTGGCTCTTAGGAATGCTCCTCCTACAGTGCTGAGTGACCCTCCTCAGAGGCACAGGTGTGGGCACAGCTTGTTCTTTCAAATCCTGGCACCCCAGCTGTTCTGCTGTCTAGCTCATTCCCTCATTGGCAAAACAGGGATAACAGTGCCCACCTCCTTGGGCTGTTAGGTGATCAACTGAGATGGTAAGTGATCCAGGAGGGGGAGCCTCTTTCCCAGAGTCCTGCCTGTGCCCGGTGGCTGTGCAGACCTGATACCCGCAGCCATCCACCTCTAAACCTCGTGTGTTAGAGAACACCACTCTGATTTCAGCTTCTCAGACTGGGGGTTCAGTCACTGGCTGCTAAAAGCTTCCTAAAGCCAAGGCCTCTCCCTGCCTCCAGGGGCTCCGTGTCTGTTAGATGTGTAAACAGATCCATCACCGAGCATACTGATGAGTCCTGGCCTAGGGGCAAGCATGGCCACAAATGAGTTGTCTGGAAAGGGCTCACAGGGGAAGGAGCCACTGAGGAGGGCAAGAAGAAGGCTTGGCCAGGAAGATGGGGTAGGGCTCATTCCTGGCAGGTCCAGCCTATGTGAAGCCCAGAGACCCAGTGAGGGGCTTGCCCATCCTTTGGCCTTGCTGGAGCCAAGGGTGTGAAATGGGAGCTGAGAGTAGGATGTTAGTAGCAGTGGCCTCCTGGGAAGGGCCCCCACATGGGAGCCTCTGGCCTGGTTGCAAATGGCAGGACCAAGGAGGTGGTTGTTGAGTTAGTTGGAAGGCACTGTCCTGCCAGGATTTCCCACGTCCTGTTGAGATGCTGAACGTTAAACTGTCCTTCATTCTCCAGCTCAGTTCTTTTATTCATCCAACAAACATAGAGTACCTACTGTGTGCCAGATACTATTCTAGGCACTGGGCATACAGTGGGGCCCGCAGCTTGTCCTGGTCTCCCAGCCCAGTGGGTGTGGAGCAGTGAGCAGGAGGACCTCGAGTGTCACCCTTGCTCCCCTTGGTACACATTGGCACATGGCGTTGCCAGGTCAGATATTCTCTTCTTGGGGTTCACCAGCATCCCCCTTGGATGTGCCCTCTGTGGTATGTGGCCGCTTCCATCTCAGTCTCAGGCCGATGGAAGATATTTTCAAAATTAACTTAGCTTTTGGAATTGGCCCCTCCCCATTTTGGTGCTCAAGGACTCCCCAGTGGGACAGCTGCCTCCTTGAGCTCTGTGTGCAAAACTTGGGGAGCAAGACTTGCTTGAGCCAGTGTATGGCCTGGCCCAAGCTGTTGGGCCTGCAGAGCCTCACCTGCCCCTGTGGCTCAGGGCTTGGTGTCTGAAGTGGATGGAGGCAGCTGAACTTGGTTTCTCCAGGGCCCCATCCAGCCTGCATTTCCCAGGCTGCTGTCCCAGCTCTGCTCCACCCAAGTCTACTCTGCCGTCCCCTGATCCTGACACTGAGTGTGTTTCTGAACACTGGAGGGCGTGCGGAATAAGGTGGGCATATTGTAGCTTCAGGAGGTGATGCTTGTGTCTGAAATACAAGGCCACAATTGCCATGCAGGTGTAAATATCTCCAGTGATTACACATTTCCCTGCACTGATGGAGTGGCTGCACCCAGTCTGGCGCTCTGTCTCTCCTGGTCAGTCTGTTCTTCCTGAAGCCAGGAACACAGGAGGGCAAGTTTCTCTCCATCCCTAGTCCTACCCTGGAGCCAGCACACAGTAGGCTGCAGGAAGTGCTCGTGGAACAAACACAGGCAGCAATGGAAGAATCCCCACCACTGGGATTTTCAGCAGCTGATCGTAGAAGGGAGCTGGACTGCAAGGCCGTCTCCAACCGCCTCCCTCTCACTGCCCAGCTGGCTAGGGTGATGAGTATGGACGAGGAGGGAGGCAGGCTGTGGCTGCTGTCTCATCCAAGTAGCCTTTCCCTGACACCCCAAGGCTGGGCAGAGGGACTGAGTTGGTCCCAGGGCGGAGCCTGCTGGGAAGGAAGGCTGTTAGCCTCTGCCTTGCAGGTGCCATAGCAATGCCAGGCAGCCCACCTGCTCCTTGGATTAGATGGGGGATCAGAGCCGTGAGGGAAGCAGGCCTGTACCCAGGAACAGGCTCATCCCGCCCCTGCCCTGGCCCGGTACTGATGGACCTGGAGCCATAGAGTGCCTCTCCCCGCAACACACAGGCACATGCATGCACGTGTGCATGCACACACATACACCACACACACACAACACACACACCCCACACATACACACACAACACATACCACACACACACACGCACGCACGCACAGCCAAGCATCGATTCTGGGCCCTGTTCTGTATGCACACCGATTTTCCTGAACAGACTCTCCTTGTCTTCCAGCACCCGGGAGGATTCAGAAGTGTCCTGGCTGCCCTGTGGTGATGGGGATGGCAGGGACCTGCATTTTTGTGAGTTCCTGCGCGTGATGAAGGGGAAATTGCAACTGCCCAGGCAGCCTGTGCAAAAAGGCAGTGGGTTTCAAGTGTTGTCATAAACCAAAAGCCTCAGGTTCACACGTCATGGGGGAGGCTGAGGGGAACACGCAGCCTCTGAGCTGTGCTCTTGGGCTGATTCTGAGCTTGTGCTGGTGGGGACACCCCCAGACTTCCAGCAGCACTGGATGTCCCTGGATCCTCACATGACTCATGAGGAGGGGCTGGCATGTTCCTGAACTTCAGGTGTTGACTCTGCAGTGAGGTGATTTGGATCAGAGAGGCTGTGCAGGTGCCCAGGACACACAGCAGGCGAGGTGCACAGCCAGGCTTGGCTAGCAGTTGGGCTCTTAATGATGCTCACACTGGACATGTCAGAGTGCCTGCTCCTGGGCGTGCACAGCCTTGTGGGAGGGGCTGACAGGTGGACAGGGAATTATAGGGTGGGGGGACAGGGAGCTGTGCTGGCTGTTGTGGGGACACCACAGAGAAGGCCCCCTGACTCTCATGTTCCAGCATTGCCACTTCCTGTCATCCTCTTGGCAACCGTATATGAATGGGAATAGGATTAAGTGCTCTGTAAAGACCCCTCTGGCTGCCAGGCACGTGCTAAGCTCTTTGCCCACACCACTCAGGCATTCTTCATGATGGCCCTAAAAGTAGAGACTCTTGTGTCCCCATTTTACAGAGTAGGAAAGTGAACCCTAAAGAGGCTGCCTGCTGTTCTGTGGCCACGCAGCTGGGCAGTGGCGGCATCGGAATTTGAACCCAGAAACTCTGGCTGTACGGTCTTAGCCTTGGCTCACTCTCACCTCCAAGAAATAGACTCTGAGCGGTGAGGTGACATGTCCCAGGTCTCATGGGGGCTGAGGGATCTGGGAAGAGTGATTTGCCTCCACCCCTGCATCTCCCACACTGTCCCATCCCTGAACCCTTGCACACACGGCCCCTCTGCCTCCATGCCCTTCCCCTCACTTTGTCAAACCCCAGCAGCTGTTCAGCAGGCACACCACAGCCTCCTCTGGAGGAGGCATTGGCTAGTCTCCTGTGTCAATGTATCGACACTGCCTGGCGAGGTCTGGCTCTCCGGCCTCCCTGTGTATCCACAGGTCTCCCCAGCTCTGCAATCCCTTTAGGGCAGGCTCAGGTCAGTCATACTATGGTCACCCCTCAGTGCCCCGACATGGGTCAGCAGTGTCCGGTGGCTTGAATGGAGGACCACAAAGCATCCTCTCTCTGCAGAGGGGCCCCAGGTCATATCTGCTGACTTAGCACCGCCTATAAGATTTAAAGACCACTCTGTTTTCACCTGGAGGAACCGTCAGCTCACGCAGGATGGCAGGTGGTTTTCCAGGGCTCCACAGTGAGGTCTCCAGTTCATCTTTTGATGAGGGTGATGACGGGACAGTGGCCCTGAAAGCACATGGCTCTAGAGTGCTTAGGAGCCTGGTGACCTGCTGCTGTGACTTCCTTTCCAGAGCTGGAGCTCCAGGGGCTGAGGTTCCCCTTCCCTGGGCAGCCCCTTCCTCCTAATCCGGCTTTCCCTGTGAGGAAGAGCCTCCTGGCCTTAAGCCGCATCCTCAGCATCTTCTGCCGTGGCCCTTCCTCCAGCCGGGGACCCTGGCAGAATGCATGGGCAGGAGGAGGTGCCTTGGCCCCAGGACAGCCAGGTGGGCAGTGAATGGACGAAATCAGTCTGTGCAGGAGGGAAACACTAACCCTAACCCTAACCCTAACCCTAACCCTAACCCTAACCCTAACCCTAACACACTCTCAAAACATTTGATTCTAACTTAAAACACACAAGGGCACTCCTTTCCATGGCCCTACTACAGGATCTGGCCTGACCTGCCTTTCTGGCCTCTGCTCATACCACTACCTCCCTGATCTTTCAGTTCCTCAAACACACCAAGCTGGTTCCTACCCTCCAGCTCCCTCCCACTGACTCCTCCTCACTCTGAGGTCCTCCTCAGCTTATCAAAAAAAGATTCCCCCATTTTCTCATTTCAACCCTTTGTTCATTTCCTCCAAAATACTGTATTACAGTTAATGATTATTTTTTGGGTCTGTTTACCTGTTTGGGCTTC
Organism: Gorilla gorilla gorilla; assembly: GCF_029281585.2. Lineage (NCBI taxonomy): Eukaryota > Metazoa > Chordata > Mammalia > Primates > Hominidae > Gorilla > Gorilla gorilla. Next base: position 14,987,615 of record NC_073227.2, read on the forward strand.
GCCTCACCAGTGGTATGTAAGATCTTTAAGGGCAGGGTGCATGTGTGTTTCTTGCTTTCCAAAATATCCCTAGTGGGGGCCGGGTGTGGTGGCTAATGCCTATAATTCCAGCACTTTGGGAGGCTGAGGTGGGTGGATCACTTGAGGTCAGGGGTTCGAGACCAGCCTGGCCAATGTGGTGAAACCTCGTCTCTACTAAAAACACAAAAATTAGCTGGGCGTGGTGGTGTGCACCTGTAGTCCCATCTACTTGGGAGGCTGAGGCAGGAGAATTGCTTGAATCTGGGAGGCAGAGGTTGCAGTGAGCCGAGATTGCACCACTGCACTCCAGCCTGGGTGACGGAGTGAGACTGTCTTGAAAAAAACAAACAAAAAACTAAAGAAAACCCCCAAAATATCTCTAGTGGGTAGCACAGAGCCTGACACACAGTAGGTCTGCATGAATATTTGTTGAAGGAATGAAACAGTGCCTGGATGAGTGTATTGCAGCTCCTTCCAGGTAGGGCACAGCCATCCGGGAGCCAGCGTGACAGATGTGAGTGCTGTGGCCCTGGGATGCGATGACAACCCCTTCTCACTGGGGTGTACCCTGGATTGGGGTGGTGCGTGTAGAGTATATGGCATGCTGCTGGCACTTAGCAGGTGCTCTGTCAAGGTTAGTTGTTGTTACTTAAAAACTCTAGTCAAGTAAGCATGACATATACTGAGGTTTTGTGTTACTGTTATGGGCTGAATTATGTCCCCTCCAAAACTCACATGTTAAAGTCCTAACCCCCAGCACCTCAGAATGTGACTGTGTTTTGAGACAGGGTTTTCACAGAGGTACCTAAGGTTAAACTGGATCATTAAGGTGGGCCCTGATCCAATATGACTGTGTCCTTAAGAGGAGATTAGGACAGAGACACACACAGAAGGACAACTGTGTGAAGACACAGGGAGAAGACAGCCATCTGCAAGCCAGGAGAGAGGCCTCAGAAGAAACCAACCTGCTGACACCTTGATCTTGGACTTCCAGCTCCAGAACTGTGAGGAAATAGATTTCTTTTGTTTAAGTGGCACAGTCTGGGGCACTTTGTTATGGTGGCGCTAGAAATGAATACAGTTACCAAATTTAATTCTTCAAGCTCTCTCTAGCAGCAACGTATTTCCCCCATGTAAAAAAATGAGGATGCTGAGGCTCAGAGAGGTGAACTCATTTGCCGGAGTCACAGGGCTTGCTGGCGGGCGTTGGCACTGATAGTTGAACCCTGGTCCACTAGTGTGCCTCCAGAGATGGTGCAGGCCACGCTGTCTGCCTTGGTCTCACGCAAGTGGCGGCCAAGTCCGGAGGCACTTGTCTCCATTTCAGTGCCCTGCTATTGGCTGGTTAGAAAGTCAATATTTTATGGAGCCTCATCAACCTCCCAAGTCTTGGGTCTCAATTCCCGCTTTTGGTGTGAGCCTCTGAAGACTGGTTGAGTATTTGTGAGAAACAAAGCTTTGACTACTCAAGACCCTAGTTTAAAAAAAAAAAATTGCACCAATGTGCCATCTGGCTGCAGCGTCTCAGGGGCATGATTCGGTTTTTGCAAGAGGGAGTAGCTCTTCTTGAAACATTATGGGATTTCTTTCCTAAGTTGACTTCACTTACATTCTGCTCAGCACATGCAAAGCATTTGGTTATCGGGAGGCAGAATAAGATGACAACCCTATTATTGAAGGTAAGCAGACCTGGCCTGTTCACAAAGCCCTTTTTACATCTTGTTTCATTCTGTTACCAACAGGGTAACTGTGAAGTGGGTGGGCAGGAACTGTGACTTCTTTTCAAGTCTCAGAAGGTGTCAGCCCCCCAGGGAGGCTGGCCTCCGAGTGCCAGTGCAGGTGGCTCCCCCTCGGCATCCTATGCCACGTGCCCTCTCCTCGTCATTCTCAGCCCCCTCGCGTCTGGAGTCACCTCGCTGGTTTATCGTCTTGTGGTCCATCTGCCCGTGAGCATTCCAGCCAGGTCTGTGGGCTTTGTTTTCACGGCCGGCATTTTGGCTGCCAGCAGAGTGCCTGGTGCAAACCGGATGACACTCAGTATCTAGAGCTGCACTTCTGGGTAATCCACAAACACTTATCAAACACTTAGGTGTCACTTGGGGTGCTTGGAATTGCAAACATGAGGACAAACCCTCACTCCATTTGGGGCTTGCAGATTCAGCAAGAGTGGAAAAACCAGCTTTTTAAAATGGCAGCCTGGGAATCCCAGAAGTAGGAAGCACAAGCTTGTCTTTGGCAGGCCAGGCCAGCTTGCTGACCCGCACAGCCTTCAGGGGCCAGCCAGTGCGACCATGATTGAATTCACAGCCATGACCCCTTTGTGGCATTGGCTCCTGGGTCCAGATGGGAGCATCTGATTGGCCCCCACTGGTCATGTGCTAACCAGGAAGTGGTGTGTGATGGGCTGAGCCTAGGTCTCATACCTGCATGTGTTTTGGGGGAAACAGAGAGAAAGGTGTGGCCCCTCCACTTCTGTGGAGCACATCTAGAGAGGAGACACCCCAAATAGGAAGAAGGGTGCACACAAAGCACTGCTTCCTCCACGAAGCCCTCCTCAGGCACATCGAGGAGAACCAGCTGCCCAAGCTCTTGGCTGCAGCCCTTCTGAGTCCTGCCTGGTGGGTGGCATAGGAGGAGGCTTGGTAAGTAGATGATGGGACATCATCTACCACATCCCATCAGTAACATCCAACAAGTATGTGTGCCAGCACAGACCTGGGCCCTGGCATGTCCCAGCCATCATTCCACGTCAAATACTTATCTGTGCCGTCATCGTCGAGGTCTGGTTTCCAACTCTATGGCTCCATTGTCTCATGTTTAACCAGTCCTCTTATTGGGCATCAGCTTTTCCATTTTTGCTCTGTGAGAGGTTGTTGAGTTAGTTGGAGGACCAAACCCATAATTTCCTGGATGACAGTTCGTGTTCCGCAGATAGAGCTTAACCAACAGTGGTTCCCTTTCCAGACCTAAGCAGGTGGGAGTCAGAGATGAGCATAGAGAAAGGGTGAAGGGGTGCCTCTGGGTTCCCAAGGCAGGGACATAGCTGGGGGAGCTGCCTCCGGACTCGCAAGGCAGGGGTGTGGCAGACACTTTGCAGTAAAAGTACATCTGTCCTTGGGGCGAGAGGCCGCACATGCAGCCCCAGGTCCCTGGACCTGTGAGATCCTGGCTGCCTGCTGTTGATAGAATGGGACAGGTTGGGGGATGCTTTTGATTCATGTACGGTGAATGATCTTATTCTCACCTTTATCACTGGTGGCACATTCTGATGCAAGGAGACATTGGCAGTGGGACTGGGCAAGAAACAGGTCATTTGTCATGGCTGTGTGCCAGCCTCCTGTCGTTGCACAGCCTGTCCTTGGGAAGTCTTGCTCACCTGTCATGTGGAGTAGTTGTATGTGTGTGAGTGTGTGTGTGACAGAGAGAGACATACACATATGCACACACACGCAGAAGTGTCTGTACCTCTGAGAATATAGTTCTCCAGAGGATGCAGAAAAATTGGGGATTGCAGACTGTCGTGTGTTTAAATGTGTCCTTCTCTCAAGAATAATGTCCACTTGGAACCTCAGAATGTGACCTTATTTGGAAATAGGGTTCTCGTGTATGTCACTGGTTAAGATGAGGTCATATTGGATTCGAGTGGGCCGCAAGTCCAATGGCTGGTGTCCTTCCAAGGAGAGGACACACAGAGACACAGGGAGAGGAAGGCCGTGTGATGACAGAGGCAGAGATTGGGGTGATTTATCTACACACCAGAAGCCAGGAGGGAGTCAGGGAGCGGCTCCTCCCTCAGAGCTTCCAGAGGGAGCCAGGCCTGCCCACGCTGTGATGTCACACTCCTGGCCTCCAGAACTAGGAGAGAATAAAGTTCGATTGTTTTCCAGCTGTCTGTGTGTAGTAATGTGTTACAGCAGCCACTGGACACTGATACCCAGACACATCCGAGGCCCTAACATCCCAGAAGAGGAGTCCCTGATATTCCTCTTTTGCAAAATGAGGTGTGGGCTCAGAGCAAGTTCGATTTTCTGTGAAGGGCCTGATAGTAGATATTTTAGACTTTGCAGGCCGTGTAAATCTCTGTTGCATATTTTTCTTTTCTTTTTTTTCTTTTCTTTTCTCTTCTTTTCTTTTCTTTCTTTTTTTTTTTTTTTAGACAGAGTCTCACTCTGTCACCTAGGAGTGCAGTGGCAGTGGCACCATCTCAGCTCACTGCAACCACCGCCTCCCGGGTTCAAGCGATTCTCCTGCCTTAGCCTCCCGAGTAGCTGGGATTACAGGCACATGCCACCACGCTTGGCTAATTTTGTGTGTGTGTGTTTTTAGTAGAGATGGGGTTTCACCATGTTGGCCAGGCTGGTCTCGAACTCCCTACCTCAGGTGATCCGCCTGCCTCAGCCTCCCAAAGTGCTGGGATCTGTTACACATTTTTCTTTGTTTGTTTTGTTGTCATTTGTTTGTTGTTTGTTTCACAACCCTTTGAAAATGCAGAAAACATTCTTAGCTCTTGGGCTGGGTGTCACTGATTTTACCCTAGGGGAGCCCTCACCGCATGCAAAGCTGAGTGGGCACGGTTTCCTCCGCTGTCAACGGGAATATTGATGGTTTCCCTGAGTGAGGACCCAGGGGAAGCTCTGGGCTGGTGCCCGCCTCCTGTCTCTGTGCCCAGGCCTGCTGTCTGCTTCACACTTTACTCCCCAGAACCAGGCGTGGCACTTAGGACAGGGCAGGCCGCGCTCGGGGGAGATTTGCTTGAAGAATGAGGAATGTTTCTGGAAGCCTCTCTGACCACCCAGCAGGTAGGGGCAGGTCTTCCTCTGAGACCCAAGTCCTCTATGCTTCCCTCCATCCTAGCAGTGACTTCCATGACACACCATTGTCCCTTTGGGAGCACAGGACTCTGGCTGAGTCATCTCTGAAGTGAGGTGAACCCAGCACAGGGACTGATGGCTTGGGAAGAGCAGCTCAGCCTATGTGGGGGGTGTTGAGGGTGCCCAGGCCCAGGGGCGATTTGATCCCACCCTACCCTAGCACAGCCAGAATGCTGGGGCCGAGGTTCACCCGGGAGATGCAGGAGTTTAGAGAAGAGGAGAATGATGTTTAAGCGTGCGAGCTGGTGATAGGAGCATGGAGTTGGAGCTAGACCCAGTCTTGAATTCTGGCTTTGCTGCGTGGCAGCAGCTGTGTGGCCCTTGATGAGTGTCTTAACCTTGCTGGGCTTTAGCTTCCTCTCCAGGAGGGCATAGCAAGTCCTGCCTGTTAGGGCCGTCCTGAGGATGGGGTGACCAGAGCATGAGCAGCCGGGCGCCCAGGGCACCTGGGCAACAGCCCTGTGGGTAGGTGGCTCTGAATGGTTGAGCCCCACGTTTTAGTCAAGACCACTCTCCTTCCAGAGCAGTTCCTGTCCACTTGCCCACATCCTTCCTGTCCCAGCACCGTCTGTAGGTTGCTATGATCACCCCATTTTACAGATGAGGAAGCAGATGCCCAAAGAAGCAAGTGACTTCCCAAGGCGGCAAGGCAAGGTGAGGGGCAGAATGAGGACCCCAACCCAGTTCTCCCCACCCCCTCCTTCCCTTCCAGAGCCCCTGCCTGCTGGAGGCATTGTCCCAGCAGCAGAGGGTCAGGTCACATCTGCCAGAGCTAAGGGGAGTCTCCGTCATCTCAAATCATTGGGTCAAATGACAGAAATCTGCTGGGATGCTGCCGTTTGAGGCTCGGCGACGTCTCTGAGCCTTTCCTGATGGCTGCTCTGGGTGTCTGGAATGAGCTGTGGACGAGGGCCGTCCTCTGAGTGACCATGCCCCCAACGCAGCCGAGGTTCCCCTCTGCCTGGCTCAGTGTGGGTTCTGAGAAAGCCTGCCTGCCCTCACTGGAGGCACCTCTGACTCACTGCTGCAAGGATGTGGCCATGGACTGGGGTCCCCGGGGGCCCCCGAAAGCCTCAGCAGGAGAACATGTTTATCCAGAAGCCTGGGCAACACCCAGAGGGTCCTGGCATGGGTGTGCCAGGCAGACTGGGCGTGGAAACATGCCCCGTGATGTTGTCTTTGGGATCCTGGGAGCCTGAGGCTTGTTCTCAGCGTGTAGGGCAGGGGCTGGGTGCCACCCAAGGGGGGCAAACTGAGGTCACAGAGAGGGAGGCAGAACCCCCAGAAAAGGTGATTCTTCTCATTGGAAGATTCCCAAGGCCCAAGGCCTGGGTCAGCAGACAGTGGAACAGGGGTAATGGTCATGTCCTTAATTCATGTAACCCGGAGGTGGGTCCCTGTGAAAATCCCATGGATGGGGCCTGGTGATGGCTACACTTATATTCTCAGAAGCAGCATTACCACCTGGACCCTTCCCTTTTCTCTTACTCCCTCCTCCTTGTGGGGTCTGCAAGGGGGTCTGGTAAATGGCATCCCCCTCCCCGCCCAGGGGCTGGACCCATGGAGCATAAGCCAAAAGGCGCAGCAAAGAGAGAGACGGAACCTCACTGCCACTGCCCAGCTGCCGGTGCTGCAGGACCTGGCTTAGGTTCAGGGGCCCGGTGGGCTTCCCCAGTGCTGGACCCCGGCAGGCAGGCGTGGAGGGAGCAGGCAGGCATGGAGGGAGCAGGGGGGAGTGGAGCAGAGTACAGTGGTCCCTGGCTGTTCTCCCCCAGGAAGAGAGGAGAGGCGGGGCTGGACTCTTTCCCATCTCCCTCCCCAGTACTCCAGAGTCAGTCAGTCTTCCCCCGACAGGGGGCAGGGAGAGAGGCCAGGAGCCTTCCCCTGGGGCACACACAGGGAGCCCAGCAGGCTTGGAAGAAGTGTCTCCCTCCTCCTCCAGCCCTGCCAGATGGTCCCAGCCCTCCTTCAGGGTTCCCGAAGTGGAAGGGTCTGGACTCAGAGCCCAGTGCTGCTGCTTGGCATCTGTGGTCCCGGGCTGGAGGGCGTGTTGGCAGCTCATGCCTGGCCAGCGCATCGGGGTGGCTGCAGCAGAGGATGGGGGAGGGGAGCAGGGACAAGAGGAGCCTGCAGGCTGCTGGGTGCAGCCAGGGATTCTGCTTCACCCCGGGGGGTCACAGCTGCTTTCTGTTGGGAAAGCTCCCACTGGAGGTATGGGGTAGGCAGTGCTGGAGACCCTGGTGGCAAGTGCTGAGCTGGGGCACAGGTGAGGATCAGGAGGAGCTGGGAGGGACATCCACAGGTTGTGCTGATGGACTGCCTCTGAGTATTTTCACGGGATCGTGGAAAGAGGCTTTGAGTCAGACCTGGGTTCTAATCCTGGCTCCTACTCTTGGTAGCAGTGTGACTTTATGTGACCTTTCTGAACCTCAGTTTTCTCTGTTGTAAAATGGGGAAAACCACACATCGTGGGGGCGGTTGTGTACACCTAAGGAAGCCACGCCAGGGCTGGGCACATGGGTAGCCGATTGTCATATCCTTGTTATGGAAGGTGAGGGAGGGAGGAGCGTTGAGCTGACTCCAGCTTTCTGGTTAGGCTGGTGGGCAGAGGTAGTAGAGGAGTAGGTTGTTTTTGGAAAATGGTGGACTTAGTCTTAGACATGTTGTGTTTAAATTGCTCATGAGAAATCCAAATAGAAAGACCCAGGGTGACGGCAGGGACTGCTAGGAACTTGGGATAAAAAATTGGTCCTGGGGTGCTGGTCACTGATCCTGTGGATAAAGGAGTTGGGGTGCTCTGTTTGGGCCCAGCTGGCAGAGTTGGACCAGTTGAGAGAAACGCCTAGGAGGAAGGTTTAGAAGAAGAATGCTTTCACCATCAGAGCTATCTTAATAGCTGTGTAATGTGGTAGTGAGCTCCCCATCGTAGGAGGTATGTGAGTCATGGCTGGAGGACTACTTGGAGGTCTGTTGTAGAAGGATTCAGACACCAGAGAGGGTTGGACTGGATGACCTTCAGTTCCCCTCCTGGGTGACCACAGCTCTTCAAAGCCCCTCACTGCTGCCCGCTTCTGCAGGATTCAGGGTTGAATGTCAGAAGTCTGCTGGAATGCTGTCGATTGAGGCACGGTGACTTGGCCAAGCCTTTTCTGGTGGCTGCTCTGGTATCTGGAATAAGCTATGGGTGAGGGCCGTCCTCTGAGTGACTGTGCCCTCCTCACAGCTGAGGTTCCCCTCGGCCTGGATCAGTGTGGGTTCTGAGAAAGCCTGCTTGCCCTACTGGAGGCACCTGGAGGTGGTTTTCAAAGTGTCACTGTCACCGTGACCCAGACATGCTTGAGCCCCAGGCTGGGAAAGCTTTTTTTCCTTTGCTTTAAAAAAGCAGAAACAGTGAAGCAAGCATAAATTTGCCTTTGAAATAAGAGGCTGAATGTCTGCCAAATGCAAATGGATTGAAACGGCCGGTGGTCTGACCTTGGGATGTTCCATTGGTAGTTTCAGAGGGGCTCTGAGCCCCCAGGCCAGCTGTAACAGTGGACATGCTGGCGCTGGCCAGTTTGATCCCTTTGAAAGCCCCCCGATATTCACCTCCAAGAGAGAAGGCCCCGGCAGGTCCTCCAGCATGCGGACGAGGCGCATGCACTGTGAGGCAGCGGCTCTGTGGGAGGACGGGGCCTTTTGTCCACTGTCCTGGCATTCCATGGCCCTGTGCCCCCAGATATCCGCACCTGTTCCTGACACCATCCCTTCCTGTCATGTGAGCGAGATGCTCTTCTGTGGACCCTGGGTTCCTATGGTCACTGGGAGGGTGACCCTGAGTTCACAGAGAAAGGGGAGCAGGCTGTTCAGGAAAACTGAGCACATGTGGTGAGCATCCACAGGCGGCTAGGGATGGAAGGCTTTTCATCCGGGCTTTCAGATGAGGCCCCTGAGGCTCAGAGGGGTTAGGCAATTGGCCTGAGGTTGCACAGCCGGGAAGGAGTGATGGCGTAGCGATTCCCATTGGGCTCTCCCACCCCGTGTTCCTCCCTCCATCCAGCCCAGGGCCTTGTGGATACATTAGGAGCCCAATAAGAGTTCCCCTCCCTTCCCCCTTGCTTCTCTGAGCCTCGGTTTCCCCACCCATATACCAGGAGGAACCCCCTGCCCATCTCGTAGGGCTCTTTGACACGGTGAAATGAGATCCAGATACTGGCTGTCTGTGTCAACTGTAAAGTGCTGTCCTGAGTGACCAGTTGTTGTTGGTGCCTGTAGCCATCCTTGAGGCTAAAAGAGACTGCTGCTTGCCTGATGCTCCTCCCGCCAGCCTCCTGCTTTCTGCTTGACTTCCTTCGCCCCAGCAATGAACCCTGGAGCCACCTGCAAATGGGAAAGCTCTTTTGTTAGTTTCCACAGAATGCCCACCGTGCACATGATCAGAGAGTTTGCGAGCCTGGCTCAGGTCAGTGGAACTGGTTCTTTTCGTACATGTAGGAAGTAATGCAGGGTGCTGCCGAATAAATCCACTGCCTGCCTGGCCTCTGATGAACTTACCAGCTCACGCCAGTTCTAGCTCCAGCCAGTTCTAGCTCCAGCCAGGAGGAGGAAAAAGGCATAGTAGGCCGTATTTTGTTTCTTTCAATGTTTATTTACCTGTACACACACACACACACACACACACACACACACACTTGCACAGACACACACACACATACACAGGCAAAACTTATGTTACTGTCGCATGCATAATTCTCTAGATTTGGGCCACATAGATCTGGTTTTGGCCATTGACTGGCAACATGGCAGTAGCCAACTGCAGAGCCACCAGGGAGCAGCCTCATTCTGATTGAGTATAACGAAGACGCTGATGGGAAAGAGAGACATGGGTGAGCAGGGGCTGTGGGGCATCATGAGAGTTGGGAGGGTCCCCGTCGTGGAGCTGGCCAGCCCTGAGTGGGAGCCCCGGCACAGTCCTCTGCTAGCTGTGGCCTCTGGCCAGTCTCCACTTCTCAGAGTCTCAGTGACCCCAGCTGCCACCACCAGGATTGTTGGGGTGTCCAAGAATGAAAATAGGGGTCATCCCTGGCCCTCAGGGGATATGTGGGCTTTCCCCTCATCATGAATGGAACAGGTGCGTGCTGTGGTGCAGGCTGAGAGGCGGCAGGGTGTTCCCTCCCAGCAGGGTCGGGTCTTGCTCTGATAACTGCACCAGGACAAATATCCCCAGCCTCTGGGATGCACACCCACCAGCATCTGCCCCGCAGGTTTAATTACCGGCTGAGATGGGTTGTGTTGGGCTCACTAAGTGTGCTCCATAAGTGATGAAATTGGGCAAGCTCTCACCTCTGGAGGCTCTGACCCCGAGTAGCTTTGACCCTGAGTAGCTGAAGGAACAGGCAGTTCAGCCTCTGCTTATGGGCTGTGTGTGCACACATGCATGAGTGTGAGAGTGTGTCAGTGCGTATCCTGTGAATATGTGTGCAGGTAAGTGTCCATGCATATGTGTAAGTACATGACAATGTGTGTGCGAGTACATGACTGTGTGTTTGTATGTACAACTGTGTGTGCACATGTATGTCCGAGCAAATTGGCATGTGTGTGAATGTGAGTGTGAGAGTGTGTGATTTCATGACTGTACATGTTCACTCTGTTTATTCTCGGGGGAAATAGCAGGCAATCTGTAAGAAAACGACTGTGTAAGTTTCATGGGTGGAGGCTTATGATACTGTTAGAGTCTATCTTAGTCTGTTGGTGCTGCCATAACAAAGATGCCATAGACTGGGTGGTTCACAAACAACAGAAACATTTCTAACAGTTCTAGAGCTGGGAAGTCCAAGATGAAGGTGCCAGCAGTTTCAGTGTCTGTTGAAGGCCCTATGCCTGGTTCACAGGTGGCGACTTCCTGTTGTGTCCTCACATGGGGGAAGGGGCAAGGGAGCTTTTGTAGGCCCTTCTTCTAAGGGCACTAATCCCATTCATGGGGGCTCCACCCTCATGATCTCATGACCTCCCAAAGGCCCCACCTCCTAACACCATTATCTTGGGGTTAGGGTTTCAACATGTGAATTTGAGGGGACACAGCCATTCCATCTGTGACCGTCCTCAATCAGCCTTCTCCCTGCAGGGCTGCAAATGAGGGTGCTGCCGGATTCATAAGAGAAGATACATTGTAACATCCACAGCACACAGGCACTAGGTTGGGAGCCTTTTCCAGCACTCAGATCAGGGTTCAAACCCTAACTGTGCCCTTCAGGAGCTGTGTGACTTGGGCATTCCTTCATTTTTTATTCAAGCACACAGCTGGCATCTACATGCCTGCTATGTGTCAGGGAGATAGAAATAGAGGGGTGAGCCCCTGTGATATTAGGCAGGCAGCTTTCCCTTCCAGGGTCTCATTTTTCTCACTGGTGAAATGAGGGCAGGGGCTCCTCCCCTGGGGTTACTTTGAGGGGTCAGTAAGGTGAACAGTTACAGTCTCTTGCACAGCCCCTGAACGTTGTTTAGAAGTCAATACTCTGTTTCATCCCATCAGCTTCCTCTTCCCTTGTTTTGACTGGCAAATAGTCATCACCTTCTGAAGTCATTAAGAGAAGGTCTTTTTAAACTATTATGATGCCATCAAAACTGACTTTTGATCCAAAATATCTTTTAAACAAGCTGACCATTCAGTGAGGATTTGCCAGGCTCCTGTGTGATCCATCCTTTTGGGGCCAGGGTCTGTGGGGCCCAGAGCTGGACATCATGGAACTAGCTCTGAGGAGCTCATGTTCAGGTGGGACACAGTCTCCTGGAATCACAGTTCTAAGCACTTTCCAACTATTAACTCATTTAATCGTTAATTACTACCATTTCCCAGATGATGCACCAGGGATGTTAAGTAACCAAGGAATATGGCAGGGCCACTGGGATAGTGAGCTGTTAGAAAAGTCAGGGTGGAGGCTGGGTGCGGTGGCTCATGCCTATAATCCCAGCACTTTGGGAGGCCGAGGTGGGTGGATCACGAGGTCAGGAGATCGAGACCATCCTGGCTAACACGGTGAAACCCCGTCTCTACTAAAAATACAAAAAAGTAGCCAGGTATGGTGGCGGGCACCTGTAGTCCCAGCTACTCAGGAGGCTAAGGCAGGAGAATGGCGTGAACCCAGGAGGCGGAGCTTGCAGTGAGCTGAGATTGCGCCACTGCACTCCAGCCTGGGCCATAGAGCAAGACTCCCTCTCCAAAAAAAAAAAAAAAAAAAGAAAAGTCAGGGTGGAGTACAGACACAAATTAGAGAACTTAAGAGGCACCAACAAGAGTATGGGCAGTATAGGGAGAAAGGGAATTAGCACGGAGCAGGGGCTTCCTAGGGAGGAATGATGGGAGGAGACACCTTCCTGCTGCTCCTGCTGTGTGCCAGCCTGGGCTGGGAGCGTCACGCCATCAGCTCCAGTATTCATTCCAGCCCTGTGAGGCTGGCAGCAGGGTCCTCCTAGTGGGGCTGAAAGGTGCAATGGTGAGGAGGAGGATTGCAGAGGCTGGAGTCCTGGCCCCACCACTTACTGGCTGTGTGACTGTGGGCACGTAACTCACCCTCTCTGGCCCTCCATTTATTCATCATTAAAATGGGATTAGGGGCCAGGTACTGGTGGCTCACACCTGTAATCCAAGCACTTTGGGAGGCTGAGGTGGGTAGATCACTTGAGCTCAGGAGTTCAAGACCAGCCTAGGCAACATGGCGAGACTCCATCTCTACAAAAAATACAAAAATTAGCCAGGTGTGGTGGCATGCGCCTGTAGTCCCAGCTACTTGGCGGGGCTGAGGTGGGAGGATTGCTTGAACCTGGGAGGGTTGAGGCTGCAGTGAGCAGAGATCGCACCACCGCACTTCATCCTGGGTGACAGAGTGAGACTCTGTCTCAAAAATAAATAAATAAATAAATAAGTAAGCAAATAAAACAGGGGGATTAGCAGTCCCTACTCCATAGGGCTGTTGTGAGGATCTAGTGAGATCAATGTTCATGAAGGACTTTGGTGCTGCACACATGTTTCTGAGAAAGGGTGACCTGGCCAGGCTCACTGGGGTGGTAAGTGGCAGGGATGGGCTTCTCCACGTCTCCCCTGTGATATTAGGCAGGTGTACGCGGTTGCTTCACGTCCAACCACACCCCCTCACACACCTGCAGACCAGCCAGCATGGCACACCAGACACATTTCTGCTGCACCTTTCCCCACACAGTACCTACCACCTGGCATGCCTCTCTGCCCATCCCCATCTTTTTGATATTTTACCTTCCACCTAAATCCGAACTGAAATCCCAGACCTCACTAGCTGGTGGGTGCATGGGGTCTCTGCTCTGCCACTCCTGGAGCTGCTCCTAGTGCATGCCCCAGTTACCACTCGTGGTCACCACCCCCCAGTCAGGGGTCGAGAGTCCCCTTTGTCCATGATGGGTGACGAGGGCATACCCGGAACAGAGGGCTAATTAAATCACACGCTGAGGTTTGTAGAACATGGGACGCTTCATTAGGCTCTGTGTGAACAAGCGTGCCCAGCCTGCTCCTAGTACCCCAGCAGACTTGAGCCTGGTATAATCACAGCTCACACTCAGCTTCATCAGCTCGCTGAGGCTGTGGGGAGGGTTCACACCTTTGGGCTCTAAAGAGAGTGGGCCTGAGGTGTGGGATCCTGCTTCTGAGCAGGGGTGTCTGCCCCGAGCCAGCTTGCCCAGTGGTGTGGAGCTGGAGCCCCCTCTGCTTAAGTAAAGGCCTCTGAGGGACACATGTCATGCAGATGATGACACCAGACTGGCTCCTCACTTTAAACTCTACTTCCTGAGAGCAGAAGGCAGGGAAGGCCTCAGTTGGAGGTGAAAATGGAACTTTCATCCACCAGATGTTAGATAAAAGATAGGAAGGGTGTTCCAGGCAGAGGGGAAAGTCTGGGCAAAGGCTTGGAGGATAAAAGGGCACCGCATGTTTGGGGAGCGGGGCATGTTCCCTGGGGCCAGAGACCTGAGTTCTCCTCTTGGCTCTATCCCCAGCTCCACCCATGACTTGGGGTGAGTCCTGAACCCTGACCAACCTTAGTGTCTCCAGGGCTGGGATATGGGGGGGTGGCAGCCTCTGATCTGTGGTCACAGGGAGTCTCAGCTGTGGTGCTCCTGTGCCTCCCTCTTGCTACTCTCTGGCCAGTGACGATGGCACTTTACTCTCCTGCAGAGACCTGTCCCCAGTGCCTGCCTCCTCCAGTCCTCTTCCTCATGGTCTGGCTGCTCTGGGCACATCTCAGGGCAGCCCCAGAAGGTGGGCTGAGCTGTTATTTGGGGCGTGGCATTCTCGGTTCCTCCGCTCCATGCTGGTGGGCCTGGTGCCTGGCACCACTGGCCCGTCTTCCAGGAAGCTCACCGACACCATCCTGGATGGGCCTTGTTTTCTCTCTGGCCTGGGAGTCAGCTGCACTCTCGCAGGTCCTAGGCCAAGGTGACCTGCTTGTTTCATTCTTGTCTTTCTCCTTTGCTTTATGGTATATTTTTAAGCATAAGATATATTTATTTTTAAAATAAAAGTTCATTATAAAATGATGCCTTAGTTACCTTCCTGCAATATAACAATTATTTGGTTGTATAGTTCCTGTTCTCTGTATTTTGTGTAATAAAATGGACCCAATGGGTGCTGCACAATGCTGGGTGCCACAGGGGACACACACTGCTGTTTTCTCCTGGATTTTTAAAATTTTAATTCCAGCATGGTCCTTTTATATGCGCTTTCACTCTAGCTGTTTGCCTACATCTCCACAGTTTTGATTGTCCAGGGTGGTGAATAAAATGCAACACTTGGCATCTTTTAATGTTTAAAAAAATCAACAAGTATTTTATTTAAAATAAAATGTGAATATCTGTAATCCTAAAAAAAAAAAAAAAAAGCCACAGGATCCTTGAGAGGCCCTCTGAGACAGTGACACCCCTGACCAGCTCCAGCCTCCTGTCCACTCCCCAGGCTCCATTCTCTCTACCCACTGCCTCTGCATCCTCCGCCCTTGGAGTCTCAGGGTGCCCCACAGATCACCTGTGGCCCAAGTGCTCAGGGACTTGTTTAAAATTCAGATTCCCAGGCCCCGCCCAGGCTTGCAGGCAGCCAGGGCCAAGGAATCCAAATACTAATCAAGCCCACTGTAATTGCCCTGCATCTGAGGTCTGAAATCACTCGCCTGCTCTGGATTATCTGTGCTCCAGGGTGGCCTCAGTTTACACAATCCTACCTCCCCATTGAATCCTTACTGCTCACGATGGCCCAGGTTCCCACCCATCCTGGGAGAGAAAGATGATTGGCTCAGTTCTCTGGGAGGCCTGGTGATTGGCTGCCTCTAGGAGGGTGTGGCTACCCCTTGATCCAATCAGTGGAGGGCAGCATGGGGGTGTGATCATGCAGTGAAGAACCTGTACTGGGGGGAGTTAGGCGCCAGGGAAGGGGAGGAGGAGAAACCAGTTCTACTGTTAGTATCAGCTCATCTAACATTTGGCCCCTGGTGGGGGTTTTTGCATCCTTTTGGGGGTCTAGGTCTCTTCTGCCATTTTGTTGGCACTTTAATTTCTTGTTAACCAACCCAAGAGCACATACAACTTAATTTTTAAATTCCCAATAATTTCCAGCATCCTCTAAGTTAGTGCTGGGCGACAGAAATGTAACGGAAGCTGTATGTGTAGTTTTAAAACTTCTGATAGCCACGTTATGCACGTAAAAAGAAACAGGTGAAATTAATTGTAATAATTTGTATATCCAAAATAGTATAAACTGTAATCAATCTAAAGTAATTGAGACATTTTACATTCTGTTTTTCATATTAAATCTTTACAATTCGGTGTGTATTTTATGCTTACCATACATCCCAGCTCAGACTAGCCACATTTCAAGGGTTCATTAGCCACCCATGGCTGGTGGTCCCTGTAGTGGACGGCGCAGCACTAAATGATGGCTTTACTTTGTATCCTTGGGGAAGTATGTATTTTTGAATCCATTTTCCCCACTTTTGAATAGTTTAAGAACTTCCCAGTCCATTTGTCTAAGGGTATTTGACTTCTAAATGTTGGGTTTCTTGGCCGGGCTCGGTGGCTCACACCTGTAATCCCAGCCTTTGGGAGGCTGAGGTACGCGGATCACTTGAGGTCAGGAGTTTGAGACCAGCCTGGCCAACATGGTGAAACCCCGTCTCTACTAAAAATGCAAAAAAAAAATTAGCCGGGTGTGGTGGCGGGTGCCTGTTGTCCCAGCTACTTGGGAGGCTGAAGCAGGAGAATCGCTTGAACCCGGCAGGTGAGGTTGCAGTGAGCTGAGATCGTGCCACCGCACTCCAGCCTGGGCAGCAGAGTGAGACTCCATGTGAAAAACAAACAAACAAAAAAACCAGTTGGGTTTCTAGCAATAAATGCTCATAAAATCTGCTGGAGTTTTGGAGGAGTAGTCCATTCATCCTGACTTGTTGTGTCCTGTTTCTGCTGGGTCATTGTTGACTTCCCCCACTTGCCTCACACTTTTAAGGCCATGTAGCACACCATCAACATTCATCTCTGATTAAGGAGCTTGTTTCTTGTAGTGGCTGCCATAACATATTATCACACGTTTGGTTGTTTAAACAGCAGAAACTTACGCTCTTCCTGTTCTACAGTCCAGAAGTCCAAAATCATGGTGTCCATAGGCTTACGTTCCCTCTGTAGCCTGCAGGGGTGGATCCTTCCTTCTCTAGAGGCTGCCAGCATCTCTTGGCTTTATGGCCACATTACTCTAAGTTCTGCTTCGGTTTTTACATCACCTCCTCCTCTTTCCCCCATGTCTTCTCCTCTGTGTGTCTCTTATAAAGCCACTTGCCACTGCATTTAGGGCTTACTCAGATAATTCAGAATGATCTTCTCATCTCAGAATCCTTAATTATGTCTTCAAAGACCCTTTTTCCAAATAAGGTTACATTCACAAGTTCCAGGGATTAGAGTGTGGACATATCTTTTGTTTTTTTTTATTTTATTTAATGTATTTATTTATTTTTGAGACAGAGTTTTGCCCTGTTTCCCTGGCTGGAGTGCAGTGGTGCGATCTCGGCTCACTGCAGCCTCCGCCTCCCAGGTTCAATGGATTCTCCTGCCTCAGCCTCCCGAGTAGCTGAGATTACAGGTGCGTGCCACCATACCCAGCTATTTTTTTTTTTTTTTGGCTTTTTCTTTAGTAGAGACAGGGTTTTCATCCAACAGATGTTAGATAAAATGTTGCCCAGGCTGGTCTCGAACTCCTGGGCTCAAGCGATCCACCCGCATTGGGCTCCCAAAGTGCTGGGATTACAGGCGTGAGCCCTGCACCCTGCCAAGAGTGTGTACATATCTTTTGTGGGGCACCATTCAACCCATTGCAGTGAGGTGTCAGTGTTTGGACAGGAAGAAGCAGCAAAGAAGACAAATCAGCACTTTATTTTTCTAAGCTTTGAAATTCTTAAAATGATAGTGGGTTATGAAAGACCAACTTCCCCATGGAAGGTGCTGGTCCACATTGGCTGGGGTTTAGATCCCTTTGGCTGGGGTTTAGATCCCTTTGGAGGGGAGTCAATTTGAAGAAGAAGCACATCAGACGCATTCAGGAAGGCAAACCCAAAGACAGCAGAAAGGCAAGAATGTCTCAAATTGTTCAAAAATAAATACGTTAGTTCTTGTAACGTGCTCCGAATAGGGTGAGGCTCAACACGAGCACTTAATAAATGCTCAGTTTAATTGTGGTAATTGTAATTCTCATTGGTATATATTTATGTCCCTGTCCTATACCTCTGTTATTAATGAGACTGATAATAGGTAAGTGAAGGGAAAAAGAGACCCCCCTGCTGCCAGGAAACAAAACAAAGAATTGAGCCAAATGCCAAATCCATAAGTCACCAAAATGGGTTTTGATGACAAAACCTTTCTTTCTGGACTCCCCCTGCCCCTCCGCGAAGCCGTTCCCCATGGCCACGCTTGTCCGTGGCTGGCTTTATAGGCCCATCCTTCTTTTATATGATCATCAAGATGGCACTAATTTGGGTTTGCAAATGAGGTTTTCGTGATGTTGTCGTGTCAGCATCTGGATTCAAGAGGGGCTGCTTCCCAGACCCTGACCCTCCCCTGTGGCCCGGGAGCAGGCCCAGCCCCTCCCTCCATCTAATCACTCCCCAGGAACCTGGGGGATTTGCTAATGGGCCCAGGAAGCCATAAAGAGTAATGAAAGTGCTGTGTGACTGCTCTGCACGGGGTTGCCCTTGGGGTCCCTTCCTCATAATTAAATTGGGAATCCTCCTTCTGCCTTTGAGCTGGAAGAGAGGGTTTTATCCTCCCTGTGGTCTGTTCATCCCTTCTTCCCCCCATTCATTTGTTCAGCACTTATTATCCAGTTATTTGTTTATGAAGCCGCAGTTGAATGCCTGCTGAGAGCCGGTTTAGGGCACTGAGCTTCCTGTTCTCAACAGGCAGAGGTGGGGGCAGCCAGGCTGCTGTGGGAAGAGCAGAGTGGCTGTGGAGCCGCCCTGAGCCAGCTCTGCTGTGCGGGAGTTCTGCGACCTGGGGAACCCGCTCGCTTGGCTTCCTCATCTGTAAAACGGGGAGACTAATATAATAGCAGCTACCTTCCAGGGGGGCTGTGAGAATTAAAGGGGATGATGGATATAAACTCCCACACACTGTCGGGCACAGGGCGGTAATAGCAGCCCTCAGTCTCATGTCCCACTTACTTTGTGCCCGACACACTTCTGAGCATCTTATGTCTATTCACTCATTTAATTTGCCCAGTAACTCTAGGAAGGAGGTCACGTCCATGGTTCTTATTTTGCTGATGAGGCAGTTGAGGTAGGCAGAGGTGCGGTACCTTGCTCAAGATGGCACAGTGGAAGGACACGGGGCCGGGCGGACCTGACCGCAGTTGGCCCTCCGTTGCCTGCCTCTTAGCACGCATGCAGCCCCCTCGCCTGCTCTGCCTGTTGTGTCTCAGAATCTCCGCTGCCATTTGCGGGCGCCCTGAATCCACCTCGCTTTTCCATGCCTCCCTGCTTTTGTGCTTGGTGCAGACCCCTGCTTCCTCATGGGCACCTGCCTCCTTAGAACCCCCCTTGGAGTCTGTTAACTACAGCTTCCTGGGCCCCACGCCAGGGTCCCTCTGCAACTCAGAATTTCTAGGGCCCATGATTTCCTACAGGCCCCTCAGGTGATTGCTTTCTCAGTAAGCAACCTAGGGCCGTCCCTCCAAACCTTTAGAGTGACAAGCGTGCTACCTGGGTGCTTCATAACTGATGTTGCAAATGTTCAACCAAGTGTAGGAAGTGAACACACTTTGTATCTGCAAAGTGCTGTGCATACAAGCGAGGTCAGGAGCAGCTGGCCCCCGTCCCCAAGGGTTTCCATGCCTCTGGCGAGATAGGGTAGGAGTATCTGCAAGTAGCTGCCTTCTTGGCCGTGGAAGAACAAGTTCAACAGGGCGCCTCTGTGTACCTGCCCCTTGCTGTGTACAAGGACCTTGCACTTCAGGGACATCAAGGCAACTTCAGCCGGGCTTTGGGGAACTTGTGTATGGGAGGGGGGGACCTCTAAGGACCTTTCCTGTCCCAAAGAGCTCCCCAGAAGCCTGTTGCAGTGCCCAGCACCCCAGCCTCATGGTTAAGGTAGGCAGTCCCCAGGAGTCCCCTTCCTGGGACATCAGCTCTCCTGGTGGGAACAAATGCTGAGCACCTCAGCATGAGATGGGTACAGTCAGGGACTCCACAGGCAGGTCATGTCACAGACAAGGTCACACAGCTAGGTGGTGGCAGGTTGGAGACAGAGGGCAGTCCCCTGACTCCCATCCCAGTGCTCTTTTCTCCCATGACAGTGACGGGTGAAATGGCACAGTGTATCCCTGTCAGGCAGGAGGGGGTTTGTTGTGCTTTTTTTTTTTTTTTTTTTTTGAGGCGGAGTTTCACTCTGTCACCCAGGCTGGAGTGCAGTGGCGCAATCTCTGCACACTGCAACCTCCGCCTCCCGGGTTCAAGCAATTCTCCTGCCTCAGCCTCCTGAGTAGCTGGGATTACAGGCACCCACCACCATGCCCAGCTAACTTTTGTATTTTTAGTAGAGGCGGGGTTTCACCATGTTGGACAGGCTGGTCTTGAACTCCTGACCTCAAATGATCCCCCTGCCTCGTCCTCCCAGGTTGTATTTTTAATCCTCCACAACTAAATACTCATGTCAGTGGAAAGGTCCCAAGCTCTTTAAAGACAGCCTCAGCCAGCGTGCTCCCAGGGGAGGCCAGGGAAGGCTTTGGGAAGCCTCCGTGGGGGTGGGGACCTCCTGCAGCCCCTGGCGCGCAGCCTCACCCCGCTGTAAACAGAGCTGGGATTGAAGTGCGATTTCGGTTTATTTTTCTTTTTTTCTAATCAAATAAAAACACCTAGGGGGCGGGAAGCGAGGAGGAAGAGGCCAGAGAGTAATTCTTGTTGCCAAACCAGTTCCTAAGGGGCTCCACTCCGTTCCCAGCATTTCTGTCTCTGAGGCTCCAACCTCTGAGATGATCAATCCTCCCATTTCAGCCAGATGAGAATTGCTGTGGGCCCTGCCTTTTCTTAATATTTTGCATGACAGCGACAGCCCGGCCAGCGGCAGTAATCTTCCACCCACGTGGGGAGGCACCCACTGTCCTGCCGTGTGCATAATTGAAGTCTTCAGACTGCTCAGTGGTTCTAATTAGCCCAAAGTGGCCCCTTCTGGCCTCAGTGGAAATTACGGCCCTCCTGCCGCCTGGTCTTACTAGCTGGTCTTTGAAGGTGTGAGTGAGCCAAGAGACGTGCAGAGCCTAGCACTCCCTCTGCTGCATTGGTCTTTCTTGGCAGGTCTTCATGGCTTTGCAGAGGGCGGGCAGTTGAGGCCTCTGTCTGCCCTTGAGGTCCTGCCTCCCTTCTCTCTGCCACCACTCTCCACGGGACAGGTGCTCCAGCTGGGCGCATGCATGCCCCTCTCACCTGAATGCCTCCCACTAGCAGTGTCTCTGCTCTTTCTGACCCTTCAGGTTATGCAGTGCCTCCTCCTCCAGGAAGTCATCCCTGATCCC
Source organism: Gorilla gorilla gorilla (assembly GCF_029281585.2). Taxonomy (NCBI): domain Eukaryota; kingdom Metazoa; phylum Chordata; class Mammalia; order Primates; family Hominidae; genus Gorilla; species Gorilla gorilla. The sequence goes on from NC_073227.2 coordinate 15,008,546, forward strand.
CAGGCTGGGCCCTCAGAATCCCCATGTCTCCCTCCATCGCAGCCCTGGCCATGCCATGTGGTGCTTGTTTACATCCATGACTGCCCCATGAGACTGGGAGCCCCTAGGGGGCAGAAGCCGCTCCATGTCCCACCTACTCCTGGCCTAGCACGGTCTCATAGGACATGTCTACAGAAATGGAGGGCGTGAGGGTGGGAGGAAGGAAGGAAGGCAAGAAGGAAAGAAGGAAGGAGAAGGAAAAAGGAGAAGAGAGAAAAGAGGGAGGGTGGGCAGGTAGCACCATGCCCATTTTGCAGGTGAGAACACTGAGGAGACATAACCAGGAAGTGGCAGGGCCAAGCACACCCTTGGCAGCTCATTATACTCTCCCTTCAGCCTAGCAAAGCTGCTGTTCGATTTGGGGAAATGGGGCCGCTTGTATGAAGAGCCGCAGGCAAAGCGGAAAGTGCCGAGGGCTGGAAGTCAGGTGGGTTTGGGTGCACAGCCTACCTGTGTACCTGTGGGCACCACTTACCTGCTCTGTGACCCTGGGCAGGGCACCTTTGCCTTCGAAACTTGAAGATCAAAGTCGTCCAGGTGGATTTGAAGCGATGAACAGCAACAGCGCATGCTCTTCCCAAACAGTATTCTTCTTATCCTCACTGAAGCCCCAGAAGGTAGTTGATCCTTACCACATCATTAACCTCAATGCGCAGATGAGGATGCCAAAGCACAGAGAGGTTGAGCAACTGGCCCAAAGTCACACGGTGCGTGAGTGACAGAGCCAGGATTTGTGCCTGGGTTCTTGGCTCTGATATTAGTGCCATTGACTCCACTCTGTTGTGTGAGGTATGAAGGCATCCAGTACAGTGTCCGGCATCGGCAGGTAGCTTCCATGGCAGATACCCCCCCTCTCCCACCAGACTCTGCCCTTTGAGCGGCAGGAAGATAAATAGCGCTGTTCTCCAGTGTCACTTGTGACTTTCCTCTGTGAGTTCATTGTCAGGGTACTCCTGAGCTGAGCTGTGGCCACCACTCATTGGTGTGGTCCCTGGAGACACTTGGATAAAATTGTGATGACAGAGGGCTCTCAGGCTCATGAGATCACACAGAGGAGGGTGGAGCTCAAAGGGCTATCTCAGACCGGGATGCTCCAGAGGTTAGGTCTTGGTGCTGTGTTTGGCCCCCAGCTGCTCTTTCAGGCCTTGGTCTTGCCCTTGCCCTTGGTCTCTGGAAGGCTGAATAGCTGCATCTTATTCATCTGGAAACTGTCTGGGATGAGTGACTCTAGCATCTCGGATGTTGCCGTCATAGCCCATGTGCATAACAACTTACTGTGCAAGCATGTACAGTCATATTGAAAATAAATGTAGAAGTGAAGGAGGCAGTCCAAAGACGGTTCCTGACAATACTCGGAAACAGCTTCATTAGGTATTGGCCAGAGCTTCTATTTGTGGGTTGCTTTGGCGAAACTGCTTCCTTACCATTAACCATATCCAGGAGATGGAGGGGAAAGTCTTCACCTGGGTTGGTTTTTCTTAGAGGGGCAGGCAAGCTGAATAACGGGAGTACTGACATTTCCAAGAAGATTAATGATTAAAATGTTGAATACAATTTGAGACTTGTTTTCATGTTCATATTTTATAGTCCAGAAGTTCTTTCCATAATGTCCTCATAAATATTTTATTTGGCCTTAGGTTAAATGTCAGTTTCCATGTCCTGCCATGTGCCACTTGACTGACGTGTGTGGGAACGTCTCTACTTTGGACACACTGTCTATATGAATGGAGGCCCTTCTACCCCTTGAAATGCTCCTCAACTCCCAGCTCAGTTTCCCTTCCGCATCCCTTTGGCTGCATGAGCGGAAGCGAGGCATTACAGAGAGGTTTGAGGAGCCAGCCAGCAAGCTAGCAACGGCTTCAGTTCATTTCTGAGATGTTTGCATTCAGGGGTCCCATTGGCCAACCTTAACTTCTCCTTTGAGCTCTAGGCATCTTGTGATGAATGGCATAAGCCTTAGAACATGGGAGAGGCTTGGATGGGCCAGGAGCTCCAAACACTAAGGAATGTTGCTTACATCAATAGACGCCTTAGTTACTTAGGTCAATAGATACCTTAGTTGCTTAGATCAATAGATGCCTTAGTAGATCAAACGCCCAAATCACCCAATGTACTTTTAGGGCAATGGTTGCCAAACTTTGTGGTCTTAGGACCCCTTTTTACACTCTTAAAAATTACTGTGGCTCCAAAGAGGTTTTGTGTATGTGGGCTATATCCTTCAATATTTGCCAACTTTGAAATTAAAACTCAGACAGTTAAAAAGATTTATATGAATTCATTGAAAAATAAAAAGAGTAAACCCATTACATGTTAACGTAAATAATTTTTTTTTTGGAAAATAACTGTTTTCTTTTAAAAAGTGAGAAGAGTGGAGTGTGTATCAATCTCTTTCATCTCTAGCTTAATAGACGATGGTTGGATTCTCACATCAGCTCCTGCATTCAGTCTGTTGTGATACATTGTTTGGTTGAGGTATTGTCGAACATCTATCCTCAAACAGATATGTAGTTGGAAAAGGGAGAACCCCACAATCCCCTGAAAGCGTCTTGGGGTCCCCTGGAGGTACTTAGACCACAGTCTTAGAACTGCTGATTTAGGTGATGGGTGAAACTCAAGATGAAGACAAAAGAGAAAACATTTCAACCCCAAGAGACTTCAATGCATTCACATGCATTGACTCAGGATCATTAAAGCTCTAACTGAACCCAACATGGAGACAGAGCAGGAAACACAGCCATGGCTGGCTTGACTTCAGCTCCCATCAAAGACCCCCATCTTTGGCTCAACTGCCCCCAGTGGTTCCAATCAGCCACAGACTTCCCTTGTCCAGCTGGACTGGACATTCTGCATTTGACTGTCTGTCGGCTGCCCACTGATTTTCAGGCTGCTGAATTACCCATTAGCTCGCCTGAACCCCTAATGCCACATCTAAACAGTCCTCACTCTGCCTTTCTCAGCATCCGAGAATGTCCTATAAAAGGCTTCTTCCATGGAGGTGGGCAGCCTTGGGCCTCTCCTAGGGTCAGCTCAGGCTGCCCACGCTGGCTATGGCTTCCTGCTGGCCCCTGGAAGCTGTGTGCACCAGGGAGAGTGAGGTGAATGTCAATTTATTCAGCATGCAATTAATGAATTCTACCCTGTGCCTGGCACGACTCATTTCTCATGCCAAAGCTAGGGTGGATCAGACCACCTTGGACAAATCTGGATGGATGAACTTGTGGATTGATCAGTGATCTTAGTTGATGAAAAATGCACCAAATGACTGTTTCCTTTAATGCGATTGTTTGGGTGGTGGACTTGATTACGTTTGGGGGATAAAATTAGCAGCTTGCTGGGTTTCAGATGAGAGCAGGTGGCTGCTGGCACTTCCTCTCCCCTCTTTTCTTTCTTTCCCTTTTACTGCAAACAAAGACTTTCCAAAGCTTTACTAAGTACAATAAATGCCATCCCCTTAAAATGTACACTTCCATATTCTTAGAATTGGCAAGCTATGTATATGTTTGTGAAATCACCCCCATAATTAAGATCTGGAGCATGGCCTTCACCCGCAAAACGTTTCCTGTTCTCTGTGTGGTCCATTCCTGTCTCTGCCCTGCACCCTGGGTAGCCAGTGATTTGCCTTTGGTCACTGTAGGATAGTCTGCACTTTCAAGAATTTCATATGAATAGAGTCATAGATGCATGCATTTTTTGGTCTGGCTTCTTTCACTCAGTGTGGGTATTTTGAGCTTCCCCCTGGTTGCTGTGTGTGTCAATGATTTGTTCCTTTTTCTTTGAGGAGAATTCTGTTCTGTGAATATGCCATGATTTATTTATTCCTTCCCCTGCTGATGAATATTTGAGTTTTTTCTAATTCTGAGCTACTGTGCAGAAAGCTGCTATGAACACGTACGTATGCACCTTTGTGAGTTTGTGAGCTTTCGTGACTCTTGGTTACAAGGATGGTTGGTTCGCATGGTAGACACGTGCTTATTTTCACGCTTTAAGAAACTGCCTTGCTGTTTCCCACAGGGCTCTATCATTTTTCATTCCCCCAGCAGTGTGTGAGGGGCTGTTTGCTCACCTCTTCACCAACTCCGTATTATTAGTCTTTTTAATGTTCGCCACTCTGATGGGTGTACACTGGTATCTCGTTGTGATTTGCATTTGCATCTTGTGGTGACTGATGATGTTAAGCCCCTTGCCATGTGCTTCCTGACCATTCTTGTATTTTGGTTTGGGAAGTGTCTGCCCAAATCTTTTGCCTATTTTAAATCAGGTTGCTTGTGTTTATATTATTGAGCTGTAAGAGGTCTTTATACATCCGGGCTACAAGAGGTTTACTGGATACATGTACTATGAATATTTTCTCTCATTCCATGCCTTGCCATTTTCTTTTCATAACAGTTTCTTTCACAGAGCAAAGGTTTAAGCTTTGATAAAGTTCAGTTTGTCCATTTTTTGTTGTTTTTCCTGCTTTTTGTGTCTTGAGAAATCAAAGTTGCAAGGAGTTTCTTCTATAATGTCTCCTGGAAGGCTCGTGGTTTTAGCTTTTATGTTTAGGTAGATGATGCATTTCAATGTCAGTTTGTCTGATGGTGTAAGAGTTGATATTCATTTTGCCCCCAGTCATTTATTGGAAAGACTGTGCTTTCCTCATGGAATCACCTGAGTGCCTTTGACGACAATCTGAGTTCACCACAGACTTGTGGGTCTAGTTCTGGATTCTCTGTTTAGTTGTATTGATCCACATGTCTGTCCTTTTACCAGGACCACACTGTCTGTATCACTGTATCTTTATATCAGCTGGGGTAAATCCTCCAACTGTGTTCATTTATTTATTTATTGCAAAGTCATTTTGGCTATTCTAGGTCTTGTTCTAACAGGAACATATTTTCGCTTATTTAATCCTTAGGACCCTCTGAAGCAGGTGTGAATATTAAGCCCATTTTATGGATAAGGAAACTGAGGTTCGGAGAGGATGAGTAACTTTCCCAGGTAACTGAGGAGGAAGTGAGCCTTGCCCCTGGTAGGTCTGGCAGCTGCACTTCCCCTTAGCCTCTAGGCAGGCTGCACTGCCCTCTCTGTGGGTTCCAACCATTCCTGGTACACACCCCTAGCCAAGAACTTGTGAGGCTGAAATGAGTGTGTTGGTTTCCTTGTCTGTCTCCCTCTGAGCCGTTGACACCATGAAGGCAGAAACTGGACACTGACCTCCACGGCTCCCCACTGTGGACCTGGTACAGAGTGGACACTGGTGAATGTTGGGGGAGTGGCTGAGGTCCCCACCAGCCCAGGATCTCAGTTGGGAGCTGCCATGCTGGTGAGGAAGTGGAGGCAGGACCCTATGGCCTGAGCTGGCGGCGTGGCCACAGAAGGCTGTGGCTGTCCTGGACTGCACGTGCACCACCAGGCGTAGGGCCCAGCCTCACCTCCAGACTGGCCCACACGTGCTGATAAGATGGAGACTTCTTACGCTTCTATGAGGGGAGGGGGGAGCAAAGGAGGAGGAGGACCAGGGCATGCTCTTCCCTGCCCAGGCTGGCACAGAGCAGGCTGGGCACGTGGGGTCCTCTGAAGCTGCAGGACCAGATGTCCCTCCCAGAGGGGCAGACTGGAGGGGAGGGGCTCTTGCATGAGGCCTCTTGTCCAACTTCTGTTTATCCTGTCCCAAAGAGGTCAGTGAGGGACCCCCAGGGCCGCCTCTGTTCCCTCACCCTGCACCTTGGCCGGGAGACCCCCGCAGCGCAGGGAGCATCCCTCCGGATGTTTCTTCCCAGGCAACAATATTCTGTTTATCCAGCCAGGCCCCGAGGCTGAGGCCTCCCACTGGCCTGGGGTGATTTTTGGTTGGTGGTGAGAAGCAGCAGGGGTGCCTGGGGGCCTGGCTGTCATCGGAGCCAGCTCCCTGTCCTGGTCTCTGCTGTGCGGGATGGCATGGGTAGGGGCTTTGTGCAGGATGAGGGTCCTGCCGACTGGGACATGGGCTTTGGAAGGGCCACGCTTCTCTTACAGGGGTGCCCGTGTGGCTGTATGAGGAGTCCAAGCTCTGAGGTTGAACACTGGGATTGAAGGATTCCTGCCAGTGTGCACTTAGGTGACTCACTTGGCCTAGAGCCAGTATTCATGCCACGGACTTGGCAAATGCCGCAAATCAGGGCCTTCTCTCTACCCCCTCCCAGCCCCAACCCGAAGACCTGATTGTTAACTGCGCTGGCAAACCCCTGGCTCTGCCTCCTGGAGTCTCAGGTTCCTTATCTGGAAGGGGGGGAGAATAATGCCCACCCCTTAAGGCATCATCAACACCCTTAAATGAGGTCATGGGTATGACATGCTTGTAAATAGTTTGAGTGTGACACGCAAGTGTGAGGGGTGCCCACCACCCTGGCCATTGCCATTGTCCTCCTCATGGCAGCAGCTGGACAATGTGCCCAGGCTGGGAGTTGGTATCTCCAGGAAAAACTGGAGGAAAGGAGCCCGATAACCCATGGGCAGCAGCCGGGTTAGGGAGGGCTCCAGACCTGCCTATCTCTGTCAGCCCTGCAGAATGTGCCTCTGTTTGCTCATCTTTATAATGGGTGCACCGACCCCAGCTGAGAGGGGTGTGGTGGGCTTAGGGGTACAGGCCACAAGGTACAAGGCATGGCCTGACTGCAGCTCCATCACTCTCATGGCTCAGGTGCATGGCTGTCCCACAGTGGAAGGACCAGGGGCTGGCCTGATCTGCACTTCATGGCATCAAGAGCACAGGCCCTGGAGTCCACCAGGCACAGAGAAGCAGCCTGCTCCTGTGTGGAGTACAAGTTCAACCCTCGGGAATTGTGGTTTCCCCATGTGGAAGCTGGTAGCATGCCACGCACCTGCCAGGGCTGCCGCGAGGGTTCGCACACACTGTGTGTAATGCTCCTGTGTGAGTTCCCCGGTGACCCAGGTCCCACTGGGGTGGCCGGCATGTAACCAGGACAGGAACATCTCCAAAGCCACTTCCTTGTTTGCTGCCTGGTGGCTCAAGCCGAACATCTGTGCCTGCAGGGGGCCCATAAGCCTTAATGCCCTGCAGAGAGGGGGCCTGGGGGAGGCTGGGACTCACACCAGCTGGGGAGCAAGGCCTGCAGCCGGGGGGCTACCAGGATGCTCGTTGCCAGTAAAGAGGGTCCTCAGGAGATCAGCCACAGCTCAATCAGGAGGGTCTGCCCATTTCGCAGGGGAGGAAAGCGAGCCTCTGGAGGCTGAGCTGCCAGCAGTCACGGGGCCAGCGCACACAGCCAGAGCTGACCACTCTGTACGACCGGCGGGTCCGCGCCCTTGGCACACCACAGCAGCTGTCACAACAACAGAGGCTGGACCTGCTGATCAGCCCCTGCTGTGGGGGGTCCCGCCTCTGCCCACACCCTACCCCACACCTTCACAGGGGTGGACTGTCACCCTCTAGCAGACTGTCCTCCAGAGACTGAGACACGGAGCCTCTCCACAAGGAGGGAGGAAAGGGAAGTGGAAACCAGCCTTACCCTGGACACCGGGTGGTCCTTGCTGCATACCCAACCCTCATTGGTCAGACTGGTCTGGGAGGGCCTGGACATGCCCGCGGGGTCCATTTCTGAATTCCCGTTGCTTGGCATAAGCTCTGGCACTTAGTAGGTCCTCAGTTAATACTTGTCAGATAAATAAATGGCCTCCTTTGGGGAAATGAACAATGTCCAGGCTGGCCACAGGGAAGGGGCAGTGTTAGGAGTGGAGAGCGAGAGGGTGAGCCAGGCAGATGGGGCCTTTATTCAAAGGGCAGTGGGGAGCCATGGAAGGTTTTAGGGAGGGCCATCAGATGAGGTTTTCATTTTAGAAAACTCCTTCTGGCTGCTGGGTGGATGGGGTCAAGATGAAGACAGGAAACCCAGAGAGGAGGCAGCTGCGGGCTCGTGGGTGAGAGGTGACCATGGCCAGGCCAGGGCGGAGGCAGGGAGGTGGGCGGAGGGGGGCTGCTGGCTCTGCCAACTGTGACCCCAGCACCCAGTTCAGGGAATTATGACCAGAGACAAAGCAGCTTAGAGCCTGACCCCTGCCCTGGAGCAGATCGGCCTGGGAAGGGGGCTGATGGACACGCTGAAGTGATGGGACCTGAGAGGTGTTCTTGTCACCAGGCCAGTTTGGCCCCCATCACCTGCCTGCCGGCTGGGGTCTAAAAAGCTGGCTGTAGCCCCAGCAGAGAGGATGGGGCCTGTGGGACCCCAGGTGCTGGGAGCACAGAAGCCAGCCAGGCCATCTGGCCCGGCTGAGACTCAAGTGATTGGTCCGCATCAGTGTCAGGCCTCCATGCCCCCCATCCTGGGATGGGAACAGCACATCACAGTTTGCAGAGCCCTGCGGCAGGGGTGACTCTTATTGCCATTTTGCAAATGGGAAAACTGAGACTTAGAGTCTCTCTGACTCACATAAGCAGGACAGGAGACAGTCGAACCAGGTCCCCCAGCTGCAATTTACCACATCTCAAACCCTTTCCCTCTCTCTGTCATTGATTAATCTTTCCTTCAGTGTCCACGTAGTTCTGTGATTTGCTTTGGGTACATAGTAGCAATAATTATAGCAACAATTTCTAGCAGTTTCTTGGTGCCAGACACTTCTGTCTTTGTTGCCTCGTTGAATCTTCACCATCAACTTTGAATATGAAACCCATTTTAGAGATTAGGAAACTGAGGCTCAGAGACTGTTTGTAACTTACTGAGAATCAGGCAGCCCCACTGAGGTGCTTTACCAGTCTCCCTTTTACCAGTGGTTCTCAAACCTTGGCACACCACAGGAGAACCTGTCAGAATGCAGATTCTAGGCTCCAGCAATTCTGGTCCTGTCCATCTGGGCAGAGCCTTGGCAAGCTTCGTCTTTAGGAGAGAAGCCCAGGTGACTGGGGGTGGGGCTTTCCGGAGCCTGTGTTGCAAGAAGGAAGACAGGGAGCATGTGATCTTCTCTCGGTCTCCCTCACCTTGACCCTGTCCCAAGGCCAGCTGCTGGCCTCAGGCTGCCTGGTTGCCTTTGAAGGTCCATGGGGATCCGATGGAGGGTTGGTTGTGCTGAAGCCAGGCTGGGTGTCATCCCGGCTCTGAGCACAGTCCAGCCTGGCTAGAGTCAAACCCAGCAGCTTGACCGGATCCTGCTGACCACAGACAAATCCACAACTACCCCGTCCACCCTCCCCCAGGCCCATCTGCCTCTGTGCCAGCCAGGCTGGCAGACACTCCATCGGGCGGGCCCCACCTGGCTTGGCCAGGGAGAAACTGGCAGCCACAGCCCCTGGCCTCCCCGATCCCTGTCCCTTGTGCACTGCCCACGGGAGGGGCAGTGGCCTTCCACACTGGCTCTGGCTCTTGCAGTAGCAGAGCTGGGTGCAGACACGGGTTGGAGGCCGGGGCCATGGGGGCATTCGTAGGCTCATGAGTCCCTTCTCACTCTCTTCTGGGGACTGGGTTTCTGCTGGAAGAGAAAGGGACCAGTCTTAAAAGACATCGTGATTAAAATGGAATTATTATTTCAGCCTGGAAAAGGAATGATGTACTGATCTGTGTCACAACATGGATGAACCTTGAAAACATTCTGCGAAGTGGAAGAAGCCAGGCAGACCCCAAAGGCCACGTGCTGTATGATTCTATTTATGCAAAATATCCAGAGTAGGCAAAATCCATAGAGACAGGAAGTAGATCAGTGATTTCCGGGGGCTGGGGAGAGGAGGGGATAGGGAATGGCTGCCGACGGATGTGGGGTTTCTTTTTGGGGTGGTGGGAATGTTCTGAGTTTCTTTTTAGGGCGGTGGGAATGTTCTGGCATTAGACTGTGGTGATGGTTCTAGAACTCTGTGAATCTGTTAAAATCCAATCAAGTGTACACTTAAAAGTGGTGAATTTCATGTTATGTATATTGTATCTCAACTTTAGAAATGCTAAAATAGAAACAACAAAATCATCATGATGCAACGCCTTTCCTCATAGACCTGGAGCGAGGCCCTGAGAGAGAAGCCATATAAGGCAGATGAGGGGTGGGACGAAGGAGAGGTTCCTTTCATTCGCTGCCTGCCCAGTGAGGGTCTGCTTCCTCTGGCACTTACTTAACAAGCCCGAGAGTCACCCATGTGTGAGGCATGGGCTGGGCACAGAAGGGTCTACGCCCACCCCTGAAAGAGCTCGTCCATGCTAGAAAGACAGAAGGATGGGGTGGTCATTGAACCTAAGTCAGACTGTGGCTTCCCAGCTCATGCAGAATAAAATCCTCAGGCCTCTCCCGGCCTGCTGGGTGCAGGACCCCGGCCCGGCCCACCTCTCTGAGCTCTGAGCTCATGTCCTGCCCCATCCCTCTCACACGCACACTGGCCTCCTAGCTGGCCTGCAACAGATCAAACTCACCCTACCTCAGGGCCTTTGCTCATGCTGGTCACCTGATATCTGTGAGGCTCCCTCTCTCACATCCTTCAGGTCTCTGCTCAAATGCGTCTCCTCCAGGAAGTCTTCCCTGGCCTCCCCAGCTAAAACAGCCCCTCCCACCCCTCCCATCCCATTTACCATACTGTAGTTTTCATCTTAGCCCTTATATCTCCCTCCAAGAGCTATTTATTGACATGAAAATTTGCTTATTGGCTGTCTCTCGCATTAGAGAGTGGGCTTTCTCTGGGGAGTGTGCACTGCTGAATTTCCAGTGTATGCAACAGTGCTGAGGAGAGGGCAGGTGCTCAGTTAATGCTTTTTAATTAAATTTTCTATTGTGGTAGAATATACATGACATAGAATTTACCATTTGAACCATTTTTAAATGTACAATTCAACGTCATTAAGTATATTCACGTTGCTGTGCACCTGTCACCACCATCCATTTCTGGGACTTTCTCATCATCCCAGACAGAGACTCTGTACCTGTTAAACAAGAACGCGCCATTCATTAATATTCTTTTGAATGAATAATTGAATGACTAAGTGTATTTCCTATGTGTCGGTCACAAGCTAGGTGATGAGCCAGTAAACCTGGCACCTCGGAGGGTGTGTGTTCCCGTATCTGTCTCGGAGATGGACAGATCGACTCAGAGAGGTGTGAAGGGCTTTGCCCAAGGTCACACAGCTGGTCAGGGTGGGATTCAAATGCAGGTCTTTCCCCCTTTCCACACAGTGGCAGTTCCAGGGGATCACTGATGCAAAGGGCATAACCATGGCACCTCCAGGCCTCCAGCCCCACCCAGGGCTTCCCCTGCTGCCGCTCCCCCAAGGGTCACTGTGTCGGCCACGTGTTCCTGGTGTCCTCGGCTCTGGCAGGCTGACCACCAGTCACAGGCACGTCTTGGGACCACACTTGGAGGTTTCAGCTTCCCGTTTCACCTGGTGCTCTTGGGGTGGAGGCCGGGATCATGGAATCCTTTTTCCATGGCCTTTAAGACAAATCAATACTGTGCCCAGTTTAAATGTTTATGTAACTCATCATCCGCCGGCTCTGCTATTACGGTGTGCTTTTCTTTTTATAAACCAAGCTCAGGGGAGGTGATATTAAGTCCAGGACTTGCCTGGTGAGGCCCAGCGGGTGTGCAGAGGATTCAATGTGGCAATAAGGGCGAGTTCCCTGCACAGCGCCTGCCATGGCTTGTCCCAGCCTCCTCCCTCATCTGCTTGTGTCCTCTACACAGTAGGGAGGAGGGGGAGGTCCAGAGAGGGGAGGTGGCTTGCCCAGGGTCACAGCCACAATGAGGTGGAACAGGGACTGTTTCCAAGGTGTGTGTGGGGGTGGGACCCAGGCTCCTGCCAGAGGCCAGGGCGGCAGAGCCCTGACAGGCAGATCCTGGGTTCCTGGGTGTCCAGGTTACGTGGGTGGGCAGGTGGCAGCTGGCACCCACCCCATACAGACACTCCCTGACACCCCCCAAAAATACTCCCACCAGCCCCTTCACATTTTCCTCCAGCCAAGTGACCAAAGCACAGCTCAGGGCCCATTTGCCCTGGCCACACTGTCTCCACTCTCCCCACCCAACCTCTGACCACAGGCCTGGGAGCTGCCCCATCTCCACCAAGTTCAGGCTGCAGGAGGAAAAGTCTCACCAGGCCCACTGGAAGGCGGGGTGGTGATGAAATGTGGGGGTTCTTCAGCGAGAGTGGAATTCAGTAATAAGGTGATCATCACTGCCAGGTGGTGCCTGGACTCATGATGAGCCAGGACTAGGTGAGTGCAGAGGGCTGGTGAGCAGGCCTGGTCTGTGATCTCGGTGGCACTGCGGCTCTCAGACCCCTCTCATAAAATCCCATCAGGGATATTACGTTCCCTGGCCCGGAATGAGGTCTTCGTCTTTCTGATCGCCCTTGGAGAGCCCAACGGCCTTCCGTCACTCACTCAGTACTGATGTCCAGTCCCGGCAGCAGTCTGACTCTGCCCAGACTTGGCGCTTCCCCTCCCATGCGCCCGTCGCCCGGCGTGCTCCCTGCTGGAGGGTGACATGGGGAGGGGCCTGGCTGCAGCCCTTTTCAGGCAGCTTTTGTTGGCTGGGAAGGGAGCCTGGGGATGGGCCGTCTTCTACCTGCCGGTGGCTGTGCCCACTCTGGGTGTGCTTGGTGGGTGATTACAGCTGCTCACAGCTGTCAGGAGTCCTTCACAGGGCAGTCTGGAAGTTTCCTGTAGAGCTGTCTCCTGCAGAGTCCTTACCTAAGGAGACCCCGCTGTATGTCCTGTGGCCAGTAGCATCCTATGGCTTTGCTCAATCCCCCAGGCACAGTGTGTGCACCCCCAGCCTCCCTCTGCTGTGTTCTCCACACCCCTCTGGGCAGCCAGCACTCAGGACCTAAGGTGGTCCTAAGCAGCTCTCCCCTGTCCCCTGGAAGTACGTGGAGGTAAAAGCTGCATCCCTGGCAGAATCAGACCCCAAACTCCAGACCCTTTTGCTGTGAGTCTCAGGCTAGGGTCTCCCACCTGCAGGCATCATTTTGGGCCTTTTGAGGGTCTCTTTCACAGACGTGGGTGGGGCCTCTGCTCAGCACCTGCTTTCTCCTTCACCACCTCCTCAGCCTCCCGTCTCTGACCCCATAAACGCTGAGAGGAGAACCAGGCCTGGGGGGCAAGTTCAAGGACTCAGGAGGCAGACTGCTGGAATCCAATCTTTCCCCTGCCCTTACTAGCTGAGCGGCTGTTGGCAAGTTGTCTTCTCTGTGCTTCAGTTTCTTCATCTGTGCAATGGGGGTGATAACAGCACACAACAACTTCTTGGAGTTGTTAAGAAGATTCAGTAATAGGTGTAAAATGCTAAAGCTGGGGCCTGGCTCCCAGGAAGTGCCCAGAAGGTGTACTGTGATAACCACAGGCGCCATGTCACCCCGCTGGACCTGGACTCTGTGAGGAGGGGGCTCCCCATCTCCTTATCCCAGTGTCAGCCCGCTGCTGGGTAAATTCGCTCGCCAAGCCCATACTAGGTGCTAATGGCTGTGGGAGCCCCTTCCTCTCCCTGACATTTCCCTTCGGCAGCAGGCGGACCCCTCCTTCCTCGCCCACTTCCATCCTTAGCAGCCCTGATACCTCTGACAATGCTAATTAAATGCAACAACCTCATCAGAAGCCTCGAGCTGGGCTTGCCTAAGGCCCCCTCTCTGCCCTGAGCCCTGATGGATCATTAATGGTGTCAGCAGCACTTATGGTGATGGACGAGGGGAGCAAGTCCCCCGACGTGCTGGGGAGGAAGTCCCTGACGAGCATCTTCATCTCCTGTCTGCAGGCCTCGGCCAGAGTTTCCAGGGAACGTCCTAGTCCACAGAATCGTTTGAATTTCACATTTACCCTGGGAGAACCATGACCAGGCAGGGATGTGAATTCCCATCATATCCATGAGGCAGTCAGGGCTCAGAGAGGGCGAGAGATTTGGGTGAGGGCACACAGCTGGTAAGTAGTGGGGCTGGGACTGGATTACCACGGCTTTGATGAAAGCTGCAGGGGGCATCTGTAAGATCCAAGGGCGATGTCTCCCCCAGGTGGCACGTGGAGAAGAAAGCCAGCAAGTGCCACCGGCTTGGGGGTAGCCCAGTTCTCAGGGGCTGGAGCCTGCACACTCTCATTTCAGCTCTGTGTCAGTTTCCTAGGGAAGCTGTGACAAAGTGCTACAAACTGCGTGGCTTAAAACAACCGAAATTTGTTCTCTCACAGTTCTGGAGGCCAGAAGTCTGAAATCACGACGCTGGCAGGGCTGGGCTCCCTCTGACGGCTCCAGGGAGGACTCTGTTCCAGGCCTCCCCACCAGCTTCTAGTGGTGGCTGGCAATCCTTGGCATTTCCGGGCATTTCCAGGCATTGGGAGGCCCGGCTCGGCCCCCCAAAGTGCTGGGATTACAGGTGTGAGCTACCATGCCCGGCCTGCCCTTCATTCTTGATGCCTCCCTTCAGCCTCTGCCTCTGTCTCCCCATGGCCTCCTCCCTGTATCTGTGTGTGCTGTGTCTTCATATGGACTTCTTATCAGGATACCAGTCCTTAGATCTAGGGCCCACCATAATCCAGTATGACCGCACGTTAACTTGATCATCTGCAAAGACTCTATTTCCAAATAAGTTCCCATTCATAGGTACCAAGGGTTAGGATTTTAACGTCTTTTTGTGGGACGCAGTTCAACCCACGATACCATCTTTGCCCATCTCTAGCTCTGGCGTGCAGGGACCTGTTACTGGGCGGGTCACTAGGGATACCACCTCTCACCTCTCTGGGCACCCATTGGTAGGCCTGTGTTGTGCCCAGCACCAGGGGGCTGGCTGAGGCCTCCTTGTCCGGTGGCCCCTGTGTGCCTCTCCATTTGGGGGTTGCCCTAGAGCTGCCCAGGAAGGGAGGAGGCACCTCAGGGGGGGAAGGACAGCATGAGTTTCCATGGGCTTCTCGTCACCCACACAGAGTGACTTGGAATACTGCACCCAGTGGCTGATCTGGGGCCCTGAGCTCGAGGCTGCAGCCAGTGGCAGCTCCAGGCCCTGCAGTGTGGGGACAGGGATGGCCAAAAAGAGCACATGGCAAAGGCCCTGCCACTTAGGGGACTTTGGGAAAGTTTGACCAAGTTTCCTTGTCTCTAGGTAGAGAATGATAATTGGTCGATGGGATTGTTCTGAGATGAAAGTGCTGGTCCTTGGGAAAGCTTCAGCTGAAATGTCTTTTTATTTTGCCCTTCACTCTTTTTTTTTTTTTTTTTTTTCACTGTTGTCGCCCAGGCTGGAGTGCAATGGTGCAATCTCGGCTCATTGCAACCTCCACCACCTCTCAGGTTCAAGCAATTCTCCTGCCTCAGCCTCCCAGGTAGCTGGGATTACAGGCGCCCACCACCATGCCCGGCTAATTTTTTTTGTATTTTTAGTAGAGACAGGGTTTCATCATGTTGGCTAGGCTGGTCTCGATCTCCTGAGCTCAGGTGATCCACCTGGCTTGGACTCCCAAACTGCTGGGATTACAGGTGTGAGCCACTGTGCCCGGCCTGCCCTTCATTCTTGATGAATATTTCGACTGAATTCAGAATTCTGGGTTTCCAGGTTTTAACATTTTCTTTCGGCACATTAAAAGAGTCTTCTGGGTGCCATTATTTCTGCTGACAAGTCAGCAGTCTCTGAGTCCTGGTGTCTCTGAATGTAATATGTTGTTTTTATTCTAGCTGCTTTAACATTTTCTCATTATTTCAGTTTCCAGTAGTTTGCAGTTTGACCCGGATGTACCTGGGTGTAATTTTCCTTGTGCTTATCCTGCTTGGAGTTAGCTAAGCTTCTTAAATTTGTAAATTGATGTCTTTTACCAAATTGAGGAATTTTTCGGTCATTATTTTTGTGTGTGTTCTTTTTAGTATATCTTCTCTCTCCCCTCCCTCTACAACTCCAATCACATGTGTGTTGAACCTTTTGATATTATGCAACAGGTCTTTGAGGATCTTTTTCTTTTTTAAAAAAATTTTTTCTCTCTATTCTTCAGACTGGGTAATTTCTATTGAAATCATCTTCAAGTTCACTATCTCTTCTATTTTCTCAGACTTTCTGTTAAGCAATTTCTGTTAAGGTGTGATTTTTTTCTGTCTCAGACGTGGTATTTTTAAGTTATAGAATTTTCATTTAGTTCTATTTAAAATTGTTTATGTTTCTCTGCTGACATTTATTCTTTCATTAAGTATGAGCCAATTTTCTTTACATCTTTTAACACAGTTATCATAGCAACTTAAAAATCTCTATTTGCTAATTGCAGTGGCCAGCACATTTCAGGTGAGTTTCCACTGACTGTCTTTTATATTAAGTATGGCTGGTTTTCCTATTTCTTTGTATATCTTCATATAATTTTGGATGATATCCTGGGTGTTATGAATGATAGCATAAGAGCGACTCTAGATTTTTGTTACTTCTCCCCAAAGAGCATTTTTGTTTTGCTTTGTATTTGCAAGCAGTTAACTTGGCTGAAAGCAACTGTAAACCATCTGCAGTCGTGAGTGGTGGGCAGTGGCAGGAGCCTCTGTTCACTTCTTCTAGCCCTGGCTGGGCTGCAGCTGCTGGAAGTCTGTCCTGTGTGTGTGTGGTTTGGGGTCAGCCCAAGACATGGGCAGAGTTTATTTGCCCCCTCTGGGGATCTGTCTTGGTGGCTCTCTTCATTCCAGGATTTACTCCCACATTCTTCCAGCTGCTGCGAGTGTCTCAGACTCTGTTTGCTGCTCTATCAAGCCAGTGAGACTCTGGCTTTCCGTCTGAATTCTGGCAGCCCTATGACACAGGCTGGGACTTGTCCTCAGGCTGTGAAAGCCATGAGACCAGGAAAGCCAACGCCGGCTGTTCCTCCCAATTGCTGACCGCCTGCAGCGTCCGCTGCGGCCTCGCCCTCCGATGCCTTCAGAGTGTCATTTTGTTGTTGTTTTTTCAAGGGTTTATAGTCTATAGTTATCTGTGAGAGAGTTGCCGCACTAGGAGCTACTAGGCTATTACCAGAAGCATTTAGAGCAGGGCCTGGCGGACAGTAATCACTTAAGAAATGTGAGTTAATGTGGTCAAGCACAGTGCAGCGCTGTTTCCTCTGGTCAAGGCTAGAGACAACGTGGACACAGACAGCACCATGCAGGAAGTGTCAGTACCCTGTGAAGGGCACACAATGGCCTTAAGACTGCAGTTGTAGGCCGGGCGCGGTGGCTCACACCTGTAATCCCAGCACTTTGGGAGGTCAAGGTGGGCAGATCACTTGAGGTCAGGAGTTTACCAACCTGACCAATATGGTGAAACCCCATCTCTACTAAAAATACAAAAATTAGCCGGGTGTGGTGGCAGGTGCCTGTAATCCCAACTACTTGGGAGGCTGAGGCACAAGAATCACTTGAACCTAGGAGGTACAGGTTGCAGTAGGCCAAGATTGCGCCGCTGCACTCCATCCTGGGTGACAAAGTGAGACTCTGTCTCAAAAAAATAAATAAATAAAATAAAAGACTGCAGTTGTAGGAGAGACCACTTAACTGGGGGAGGGGGAAAGGGGACTATCCAGGAAGGCTTCCTGGAGGAGGTGGTATTGGAGCTGGAAATGTCAGATAATCCAAGATGAGAAGATGGACTTTCTTCACAGAGGTGGCTGCCAAAACAACCAATTTTATGGCCTTACTGATGAGAATTTCTGGCATTCAAGAGAGGCAACTCTTCCTAAGGCAAATCCTGAAGACATTTACCTATAAAAATGAGTAGACGTTAAACATCCACTAGCTCCTTCATGGGCCAGAGGAAGCAGTGCTCAGGCAAGAGGGGATCTGAGGTCTGGTGGTGGCTCTGTAGATGTTTGCAGGGAGCGACTGGCGGGACTGGTAGGCGGGACCACCCACAGTGAGGTTGGGCGCCCAGATCCATCGCCACATTGCGGAGCTTGTGGCTGTCAATTCTGTGGCAGCCAGGAGCACAGGTGACCGGGAGCTTTAGTTTCTTTCCAGTACATTTTGGTGATTCATTATTTCTGGAGTCCTCGTCTTCTCTTCCTCCCTCCCAGACCCTCTCACCTCCTTTTCTCACTTGAACCTCTAATCCTGGGAAGGCTCCACCATAAGCACACTACAGATAATGAAACCAAGGCTCAGAGAAGTTGTGTGGCTTACCCAAGACCACACAGCTGAAGCACTGGAGCCAAGACTCCAACCAGCACTTCTGTCTGCAAAGAGCTCACGGCGTCGTCTCTCATGGAGGGAGCCTCCATCTCCTCTGCTGCCAAATGGAAATCACAGTAGTGTCTCCCGCAGGGGCTGGCGTGAGGTTAAAGGAGGTAGCAGATATGAAAATGACATATAAATTGTAAATGGCCCACAGACATTAGTGTGTGTTGCCTGGTAACCACCCAGCATTTGTGGACTGCATTTACTTGGGATAGCAGTAGTTATATTGGCATTTTAATTTAATAGCATTGTTATGTTCCCATCATAAAAATAATATACACTGTGTGTATGCCCACCCTCATCAAATTATATACATTAAGTATGTGCAGTGTTTTATATATTGATTGTACCTCAATACAGCTATTAAAAAATGATGTAACTTCATTATAGAAAATCTAGAAAATATGGACAAGTTGAAAGAGGAGGGAATATTATTTTGTTCCAGCTACCCTAAAGCTACCTCCGTTCACATTTTGGAGAATTCTCTTCCAGCTTTTTTCCCCACTGCCCAGTTTCTTTGCTTATTTCACATGGCTATAATCACTGATGTAGATCATTACAAGCATTTTATACCCAATTTTATATCCCGTTCCTTCACCCTCAGGGGGTTTTAATATGAAATAGCAAGAACCAGCGCCCCATCGGGGACCCTAGCACAGCTGGGCTGGGTGGTTCTGGCTTCTGCCCAGATGTGTCTGGGCGTCCCTGGGCCAGGGCAGGCTGCCCCACGGAGGGACAATGTCAGGACAGCTGGGACCTGACCCTGTTCTGACTCCATGCCCGGTGAGCGTTTCCGTGTTCCCACAGAGCTGCTTTTCTTATCTTGTCTTTTTAAGTTCAATGACATGTGCATCTGTCTTGACGGATGGATGGATACGTCCAGCCCGTCATCCCACTTCTAACCACCCTGTCTCATTCTTTTCTGTTGCCTCAAAGCTGGCATTGACTCATGGCTCAGAAGGCCAGTGCAGGCCAGAAGCTGTCCTAAAAGGCCCGGACTGGAAAAAGAAAAGGCATTTCTTGGATAGATATCTCTGGCCTGGCTACTGCGTACAGGCACCATTTGAAGCCGTGAATTAAGCCTGAGACTCCTGCCCTCGTGAAGTTTACGTTCTGGCCAGGAAGAGAGCCAACAGATGATAAAAGCCTTTACAGAAAGAAAAACATCAGAGTTAGGTTGGGGCAGGGATGGTCAGGGTGTCCTGTATGAGGGTGCTGGGGTGCAGACAGCAGTTTCAGCAAGGTGGTCCAAGCTGTGCTCACGGGAAGGCAGCAGTGGGGCAGAATTGGAAGAATAGGAAGGAGCTGTGCTGGTGCCTAGGGAAAGCCACTGCAGGCCGAGAGAGCAGGTCTTGGGACAGAAGGTGGCCAGGACTTTTGGGAAAGGGCAAGGAGCCTGGTGTTTGGAGGGGAATAAGCAGGTGGAGAGCAGTAGATGAGGCTGGGGAAGGGGAGGAGGTACCTTTTGCTGAGTTAAAAACACGAGACCCCGTGCATACAACAGTAAATAAATGTTTTCATCATCTTGCATCTGTGATTCTGTGGTCTGGGCTAGGCTGGGCTTGCCCGGCTCTGTGGGTCAGTGGGGCCCTGCTGGAGGCTGGGCTTGGCCGGGGGTTGGGGGGGTTCTTCTGCACCCACTCTTCCTCTTCCCCCTCAGGGACCAGTGGGCCAGCCTATGCAGGTCCTGCTCCTGGTACCGCCAGAGGCGTGGATGGCAACCCCCAGTACCTAAGCCCCTTTGCATCTCTGTTTGCGGCTTGTCGAATTGCCGTTCTGCAGGCCAAAGCAAAACACAGGGACAAGCCCAGAATCAAGGTGGGGGGCAGAGAACAGGTTACCTGGCCCACCATGGGAGGGGTGAAGGTTTGGCTCCAGATGCGGCCCACCTGGGCCTTGGCAGGTGGGGGCTGCTTTTAGAACACTCTGTGCTTTTCTCTGAGTACACAATGGGAGCCGCTGGAGGGTTTTGAGCAGGGGAGTGCCAGGATGAGTCCTGGGTGTTACCAGCCTCTCTGCTGCCAGTCTGTTGAGGCTACGTCATAGCCAGGGAGAAAGAGCTGTGGCAGTCATCCAGTGAGAGATGGGAGAGTGGCTGGCATCCCGATACGCTGTGAAGGCTGAGCAGGCAGGACTGGATGTGGGGTGTGTGTGTGTGTGTGTGTGTGTGTGTGAGTGTGTGAGAGAGAGAGAGAGACAGAGAGAGAACGAGAAACTCCAAGGCTTGGGCCTGAGCAAGTGAACGATAGAGCTGTCATCACCTGAGACTGGGGAAGCTGCAGAGGATGAGGTTGAGGAGGGATCAGAATTCAGTTATGGTGACCAATGAAGGGTTTTGAATAGAGGGACACAGGGATGCACTGGCTCAGGAGTTTGGCCATCACGTTGGCCGCCAGAGGGAGAACAGAGGCTGGGACAGGGAACCCTGTGGAGCGTCCTCTCTGTGGCTACAGGGAGCAACGGTCAGATCTGTGGCTGGTTTGAAAGTAGATCCATTTTGCTAAAGGTGGTATCAGAGACTTTGGAGCCTACAGAATCCAGGCCAGGAGAGCAAAGAACGACAGAGGTCCCATTCACAGCAGCGGGCCATCCCGGGCTCCTACTAGCTTTTGCTGCTTGGGCCTATGGGGATGGTATTCTAGAACTTTCCATCTTCCAAGACATACTGGAAATGTGGATTTTTATAGGAAATCTTCTACTTTTCAAATATTAAGAATGACTTCAAATTAAAAGTAATAATCATTTTGGGGCTGCAGTAAAACTTGTTGGTGGAGCAGGCCTCAGGCTTCAGGTTGGTGAGCTGTCCTCCAGCAGGGGTTCCTCTTCCAGGCCAGGGCCTCATTCTTCCCTGCTCTCCCCCACTCCCAGGGCTGGCCACCCAGAATGTGCAGGCCACTCATCTCTGTGACTCGTAGAACCTGAGAATGTTGTTGATGGAAGGGGTGTTCCCCTAGTTCCCACATGCAAAAAGTGGGGCCTGGAGATGGGGCTGTCTTTTTTCTCCAAAAACTTGCCCATCCAGGAAGGCCAGCCCTGGGCATTGACGACTCCAGGTATGGGGGTGACTCCATAAGGAGAGGTTCCTGAGTGACCTGAAGAAACATGGTTGGGATGAAGTGCAAGGGGGGTCAGGGCAGGCAGGGCTGAGCTTCGCTTCTGCGAGCAGAGATTAGAGAGCGATCCCAGAGGCCTGCCTGGAGGTGGGGCCACAGAGCAGGAGTCTGAAGGAGAGGGGGTAATTCACCTCTGTCCTACTGTGTGGGAAGCCCTGAGTGGGCCCCTAGCAGAGGGTTGCCTTGCGCTTATCTATGGAGATATTGGGAAGGGCTTCCCTGACCCAGGTTGCTGGAGCATGGGGGCCTGGGTGGCAGGGGTGGGGGTGGGAGATTCAAGACAGGAGGATGAGGCCACATCCAGGTGGCTTCAGATACCACCGTGAGTCCCATAGAGTGTCCAGTTACTATAAAGTCTGCCAGCCACTGCGGTCGCCCCAGGCCTGTGCCAAGTCCCGAGATCTCTGCCCTGCGGCCAGTGCAGAGGGAAGAGGGCAGGAGGGGACAGGTTGGTGGCCCCTCGCCAATGCTCCTGACCCCTCAGGCTCCCTGCTGCCTCCTGCCCAGGGCTGTGGGGCCTCAGGGAGCGGGGAGCTCGCCATTGCTGTGGCACTGTTGAGCACCCGGGAGAGGCGGGTTCTGACAGCCACCCCTTCCCGTCTTGCTGTTCCCCTCCCAGCTGACATCATCTCTACCGTTGAGTTCAACCACACGGGAGAGCTGCTGGCCACAGGTGACAAGGGCGGCCGGGTCGTCATCTTCCAGCGGGAACCAGAGGTGCGAAGCCCTGGGTCTGGTGGGAGGTGGGAGGGGTGGGGAGCAGAGTCAGGTGGGAGGTGGGCAAGGTGGGAGGGGATAAGGATAAGGGGGATAAGGGGTGATGTGGTGAGAGGGGGTAGGGGACTATACTCCAACCCACAAGAGGGCTTTTAACTGACAGGAGGTGTGGGGTGTCTTGCCTGGATCACATCTCCCAGGGGCATGGATTCCAGGGGTGGGAATGGGAGGCTTTGGAATGCCGAGGTGGGAGTGGCGGGCGGTGGTAGGGGGAGTGCACTGGGTGGGCTGGCAAAGCCAGGTTCTGAGCCCCCTGCCCTCAGCCGATGTTTGCGGAGAGCTGCCTGCATCCCATGCTCTGTCCTAGACCCTGGATGAATGGTCAGGATGCGGCACAGGCAGCTGCTGCCCCAGCTTGTGCCTTCAGTGAAACCTTCCTCTGCCTGGGTGACCTGCGTTTTCCTGGCCAGACTGGGGAGCGGGAGGACTCCACTCTTGCCCAGCTGTCACAGCCCTCAGACTGAGCTAGGTGGTTTTTGCTCAGGCCTGGGCCCTTGTCCTCACCCCTGTCCTCACCCCCACCCCTGGGGGCTTGTTGTCCAGCAGAACTCTGGGTAAGACAGCAGTGGCCTGGACAACCTGCCCAGGACCACGTTTCTGGAACACTGAAAGAGCCTCGGGACAAAAGCCCATTTACTGAGAACACTTGCTAAGTATTCTGGAGTTGCTTCTCGTTTACTCTGCACTGCTCACCTCCGAGGGCCAGATCCACACCCCTGTGACAGATGCGGAAACTCAGAGAAGCCACCCAGCTAGTGAACAGCAGACCCGGCTGCCCGACGCCAGGACCGTGGCCAGCAACGTCACACACCACCCGGCCTCAGAGAGGGGCGTCTCCCCCAGCAAACATGGACTGTGCCTGGAATTAGATGCAGAAGACATCCAGGAAACCAAGGAGGAGGGAGGAGGGGATGGAGCAGGAGAGGCAGGGGAGGGGAGGGGAGGGGAGGAGGAGAAGAGAAGGTGGAGAAGGGGAGGTAGGAGGGAGGGGAGGAAGCGGGGGTGAAAAGAGGACCTGCGGAATCATCTTTGGCCCGATTCACTCCTGAGCATGGCCCACGAACTGAGGATCCTTGAGTCTGACTTTATCTTGGTGGCTCACATAACCCTCCTCACAGTGGCCCTGTGGGTGTAGTGCAGTGCGGCTACTGCCCTCATTTTACAGACGAGGAGCCCAGAGTGCAGAGGATTAAAATAGTTGACAAGGGGCACATCCTAGCTGCAAATCAGTTCCTCAAACACAGCACTCGGCCAGCACCTGTGGGCTTCACCAGATGCACCTGTGGGCTTCACCAGATGCACCAGGTGTCCCACCAGGCACTGCGAAGCTCAGCCTTCTTTTTGCCAAGCTGCAGAAAGATTGGATTGGTTGATGCAATTTTCTTCATTTTGAATTTTTCTCCTTTAGTGTTTTCTTCCTTCTGGTCCCACTGACCTTTGTCATAGCGAGTGCTCATGGGAAGTGAAGTGAATTAGAGGCAAAAATATTGGAGAACTTTTAAGCTTTTCAAAAGCAAGACAGGGATAGAAATGTAGATACTTAAAAAAATTACCAGGAAATCTTGAAATTGTTCTGGGTTGAATGTCTCCATTTCTCCCTGGTTAGGGTTTCGTGTTGTCGTATGAAGTTGAACTCTCTCCTGGGAACGTGGTCCCTGGCGCACACAGTGGACTCACCACCCGACTATGTTGGGAGCTCCACGGTGAAGGGTCTTTATTAGAAGGAGCTCTGCTGCCTAAACCAGGCCAAGCACTGCTGAGGAAAGCCGGGGACAGATTCTAATCCAGGTCTGACATTGCCAGACATTCTGTCCCAGTGTTAAAGTCTGCTCCAAAATTCATTTATTCCTCAAGTCAGGCCTGAGTTGGACACGTGGAATCCAGGAGCAAGTCGGGGCCCAAGACACGAGGGTGGCCAGAGCCTCAGCCTTGGCATCAGGCAGGCCCCGGCAGAGGGGTGCTCGCCGGAGAGTGACCTCACGGCTCTGGGAAGTCACTTCCCCTCTGAGTCTCTGTTTGCTGGTCTGTGAAATGGGGAGAGTCGTGGTGCTCAAGCAGAGGAGGCCCGGAGGGTAGAATGCGATGGTGCGGGGAGGACTTAGTGGGGTGTCCAGCACGTAGCAGGCGCTGGGGAACATTCGCATTAGCAAGTTAGCCGGCTCGGGTGTGCGTGTTTCATGGGACCGCACAGGAGCGGGGCTTGTCCCTGGCACACTGCAAGTCATGGGCCGGTTAAGCTGCAGAGAGTTTCATTTGACCCTCGAATTGGATCCCTGGCATGGCTCGGCACTTGGTCCCACGGCCGGCCCTGCTGGGTCCCCAGAGGTCCTAGCCGTCGCCCTGCAGGTCACGGTGCTCAGGCCCCTTCTCCGGGTTTCCCTGCAGAGTAAAAATGCGCCCCACAGCCAGGGCGAATACGACGTGTACAGCACTTTCCAGAGCCACGAGCCGGAGTTTGACTATCTCAAGAGCCTGGAGATAGAGGAGAAGATCAACAAGATCAAGTGGCTCCCACAGCAGAACGCCGCCCACTCACTCCTGTCCACCAACGGTGAGGTGCTGCCCGGCCTCGCTTGCATGGGCACAGGCCGTAGATGTTTCTACCAAATGCTGGTTTGTATTTCACTTATATTGTGAGCATTTTTCTATGTCTTCAGAACGCCTAGAAAATAATATCCGTTTTGAGCAGCATGTAAATCCCATGAGTGAGTATGCCAGACCCCCTCAGACGCTCCCTGTGGCTGGACACAGGGCTGCCCCCCTTTTTGAGCAGCATGTAAATCCCATGAGTGAGTATGCCAGACCCTCTCAGAAGCTCCCCGTGGCCAGACACAGGGCTGCCCCCTGCTGTGAATAGAGCCATCCGAGCCATCTTTGTAGGCCTTTGCTTTGGGGTGAGGGAGTGTGATGGACAAGGATGCAGGTCGCAGACACAGAGGACACTTGACACAAAGTGAACCCCTCCTCCCCACGCCGAATCCAGACCCCTAGACTGAGGCTGTCACCGCGGCCTTGCGGGGCAGTGGGAGGAGCCTTGGTTTAGGACCCTGGCCGGCCTCTTAATCCTCTTGCCTCAGGGAGGAGCCTGTACCCCTCAGGCACCGGAGGCTCTCGGCCTGACGCCTGCTTCCCAGGCTCCACTCTGAGGGAGTGGCTGGGGCTGTCCTGCTTGGCTCACCATGGGCCTGGGTCCCCCACTCACGCCCCCTGCCCATCCTCCTTCACCTGGGCCCCCTGCTGACCCAGGCAGCCTGGGGTCGGGTAGGACACACCTGGATTCTTTTTTTTCTTTTTTTGAGAGACAAGAGTCTTGCTCTGTCACCCAGGCTGGGGTAGAGTGGCGCGATCTCTGCTCACGGCAACCTCCGCCTCCCGGGTTCAAGCAATTTTTCTGCCTCAGCCTCCCGAGTAGCTGGAATTACAGGCGTCCACCACCATACCCAGCTAATTTTTGTATTTTTTAGTAGAGACGGGGTTTCACTACATGTTGGCCAGGTGGATCTCGAACTCCTGACCTCGGGTGATCCGCCTGCCTCAGCCTCCCAAAGTGCTGGGATTACAGGCATGAGCCACTGTGCCCAGCCAGGACACACCTGGATTCTGTCCCTGCCCTGCCTCCCTTGGGCAGTGGCCTTGCTTTCCTGAGCCCCAGCAGGGTGGACACATCTCCCTTCTGGGGTCCGTGAAATGGTGCCCACTCAACCCCCTGAGAACAGTAACCGCTGCACAAGCACCAGCCAGGCTTTGAGGTGCTGTCCCCACGCCTTCCCCGAGGACGTCCACGCTCCTCAGCGGGGCCTCCAAGACTCTCCCGAACATGGCTAGGCTCAGCTGCTGCCAGCCCGCCTGTGCCTGAAGGCTATCCTCGCCCTGTACCTGGCCAACTCCCTCCTCATCCCATAAGCCTTGCTGGGTGCCCGCCTTTTCTGACCTCTCCACTGAGCCAGGCATCCCTCCTGTGACACCTTGGCTCCTCTTAACTCCGGTTCACCCCCTCTCTGGGCACCTGCTGTTCTGATGGTGTTCTCCTGCCATGCACCTCAAAGGCAGGATCTGTGTCCCCTAAGGGGCCCTGCCCAGCAAATCTGTCACCTGAGCCAGCAGAGCATGAGAGAGCCTCCCGAAGGGCAGGCCCTGGGGGACAGGAGCCTCATCCTGTCCCCATGCACCTGCTCCTTTTAAAAATATTTAAGAAGGACGTGTCAGCCACATGTGGTGGCTCATGCCTGTAATCTCAGCACTTTGGGAGGCTGAGATGGATGGATTACTTGAGCCCAGAAGTTTGAGACCAGCCTGGGCAATGTGGTGAGACTCTATCTCTACAAAAAAATAAAATATTAGCCAGGTGTGGTGGTGAGAGCCTGTAGTCCCAGCTACTCAGGAGGCTGAGATTGAAGGATCATCTGAGACTGGTAAAGTCAAGGCTGTAGGGAGCTGAGATGATGCCACTGCACTCCAGCCTGGGTGATGTGAGTGAGACCCTGTCTCAAAAGAAAAAAAAAAAAAAGACATGTCACTTTCTTCCTGCCTCTCTGGAGAAAAGGTCATCTTTCAGCACTCCCTACACTCCGCTCCCCTCAAAGGTTCCCACCTGGGTTTGAATCCTGGCTTCACTCTTTCCTAATGGCAGGGCCTTGGGTACCTTTCAGATGCTCTGCTGACCCCAGTTCTCAGTTCTCTTCCCAGTTCCTTCTCATCGACATGGTGCTATTTGTTTTGACTCCTGTAGTAGTCAGGGTTCTCCAGAGAAAAAGAATCAGTAGGGTATGAGAGTGAGAAAGAGAAAGGGGGATTTATTTTAAGGAAGTGGCTCACGTGACTGCGGAGGCTGGCCAGTCCGAAATCTGCAGGGAGGCCGAAGGCTGGAGGCCTCGAGACAGAGCTGCAGTTCTGGTCCAAAGCCGTCTGTTAGCAGGACCCCCTCCTTCCCCAGGAGGTGCCTCATGATTTCACCTTCTAAAGTGCATCTTCTGTTCCATCCGGCTGCTTAATTATGTGACTCGCTTTATTTTGTTCTGTTTTTAAAGATAAAACTATCAAATTATGGAAGATTACCGAACGAGATAAAAGGCCCGAAGGATACAACCTGAAGGATGAAGAGGGGAAACTTAAGGACCTGTCCACGGTGACGTCACTGCAGGTGAGCTCCGGCGAGGGGGAAGCAGGCACACCCCTCTTTATTACACCTGAGGATTTTAGGGCTGGAAAAGCCTTTGAGATTTGAGCCAGAGTCAGGTGCAGACCCTGGTTGGGCTGCTGACTGCTGGGCGGCCACGGGCGTCTCACTGCCCCTTGCCTCAGTTTCCTCACCAGCAGCATACAGATGACCACGTTTCTTCTAGGCATCTTGTGAGCATGCAGGGGTGGTGTATGGCTATAAAGTGCTTTTCACCTATAGCTGAGGGTGGAGAGCAAGGCAGATAATCCCTTGTTATAAGAAGGGGGAAACTGAGGCCCAGAGAGAGACAGCAACTCACCTAAAACTGCTCAGCTGAGTGAGTAGGCAGAGGCAGAAAGAGAATGGGTCAGCAGAGCTTTGTGGCTCCTGAGTCCTTTACTGAGGGCAGAAGGAAGCCTGGACCGTGTGAGGCCTCCAGCATCTACAAAGGCCTGAAACAGACATACCCTGAAACAGACACACACGTGCCCAGCATCCAGTGAGCCGCCATAAATATAAAGCAGTAGTCAGTGCTCTTCCTGAGAAGGAGAAATAAATGTTTAAATACGTTGCCTAAATGACTGGCAAATTGCACAAATAAATTCTGAGGAAGTGGGCAGCCGATTAGCTTCGATGTTGAGTAATGAGGGTGCTGGTGCCCCCTGCCCCACCCCTAGTCCCAAGAAAGTTTATGAGGGTTTCATCTAGAGAGAAGGATACAGCGATCACATCTTGATCACCCTGGTGTTTGGGGCAGAGCCAGTGGCCTTCATAAAAATCCTGTTTATGTCCCTCCCAGCATTGGAGATTTTTCTCTGTAAGTCACACACATCCCAAGACACTTTACTGTCACTGAGAACGTGGGTGCCCTGGTCTGTCCTCATCCTGCCTCTCACCTTGTTTGCTTCCGATTTCACCCACGCCACGCCAACCCTGCACGGCATTCTACCCACCCTGCACAGTTCACACTGGAGGCAGCTGTTTACTGAGGAGCTGCTCCACGCTAGGCCCCGGGCTAGCCCTTGGGGCCCTAGAGGTGAGCAAGGTTCAACTCAGAACCTATCCCCAAAGTGTCCCCAGCCCCCAAGGAAACAGACATGGAATCGCCATCACACTGGCGCTCAGTGCGGTGACAGAGGAACACAGAGAGGCCGTGGGCACCCCAGGAGGCCTTTCTCTACTTTGTCAATTTGGTGAACTCCCATACATCCCATAAAACCCTACTGGCCTTCACCTCTGTAAAGCCTTTCTGCACAGGCTAGATGACAGTTGTGATCTTTCCTGTGTCCCCTCTTGCCTTTTGGATCCGACACTGTCTGTCCTTAGTGTCTGTATCTTCCTTACCCCTCATCTTGACTAGACTGTGGCTTCTGTGGAGGCAGCATGTTTTACTCATGAAACCCCCAAACCTTCAGGGAAGGTTTCCTTTCTCTCTTCTTCTCTTTACTAAAAAAAACTGGCTTTGAGCTCTGGTTTGGTGGATGGCAGCAAATGGCTGGAGCACTGGATGAACTGGGTCCCAAGGCCGCCTGGAGAAAACAGAAAGCAATGTTGCCAGAAGGAAGCAGGAGGCGGACTGAGATGCCAAGACTTTGCTGGGCCAGTGATGCTCTGCCCTTCTCCAGAGCAGCTGGACTCCCTCTCTCTCCTGAGAGTCCAGGGATCCCCAGGGTGGGCAGTGGCTGCACCCCGAAGGAAGGGAAGGTTAGCAGCATAGCTAAAATATCTGACACAGGAATACATGCAGGGAGGATGCCTTGGAGGAGTCCAGACACACTAACACCAACTCCCAGGCACACAACCTAGAAGCAAAGACACAGAGGCAACAACGCAAGAACCACCCAGAGCCAGGCTGTCACTCACACCGGTGCTGCGTGCACACACACACACACACACACACATGCATGCACATACACGTATACTCAGTCATGCATGCACACTCACATGCACACTCATATGCACACACTCATACATGAACTCTCAGCCATGCACACTCCCACACGCACAGGCTGGGTGCCCTGGTGTGTGGGAAAATTTAACGTGGGCTGCAGAGCTGCCTCTGGTCCAAAGGAGCTCAGTGCTTGTCACTCCGACTGCAGCACCGAGGCTGTCACCTCCCATCTCAGCTGTTCCCTGAGAGCTCAGGGACACAGCCCATTCATTCATTCACTCACACATTCACTCATTCACTGGAGAGTCCCTCTGCTAGGCCTTGGACTGAGCACTAGAGAGATGGAGAGAGAAACAAGAGGTGACGCCTCGCTCCCGTAGCTGATCCCTAGTCCACTGGGAAAGCTGATGGGACCAGTCAACAGCCTCAGGGTTGGTCAGGGCTGTGCAAGGGACCTTCAGGGCTGTGAAAGCTCAATGTCTGATGCCATGGCA
Organism: Gorilla gorilla gorilla; assembly: GCF_029281585.2. Classification (NCBI taxonomy): domain Eukaryota; kingdom Metazoa; phylum Chordata; class Mammalia; order Primates; family Hominidae; genus Gorilla; species Gorilla gorilla. Next base: position 15,038,109 of record NC_073227.2, read on the forward strand.
AGGACTCCTCACACCAACCGTCCGAGATGAAAGTTCCTATGAGTCAGGCTAACTCCACCGCTGTAACAAAACAACACCAGCAGTCCAGGGCCGAGCACGGAAATGTATTTCTCACTATGGGAAGGTTCGATGTGGATGTGCTGGTTGGGACACAGCTCTCCTGCAGGATCTTTCCATCCCCATCCCATGAGTCTCAGTCCCTAAGGCTTGGGTCCTCACCTTCCAGGTGGGGAAGGTGCTCCCGCTGCTTAGCTGCATCAGGGCCAGGTATCACTTTGCTCACATCCCATTGGTCAGAACTAGTCATGTGGCCATGTCTGGGCACAAAGGCTGATGGGAAATGTAGTCCACATGTAGACAGCTGTTTCCCAGTGACAGCACTGCGTTGCAGGAGGAGGTGAGGAGGCCTGGCAGACAATTGGCTGGCTCTGCCACAGTATCTTTTCATTTCATTTTAGAGTTGAGGAAATTGGGGTATAGGAGGGTTCAGCCACTTATTCACAGACCCACAGCGGTAAGCATCCATGCCTCTCTTGCAGGGCTGGTGGGCGGCGGGCATTTGCCATCTGTCACTGCCTATTTCAGACCACGGAGGATCAGGATGGACGCCCACCCCTGTGTTCCAGCCTCCGGTTGGGATCACGTGCTCACGGCATGCTATGTCCTGATGCCACCACCTGGCCTTCACCTCTTCCCTGCCTCCTCATCCTCTGCAGGTGCCAGTGCTGAAGCCCATGGATCTGATGGTGGAGGTGAGCCCTCGGAGGATCTTTGCCAACGGCCACACCTACCACATCAACTCCATCTCCGTCAACAGTGACTGCGAGACCTACATGTCGGCGGATGACCTGCGCATCAACCTTTGGCACCTGGCCATCACCGACAGGAGCTTCAGTATCCTTCACTGTGGCCTGGCCAGTGCCTCCCATGGGCAGAGTAGCTTCCGGTGGGTGGCGGGTTTGGTTTGATTGGCAGCCAGCTGGTTTGGGGGTGGCTGCATTGTTTAACTTCTTCAGTGAGGCACCTCTGGCTCCTAGTATGCGTGTGAGGCCCAGATACAAAATCATATGTCACGTCTGTTTCTGAAAACCGCAAAGTCGTGGTTGCTGAGCATTGCACCCATCGCCGCCTCCAGCGTGGCCATGATCCCCTCATCCTAGGGCCTCACAAGGGGCCAGGAAGGAGACAGAGTTCAGGGTTCAGCTGCTCTGGACGAGGGACAGCTGGCCTTGCTCAGCGTCCACTGAAGGCCCCTCGGGGCCCTCCCCACTGGGACCCAAGGCAGGATGTGTAACCATAGGAGGACCAGCACTGGGGCCCCAACCAGGGCTTCGGGTGACAAGCAGGGTGTCAGATGCCCAGCTGGGTTGGGGTCCTGAGGGCCCCCTGCCCGGTGTTCTCCTGTGTCAGGGCAAGCTAGGGGAAGCAGCAGCATTGACGATTCCCACTGACTGCTGGGAAGAGAGCTGGTGATCACATGAGCACCAGCCTGCAGGCAGGGCGAGGCTTGGCCTGCCGGGGGGCTGGTGGGCGGGCAGGCAGGTTGCTGTGATGTCACTATTCTGCATACAACCAATGATGATGATAATTATAATAACACACAGTGAGACTCTGTGTGCCAGGCTCTGTGACTAACATCAACAAGCATTCATTTTAACTCATTTCATCTTCACAACAATCCTATGAGGTAGGTACTATTATAAGTCTCCTTTACAGATGAGGAAACTGAGTCACAGAGCACTCAAGTTAACTTGCTCAAAGCTCACAGCCAGCAAGTGTCAAAGCTGGGCCTGAAACCCAGGCCCTCAGGCCCCAGACTCCCCGCTTCTAACCTTCATACCACACTGCCCTTTGTGGAGGATGCCACCCAGGTATGGCTTGGAAGGAGTGGGAAGACCCTCCTGAGAGCCTCCATGCAACTGGATGGCCTCCCGACTCCAGGCAGCCTGGGCGCCCAGCAGTGGTCAGGAGTGGGCTGTGTCCCTCGGAGCAGTAGAAGCCGGGATACCTGTGGGGAGCAGGGGAGGCAGGGAGCATTCCAGGAAGGGTGAAAGAGAGTAACAAATGGCTTTTGTGGGCTGAGAGCCAGGCACAGCCAGAGACCCCTGGGTGGGGAGACCCTTGGAAAACAGCAGGAAGGGAACAGAGCAAAGCGTCGGATGTCCCCTGAGCCAGCCAGAGGGTGCGGGGCACATGTGTGGGCTTCGGAGGCAGAAAGTCTGTTTGGGTCTGACTGCCACCTTCAAGTTTTGTGACCCTGGGTGAGTACACTCACCTCCCTCTCTGAGCCTCCGTCTTTTCAATCATGCCTCCTCATAGAGCTGTGGGGTGCCGTCAGTGAGCCCCTGTGTGTGATGTGCCGAACCCTAAATCAGCACTTGGTGGGTATCAGGAAGCATCAGCATCTCTCTCCCTTCTCTTGTCCCAAAGGCATGGAGTGCCCAGAGCTGGGAGGCTGGATTGGGCCAGCCAGGAAGGTTCCAGGAAGGATTGGGACCTGAGCTGCTTTGAAGGCTTGAAGCTCAGATTTCTCTGGACATAGAGGGCTGGGCTGGACATCTGCCTGACCCTCCATTGAAGCTGAAAGGCCATCGGGCCCCACCAGTCCACAGTGCTCATAGCAGCAGTTGGTTACACTCTTTCTGCTGCACGAGCATGTTTGATGTGGATAACTGTAAGAGAGCTGCGGGCCAGGTGGCTTCAGGGGCTGGAGCAGCATGGGTGATGGCTCTCTGGGCTGATTGCCTCTGCTGTCTTCTGTGCTTCAATCTCAGGTGCCAGTAGTTGGGGCCCCACCCTCCCAGAATAAAGTCCAGGAGAAACAAGACCAGTTCTCTCTGAACTGTCCCACTAGGACCCTAAATGGCATCTTGTGGGCTCTAATTGGGGGTGAATGCCTTGTTGTGATTGGCCAGGCCGGACTCCTGTACCTCTCCCTGGTGCTGGAGGAGTCAGCTCCGCCCCCAAGCCCTGGATGTGGGGGAGGGGCGGTCTCCTAGCAGGAGCTCCAGGTCTGCAAATGGGGAGGGTGTGGGGCTCACTGAGCGGCCTGGACCGTACCGTACAGTTTACAAATCAGCCTGCCGTTCATTGTCTCACTTGGTGCTCAGAGACAGTGGTAATTTGATGATCACCCCATTTCACAGATGAGGAAACGGAGGCTGGGGGAGATGAGGGACTGGCCCAGAGTCCCCAGTTGGCAGGGGCAGAGCCAGAGCTCATGCTCGGGCCTCCATGCCTGGTCCAGGGCTTTTGCCCTGGCCTCGGCCTGCCCCCTGCAGCCCTGGGACAGTGGCAGCCACCCTTCTCGAGCCTCCGCCTCCTTCCTGCCGGACTTGGGTGGGGATGGTAATTGCTGCTCGGTTTTCCTGTCTGGGCTGCTGTGAGGATTCCGTGACACTATGGATGCCGAAGCCCTTTCTAAAGAACCATAAAGCCCTAGAGTATGGAAGGAATGCTGCTTCATTTCATTTATTCAACCATTCATTCCCCACGCCTTTCTACTCCCAGGCCCACGCTGAGCCCTGGGGACATGGGGTTGAATGGGAGAAACTCAACCCTTCCCTGGAGGGCTCAGGGGCTGTTGGGGGACACAGCCCCGCCATGGCAGTGGAAGTGAGGGAGTCATCCTTGCTGTAGCCCAGGGTCTGGACAAGCTGCCGTGGGGGCCGCCAAGGAGGCCAGAGAAGGAATTTGGGTAGGAAGCTCCCTGGGCTCGAGGAGGCTGCCTGAGGGCATGGGTGTGCAGGAGGCAGATGCATGAGGAGGCAGAAGGTGCCGGAGCTGTGGCACTGCGGATGGTGCAGGCAGGGGGCTTTCTCCTGGGGTAGGGGCCCCGAATGCCGGTCATTCACAAAATCCCCCACAGCTGTGCCTGCCTCCACATGCCACATGTGCTTCCCTTTACTTTTCCCATTTAAAAAAAAATTGTTTTCTTTAAGTCAAGTTGCTTTATTTTTGCCGAAGTAATTTTCTTTTGAAAGGGAATTGAATTTCACCATCATAAGTTAAAGTATCACATACCATAAATAGGAGGTAGCCTCAACCATAACGGCTGTGCACACAAAACGGTGGGAATAAAATACAGCCTCAGCCCTGTCTGTTGGAACTTTCTGTGATAATAGACTGCTCTGTCTGCACTCATGGGGCGGCAGCCACCAGCCCCATGTGCCTGCTGAGTGCCTAAAACGTGGCTTGGTGACTGAGGAGCGACATCGTTAATTTGATTTAGTTCCAGTTAATCATACTTCAAACGAAATAGCCACATGTGGCCAGTGGCTACTGAACAAGGACGCTGCAGCCTCTCTCCAGGTTGCCCTTAGACCCTGAAGCTGGTTCTCTCTGAAAAGATGGAGGTAAACATGTGCTTCAATGTTAAGGGGGAGAGTGCAAAACAGAGACATCCCCCTTCATTCATCAGAAGGGTTGAATCCTGTCTCCGTGTCTGCATCTATATTACATTACTGGAGGCTATGCCGACTTCCCACCTGCCTGCTTCCAGGGAATGGGAAGCTATCAAGCTATTGATGTACCGTAAACAGGGGCGTGTCACTAGCCAGCTTTGGAGGTGTGTGTGTCGTGGGTGTGTGTCGTGGGTGGATTGGATTCCAGCAGACAAGGCTGGCGGCTTGGGAACCAGCAAGGAGACCCGGGGAGAGAGAGTGAGAGGCAGGGCCAGAGCGTGGCCACGGGTGGGAGGCGGTGGAGGAATGAGATTGTAAGGATGGAGATGTCATAGATTTGGATTGTATCGTAACCAATTTTGGATCGGGGTGGCCACAGGACATTCAAACAAGTTGGCTGTGAATAAGAAAAGGGGGTTGGTTCATCCCAGGACTGCGAAGTCCTCCCTGGCCGTTACCATGAGCCTTGCCTCCTGTCCCGTCCCGAACACACAGATTGTGCCCTGTCCGCATGTTGCAGAGCACACCATTTACCAGCAGGTATTTATTAAGCACCTACTGTGTGCCAGCCCTCTTGGGTGATGCTGGAACTAGATAAAGATTCTATTTCCAGGAGTGGACACATGATAAACCATTGGTAAAATACCCGGCATTGGAGCAGGTGGTCCGTGGGTGCTACAGGGAGTTGGTGGCCCAGCCAGCGCAGCCGTGTACATTTCTCTCCAGCCACGCCTGCTGCTGGCTGCAGGCCTCAGGTCGGTGGAGGGTAAGCCGGGGTGTGGTTTTTGCCAAGTGAGGATGTAGACATGGAGCTGATGGTGTGTGCAAGAGAGTGAAAATAATGATTATTGACCAAAGAATCTGAGCCAGGTGAGGGACAGTGACAAGGGAGGAGTGTCAGCAGATCGGGGGCCCTTGTGGATCCTGGGAACATCCCTGGCTGCACACCCTGCCATGTAACTCAGTGTCAGATCTCTGTGTAACTTCCCATTCTGTGAAAATGATTATTAATTCATCAAAATATAAAGCACCCTGGCCTTAGTGAGAGAGGAGTGTGTGTCTATAGCGTGAACAAGATTCTGAGCTGGGCTTGAGGCAGTGCTGACAGGGCAACTTAGGCATTTGGCAGGAGTTGAGTGGAGTCTCCAGGGGCACATGGTGGCCATGGAAACCTCCCCGATTGGATCTATTCATTGGGGAGCCTCAGTGCACCTGGTGCTCCCCATGGCCTGTTGCCGCTTGGCTCCCCATGGGGTGCTGCTGCAGTGACAAGACACAGATCCAGGGCTCACACCACAGAGGGAAGCCTTACTTGGCAGAGAAAGTGTGAGGACTGTGGGCTGCAGGTGCCGCGATGGGGACTGATAGCAGCCGAGTAATGAGAGGAGGCGTTTCATTTCTGACATGGGAAGAGGCCAGAAAGGCAGCTGAGACCCCATGCGGAGCTGGGAATTGCTCTGAATGTTTGAGATACCTTCTAAGCAAGTCTCAGTGGGGTGGATTCTGGCTGTCAGAGGGTGAGAGTTCTGATGAGTCCTGACAAGAAAAACCCAGGGTCAGGAGGCCTGCGTCCGCGCAGAGCCAGGGGAAGGCCTGGGCTGGACTTGGGGTTTGCGTCCTTTTGACCTTTGCTCTCTGGGGTCCTCACTCGGCCCGATGACGCCGTTCAGTCCTCCGTGCCCACTGGAGGTTTTCCACCGTGTCGCATCTCCTAAGTCCAATCACTAACACTTCCCGTCTCCACAAAATTGACTTTTAGTAACCATATCAAGAGAAAGGAAAATGTTTCTTAGTAAAGGAGAAAAAGAGGGCATTGCTTTGACTATTGGACAATGAGAAAGGTGACTCAGAGGACATTTCTGCTGGAATGCCGTCATTGGCTCTCAGATGGAGGGAGGGAGACTGGTGATACTGAGGCTCTGTGACCTGTCTCAGTGTAGTCACCAAGGCTCAAGCAAGAGGAGCCCTCCCAGCCTCCTCCCTCTCCCTCACCCTCAGAATGGAAAGAGGTGCCCAGCCCTCTCTACTGTCCCCAGACACTTGCCGGAATCCCGCCCTGCCCTGCCCAGAGCCTTCTGCACAGCTGTGAAATTGGCTCATCGGAACCTCTGGTCTGACCATGTCAGCCCCCCTTAAAACTCTCACGGGTTCCCCTCTGGCTTCTGGAGAAAGCCTGAGCCCCTCTACAGTGCCCTGTGCCTTTGGTGACCAGCCCCTGCCCACCTCTCGGGTCATACTGGCTCACTCCTTCAGCTGCTGGGTCCCTGGCATGGGGCAGGGTGGGGTGGAGCACTGCCATCCGCCATCCCTTCTCCTGACCATGCCATCTGCCTCTTCGGCCTGGCTGACTCCTGTTTGCCCAGATGCAGCATCTCACAGCCCATTATCTGGGACAGCCTCTGACCTGTCCCTGCCACACCCCTCCCAGGCTGGTCAGAGCCCCTCTAAGCCTGCGGCTCCTTGGCTGCCCCCGGTCACACTGAGTGTTTTGTTACTGTGACAGTCTCCTCCATTTTATGGTGGAAGCCCTGAGATTAGGAACCCAGGGTGAGGCCTCTCTGCATCCCCTGCTCCACATAGGACCTGGCGATAGGAGGTACTTATGAACGGTTGTAGGTGGAGTGGGCTGGAAGTTCACCATTTCCATGTAGTCTTAGGATACAGACACCTCCTTTTTGATCTGGGTGCCTGGGGAATCAGAGACCCCAGACCCTAAAGTGCAGGAGAAGGAGCCCGGGCTTTAGGCTCTGGCAGGCCTGGGCTGAGACCCATTGCTCAGCCTGCTGGGCCATCAGCTTCCCTGAATATAAAATCAGAAAATTCCCTTTTATAAGGATATTTGTAAGGAATAAAGATATCTTTCACATAAAGAGCCTCGTGCCTAATTGGAGCCCAGCAAGAGGACGGTTTATTTTGTGTCTTAAACAACAGCCCTTCAAATATTTAAGGTTGGTTCTCATAAAATCCCTGCATCTCTGATGGTTAAAACTCCGTTTTCCACGGTGCAGTTTCAACATCTGTTTAAGCAACCTCTCGCGTCCTTTAATACCAACATTTTGAGACTGTTAACACAGCACTGGGTGATTTTTCTTGAGTCTGATGCGTCTTAAAGGTAACAAATTGCACAGGAGGTCTCAACGGATGGACCTCTGCTTTATTTTTAGCACCCAGAGAACTTACAAGATGGTTCGATTGATTTTTCTCTCCCTTAGTGATTTCTCATGGTGGGAACTGGCATCACACCAAGCCTCGGCCTGGAGAATTTCTAATTCCCATTTACAGAGCAGGTCCGTGCGGCCAGGTGGGCTGGAGGGGGGTGCAGCGATTCACCGCAGGAGGCTCAGAACCTTCATCAGCCCATGCCTGCCTGAAGACTCAGCTTGTCCTCTGTGCAGAGAACAAAGGAGGGAGCAGACACAGTCCCTCTGCATGCAGACTCTGCTGGGCCAAGGGACCCTGAGCCCAGGCTCTACCCCTGCCTCTGCCACTGACCCTGATCAGTCACTCAGTCTTTCTGCACCCCCTCTATCCCATGGGAGTGTGTCTCCTTTACCAGGAGCTGTAAAGGTGGAATGGCTGATGAGTATGGGGCCTGATGCCGTGTAGACAAGCAACCCTCACCAGCCCATGACCCACTGTTGGGTAACTTACAGGCCGCCTCTTCTTCCTGCCCTTGGTGCTAATTTACAGAGAAGGAAACTGGGATGCCCTGCTCAGAAATGCTCTGTTCACAGCATGTCAGATACGTACCACTGATGGCTAGGAGTCTGGACCCCTGGGTTCTTACTCCAGCTCTGCCACTACCTGCCCACGGTTCTGTGCATTCATTGGTTGATTCAGCAGCATTGGCCGAGAGTCTTCTCTGTGTTGAGCATTGGACTTGGTGCTAGGGAAGCAGACAGGGTCTCTGCCAGGGCCTGCAAGTACATACGGGTTGTCTGCTGCCCAAAGGAGGTGATGATCCAAGCCAAGCACCTTGGGAAGAAGGGACTTTTTTGTTTTCAGTTCTGCAAGGAAGAGCTGTCTTTTCATAATTGGCACAAAGGCACTTTTTGAGGGAATGGGGATCCTGATGCTATCCAGGTGAACTTTCTAGGTGAGCAAGAAGATACTCTTCTTCTTGCTCAGGCCTCGATGAGTCCTGTGATCCCATCGTCCAAATGCACCCAGAGCCCACCTGCCTGTCTGCCCCCAGCATGTGTTTAGGCCACTGTCTCACTCTGATCATGATGGTGACCTGACTGGCCTTCCTTCTTAGGTCTAGGAGCCAGACTGCCAGGGCTCAGACCTTGGCCCCAAGACATAGGGACTCTGCGGCCTCGGTCAGCTCACTTGGGTTCTCTGTACCTCAGCTCCTCACCTGTAAAGCCAGGAAAAGCCCCTGCTGACACCATACGGCTGCTTGAGGACTGGGTGCTACGAGGACATCTGGGAAGCCTTTAGGGTAGTGCCTGGCAAATCACCGAGCTGCAGCATCGTTGCTTCATTAACTGTGTTTCCCCAGGTGTCTCCTTACAGTCTGTTCTCCTACAACATGAGAAAAAAAAAAACGACAAGATCATGTCACTCCCTGCTGAGAACCCTTCAGCAACTTCTCCCACCTGGAAGTAACTCCGCTCCTTTCTCTGGCCTCCAAGGCCCTGCAGGAGGAGCTGGCCCTGGCCCCTCCCTGGCCCACTTCCTCCTCTCTCCCTTTGCTCCCTGGGCTCAGCCTTCCCGGCCCCCCACTCTTCACCATATTTCCAGCCATCTCCTGCAGCAGAGCCATTTTGCACTGGCTGTTCCCTCCACCTGTGAAGTTTCTCCACCCTCATCCACTCAGTGGACACCTTCTTAAAGAGGCCTTCCTTGACCAGTCTGTCGGAACTAGTCCATCCCCTCCATGACTCCCTCGAGCCCCTTCCCTTGAGGCTTGGCCTCTACCTCGTTCCCTGTTCATTTCCCGCCTCTCCCTCCTGGACTGGCAGCTTCATGAGAGCAGGGACCTTGTTTGTTCTACCTGGAATAATGCCTGGTCCAGAGTAGATGCTTAAATAATGGAACTAGTGTAATAAAGTGAGATGGGTGTTAGGATAAGGTGGGGAGGACCCCGGCCTCCTTAGAAAGTCCTTGGTGGAAAGGCATTGACACTGAGGCTTCTGTCCTGGACCTGCCACGTGGTCCCCTGGCAGTTTGCTTCACCTTCCTGGACAACAGTTTCCCCTTCTCTTGGCTGGACTGGTGTCCTGAAACTGGCTTTCATTTAGACAGTTGGGCTATCCTTGCTGGGTCTCCCTTGATCTGGCTATGTGCAACCTTGTGTCTTGCCAGCTGCTAGCATGACACAAGGTCACACACAGCTTGTAACAGCCAGGTGTGCACATCTCTTCCCAAATCCGTGTTCATGGGCATCTCTTTGGCAGCTTGAATTTGGCCATGGTGGTAGTATTTCTTTCTTTTTCTTTTCTTTTTTTTTTTTGAGATGGAGACTCGCTGTGTCGCCCAGGCTGGAGTGCAGTGGCGCAATCTCGGCTCACTGCAATCTCTGCCTCCCAGGTTCACGCCATTCTCCTGCCTCAGCCTCCTGAGTAGCTGGGGCTACAGGTGCCCGCCACCACGCCCGGCTAATTTTTTGTATTTTTTAGTAGAGACGGGGTTTCACCGTGTTAGCCAGGGTGGTCTCGATCTCCTGACCTCGTGATACACCTGCCTCGACCTCCCAAAGTGCTGGGTTTACAGGCGTTAGCCACCGCACCTGGCCTGGTGGTAGTATTTCTACAGATATCTACAAACACTACAAAATCAATCTCTCCCCTCCCCAGAAGAGAGGGTATTGTTCAAGTTACCAGCACACAACTGCTCTGGGGCCTTCACAAGGCCAGGCAGTTGGTCAGTCAGCCTCCACCATGACTGAGGGCTTCCTGCGTGCCATGGAGCTGTCCATGGTGCTGACCCGGTTGTGAGCCATTGCGTCGAGGTCAGCATCTCCACCTCCCACCCCACTGTCACTACTTGCTGTGTCACACGGTGTTCTGAGCACGCTGCCGATGTTAACTGGTTGAATCCTCCCAACAACACTATGTGGTAGGCGTTATTAATATCCCCCTTTTACAGATGAGGAAACAAAGCCACAATAAGTTTCAGTAATCTACCCAAAGTCAAACGGGGAAAGGGGGTGCAGGAGAAAGGGGGTGCCAGGGCTGGGATTCAGATTTAAGCTGTCTGGATGCAGAACCATGCACTTAACTGTCATGCTACACTGCCTCCCAGTCATGATGGTAACAACCCCAGTTGCAGCCTGCCTGGTGCTGGGGTGAACAAATGCAAGATGCCGCTGTTGCATTTCAGTCTCATGACCACTCGCCAGGTGGGGGCTGTCACTGTCCCAACTCAGCAGAAGTGGAGATGGGCACTGAGAGGTGGGCTCCCTTGCCCAAGGCCCCTCTGAGCCAAGTGTTCTTCTGATGGCCTGCCCAGCTTTGTTGAGAGAGCCATATTTCTTGGTTCTTGCTTTAGGTCCTGTGGAAAGACAGGCCCAATTGCAGGATAGATTGGAGGTTGTTTTGCAATGAGCATGGCTGTCAGTAGCTGTATGGCAGTCCTCACGTTTGCCCTGCAGGTGGCATGGTAGAGGTGTGTGACCCTGGCCTGCCACCTGTCCCTTCTTGACAGACCTCTCTGGCATTTCTAGAACTCGCTCCCTGTTAAAATCCTCTTGACCCCAGGCCTGAGCCCCAGACCCTTGGCCTGCTTCCCTCTTCAGGATGGGTCCTGCCACTCCCAGCCTTATGTCAGGACCCCTCCACCCTCCTAGCTCACACTCCATCACCCTGGAGCCTCTCCCTCCCTCTTGGAACTCCTCTCCTTTTGGACAGAGCCTATGCTCCCTCTGAGTTCCGCTGGCGCCGCATCCTCTCCAGCCTGGCTCTCACCCTCTCTGCCTCCCTCCCTCATGCTCAGCCACCCAGCCTCTCACACCTCTGAGCCTTGCACTCCCCCTCTTCAACCCCCTCACCCCTCCAACACACACACACCCCAAACACTTTCCCACCCGCTAGCTCTGCCGGGATAACTCCTACTCACCATGGGCTTCGGAGGGCCCTTCCCTGACTCTGCACCATCTCAGGGCCTCGTTATAAATCTCTGACATGAGCACCTGTGTCTCTCTTGGGACATCGATCGATCGTGGAGCTAAATCTGCTTCCCTGCCAGGCTGGGAGCCCCAGCAGTCAGGGCGGGGTCTGGTCTGCTCCTTCTCAGTGCTGTGGGGGTGCAGCTACGTGGGTGCACATCCCAGCTCTGTCCAACCTTGGATTCCCCCTCTCAGTTCTTGGAAACCAAGGCATGCCATTCACCACAGACCCTCCTAGTCCTCCCAGGGGGTGACAAGCACTGTACCTTTTGCATCCTGCTTAGCTGTATGCTTTTTTCCCAGAGGGGGAGAAAGACTCTGGGAGTTCTAATTTAACTAACTTCAATTTAACTGTAGCCATGTGTTGGGTCTTTTGACGTATGTCATCTGGTGAAATCCTCATTACAGCCCTGCAAAGCAGAAGTTATCAACCCATTTTACAGATAAGAAAAGCAGAGCACAGAAAGGCTGAGTTTTCAAGAGATCACACAGATGTTAGGCAGTGGGGCTGGACTTTCAAGCTCTGGGTTTTGTGATTCAGAAGTCAGGACTTTCTTCCTTTTTCATAGCTTGGTTGGTTCCTTTCTAAGCACTTATGAATCACCTGAGCTGGCAGAGCTGTGAAGATGGGCTCACCACACAGACAGCGTGCAGGGCTCAGTGGCTTGTGCAGTGAGCGGTGAAATAGAACAGCACCTTTCCTATGGTTCCAGCAAGCTGGGTTCTGCTCCCTGAGAGGAATTGCATAATCATTAAGGTGTTCTGAGTGGAGAAGGAAAGGAGGCTGTTACAGGCTAGATTGTGTCTCCCCCATCCCCATTCATATGTTGAAACCCTAACTCCCAGAACCTCAGAATGAGACTATATTTGGAGACAGGGCCTTAAAGGGGTGATTAAGTTAAAATAAGGCTGGCAGGGTGGACCCTAATCCAATCTGACTGGTGTTCTTTTAAAAAGAGGTGATTAGAACCCACAGAGAGATGTTAAGATGCAGGAATGAGAATGTGAGGACACAAGGAGAAGGCAGTCACCTTCAAGCCGAGGAGACGGGCCTCAGAAGGAGCCAGCCCTGCTAACACCATGTTATTGGACTTCGGGCCTCCATAGCTATGAGAAACACATACTGTTTAAGCCACTCGGTCTGTAGCATTTTGCTATGGCAGCCAGGAATCCTCCTGTAGGATCTGACATGCCTTGGTCTGAGTGCTTGCAGCTCATGTTTGTAGTCAGGTCATCTTTTGGAGATTTGCTGAAAAAGCAGTTTTTCAAGATGAACTCCATGTGTGGGAGGCCTTCTAGGGCACCTCCACATCCAGCGTCCCTGGTGAGCTCATGCGTGAGTCCTTTTGTGGCTCTTGGCAGGGCTGCCTCCATCCCTAACTCCGGTGGCTGCTTGGTTGCCATGGCGACAGCTTCCTCCATCCTGAGAGCAGGCTCCTGCCGAGACATCTGGATGAGCCTCGCTGTGCTTGGTGAAATCGGTGGAGCCCAAGGCTGCAGCCCTCTTTCTCATGGATCCCTGCTCTGCACCCAGCATCCCCCTTGCTGAGGACACAAGCCAGTCCAGCCAGCCTGGCATCAGGGTCCTTGGGGTGCCCACCCCATGGGGAAAGCTGCAGATGGTGTGGAAATGCGTTTACTCCAGAACAGTGGGAGGAACGCTGACTGGAAGTTAGGGAGCCAGGATTTCAGTCCTTACTCTGCCAGGGCTCTGCATGTGGCCCTGGGCAAATCACTGCCCACCCTGGGCCTCCCTCTCCTCCTGGGTGGGGTTGGCACATGGGCAGTTCCTGCCTGCAGGGGTGGACTATTTGCCTGGTCTGTGCTAGGCACGGCTCTCTGGGGTTATTACCATGTCTCAAAGTTCAATTACTTGCTGTGGTTTTTAGATTAGCTTGTTGTGGGATCTCCACTGGGGCCCATCATGAGGTGAACCAGTATTTGCACACTGCTTTGACGTTTGTGGAGTGCTTTGCATACTTGCTTCTCTCTTGAGCTCCTTGCCAGAACCAACCAGTGATGCTTCTTCATTTCACATACCTGGCTATATTTCCAGTCAGCAGAGATTTGCCCTGTAGAGGAGCGAGCAGCCCTTGGTTCCTGTGCCCACCTTACAGGAGAGGACGACCGGGGGGCAGACTGGTGCAACTTGGCTGCCATGGCTCCTGGAGGTGCAGCCACCTCTTCCAGCCTCACGTGGGGCTGGTGTGGCTGAGCTCGCATGGCTGGGCTCCAGGAGAGCAGGCTGTGCCTCTGGTAGCAGGAGATGAAGGAGTTTCTTTTTTTTTTTTTTTAACAGGTGAAATAAATTTTAATGATAAAATTATTTTAGTAATAAAAATCTTAATAATAAAATTTATTTAACTAAATATACCCGAAATATTATCATTTCAACATTGGCACTAGCTACATTTCAAGTGCTTTTTTTGTTATTTAAGTTCTAGGGTACATGTGCACAATGTGCAGGTTTGTTACATATGTATACATGTGCCATGTTGGTGTGCTGCACCCATCAACTCGTCATTTACATTAGGTATTTCTCCTAACGCTATCCCTCCTCCATTCCCCCACTCCATGACAGGTCCTGGTGTGTGATGTTCCCCACCCTGTGTCCAAGTGTTCTCATTGTTCACTTCCCACCTATGAGTGAGAACATGTGGAGTTTGATTTTCTGTCCTTGGAATAGTTTGCTCAGAATGATGGTTTCCAGCTTCATCCACGTCCCTACAAAGGACATGAACTCATCCTTTTTTATGGCTGCATAGTATTCAATGGTGTATATGTGCCACATTTTCTTAATCCAATCTATCATTGATGGACATTTGGGTTGGTTCCAAGTCTTTGCTATTGTGAATAGTGCCACAATAAACATACGTGTGCGTGTGTCTTTATAGTAGCATGATTTATAATCCTTTGGGTATATACCCAGTCATGGGATTGCTGGGTCAAATGGTATTTCTAGTTCTAGATCCTTGAGGAATCACCACACTGTTTTCCACAATGGTTGAACTAGTTTATAGTCCCACCAACAGTGTAAAAGCGTTCCTATTTCTCCACATCCTGTCCAGCACCTGTTGTTTCCTGACGTTTTAATGATCGCCATTCTAGCTGGTTTGAGATGGTATCTCATTGTGGTTTTGATTTGCATTTCTCTGATGACCAGTGATGATAGCATCTTTTCATGTGTCTGTTGGCTGCATAAATGTCTTCTTTTGAAAAGTATCTCTTCATATCCTTTGCCCACTTTTTGATGGGGTTGTTTGATTTTTTTTTTTTTTGTAAATTTGTTTAAGTTCTTTGTAGATTCTGGATATTAGCCCTTTCTCAGATGGGTAGATTGCAAAAATTTTCTCCCATTCCGTAGCTTGCCTGTTCACTCTGATGGCAGTTTTTTTTTGCTGTGCAGAAGCTCTTTAGTTTAATTAGATCCCATTTGTCTATTTTGGCTTTTGTTGCCATTGCTTTTGGTGTTTTAGTCATGAAGTCCTTGCCCATGCCTATGTCCTGAATGGTATTGTCTGGATTTTCTTCTATGGTTTTTATGGTTTTAGGTCTAACGTTTAAGTCTTTACTCCATCTTGAATTAATTTTTGTATAAGTGTAAGGAAGGGATCCAGTTTCAGCTGTCTACATATGGCTAACTGGTTTTCCCAGCACCATTTATTAAATAGGGAATCCTTTCCCCATTTCTTGTTTTTGTCAGGTTTGTCAAAGATCAGATGGTCATAGATGTGTGGTGTTATTTCTGAGGCCTCTGTTCTGTTCCATTGGTCTATATCTCTGTTTCGGTACCAGTACCATGCTGTTTTGGTTACTGTAGCCTTGTAGCGTAGTTTGAAGTCAGGTAGCATGATGCCTCCAGCTTTGTTCTTTTGCTTAGGATTGTCTTGGGAATGCGGGCTCTTTTTTGGTTCCATATGAATTTTAAAGTAGTTTTTTCCAATTCTGTGAAGAAAGTCATTAGTAGCTTGATGGGGAGATGAAGGGGTTTATATAAAAACCTCTGCATACCCGAGGACTATACGGGAGGCCTGTGTGGATCACACCTCGTGTGTCCTTGGAAGGGATGGCTGCAGACTTCACTGTTGGGTAGAAGAAACCCTGCTTTGCTGACTCCCCCAGGTGCAGGCTCTGAGCTCACAGGGGTGGTCTGAACAGCTGGGGGCACCCAGCACCCCTACCCCCACCCACCAGGGTGAGGAGCTCCTTGTACTGTGGATGGGGGATCGGGATAGGCCCACCTGTCCCTCCAGGGCTGTACTTGCTCCATCTGACATTGAACCTGGGGCTGTGTGCAGTAAAGAAGGGAGGCTGTGTGACCCAAGCAAGACTGCATTGCCTCCTGTAGGCCTGGGGCTGTGGGCGGCAGGGCAAATCCACTGTGCATGGGGCTTTCTGTGCACATAGCCATCCTTTGTTTAGCTAGCACCTCTGGCTGGTTTTCTGTTACAACAGCAGAGTTGAGTCCTTGCCATTTCGATAGAAATCCTATGTCTGGCTAGGCCTGAAATATTGACTCTCTGACTCTTTGCAGAAAACACTTGCCAACACCTGTGAATGTTGGCACTGGAAGGAAAAGGGGGTTCATTTCAAGACATGGGGGGCTGAAGCCAGACAACTGCCAGGTCCCCGGGCCCCTCCAGGGACCTGACAGCCCCTCCTTGCCCAGCACCTTGCTGTCCCTGTCTCATGCCCATGACTGCAGCTGTGACTTTCTCCTCCTGCTCCCTGAGCCTCAGATGACACAGAGTCCAGAGAGGCTGAGACTGGCCCGAGGTGCCACAGCAGATGAAAGGGGGATTTGAGGCTGGGACCCAGGGTCCCACCTGACAGCCCCTCCCTGCCCAGCACCTCACTGTCCCTGTCTCATGCCGGTGGCTGCCGCTGTGACTTTCTCCTCTTGCTCCCTGAGCCTCAGATGACACAGAGTCCAGAGAGGCTGAGAGACTAGCCCAAGGCTCCACAGCAGATGAAAGGTGGATTTGAGGCTGGAACCCGGGGTCCCTGGCAGCCAGGCGGAACAGGCCACAGACCTTCTCAGCAGCTCACCTACAGAGCACCCACTCTGAGCCTGGTCCTGTTCTCAGCGCTTCACGTGGACTACCTTACCCCATCCTCATCTGGGAGCTGCAGAGTGCAATTGCCCTTCTGAAGTTGGGGAAACCGAGGCACAGAGAGGTTCAGAAACTTGCCCAAAGACACATAGCTAGCAAGCGGCAGAGCTGGAGCCACCCCCAGATGGTCAGGGGGCAGGGATTGCACTCTGGAGCCACGGAGGGCGTATGGAAGACTCTGGAGCCCAACTGAGTCCCAGGCCTGGTCTGACCCTTCTCTCCTTGTCCCTGAGCAATTGGCTTCTCCTCGCCGAGCCTCTGTTTCCAATGTAGAAGGGGCACACCTCACTCACGGAAGGCAGAGGGGATTGGATGAGCCACAGATGCGAAGCTAGTCCCACGCAGCCAGCCGGCCGCACGTGTTAGCTGTGGCAGGTACCAGGTGCTTGGCTGGGGTTTGGGGGATATAAACAGTAGAACAGCTTTGCCTAGTCAGGTGAATGACACAAGCAGGTCAGCCAGTATTTGCAACCTAAAAAGATCTCGCTCATGGGCCTTGGAGCAGGTGCACTGGAGACCAGAGGAAGCAGTGTAGGAACAAGTTCTTCCTGATGGACTTCACTGGACCCACAGCACGTGTGACGTGCTTCCCAGACCACAGTGCTCTTTTTGTTTTTTGTTTTTTTTTTTTGTTTTTGTTTTTTCCAGGCAGTCTCACTCTGTCGCCCAGGCTGGAATCCGTGGCACGATCTCAGCTCACTGCAACCTCTGCCTCCCAGGTTCAAGTGATTCTCCTGCCTCAGCCTCCTGAGTAGCTGGGATTACAGGCACCCACCACCACGCCCAGCTAATTTTTTTGTATTTTTAGTAGAGACAGGGTTTCATCATGTTGGCTAGGCTGGTCTCAAACTCCTGACCTCAAGTGATCCTCCCGCCTCAGCCTCCCAAAGTGCTGGGATTACAGGCGTGAACCACCCTGCCTGGCCAGCACAGCACTCTTGCATTTGTACCGCAGCAGCAATACTTTCAACACGCTGCAGGGGGACGGCCCCTTTGAATGGCCTTTGTCAGTGACGATCCACTCCTAAAAAACCCCTCACACCCTGGCGCCTCCTTGACCATGCCTCTTATCTCAACTTTAACAGCTGCTTCCCCTTGAGATGGTTTGCAACCTCCTGCCCTCTGAGCCCTGATCAGAGGGGACCACAATGGGCTGATTCATTCATTCAGTCAGCAACTACTTACTAAAAACCTACTGTGTGCCAGGCATTGAAGGTGCAGCAGCAATCCTGACAGGCAGGTCCCTGCCCTCGCTGGGGACAGATAGCAACAAACACGCCAATAATGTAATAAGCAGTGATTAATGCTTGCAAAAAGAGAAAGCAGAAAATCTATGATTAAACATGGTAAAATAAATGTTTATTTTGAGGGGCAGAGGAGATTTACAGGAGGTTACTTTGTTAAGGAGCATTGAGGCAGGGATCTGAAGGGCATGAGTGTGAGGGCCCTGCAGTGGGAATGTGCCCATCACGACCTGGGTTGATTGGACACCTCCTCTGTGCGCACAACCTGCAGCTTCTTCTAAGGGGCAATGGGGCCTGGCTGTGGGGGGCTGTGGGCGGAGGAACCCAAGCTGGATTCGCAGTCATGCACCCGGGCTCAGATATCAGCTCTGCTGCTCACTGACTGTGGAACCCTCTGGGCCTGTCTCTGGACCTAAGGAAAGCAAAGTGGAGCACCAGCTGCCTTCTGCACCCTGTTAGTGTGTGTTGGGGTGGGGGTGGGGGGCAAATGACTGTGAACAGAGTTTCTAAATTGGAAGGGCTGTTCCCAGGGAAAGGTTCAGAGTCGTCTCCTCATCTAATATTTGTCCACAGATCAGTCATGCAGCGAACATGTCCCAGGCACCAGCTCTGGGCAGGTCGTGTGTGAGGGGTGTGGGGGCACAGAGGTGAATCAGGAGGGGGAGCTGGCCCTGGAGCCGACTGCAGGGCGGGACAGATGGGCACATACACAGCACAATGGTCCTGAGGATGAGCAGACGGGTAGGGCCTTGCCTTGGTGTTCAGGCAGAGACTCGGAATGCTCTGGCAACTTGGAACTGCTGGATATGGCTGGCAGGTATAGAGGGAGAAGCGGCCAAGGTGAGACTGAGGAAGAGCAGGCAGGGGCAGCACGCTGGGCAAGTCCGACCTCCTCGGCAGGATGGGAGAGGCCAACACGCAGGGTGGTGGGGAGTCCCGCAGCTGTTTGAGGAAGTTCACTCTAGCTGAGCTTGGGCACGGACCCCCATGGGGACAGAGATGCTGATGGCCTGGGCTGAGGGGCAGAGTGCAAGGGGTTCAGATGGAGGAACCCCAGGACCTGAAGGCTGCCTGGACAAGGGAAGGGCTTAGAATGAGGAAGAAGCCCCCTGATGCCTGGCTTGGTGCCCCAGGGCTGGGGATGAGGAAATGGGAGTTCTAGAGAAGGAGTGGTGTGGGGGCTGTTGGTGTGGGGGGCTGTCGATGTTGGGGGCTATCAGTGTTGGGGGCTGTCGGTGTTGGGGGCTGTCGGTGTGGGGGGTTGTCGGTGTGGGGGGGCTGTCGGGTGTGGGGGGTTGTCGGTGTGGGGGGGCTGTCGGGTGTTGGGGGCTGTCGGGTGTTGGGGGCTGTCGGGTATTGGGGGCTGTTGGTGTGGGGGGGCTGTCGGTGTTGGGGGCTGTCGGTGTGGGGGCTGTTGGTTGGGGGGCTGTCGGTGTTGGGGTGCTGTCAGTATGGGAAGGCTGTTGGGTGTTGGGGGCTGTCGGTGTGGGGGGACTGTCGGTGTTGGGGGGCTGTCGGTGGCTGCCCATAGCACTGGCATTGCGTCTGTTCTTATTTCCCAACTCCCAGGAAGCACCTTGGGTGGGTTAGTGTCCTGTGGCTGCTGTGGCAAATTGCCATAACCTTCATGGCTTCAAAATACAGATATATTCTCACCGTCCTGGGGGCCACAAGTTCTCAATGCAGGTGTTGGCAGGGCCGTGCTCTCTCTGAAGGTTCTAGGGGAGGAGGCTTCCTCGTCTCCTCCAGCTCCGGGGCTCCAGATGTTCCCGTAGCCATCGCTCCCATCTCTGCCTTTGTCTCCACATGGCCTTCTCCTCTGGTATCTCCTCTTCTGTCTCTTAGAATGTCACTTGTCATTGCATTTAGGGCCCACCTGGGTAATCCAGGGTGATCTCATCTCAAGATCTTTAACTACATCTGCAAAGACCCTTTTCCCAAATGAGATCACACTCCACAGTCTCTGGGGATTAGGATGTTATGGACATATGCTATGCTAATGTATTTGTGGGGGCCATTATTCAACCCACCGCAGTGGAGAAAAATAGCCTGTGCTCAGTTGAGGCATATGGGATTGAAGAGCGATTTTACCTTCTCTCCTTTTCATCCTCTCTGCGTAACTTGCTCCTCTCTCTGGAATTCCTACCTGTGTCTGACAAACTTTTCTTGCAGGGAAAATGACTCTTAGCTGCTAGAGTGTGATTGGAAGGGAAACAAATCCCACCAGACAGTTGGAGTGGAATTAGATGGGAAAACAGAAGATGAATAATTCAAGCAGCTTTGCCAGGGGAAGGGGGACTCTTAAATGAGCCTAATTATGCTTGTTCCCAAGGGAGGCCAGTCCTGAAATGAACCTTGTGAAGCAGTTTTTCAAGCAGGATTTACGCGGCTATCATGAAGCTGGGGTGGGGCCACCTGCGGTTAGTTCTGGAAAGGAAAGGGCCCAGGCCCTCATTTTGCAGATGGGGAAAGCAAGGCTTGCAGAATGGAAATGATGTTCCAGTAACAGCCAAGACCAGACGCCCAGCCGGGGGCCCTCAGCTTCTGACCTGGTGCTGGTCCTGCCTAAGTTAAAGCCACCGAGTGTGGTCACTGGGCCAAATGCTTCAAAGTCTACACACAGGGGGCCATGGTGTGGGGCAAAAAGGTGTGTTCACGGTAGCTGAGTTTGGGCATAATTCTCGTGCTCCGGAGGCTTCTCCCATAGCTACTTCCCTTGTCAGGACTCCATCTTCAGGGCCCTGTGTTATGATGGATTGAGGGAGCACCAACAGGGACCACCCCACTTGGTAATTAATTCCTTTTGTAAAGGGCGGGGCTGCAGGCCCGGGTAGGTCCTGTGGCCACCTGAGCCAAGGTCTTGGAGAGGCGGTCCCAGGGACCAGGTGAGCATGGACCCAGCCCGGTGCCCACACCGTGAAGGGTGCTGTGCTGCCCAGAGGTTCTGGGCACGGCTCTGGGCCCTGGAATTCAGAGGCTCGGGACTGCTTGCCTCCCCACGGAGATCTTACCGTGGGGACCCTGTTGTGGGGGGCCTGCCGCATTGGACGTGCAGTGATTTTTCTCCTTCTGCAGGGTGATGTGGATGCAGGGCCTCTGTGTCTCACATGGTTGTTTCACAGCAGCCACCCTATCCGAAGACAGAGAGAAAGAGCAGGAGAGATTCCCCTGTGATGGCTCCCCCATGGTCCTGGGCTGTTGGTGGGACCCAGGTTTGGGGGACTTTATCTCCCCAAAGCCAGGCCCTCGATCCCTTTGCCTTTGGGGACTCTGTGTCCCCAGCCTATACATGGGGTACTCGATTGAGTGTCTGTGCCCATCAGCCGGTCCTGCGTTGCCGTGGCTCGGGTGTGTTTGCCACAGGGCTACAGACCTAATGGAGCCCTGCATACTTTTATTAATTAACTAATTTATTTATTTATTTTTGAGATGGAGTCTTGCTCTGTCACCCAGTCTGGAGTGCAGTGGCGCGATCTCAGCTCACTGCAACCTCTGCCTCCCCGGTCAAGCGATTCTCCTGCCTCAGCCTCCCAAGTAGCTGGGATTTCAGGCATGTGCCACCACGCCTGGCTAATTTTTTTTTATTTTTTATTTTTAGTAGAGATGGGGTTTTGGCATGTTGGTCAGGCTGGTCTCGAACTCCTGAGCTCAGGTGACCTGCTCGCCTCAACCTCCCAAAGTGCTGGGATTACAGGTGTGAGCTATGGTGCCTGGCCTCCTACATACTTTGAAAAGTTCTGAAACATCCCCAGGTGGGAAAGGAAAGAGCGTTTGGGTGGACACTGAACCTGTCAGGGGGCTCAGGTTTTGCAGCAGTGGCAAACAACCTGAAGGTCTCCAAGGCTTCAAACACCCATTCACACCTCCCACTCACGCTGCAAGTGTGGCCGTCACAGGCTGGCTTCGGTGCGATCTCATTGCAGAGGGAACAGTGTCACAGCAGATCACGTGCTGGCTCTCAAAACTTCAGCCTGGAAGTGACATGCCTCACTTGTCTATTCATTGGCAGAAGCAACCAGCCGCTGGCCACTCTGGGTTCTGAAAGGCCGAAGGAGAGGTCTCCCCTGGGAGAGAACCTGGAATGTTCAGAGAACCCCCTGGGTGTCAGCATTTGACTTCATCCCACCGAGTCCTCCTGCACCCACTGCGCCCCATGAGTTATAACCCCAGGAAATACAACGAGAGTGAGTGTCCTGATGATGCAAACAGAACTCCTGTGGGACCCACGTTCCTGGGCGCTTCTGTTGCCACCAAGCCTCCTGTGGCTTTTGTGTGTCTCAGGGTGTGCAGAGAGAATGTAGCCCCTGTCTGCCCTGCCTCTCTACTGCACATTATCCATGGGCCGTCGCACTAATGTGCGTGACATTTCGTCAATGGCCGCACTTTTTCTCTGGATCCCACTTTAGTGAAGTTCAGTAAGGACCTGAGAGCTGCTCCGAGCGGGCAGCGTGTCCTGGAAAGCCATGGGAGGCATTCGGCCCGGGAGGGCTGGGCTGCCAGGTGGACGCTGGAGAAATCAGCATGGCAGGAGGAGGGCTCTTTTCTTGCTTGGACTTCAGTATCATTTTTCATTATTTAATCGCTGCTTCTTTTCATACTGGAAAACTGTAGTTTCCTGGGAAACCAGCCAGGCAGTGATGCCTTAACTCATTTTTCCCTCTCTTTCTGTTTTTATGTGATTCTCAGTTTCTGGTTAACGATGTGCTTCCGCGAAGCAAGATTTGAGCACGAGCACAGAGACCCTTGTAGGTGCTTTCTGACTGCACAGATCAGCCATTTTTTTCCCTGGCATTTTATAAACCCTCGGGTTTAGAGAGGTCAGAAAATACTGCTTGCTTGCTTTTTTTTTGACAGAGTCTTGCCCTGTCACCAGGCTGGAATATAATGGCGCGATCTCGGCTCACTGCAACCTCCACCTCCCAGGTTCACGTGATTCCCCTGCCTCAGCCTCCTGAGTAGCTGGGACTACAGGCGTACGCGACTACTAATTTTTTTTTAGTAGCGATGGGGTTTTGCAATGTTGGTCAGGCTTGTCTCCAACTAATTTTTTTTGTATTTTAGTAGAGACAGGGTTTTACCATGTTGGCCAGAATGGTCTCGATCTCCTGACCTCGTGATCTGCCCGCCTCGGCCTCCCAAAGTGCTGGGATTACAAATACTGCTTTCTTATTGAGAGAGGCAGCAGCTTGGGTGGAGGAAGAGGGAGGGCAGATGGATTTCAGAGTTTCAGTCAGTGTTTTCCAGATAGAAAATAATAAAAATGGAAACTGACGTTCATTGAGCTCTGCAACGCATCAGGCAGTGTGTGAAGGGCTTTGCCTCTGATGATCTTCACAGCAAAGTGATAAGGTTATACTGCTGACTCATTTTACAGATGAGAAAGCTGAGGCATGGATAGCTGGGAACTCACTCAGGGTCACACAGCCAGGAGGTGACAGAGCTGGGATTCAAACCCCAGACCTTCCGACTCCAGGGCTCACATGCACCTGAAGAGTCAGAGGGAACAGACCGTGCAAAGCCCCATGCAGGGCTGGGGAGACCGGAGCCTGAGGTCATTGCTGTGAGAGGGGAGAGGGCCTTTCTGTCAGGGTGATGGGTGGGATCTGAAGCTGGAAAGCCGGAGAGAAGCTCGGGGGCGCCAGTCCTTGCATGCTCCAAGAGATTCTGATCTGCTGCTGGGCAGCAGGGAAGGGATAGGAAAAGAGCAGGTGCTGGGGCCGGGGAGGTTGTGAGGCTGAATCCAGCCTTACCACTCACACCTTGGCCACCCCGGACAAGTTGCTCATCTTCTCTGTGCTCTAGTGTAACAGTCAGGGATACTGCCTTTGCAAGCAGCAAAGTTCTTGACTCTAAACAAAAAATGGACATTTATTGGCTCCCACATTTAGCAGTCTGGGGGGAGTGGCTTCAGGTGCAGCTTGATCCAGGATTCCAATGGCATCACCAGATCTTTCTCTGCACTCTTTCCACTGTCTGCCCCACCCTCAAGCTCCAGGGTTTCTCCTTGTCCTGGCAGCAGATAGAAGCTCCTTCTTTCTACACCACCCAGCCCAGCAGGGGTGACCAAGCTGCATCCCAGCCTTTTCAGTATTCCAAGTCCTGGGGGCTGGAGAGCACAGATCAGAGCCAAGGTGGGGCCGACCCAGAAACCCAGAAGAACCTTTGCCCAAAGGAGAATCTCCATACTGTGGACAGAAGAAGGGGAGCGGGTGCCGGGGGCAGGAAGGGGAGCTCCCAGATGCTCACACACTCAATTCCAGACACAATTTGAAAAGGGACCGGGAAGACTTGAAATCATTCACCAATAGCATCCACTGCCCAGCATGCAGTAGGCACAATATAAATGCTCTTTTTCTTCTGCTTGGCAACCAACAGGGGAAGGAAGGCAGAGGAGAGGGGCTCCACAGGTCAGTGCTATGTGTGGCTGGAACTGATGCATCCTCACTAGGGTGGGGTGCAGGTGCGGGGGGCGCAGGTCAGGAGGGAAGTGGTGGGTCCAGCTTCATGGGAACAGGGGACAGGCACCTAGAAGGGGTAGCCAGCAGGCAGTTCACCATGCAGGTCTGCAGCTCAGGGGGACACTCGGCTGGGATGCATTTTGAGGGTCTCAGGAACAGAGAGGCAGCTCAGACGCAAGGGTGGACGGCTTTGCTTCGGGAGAGGTGTCAGAAACCTCCGGGAAAGCGGAGCATTGAGGGCGCCCTTCACTGCCCCTTCCTTGACCGCACTGCCCCCAGACATCGTGGACATCAAGCCGGCCAACATGGAGGACCTTACGGAGGTGATCACAGCATCTGAGTTCCATCCGCACCACTGCAACCTCTTCGTCTATAGCAGCAGCAAGGGCTCCCTGCGGCTCTGCGACATGCGGGCAGCTGCCCTGTGTGACAAGCATTCCAAGCGTAAGTGCCGGTGCCTGGGGGTGGGGGGCTGTGCATTGGGCAGGCGGGCGGGTGGGATGTCCTGTCCTGGTGCAGCTGCTGCAGGGATGGTGGGTGTGGGATGAGCATGTCCTGGACTGGCCAAGGTGGGTGGGCCCATTGCTGCTTCAGCGCTGGCTGGTCGGGGAGCCTGGTCTTGCCACCTGCTGCCCCCCAGAGTCCCTGCACAGCCAGGAACAGCCCAGCTTTTAGGGTTCAGGGCTCTAGGGCGAGGGTCAGGGCATCCAGAAGGTAAGGAGGCACCAAACTTAAATGTCACCTCCTGTAGGAAAGCTTCCCGGACTCTTACTTTAGATCTGGATCCTCCTCTGTGGCCCTGCAGCCCCCAAAGCTTCCCTCTTCCAGAACTAGCCACGCCCAGCAAACTTGCTGTGGGCTGCCCATCTTCTCTGGCTCCTTGGAGCAGGGTCTGTAACATGTCCCCTCATCCTAGAACCCACCACAGGCCTGCTGTGGGGGTCCCACAGGGGTATGCGTGGAGGTCTGGGGCTGAACGAGTTCCAGGGGACATTTTGTGACACAGCAGCCCCCAGCATAACAGCTCACACTGAACACTCACTCTGAGCCCAGCCCTTACCAAGGGCTTTACCTGTGAACTCATCGAATCTTCACACAAGCCCCAGGAGGTGCTGTTCAGAAGAGGAAAGAGAAGCTCCAGTTATTGGCCCAAGGTCACCCAAATTCAATCGTGGCAGAGCTGGGCTGCCTGGCACTGGGTTGTGGCCATGGGCTGCACACTGCCACAGCCATCCCAGAGGCCCCTGAAGGCGAGGGATCAGGCCATGGCATCCTCCTTCCCAGACAGCCCTGCAGGGCTAGCAAGGGGCCAGGCAGGAGGCGGGGTGTCCCCCAGGCAGAGGGCAGGGACTTTGCTTATCTGGTTCCCCTCACTGTCTGTCCCCAGCACCTACCACAGTGTCTGGTAATAAACACTTGTTGAATAAACCCCAGAGGAGCCTGACTGAAGCCTGGGTGCCGGCGGCAGAGGGCTGGTTGGGAGCGATGGGGCCACACTGTTCCCTTAGGGTGTCTGGTTTTGCTGGGCAGTCAGAGACAGGGTGCACACCAGCCCCAGGACTCAGGCTCAGGGCCCCCCAAAACCTCCAGCTTCTGCCTCCTTCCTTGGCCAAGTTCTGGCCCCCACATCCACCCCCTCATCTCCTCTGGGTTTGTCCACGCTCCGTGTGTCACGCTCAGCCATCCAGGCATTCAGTAGGTGCCTATTCCTGGCATGGGCGTGCAGCAGAGGCCCACCCTCGGGAGCTGGCGTCTGCGGGGGAGACAGACAGTGAACACACACCTGACGCATGTCAGGGCATGGTGAGCAATGGCACCAACACCCACAAAGTCAGGTACAGGGACAGAGGGGGTCAGGGAGGGCCTCCCTGAAGAGACCACAGTGGAACGGACACCCTGAGGGGGTGGGTGGTGCCGATCTCTGGGGAAGAATGTTCTAGAAGGAGGGCACTGCAGTGGCCGTGACTCCACACATTGCCTGTAGGTCAAGGGAGGGACTGGGTTTTGTTCTGGCTGAGCTGAGAATGAGAAGCTGTAGGTTGTCACGAGATTGGGACTTGAGAAGGAAGAGGAGACGCCGCAGTGGGTCCCCGGGGGAGCAGGCATCAGAGGTCCCTGCAGGGTCTGCAGGAAGAAATGGTGACCCCACTGAGGGGGGGTGTTGGGAGGTGGGGCAGGGCTCACCTGGCTGCCCCCTCTGGATGTTGCTTGGAGGTCGAGCTTTGCCTTGTGGGGCGTGACTCTGTGGTTGGTTTGAGCTGTGGGTGAAGGTGGGGCCGTGGCCTGGAACAACAGGGGGTGTCAGGGACCAGCAGGCAGGTTTCAGACCCGCGAGCCTGAGGCCCGTATTGGGTTCCAAGGAAATGGGTCGAGTAGGCAGCCAGATGTCCAGGCAGCAATGCCACCTGGAGATAAGTGTGGAGTTAGTGGCCGTGGACGGATGGGAGGCCGGAGACCAGCTGAGATTCCCGGGGTGCAGGGGGCCCAGGGCTGCGTCCTGTGCGCCACAACAAAGGACCACACACTTGGTGGCTGAAAACAGGGCATATATATAGTCTCAGTCCGCAGTCCCGCAGCCAGCTCACTGGCCATAATGAAGGTGCCACGGGCTGGTACTTTCTGGAGGCTCTGGGGAGCACCGGTTTCCCTGCCTCTTCTGGCTTCTAGAGGCGCTGCGTTCCCTGGCACATGGCCCCTCCCCCATCCTCCCAGCCCACAGCGGCCAAGCCTCTCTCACGTCTTTGACCCTCCTGTCTGTCTTTCGCGTATAAAGACCCTTGTGATCACCTTGCCCCTGCCACCCCCAGTGATCCAGGATGACTTCCTCATCTCAAGGTTGGCTGAGTTGCATCCTTGATTTCAACTTTGGCCTTATTTTGACTTTGCCGTGTAGCATAACATAGTCACAGGTGCTAGGGATCAGGATGCAGCCATCGCTGGGGGCCGTTCCACTGCCTACTACAGGGCACTGCCCCCCCCACCTACGCCTCCCACCCATTCACTCAGGCCACATGTGCCTCCAGCTGTGCCTGGGTGCAACCAGGTCTGGGTCCGAATGGAATGGGAGAATACTGGGGAAGAGAGGGGGTTCTTCCTGCTCCTGGTCCTCTGCTGACCCCGTGTGAGCCCTGTGGGAAGGAGGATGGGGCTTCATTGGCACCCTGTTGTTTATAGGGGTGGAAATCCAGAAACATCCTCAATATCCCAATCTTAAATGCTAAGATTATTCAACTCTTCTAAAATGAGTGAGGCAGCTTTTTGTTTCTTTTTCTGGAACCGTTGGTGTAATATATCTGCTCCTTGAAGTATTAGGAAAACTTGTGTGCAAATCTATTCGGCGTCCTTTTGAGGGAGAGAAGGAAAATTTTAAGCAACCAGTTTAAAATGCCGAGAAAATGATGTCGACAATGATGACATCCATGTACTAGAATATTGTTCGGTCATGTCAGCTATTGTTTTAGAAGATTTTTTAATGCCACAGGGAAGTGATTGTGTTGAAAGATTTAGGGGATAACAAAATAAGGCTACGACCACCAAAAAAGTGGAAACAGAGAAAACTCTGGAAAGAAATACACTAAGTTGTCCCTGAGTGGTGAGCTATATAAGAAACTGATGGAATATTTTCTTTTTATTTTTCTGTGTATTTTTACTTTCATGATGGATTTGAACTTTGAATCAGAAAACACATGTGTGTGCAGGAAGGGTGGAATTTAGAGAGAACAGAGACGGGCATAGGACAGTTTTGTGCACCCCTCAATGTTTGTGTGACATTTTTCAGTGGGCTAGAGGGGGCGGTCAGACCCCCTTTGGCTCCCGAAGCCTGTGCTATCCGGTTCCCCAGGGCAGAAGCAGCGGTCACATATACCTTGCACATTTCGTGAGTCCAAGCACAGACACATCCATTTCAGCCACGTAATTTCATATGCCTGATGATGTATGAGCCTCGTGTGAATCAGCCAATGAACTCAAGAGTGCGAGAAATATGAGTGTTTTCGATGACTCAATTCAATATCATTCTTCACCCCCAGCTGCCAGGGCTGCAGTGAACGTTAACTTTTAGGGCCTCGGCAGATTCCACTCCTCTCCGGATTGCACTGAGGTTCCGGAAGGCTCTGGCAGGCCGAGGTGCGGAGAGAGGGACATGGTGTCTTCCAGGCCACTGAGGACTTTTGATTGTGCCTGGGCAACCTTGGGGCCAGGTCCTTGCTGACAAATCCCCAAGGGCCTGTTGGCTGCACTCAGTGACTCACCTGGGAGGTTGGCAACATGCTGACCTCTGGGGACTCTTGCCTGCACCAGTGATCCCAAGTCTGTAGACAGGGTGGGGCTGCCTGTGATTTACTAAGGTTTTATATATGCTTTTTGCACACACAGTCATAGGTGAAGTTGGTTTATAATTTTCTTTTCTTATACTCTCTTTGCCCAATTTTAAGATTATTCAACTCTCCTAAAATGAACTGGGCAGCTTTTTCTTTCTTTTTCTGGAGCAGTTGATGTAATATATCTGCTCCTTGAAATCTTAGGAAAACTTGTGTGCAAATCTATTTGGTGTCCTTTTGAGGGAGAGAAGAATTTTTTTCTTTTTTTTTAGACAGAATTTGGCTCCATCACCCTGACACGATCTTGGCTCACTGCAGCCTCCACCTCCTGGGTTCAAGGGATTCTCTCACCTCAGCCTCTGGAGTAGCTGGGATTACAGGTGTGTGCCACCATGCCTGGCTAATTTTTTTTGTATTTTTAGTAGAGACAGGGTTTTGCTGTGTTGGCCAGGCTGGTCTCGAACTCCTGGCCTCCAGTGCTGGGATTATAGGCATGAGCCACGATACCAGGCCAAGAGAAGAAAAATTTTAAACAACCAGCTTAATTTCTTTTTTGATTATTGATTTATGCAAATTTTATTTAAAAATTTTCTAGAATATTTTTCATTATCAAACTCAATATCCTATATGGAAACTTTCTCTTTCATGCCAGCAAAAAGATTGTGCAGCAGTTTTTAGCATGCTTTTACAGCTTCCAATTTTCCTCATTTAATTTGCCACACATTGGGGCGAGTGGCTGAAGTGTCTGTCCTTCTGCATGCCTTGTCCAGGCCGTGTTTTTGCTCTGTGGCTCTCACGGGAAATCAAGCACGCAGCCGATTTCCAATTAGCAGGTGGTGGCTGTTTTTAATCTGAACACAAATGGCTGTTATTTGAGCTAATTTTTTAAAAGAGATTTGGGGATTAGGATTAGTTCTTCACCTCCGACTTCCATCCATGTATCCAATTACTGCTCAAAACTCAGGGAGCGGCTGATAGTGACACCCCAGAGATGCGCTCACAGCATCATTTTCCTAACAGAATCAGACCGCGAATGAAGAGCGTCCTGGATGCAGGAAGGTGAGCATTTCTGCCATTGGACAGATGAGGAGACCAAGGGTCCGAGAAGCTCTGTGACTTCCCTGGACCCCTCCTCTAACAGGGCAGAGCTGGGGGCACACAGGCCACTCTGTTCCCTCTGCAGCTTCCCACCTTTCTCTGAAGCACTGGAAATCCGCGTCTTGTGTCTGCTTGGCAGGGTGACAGGGTAACCATGGAAACAACCGTACATGAGTCCTCAAAATAGACAGTTACTTCTGCTTATGACAGCACAGAGCCTGCGGAAAGAAAGGGCCGTGCCCGGAACACTGAGATTTCTTAGAATTGGGGGTGATGATGGCTGAGACCCTGATTTCTTAGAATCGGGGCTGATGATGGCCAAGACCCTTCATAGGCCCCCAACGACATGCCTGGCCCGGTGTTGGGTGAAATAATAACCGCAGCTCATTCTTTGCACACTTAGTGCACACACATGCTGTTTTCAGTTTCTATCTCATTAAATACTCAGCACCTATGATGGGTGTGTTATAGTATTCATCCTACAGATGAGGAAACTGAATACACTTGACCCTGGAATGATGTGGGAGTTAGGGGTTCAGACAGTGCCTGAATGCAGTTGAAAGTACATGCTTAACTTTCGACTCCCCCAAAACTTCACTCCTAATAGCCGGCTGTTGGTGGGGAGCATTACCAGTAACATCAACAGCTGATGAACATTTGAAGAGACTGATGTCTACGTGGATTTTATGCATTTGTGACATACCTAAGTTTTTCTTTTCTCATATATATATGTATGTATATATATGTATATATATGTGTGTGTGTGTGTGTGTGTGTGTGTATTGTGGCAGATCTCCAAAATGTTTTCAGTATATTTACTGGGAAAATCGCACATCAGGGGACCTGCAGGTTCAAGCCTGTGTTGTGTGAGGGTCAAGGGGCAACTGTATACGCACTTCTCATTGCTGCGGGAACAATTGCCACGAGCTTAGTGGCTCAAAACAACACAAAAGACTGTTGTACATTCTGGAACTCAGGGGCTAAAATGAAGGCGTCAGCTGGCCTGTGTTATCTCTGGAGGCTGCAGGGTGGGGCTGTTTTCTGATCTTTTCCAGCTACTAGAGGCTTCTAGAGGCTGCCTGCACTCCTCAGCTCATCATTCCAACCTCTGCTTGCATCATCCCATCTCTTTCTTCCATCTTTGACCTTCCTCCTTCCTCCTATACAGACCCTTGTGATGACATTGGGCCCATCCAGATTATCCAGGGTCACCTCCATACCTCAAGGTCCTTCACTTAATGACATCTGCAAAGCCCCTTTTGCCATGTGAGATAACAGGTGCACAGATTCTAGGGTGGAGGATGTAGATAGACACCTTTAGGGGTCATTGTTGTCTGCTACATTGAAGCACAGAGAGATTAAGACATTTGCCCAAGGTCACACAGCTAAGTAGAGCCAAGATAGAGCCTCAGAGAGTCTCATGCCTTCAGCCTGCACTCTTTCTCCCTTTCTCATCACAGAAGCCTTGAGAACTAAAACTCTTACAGGAATTGTGGGTGAGCTGGTTTTTTTTTTTTTTTTTTTTTTTTTTTTGAAATGGAGTCTCATTCTATTGCCCAGGCTGGAGTGCAATGGCGTGATCTTGGCTCACTGCAACCTCCACCTCCCGGGTTCAAGCAATTCTCCTGCCTCAGCCTCCTCAGTAGATGGGATTGCAGGTGCCTGCCACCATGCCTGACTTTTTGTATTTTTAGTAGAGACAAGGTTTTGCCATGTTGGCCAGGCTGGTCTCAAACTCCTGACGTCAGGTGATCTGTCCACTTCGGCCTCCCAAAGTGCTGGGATTACAGGCGTGAGCCACCGCCCCCCACCTGAGTGGGTTCATTTAAAAGGGCTGTGTGGGCTCAACTCCCAGGGCTCACTCTAGTAATGGATCTGCTGCAGAAAGACCAGCCCCAGCCCAGACCCTGCAGCTCTCCAGGTGCAGGACCAGGGCAAAGCTCCCCAGCAGTGGGAACAGCCCATGTGAAGGCCCTGTGGCTGGATACGGAGGCTGGAGAGAAGGGGTGAGGTCAGAGAGGTGTGTGGTTGGGGGAGGCCTCACAGGCCAGAGCAAGAGCTTCGGGTTCCTCTGAAAGGGACAGGAACCACAGGGCCGTCTGAGCAGGGAGTGGGCCAGCCTGGCCATGTGTTCACAGGATCCCTCTGGCTGCCCAGTGGAGAATGAGCTGAGGGGTGAGGTAGAAGTGGGGGCTGGCTGGGGGCTAGCGTGTTCACGCAGGTGAGAGACGGTGGTGCGCAGAGTGAGTGGCCGGTGCAGATGGGGAAGGTGGTGGGCCCTGCCCCCCATGGCAGGTGGGGCCTGCTGGATTTGCTGCCGGATTGGATGGAAAGGGAGGGAGGGTCGGGGATGGCTTCAGGCTCTGTACAGAGACCAGGCTCCCGTCTGTGTGGAGCTGTGTGGAGGGACCACAGGAAGGGGACTAGTAAATAAGTAGGTGCATTGGAGTGGGAAGGTTTCCATGAAGGGCATCAGGAGCCCTCTGATGCATTGCACCTCAGGGGTCAGGAGAGGTGTCCCTGGATGAGAAAGAGCCTGGGAATGGGGGCGGGGGTGCCCCACCCCACAGTAGTGTCTGAGAGGAACCTGGCTGATGTCAGGACCCGTGTGGCTGGAACAGGTGGAGAGGCGGGCTCTTGTGTGCAAAGATGGGTTAAGGGGAGAGCGTGCCGGGCCTGGGGGCCACAGCTGGGCTTGAGTTTTTTGTTTGATGGGGCTCGATCACATGGTGCTGGGCAGGGAGTGACAACTGTCATCTCTTCATCAGTGAGCACTCATTGTGCCCACCTGTGCCCTTGT
This sequence comes from Gorilla gorilla gorilla, assembly GCF_029281585.2. Taxonomy (NCBI): domain Eukaryota; kingdom Metazoa; phylum Chordata; class Mammalia; order Primates; family Hominidae; genus Gorilla; species Gorilla gorilla. Next base: position 15,070,656 of record NC_073227.2, read on the forward strand.
AGGAACTCCCTGCCCCCTCCCCACTGTGTACAGCCTCAGGGATAGGGAAGGAGGCTGCACAGGAGGCCCCTCCCCAAACAGTGGCATCACCTGGAACCCAGGAGCAAGGCAGTGTCCAGGGGTGCTCGGGGATCCATAACCCCCATCGTCCTTCTTCTGCTTCTCAGACCCTCCAAGCTCCTCCTGGAGCGCGGCCTGAGGCGAGGCCAGCTGGCCCAGGCCACTCCACCCTCGTGGATGGCCTTGTATCCCATCAGATCACAGGAGGGAGCCGTGGCCAGGGTAGCCCGGGGCGATCACTGCCCAGGACCCCATAGGCCCCTCGCCATCCAGGCCACCTCCTCCCATGTTTCCCACCTCCACCCACCTGCAGGTCCCTCCCACCCTCATCTGTTTCTCTGGAGGCCTCACTGAACTGCGCTTGTCCCTGAATGCATGGCTCAAGCCCATGCATTTCTACTGTCTGAACCCAGTCGGCCTCCACCCCAGCCCCAGAGGAGTGTCGTCCACACACTGACAACGATGGGGGTGGGGCACAGCAGGTGCCACCAAGAGGGCCACAGAGCAAGTGCCACGGGCACACAGGGGCCACCCCCAGGCTGGCTGAGGCTTCTCTGCCAGGCCTGGAAACTGCAGTGGAACCACATCAGTTGGGGAAGAAAGATGTCAGTGAGGGGCTGGAGCAGAAACGGCAGGCAGCAGCACAAGCTTCTCTCTGCTCAGGGAGCAGGGCGGGGCCATGAAGCAGGGTCCGTGCTAGGCAGGGGCGCCAAGATGATCAGTGACTAATGACCAAGGCAGGACCCCTGGCCCGAGGGAGCTTACAGCCCCATGAGGGGACCCTGCTCTCCTGCCAGTGCCACAGAAGAAGGTCCCCAGCGGCTTGGGGGCAGCAGAGGGTAAGCACAGGATTTCTTTAGAGAGCATGTGAACAATATGCACAGAAAGCAGGGTGTGAGCCTGGGGTTCTAGAGGATGTATAGGAGTTGGTAAGAAAGACCAGCTAAAAATGGGAAAGGGATCTCAGGGAGAGAAAATGATGTGAAAAATAACTCCAGGAATCCCTCCGTAGTTTTACTGAGCAGCTACTGCAAGCCCCACACTGGGCCAGCGCCTCCAGGCATGACCTCTGAAGATCCCATCGTGCTCCTTCTCCAGATGAGGGAAGCTGGGCTCAGAGAGGACCAGGCCCTTGCCTGAGGTCACACAGAGCACGATCCATTCTGCTCTCTGCCCAGCACATGGCGGGGCAGCGGCTACGGGAGGCAGGGGGAGATGCCTAGGGCTCAACATTGAGGAGACACCCACCCCCAGAGCCTTTGAGTGGATGCAGTGCCCTAGGGGCCCAGCAGGAAGGGGGCTGGAGTGTGCGGCAGAGGGGAACTTGCGTGTGTGAGGCAGCAGCAGGCTGGTTGGGACCCATTGAGAAGGAGCTGGTCAGCTACAGGTAGGAGCCTAAACCTTGATCCTGTGGGCACTGGGGAGCCAAGGAGGGCTTCAAGCAGAAGGAGGTGCCGTCGGCTCTGTATGAGGCTGGAAAGGAAGGTGGGCACCCGCTCTCAGGCTTCACCTCCTGTTTCCTTTGATTCACAGGTCCATCAGAGCTGCCCCACACCTTGGTTGGGCTCCCCAGGTCCCCTCCACCTTGGCCTGAGCCAGGGATGGGGGTGGGGAAGACTCTTTGTGGCCACAACACCGTGCAACACCCAGGGAGGAGGAGGATGTGGTTGTCAGGGAACCGGCTCGAGCCGTGAGAGCCCTAATTATGCAAAATCATTAAAAAGAAACACGATGGAGATTTCGGCTGATTGAGAGCTCTCCAACTTTTAAATAATTAGGGTGTGGGGGAGTGGGTGGAGATGGGACTGGGCCCATCACAAGTGATGGGGGCTTTGAGACATGTTTCTTTAAACCCATGGCAGGAATAATTACTGTGAAATGTCCTTAGCAATTCAGTCAATTAGAGGGGAGACCCCTTATCTCTTGTTAGCGCTCTGAAGGTGGTGCAGCGGGGTGTGTGTGTGTGTGTGTGTTTGTGTGTTCGCGTGCATACTCGGGGGCAGCGATTGATATGGAATAGTAGATTCCACTATCTTTTGGAAAAAAATCTATTGTATCAAAAATTTCATAGAAATGTCTAAAGAGAAAAAGAGGAACTTTTAGGAATGGTTTTTCAGGCTTATTAATATCCCTTCCAATCTATTGTTTGCATTCCTGTTCCTTGTGTCCTTAAAAACCCTCAGAAATGCCCGAGTACAGCCAGCAGTGGGGCCACAAGGGCCAGCACCATTTGGCTTTGTTTCCACTATTGATTCAATTGTTCTCTCAGCCTTTGATCTTTGCGGTTTTTCCTGCTGGAGGCTGGTAGGATACTTGGCCACTCGCTCTGCCCTGTGACACCCAGCACCGGTGTACCCTGTGATTCTGGCTGAATCCACCTGCAAGTCCTGCTGGGAACCTAGACCAGCCCTCGAGGTCTGGGGGAGTCTGGTCTGAGAGACCCCTGAGCAGGCGAGGGGGTACTAAGGCCACTCCGGAAGTCAGCCTGCGAGAGGCCGCCCTGGCTCAGTTTTGGACTCACCTCCGCCTCACCTCCAAGTGGCAGAAAGCCTAGTTCAGGCCAGACAGGGTTTCCGCCACTCACCTGGGCAGGTGCTGGGGGCCACCAGGTCCCGCTGAGATTCTCTTCCTTGTTTCCATCCATTTAGCCACCGGGGGTCCCTCTTCTCTCAAGCCCTCTCCCTGCTTCTCCCAAATATGAGTCTCTACCCAATGCTAATGGAAAGGCAGCACAACATCACCCCTTTAGGGAATCAAGCGTTCGAAGTGATTTTCTTTACTGTAGGCATCAGAGAGAAAAGGGAACTGTGGTTGATCCTTCTTTGGCTTAACAAAGAAAAACTACAAATATATACATATATATATATATATATATATTCACATACAGAAACAAAGATGCCAGTTTAATTATTATTATCGGGGCACAAAACATTATCGTGTGAGATGACTAATTAGAACTCAGAGGTTCAGAAGCTCAAGGTGACTCCCAGGGAGATTTTACTACCCCTACCCCACCCATCCTCCTCCACAGGCAGGGAGGGGTTGGAGGGCTCACAGGAGGGAGGGAGGGAAGGAGGGAGGGAGGGAGGGAGGGAGGGAGGGAAGGAGGGAAGGAGGGAGGGAAGGAGAGAAGGAGGGAGGGAGGGAGGGAGGGAGGGAGGGAGGGAGGGAAGTCAGTAGGGCTGCAGCACTCATCGTGCACTGGGCTCACTCCGTACAGGATCTTTGCTGCCTGCGGCCCTGCCTGTACCCAGGGTGGTGCCAGGCCTGGCTGCAGCCCCCTCCTCCTGCCCCTTCCTGAAAAGCGCCCTTGGCTCCTGTTGTAGGGAGGAGCACGGCCAGGGCTCAGGGAGGTGAAGGCGTTCAAGGCCACACGAGGGGCTCGGGGATTGAGACCCTGGCAGCCTGTTCTCTCCCAGCTCCCTCTGCGAGCGGCCTCACCCTTCCTTCCCATGGTGCTGGTTTTCTTTCTGGTCCTCCCTTCAATGTGCCCTTGTGGAAAGAGGAAAGCTCGGGCCACTGAGAAGGGCACCCCTGTGAACGATGGAGGGAGACTGAGGTCAGGAGGCAGGCCTGGGGACTGGGGGCGTGTGGAGGGGTGGGTTGGGCTCCTGGAAAGGGAGGCGCCTACTGTCAGTTTTGAGTTTCGTTAAACACCTGCCAACCTGATAGCATTCTAATTCCAAAATATGACACCACCTATTAGTGGATAAACTAGGCTCCCTCCCTCCTTCCTGGTCTTGACGCCAGGACTGGAAGGAGCGACCACCTGCCCTCAGGATACCCGGTGCAGTGCCATGGCTTTGAGGGCAGAGGTGTGGGGTTGAAGGCTGCCACTGCTCACCAGAGGCCATGGAGAGGCTAAGGACAGAGATATAGATCTCCTGAGCTTCAGGGGTCTGCTTCAGAGACAGGTGTTTGGAGGCCTTGCTCTCAAGAGAGGTGAGGGGACCTTCCTCCTGCTGCCTGCTCTGATTTGGGGGGATACCAGAGGCATAAACATAAACGTGGGAGCCTTTTCCTGCCCTGTAAGCAGCTTCCCTCCCCCTCCTCTCACCTCCCCTCACCTCCCTGCATGCAGTGGCCTGGGATCAGGGTGGTGACACCTGGGCTCTGCAGCCCTGGCCCACCGGGTGCTGGAACTTCCTTCCTCCATCGGGAGGGGACTCCAGCCTCCTGCCTGCCCCTCCCTACCTCCTTGACTCAGATTTCATCCTCCCTGTCTCTGAACCCTCAGTGGCTCCCATTTCCCTAATGGTGACTTCCTCACCCCTCTCCGTGGCCCATGAGATCCTGCGTGGGTGGCCCCTTGCGTCCCTGTTCCCCCTGCTCGCTCCTTTCTCTGCCTGCACGGCCCTTGGCGTGTCCCTGCCTCAGGGCCCTTGCATGTGCCGTCCCTTCTGCCCAGCACACCCCTCTCCAGGCATCGCCACCAATCTCTCCCCAACTTCACTCAGACCTTGGTCAAACAGCATCTCCCACGGAGGCCCTGTTCACCTAAACTACCAGCCCCCAGCGCCTATCTGCCTGCTGGCTCTTCCTCCCCAGCACTTGCTGCTCCCTGGCGGTGGAGGGCGCCACTTAGTTTTATTGTCTGTATCTGCAAGGAGAATGTTGGCTGCACAGGAACAGTGGCTTTATGCAGGTCACTGCATCATCCCAGGGCCTGGCACAGAGTAGGTGCTGTTTGCATTGGTTGACTGAGTGAATAAATGAATGAATGAATGAATGAATGAGTCCATCAGGGCATCCAGTGGGCCCTGCAGAGGGGAGCTGGACAGGAGTTGTATTTCTGGAGAGGCAGTGGCCAGATACAGCATCCACCTTGGACAGGAGGGAGAATGGGGTGCTGCCAGTTCCCATGAGGGGATAAGGGGCTGGGACAGACCTGGGAGGCAGGACATGAGCCCTTGTGGCTGAGAGGGGCCAGCAGGGAGGGGCCTCTTGGGAGCCTCAGGGTGCTGTGATCAGCTCTGCTTCCCTGTTTCTGGGGTAGAGACCAGAGCAGGCCAGCAGGCAAGGCTGCCACTCAGCCGGTTTCCATGGGGACAGCTGGACAGGTTGTCATATGTTTAGGTCTTTCCAGATTGGCTGGTGAATGGCTGTCAACTCCACCACCCTGTTCTCTTCCCATCATTCCCTGGGTCTCTCTGTGGCCCAGGTCCTAAGGAGTTAGTGCCTGGCCCAACAGGGGTCCTAGTCCCCACACTACTTCAGCCCCAGGGTCACTGCTACCAGTGAGACAGATACCAGCAGAAAGGAGCTTAGAGACCTTATCCCACTTTGGGAACTTCTGCAGCTCAGGAAGGCCAGGTTATGGGGGCAGTGGGGAGGGGACGCTGGCTGGGGAGTCCTCATTGCCCACTCTGTCCCAGTCTGTAATTGTCCAGGTGGGCAGCAAACCGTTGCCTTTAGGGACCAGAGAAGCAACTTCCTGAGCAGAGCAGGTGCTCCAAGAAAAAAGGAGATGGTCAGTGTGTGGCATACAGGAGACTGTTCCAACTCTGTGGCAGTCAGATTTGATTTTGTTACAAACCCCATGGCAATGAAACAAAACCCACCTGTGAGTAGGGCTCAGCCATGTCTGCCCAGGACACCATGAACAGAGATAACTACTGGCCCAAGGTCCCAGGGCCAGTTAGTGCCAGAGCCACAAGCAGTGCGCAGTCTGGTAGAGGACATGGTCCAGCACATTTGAGAATGTCAGGACACCTTTGCAATCTGGCATTCAGCATCACCAGTAGGGGGCAGTAGAGGGCAGCACATCAAGTATAGCTCTGGCTTCAAATCCCGACTCTACCACCTTCTTCCAGCACTGACTCCCCAGGCATGGGTTTTAGCCAGCTGCTCCTCCATTTTCTTGGCTATGAATGGGGATAGTAATGGCTATTTCTGCACAGCACAGAATCTTACCAGGCTTGTTCCCTGGTAAGTGTTTAGTTCTAGGTTTGAGGAATGAATGAATGACTGAATAAACAGAGCATGGGCCCAGGTGCAAAACAGAGTCATCCATCGTGCCAACCCCATGGGCGGGAGCAGCCGAGTGACGGCCATTGCTTCTCTGTCTCCACAGTCTTTGAAGAGCCTGAGGACCCCAGTAACCGCTCATTCTTCTCGGAAATCATCTCCTCCGTGTCTGACGTGAAGTTCAGCCACAGCGGCCGCTACATGCTCACCCGGGACTACCTTACAGTCAAGGTCTGGGACCTGAACATGGAGGCAAGACCCATAGAGACCTACCAGGTGGGCACCACAGCAGGAGACCCCCAATCCCGGGTCTTTTTTCCCTATGCTGAGATCCCCATGAAGGAGGCCTTCCTAGCCAGGCGTGGCTTTCATATGCCCAGTATGTAGGTGAAGACACAGAGGCTGAAGAAATCCAGCAGCTCATCCCCACACGTAGCTTGGCAGAGGGCAGGAGTGCTCAGTCTTGCCTCACAGGGAGCTTTGGATGTCCCTGAGCAAGGCCTGCAGTCCAGGGCCCAGGGGCCTCAATGCCAGGGAGGAAAGAGATGTGGGAACAGAGATGAGCGTCAGGCTGGGCCCCAGTGGAGCATGTAGACGATGGCTTCCCTCCCCACTCCCTGGGAGCCTGCATCGGAGCTGTACCATTAAAGTGCGTTAAGCATTTCCCTCCCAGGGTGCATCCGTAAGCAGTGCACGCAGAGGTGAACTGAGCACGTTTCCTTTCCAGATCCTCAGCACAGGCCGATAAGCCTGGAGTCTAGGTGAAGCCTGGGCCCTTCTTGGACAGTATTATTTATTATCTTGCTATTATCATCCATTCAGATATGTTAGGGGGTAGACAACAAAACTCATGTGATGTTAAAATAAAATGTGGACTTGAAAGAAATGTGGGATGGCTTCAAAGCTGGTTCCAGTTAGGTGGGGAGATCAGGGAGGCTTCTTGGAGGAGGTGGCATTTGTGCTGGACCTTGAAGGATGAGTAAGATCTGGCCATGCAAACATGGGTGGGAAAACACCCCACCAGAAACCCCAGCCGGTTCCTCACCGTGTCACTCCTCACACACGGGGTGCCACGTGCTTGACATCTGTCACCTCCATTCTTTACTGCCCGGTGACAAGGAGCCATCATCCTATTTGGTGGAAAGGGAACTCGGGCACTGAGAGGTGGGGAGATGAGGGAGGTGTCTCTCGGCTGGGCGGTGACAGATTCAGAGCCCAGGCTCAGAGCCCTACGCTTTCCTTTCCTCCGTGCTAAGACCTAGTAGGGAAGCGTCCTGGGTGGCACAGGCCTCGCTGGGAACAGGTGCAGAGCTCAGAGGGTGGGCTGCTCTGATCTGACCTGGGCCCCAGAGGAACAGCACACGCTCCTGGAAGCCACACACCCACAAAGACCACTATGGGGACCGCCTGTTTGTCTGCCACGTGTGTTTACTTGAGTTCTTGCGACTGCCCCAGCTCCTCCCTCAGGCCCCCTCCTCACACTGCACACCCCAGGCAGGACTCAGCCCTCCTCTGTCCCTGTGGGAATGGCAGAGACCCCAGACTAGGAGAGGGACAGGATAAGCCCGGCTCAAGCCTGCAGGAGCAACTCTCTGGCTCCCTCTGGAGGCAGCTCAGGGAAATGAACATTTCCAACCCCCTCCGGCCCCTTGTCCGGTCACCTACCTCCATCCCTGAGGTCAATGAAGGCCCATGAACCCCTGAAACTACATGGAATGTGTTCTATGAGCATTTTCAGGGGGAGGGGGACACAGCTTTCTGAAATTCTCATGAAGGACCCCACGAAGGAGGGGAATGACTGTTCTGGAGCATGAGGCCGTAAGCTGAGCACTTGGCATCTGGACCAGCTGACCTATTGATGCTAAAATAATAGCAATAACTACATAAAAGCAGCACAACAACCAACATTTTTTGGTGGCTTATGATGTGCTAGAAATTGTGTGTAGCAGGACTGCGTTCGGCTGGTGTGCAGTGCTTAACAAATCGGGGCTATTTTTCTCCCACAACAGGGAGACTGGAGAGGGCAGTCCGGGAAGGTGGGGGGGCTCCATGACCCCAGCAGCGCCACAGTGGTTCCTTCTGTGATCCAGTCCACCATCATTTGGGCGTTGGTTTTCCACCTTCACATGTGGTACCTCATGGTGGCAAAGTGGCTGCCACACCTCCAAGCACTTTGCCTACATTCCAGGCAAGAAATAGGAAATGCACTAGATCTCACCCCTGGGGTCTGTTGCGTGTTTCACTGTGATTGTAAAATCTTCCCCAGAATGCTTCTCAGAAGACTTCTTACACCTCATTGTCTAGAATGGGTCCCTGGCAGCCACCATAGTGGCTGGGAAAATTAATGGTTTAACAGCCTCTGTGGTTGAAGAATGCAAGGGTGAAGGGGCTGGGGACGGTTGTTGAATGAGCCACACTGAGGTAAGTCCATAGTATACTTTGCCTCATCTAAGCCTCCCAGCTGTCCTGGGAGGTGGGGCCGGTATTCTCCCCATCCCCTTTTATTGGAAGACAATTGAGTTAAATGGCAAATCTGTGACAGAGCCAGCAAGCAGCAGACCTTAGATTGACATTCAGTCTTTCTCCAGAGCTCTTCCTCACCCTGCCACTAGAGGGCAGGAGATGCTTAGTGCACGGGAGAGAGAACAGCATGAGCATTTGAACGCGTGCATCACCAAGGCTGCTGGGACTGAGTAAGGAGGACACACAGAAATGCAGAGCCGGGGGTGGGACACGAACACTAAAACCTGCTGCCATTCATCCCCCTTGATTTTAGTTGTTACACATACTGAGCCAGTACCCTGTGCCCAACACAGTGCTAGACCCTGGGCCCAGAGAGAAGGAAGAACCTCGGCCTCACCCTCGAGGGTCCCAGACAGACGGGAACACAGTGACCCTCAGCTTGGTGGGGCTGCAGCCCAGAGGCCCAAGGGGAAGGCAAGAGTCACCAGGAGGACACGGGGGCTGGGGAGAGATGAGCAGGGCCCCAGGTGGGAGTCAGGTAGCCTTGTCTAACCATCCTGTCTGCAGTGAATAGCAGGCCCTTCCTCCCAATCCTGCTTCCCCTAGTGCCACTCTGTTTTCCTGTGTAGTCCTTACCACCATATTAGTCAGATGGCTCAGAGAAACAGAACCAACAGGATGGGGATAGAGACTGAGAAAGAAGGGAGATTTGAAGGAATTAGCTCACGTGGCATGTTCTAAATCTGCAGAGCAAGCCGGCAGGCTGGTGACCCAGGAGAGAGTGACTATGCGAGCCCACAAGCATCTGTTAGCAGAATCCCCTGGTCCTCAGGGTGGTCTGTCTTTGTTCTATCAGGGCCTTCGACTGATTGGACAAGGCTCCCCACATGATGGAGGGCAGTCTGCTTTACTCAGTATATCAGCTTAAATGTTAACCTCCCCTACAAAATGTCTTCACAGAAACACCAAGTATCTGGGTACCTTGGCCCAGCCAAGCTGAAACACGAAGTTGACATTCACACCACCCTTCACATTTTCTGTGTTCGTTGGAGTTGTTAATTTCAACTCCTGGGAGTTGAAACCAGGCTCCATGGCACCCAGTTACCTTCCCTTCCCCACCCAGAGGGCAGAGCCCGTGCCCTGTTGTCCTGGCAGCTCCAGCCTCAGCAGAGGGCTGGCACTCATGCGGCCCTCCGGGTACAGGGCTTGTAGGACCGGCTGCAGTCAGGTGGATGCAGGTCCTGGGGTGTCACCCTCTCTCCTGTGGGGTACGGGAATCCTGGGGAAGAGTCCTGGTCAGCCTCTTAGAGGCTGTGTGACCCTGTGAGCCTCAGTGCCTTGTGCTGTGGATGGATGAGAAACCTCTTGTGGGTTCCCTCTTCCCCTTTCTTGATGGCCGCCACCCTGTGTTCTCAGAGATCATTACCCTCAAAAGGCCTGCCCTGCACTTAATGCCAGAACCACTGTGAGGTTCGCCCTCTTATCACTTTAAGTTTGAAGAAACTGAGGCTCAGAGAGATGAAATCACTTGTCCAAGATCACACAGCTGGGAGGGCAGAGCCAGGATCTGGACCCCAGGTGGTCCTGGCCCCTGTGCTGTGAGCGTTCTGTTTGTCACAGTGGACTCTGCTCCCTGGTGCTACTCCCATCTCTGGCCACAGCTTGGAGGTCAGCCGTGTGCCTGGTCTTGGGCCCCCCGATAAGATGAGCAGGGCTGTATTGGGCTGTGTCACGGTGGAGGTCAGCCGTGTGCCTGGTCGTGGGCCCCCCAGTAAGATGAGCAGGGCTGTATTGGGCTGTGTCACGGTGGAGGTCAGCTGTGTGCCTGGTCATGGGCCTCCCGATGAGATGAGCAGGGCTGTGTCGGGCTGTGTCAGAGCATTCAGACCCTCGCTGAGATGAGCAGGTCTGTGCTGGGCCATGTCAGGGCATGCAGACCCTCGCTGCTCTTTGAGACCCTTCTTGTGGAGGGGCCAGGATGGTCGGGACGCCCCGTCCACTCACCTCATCCCTTATCCCACCAGGTCCATGACTACCTTCGGAGCAAGCTCTGTTCCCTGTATGAGAACGACTGCATTTTCGACAAGTTTGAATGTGCCTGGAACGGGAGTGACAGGTAAGCCCTGACCTCAGCCCGCACCTCACCTCACCGTAGGGAGGGTTTCTCCCCTGCAGGGGTCTGGGCTGGGATTCCGGTGACCCGCAGCATGGGGCTACTCAGCCTCAATGGGTCCAGGTGTCTGGGTGAAGCCCACGCTTTCCAGAGCAGGTCCAACTCTCAGCACTCAGATTCAAGGGGCAGGACATGAAATTCTTCATCTTCTGTCACTGAACCTCACAGCCACGTTGGCGCCTGCCCTATGGGCAGTAGTGGGAACATGTTTAGTTAATTCAGGGTCCCCAGTGATGTGCTCCCCTCTCCCAGCTTGTCGGGGGCGAGGGCTGTAGCCCAGCACCCGGTCACCATCATCCATCCACACCTGTATGTCCTGAGACAGCCCTGCACCCCTGTGGCTTTGACCATCGGTCTACTCACCCCTCCTCCCATCACCACTACTGTCTCCCTCTCTTCCTGGTGACACCCCACTCAGGCCCGCTGAGGCTCAGGGGCACCTTGGAGCTCCTACACCCTCCAGGGCTTGTCACAATCCACAAGTCCAGCCGTCTCTCAACCCCACCAGCCTGGAAAGTGGCCCCCCAGTGCCAGAAGTGAGTTCCTTTGTCTCCCTAGCCTGGGCTCAGCCCAGGGCGGGCATGGACAAGGGGGCTGTGGCAGGGGCTCCTGACCTGACCTCTACCTGTGGGTCCTTACCTCTGTGTCTCTTCTCTGGGACTCTTCCTCCATTCTGGAGGTGGGAAAATCCCTCTTCTGCCCTCCCAAATCACATCAGCTTTGTGCTCAGGGTCCTGCCAGGCGTAAGATTCTGAAATGGACAAGCCTACTCTCCATCTGTGAGTTTCGATCTCAGAAGCTGAGAGGTGGCCTCTCAGTGTCTCCTACAGCTGCTTCCTCAAGGACAGGATGCCTCCTAGTCCAGCCGCCCAGATTCAGAAGTGGGTCTCCAGATGATAGACAGTGTGGAGATAGAGACCACACTGGCTGCTAGATCAGAATACCACCTGTCAGGAGCCCATGTACTGTCACCTCCTCCCCGCAGTCCTGTCCAGTGTGGTGGGCAAAGAGGGTGGAGTGAGAGCCAGCAGCCCTGACTTGGGCGTCACCTGATGGGGGGCTGTCCACCCTGTGGATGGCATCAGTCACATGACAGGTCTGGGCTCTCCCAGACCTCTGAGGGTGGCTGGCACTGTGGTGGTCATGTGAGAGCTGCCGCACTATGACTCTCTGTGGCTCTGGGCATAGGGCTGGGACCATCAGGGTTGGTGTGTGGGATAAGGGGAGGGCTGGACATGGCAGGGACAGGACCAGGAGGGAGCCCCCTGGAAGCAGGGCTGGATCCAAGTAGGGGGCCAAGTCATTGTGTCCAGGGAAGGAGATTTCTGAGAGAGTTGCCAACATCCTGGAGCTCCCCCAGCCCGCAGGGGTCTCTGAGCAGAGCCCGAGCTCAGGCAAGGGGCTGGCATGGTGATCACAGGGGGCCACTAAAGGACGCTTAGAAAACCAGGATGGAGGCCCGACCTGGGGCTGGGCTGGCACAGCTGGGTCAGCAGGACACAGGACCTTCTCTCTAGGCCCTGCCCCCAGATAGATCCCAGACACCCCCAGCACACAGGGCTCCTCCCATGCTGCTGAGCTGCAGGCCCTGACACATTTGGGGTTCCCTAGTGCAGTGGGTCCCAAGAGGGTCTATCCAAATCGGACGAGAGGGACCTGCAGCTGTAACAAGCTGATTCCAGCTTTTTTTTATTATACTTTAAGTTTTAGGGTACATGTGCACATTGTGCAGGTTAGTTACATATGTATACATGTGCCATGCTGGTGTGATTCCAGCTTTTATGTGCGTTTTGCGGGGTAGGTCCCCGCTGGCTGCGACCCACTGCCCGTCCTTCCTTAAAGCTGCCACCAGGGGGCACCCGCGGCCAGGTGATGCCTGCTCCCAGGACTGGAGAAGCCGCCAAGCTCCCCCAGGCTGACAGTGGTGCCCAGGCCTGGGCTCTCCTGTCCTGCGTCCCACCCGCCACTTCCTGCGTGCACTTTACACGCCAGCCACGCCCTGTCCTAGTGGTCCCCCACCCGCCTCACTGTCTCTCGCTCCACAGCCGGCTCTGCTCTGCCCGGCTGGAACCTCTGTCCTCGTTTGCCTCCCGCAATGGGTGGGGTGCCCTGGGGGGCTACTATGACTCAACCTGTTCTGAGCCCTTCACTGGGGACCTCAGGTGTGTCCAGTGGCTGTGGATGTTTCTAGAGGGCATAGAGGTGTGCCACCTCCCAGTTCACTTTGAGCACTGTTCTGAGAACAACATGCCCCATGGGCAGGGGTCCCAAGATAAACAGACCCTGGGTCCTGCCTTCCAGGGCCTCAGAGGCTCAGGAGAGAAGCAAGGATTCCCCCCAGGTTCCCACATCCTTGCAGACCAAAGCAAACTCGAATCCTGGCGGGCTCCCAGTTGCTGCCCTCGTATTCCTGGTGACCCCCTCTGACAGTTGGCCCGGCCCGCAGAGCGCCGCTGCTGCCGCGTGGTGGCTGCCCGATGGCCCCTGCCGTGGGGCTTCCTAGCACTGGCAGAACGCAGATGGGCAGCGCGCTGTGGAGAGGCAGCAGCTCTCCTGCTGGACTCTCTCAGTTTCTGGTCCACATTCTACCCCTCGCCACCGTGTGCTTGAGGAAGCCCCTAAGTCAGCTCGGCTGGAAAGTGGTTCTAGGAAACTGGCCTTCGTGGCCGCTTTGGGGATGAGACCATGTGTGATGCCTTCAGCAAGATCCCAGTTCGTATGGGCAGGGGTGCCGCAGTGATCCTGCGTGGACTATCCTATTGGCAGGCCTGCCCTTCCCCGGATTACCCACCCGGAGGAATCCTGCAGGCCCTCCCACAACAGGCTTCAACGCCCCCTCCTCCATGAAGTTCTCCTTGATCTGTCCTGCCTGGGGGGAGGGATTTGTGCCAGCCGAGCGTGCTCGGGTGCGGGAGTCAAACACACCTACACTTGCTCTGAGGAGTCCTGGGCAAGGCTCCCCCAGGGGCCCATGCTGTATCCCTAGGGCTGTTTTTTTCTCTCTGGCCGTTTTCTTCTCTCCATGCTTCCCCATCTCCGCTCCTCCCTGCTGCTTCTTACACACTGGCCTCATCCTCTCCCTCTTCAGAGATGACCCCCAAATCATTCCCCTTTCCATTATCCTCAGCCAGCCAACCCCTCCCAGGGACTGTGTAAAACTCTCATGGAAGGATCTGATTGGCTCTGTGTGGGTCACTTGCCCACTTTTTGCACCAATCAGCATGGACGGGAATATCACATGCCCCAGTTGGCCAGGCTAGGGGGCGGGGAGAGCACTGTGATTGACCGCTCACAGGGATAGGGAGTGCAGTGACGCCATCTCGGCTCGCTGCAACCTCCGCCTCCTGGAGTCAAACACTTCTCCTGCCTCAGCCTTCCAAGTAGCTGGGATTACAGGCGCCACGGGTGGCGGGGGCAGGAGCCTTTCTTTCCCCAAAGGAAAGAGGAGCAGAGCACTGGGGCTGAAAGCAGCCGGCATTGTGGTCCCACATGCAGATGAGGCTAGGAGAGGTGAAGCAGCTCCCCTGCCCTTTTCCCTGTTAAGGGAACCTTCTGGAATTTAAGAAACCTGCCCGAATGTGAGGAATGGCTCTCATGGTGGTGCGGCCTGGTGCTCTAGGATGAGAGGGGCCCCTCCCTCTCCCCCAGAGCACGTGTCAGCTGAATTCCGTACCCGAACAGGGGGAGGATCAGGAACTGTGTGGGTTGCAAATGACTTTAATTATGTCGCTCTCCTTCCACTAAATGGATCAGAAGAACCAGCATTGTGTGAAATCACCCAGGTTCGTTCTGTGAACTGTTCCCTGAAGAACAAAGGGGGCTGCCTCCCCACTGTGCTGGCGCGGGGAGGGTGTGGCCTCCCCCAGTCAGCCTGTGGCGCCTGGGCAGGGCCCTTCTGTGGGACTCGTTCACCCGGCCCCCCTCGCATGCTGCTTCCCTTGTCCCAGGCTCTGAGTCACATATAAAGCCGGTGCGGCTTTGGTCACATGGATGATTAGGATCGAGGAGTACCTGGTAAATAACAAGAGGCAAAGTGCCTCAAGCCCAGCACCGTGCGGGGTGTTCAGCCTATGTCCCCTGATTCACGCTCACCAGGGGCTGCGTTCCCTTGTTGATCCCAGTTTTTATAGAAAACTAAGAGAGTGCGCATGTCAGGGTAGGGCAGAGCTGGGATCCGGACCCAGGCGGACTGGCCAGAGCCCAAGCCCCTGACTGCAGTGCCTGAGCTCACGTGTGAGCTTTTGTCCTCTGTGCATAACCCCTGGAGACCCAGGGATCCACCTGGTTCTGTCACAGAGCAGTGTCACCCTCAGGAAGCCCAGCTCAGCTTCCAAAAGGAAACAGGATTTCCTCCCTGAAGAGCCTTCAGCAGGACAACTTCTTTATGGTCGCTTTTCGTAACATCCTCTTCCTCCCCAGTTACCTTGCACCCCACAGCTGCTCCAGGGCCCTGCAGAGGCCAAACCCCAAAACCCTCCCTCTGGGCGCAGGCCCACAGAACTGTGCTTTCTCTCCTGCCTCTTACTATGTGGATGAACTTACCCTTCCTCCCACCGGCAGGAACCCCTTCTCCTCAGGAGCAGGGAGAGCAGAGAAATGGTGTGGAATTCTCTTTAGCGGGACGGTGAGGGCAGTGAGCCCCTGCACGTCAGCACTGCTCGCCCCGACCCTCATGGCGATGCATGTTTGTTTATTCGCCCGAGTCCTCGGGACAGGCGGGCCCCTGGAGGGAAGCAGGGCCTAGTGGTTTTCTGTCCCAGCTGCTTCCGTGTCTACCTCCTGCTGTGGTTGCACAGTCTGTTTGGAAGGCCAGAGCTTTCTCTCCTGGACTAACAGAAATTACAGGAGGGTCTTTTCTTTTCTTTTATTTTCTTTTTTCGAGACGGAGTTTTGCTCTTATTGCCCAGGCTGGAGCGCAGTGGCGCGATCTTGGCTCACTACAACCTCGCCTCCTGGATTCAAGCAACTCTCCTGCCTCGGCCTCCTGAGTAGCTGGGATTACAGGTGCCCACCACCATGTCCAGCTAATTTTTGTATTTTTAGTAGAGACAGGGTTTCATCATGTTGGCCAGGCTGGTCTCAAACTCCTGACCTCAGGTGATCTGCCTGCCTTGGCCTCCCAAAGTGCTGGGATTACAGGTGTGAGCCACCACGCCTGGCCAGGAGGGTATTTTCATGATGATTGGGGCAGAGCATAAAAAGGATCTTAGCTCCTGGCCCCAAAGTGTGCGTGTTGGTGGCAGCTGACATGTGAGGGGGTATAAGAGACCCCAAGAGACAGGGGAATAGAGGCAGGTGTGGGTTCCCTTTCCAGGGAGTGATGGCTCTGTAGGCTCTGGGATTGCTTTTTCATTTGTTTGTTGTTTTGGGACAGAGTTTTACTCTGTCACCCAGGCTAGACTGCAGTGGTAAGTCACAGCTCACTGCAGTCTCTGCCTCCCCAGGCTCAGGTGATCCTCCTGCCTCAACCTCCTGAATAGCTGGGACTATGGTCATTTTTAATCTTTTTTTGGTAGAGGTGGAGTCTCGCTATGTTGTCCAGGCTGGTCTTGAACTCCTAGGCTGAAGCGATGCTCCCACCAGGGCCTCCCAAAGTCCTGGGATTATGGGCGTGAGCCCCCACACCTGGGCTTATTTCTCGAGAAGAGGCTTGTGCTCCTCCTCACCTGACGCCTCTCCTTCTCCCACCAGCGTCATCATGACTGGGGCCTACAACAACTTCTTCCGCATGTTCGATCGGAACACGAAGCGGGACGTGACCCTGGAGGCCTCGAGGGAAAGCAGCAAGCCCCGGGCTGTGCTCAAACCACGGCGTGTATGCGTGGGGGGCAAGCGCCGGCGTGATGACATCAGTGTGGACAGCTTGGACTTCACCAAGAAGATCCTGCACACGGCCTGGCACCCGGCTGAGAACATCATTGCCATTGCCGCCACCAACAACCTGTACATCTTCCAGGACAAGGTAAACTCTGACATGCACTAGGTATGTGCAGATCCCGGCCCCTGCCACCCAGCCTCATGCAAGTCATCCCCGACATGACCTTCACGACCGCAATGCAAGGAGGGGAAGAAAGTCACAGCACTGATGAGGACAGCTGCAGAGGTGGCAGTGTGTGGACACAGGAAGTTTGGGCCCCCTCCCTGCCCCAGCTTCCCTAGGCCAGAATTGTGTTTGGCAGTAATTGTCTGTTTAAAAAAATAAAAAGGAAAGGAAGCGTTCACCGCCACAAATCATAACATGGACATGACTGTGGAGTCTTACAGTTCAGGGTTCTTTCATTCACGTCCCTTCCTGTCTCGGTCTGCGGTCTTTACCACATCCGTAGGACTTTTTATGCGTCTGGGTTAATTTTTCACTCCAGTGCGTCCTGTTGCGGGGGCCGGAGCTGATGGGAGCTGCTTCTCCCCCATGCCTCACTGGTCCCAGATCAGGGCTCCAGGGACAGATGATGAGTCTCAAACGAGCCAGCCAGGGGTTCTTTTGGTTATAAATGGGGCAATTTGCCCTGTCTCAGAGCTGATGACCTCACCGTTGTTTTTTGGATGGCGAATTCATGCTGAGAATTTGCAGATGCAAGCTCCTCTCCTAGGTCTTCTGAATGTCTTGAAACATCCCAGGTCCCAGGTCTGGTGCGGTTTCCCGAGAGGAGCGGAGTGGGGTTTGTCTTCTGTGTGCCTGCGTCCTCATCTGATTCACCTGCCATTTGCTGAGCCTCTGCTGTGTGCCGGGCGTGGTGCTCAGCCCTAGAGGCAGTTGACTTACCCCCTGCAGCCCTCCCTGCCACCTCACCCTTCAGCATTCACTGGGCACCTTCCCGGAGCGGACACTGACTCCCATGCACGATTTTTTGGAATCTTCCTCCTGACTGTGAGGTGGGTGTTCATTCATTTCCTCCATAAACACCAACTTCTCGAAGCGTGCCAGGCTCTGGGCTGGATGCTGGGGATAAGCGGGAACCCTTAGGATCCCCTCTGTCCACGAGAAGAAACTGAGGCTCTGAGCAGATGCACAGGTCACCCATGGCAGGTGCCATGCAGTGGTGTCAGGAACCCGTCCGGGTCTTCACACAAGGTTCTCTCCAGTCCGTCTCGTGGGTGGCTCATGTTAAAGCGACATTCAAATGGAAGGTTTGGAAAGGAATGCCTCTTTGTCTTGTGAAGTAGGACATGGCAGACTTGGCGACGACAAGGGTCCGGGAGAACTGAGACGCAGGATGGAAGACAGAGAAGACCCCCCGGAGCTCCTCGCTCTGCTTGGTGGCTTCAGGAGTGCGGCCCTCCCCAGGACTCCACTTCATCCTGGGCTTGCACCCTCCTTGAGCCAATGCACTGAACTGCCTTTGAAAGGAAATTGCATGTTCTGACCATTTTAGGATACCTTTACTTTAAGGACCACACAGTCCCAGAGGACACATCCCTCGGGAACTCTGCCCCTCTGACAATGAGGGCCACAGAGAAGGTGGTGTTTCCATGGTAGATGCTCCTGTTCTGGTGATACCAAACCTGCCCACCCCTCTGAGTCGTCTTTGCTCATGGACTTGCAGAAGAACCACGTAGTTTGGCATTTTGATTCAGAAAGTGGGGAGCAGAGACCCAGCCAAATCCAAACTTTTTTTTTGGTTTTGTTTTGTTTTTTACAAGATATAACATAACCCAGGAAACAGACCCAGCTGAGGTTATTCTCAGTGGATTACAGTATACTTTTGTGTGTGTAAAAGCACAAAGTGCATGTGTACTCACTTCTGGGCATATAACATTTACACAGGGAAATGGATCATTGATTTTTTTTTAATCAACGTGAATGAAGAATGTTTGTTTATATATCACTATAAAATCCAGTTGACCTGGACAGTATTATATGTACATATCTATTCTAATTAAATTTAACAATCAAAGGATTGGATTACTTTTTTCCCCTTGTAAAGAGGTTCGAGAATGTGGTCAATTGTATAGATAGCGTGTTAAAGCCAAAACCCAGCTCTGAGGGCCTTACCCATTACTTGGATATTTGCTACGATCCATCTCCCTTTGTGAGTCAAATGTTAAGAGAAGAAACTTGTATTTGCAGCTAGAGGTTACTGTCACATCATAGATTTAACATTTACCATCTTCAAAGTACGAATCTTACATGTTCTTCAAAAGGAGGTCTTAATACAGTTCCTAGTTCCTTACTTCTGTTTTAAACTTTGGGTACCAAACCAAAAAGGAGAAAAAAGAAAGGAAAAGATCTTCTTTGAAGAAAAGTATGTCTCTGGATCCCTGGAAAATAATGATGTCCAAAGCAAATTGTGAAGATAAAATGTGTGTTAAGAAAAGGTATCGGGGGGAGGGACAAAACCAGAAACGGTGGAAGGACCAGTGTAATAGTCACAGACTTGCATCCTGGCTCTGCTTACATTTCCTGGTACTCTCGAATGTACGGGCGTTCACATAGTCATTGTGAAGTTGTTGGGGTTTTTTTGGTTTTGTTTTTAATTTAGCTCTTCTCTGAGGACGAAGCTGTTGGTGGTGGTGGTGGTGGTGGGGGTGGTGGTGTGGGATACATGGTGGTCAAGTTGTCAGCCCTGATCAGTTTGGACTCTGTAACTCATAGGTGCATTCTTTTTTTCTTTGGTGTCTCACAAATTACCCAATTGTTGAATAAAACTATAAATATGTTAATACCAGCTTTTTCCAATAAAATAACAAATGTTACATCAAAAACGAGGTCCAGAATGCTGTTTGTTTTTACTGAGTCCAACCTCATGGAGGTGGAGCCCATCAGGAGGCAATACAGTGGGTGGGGATGCCCATGGGCTTTGCACTGGGAAGCTGGGTTCACGTCAAGAGTTTGCTCCCTCTAGCTCCTAATGCAGCGCTTAACTTTCCCTAGCTCTGAATTCATCACTGAGGAAATGGAGCTAATAAGACTACCTATCTTGTAGGTTTGTGGTGGGAGAGGAAGGGCAAGATTAACTTGGATAGTGCAAAACACAGTGCTTGGCACATGACACTCTGTAATGATAGTTGTCTTGTTTTGTCTTGCAGCAGGTGTGCATAGCCCATCATGATCTGCACACACACTCACACTCTCCATGAGAATATGATACAGATGAGGAAACTGATTCAGAGAGGTTAAAGAATTAGCTTGCAATCACACAGGTAGCACATAACTCCTCATCCAGTGCTCCCCCACAGACGTGCCTGAGGGTCCCAGAGAATGGAAGCCTGGAGGGGAGAGAAACCACAGGGTACCTGGATTCTTCAGGAAGCCAGAGAGGCCCCGCCCCACCTGCCACAATGGCTGAGCTAAACAGGAGAGTGTGTGGGTAAGTGTCCCACGCACGCCTGGGTTTCCCTGCACCCTGCCTGGAGCCAGGCCCTGCCTCTGGCTTTCAAGAGAGAATTCTGGGCTTCAGGTTCAGCAGGAGGAAGGCAGGTGCTATTCTGCGGGTCTGCTGGCAGGGGCTTCATTGGCGCTCAGTTCCACAGCTCCAGGACAGAGCACAGGGAGGAGGTGCCACTTCCTGGATGTGCGTCACTGGCCACTCACTAACCTCTCTGACCGTGTGTGTACATAGTGGGAGGGCATGCCGCTCCTCCTCAGTACTGTGGGGTGACTCGACTGAACCCCGCAGTCCTGCTGTGCTGGAGGTCACCCGGCCCCTACAGGGAAGGGATGTCTCGTTGAGGCTGCATGCTATCCTTTCTGCAGAGCATGAGGGTTGCTATTGTTATACCCATTGTACACATGGAGAACAGGAGGCCTAGAGAGATGAGGTAATTTAACTGATACCCAAGTTAGTAGAATTAATAAGTGGAGGGCTCAGGATTCAAACCCCAGGGGTGGAAGTGGCAGGCATGTGCGGAGGCCCGGGGTGGTGATGGATCCTGCAGCCTCAGCCTCCCCAAACCCAACTTCAGCTGACATTGACCAGTTGCCAGCTCTGGGATCTTGCAAATGTGATTAAGGTCATGGACCTGAAGATGGAATTTAGCCTGGATTATCCATGTGGGACCCATCTAATCACCCAAGTCCGTGAAAGTGTAGAACCGTTCCTGGTTGTATGGGAGACAGCTGTAGCAACAGAAAAAGGCTCAGCAAGGCATGACATGAAGACTCGACCAGCGGTGCTGGATGTGAAGATGGAGGAGGGGGCCACCAGCCTAGGAACACAGGCAGCTTCTAGAAGCTGGAAAAGGTAAGGAAACAGATCCTCCTGGGACCCTCCGGAAGGAACCAGCCCTGCCCACACCTTGGTTTCAGCCCAGTGAGGCCTGTGTCAGACCTCTGATCTCCAGACTGGAAGAGAATAAATATGCTCTTTTAAGCCTCTCAGTTTGCAGTCATTTGTCATGGCAGCGCCAGGGACCCCATATCCCTGGGCACCTTCGTCCTGGTGACAAAGCCACCCCTTTAGGTAGGGATTTTCCCTGCTCACAGGCAAGGGCCCTTGGGAAGTCCACAGCATGCAGGGAAGCAGCAAAGCGGGGCCTGTAGCCCTGGTGGCACCTCATTGCCTTTCTTGAGCAGGGCAAGGGTAGGGCTCTTTCCTGGGGAGCTTCTGGTGGTGGTTTATGGGGCTGCAGGGGACAGGGGGCAGCCAGATGGTGGCAGACGTAGTGAGCAGGGCTTCTAGAGGGCCAGGCGTGTGAGGGCTGGAGCCTGTGGAGTGGTGGGGAGCTGGCCCCTGGCCAGGGACAGCTTGGCCTGCTCCAGCGGGGTCTGCACACATGGATGGGCCCCCACTCCACACCAGGCCCTGCGCTCAGAGCTGTGGCAGGCAGTGATGGCCTTGAGAGGGCTGGGAGAAATGATGCTCAATGCTCTCCCTCCCTGGATCTCTCCGGAGCTCATCTCTCCCCAGCCCTGCGGGTCCTGATGTTCCTGACACCCACTGGGCTAGGTCCGGGGCTTGGCTTGGCGGGGACGCCCCTGGGTGACCTACCCTCCTGCCTGACCTGCCCTCCACCCACTGGGCTAGGTCCGGGGCTTGGCTTGGCGGGGGGTGGGGGAAGCCTGGGTGACCTGGCTTCCTCCCTGACCTGCCCTCCATGTCATTCCTAGTATTCACAGAGGACACACCAGGCTCTATACGGAGGGCTGTGTACACATCATCTCATCCATCCACACAGCCACCTGATCAAGAGGATTCTGTGATTTTTCCGTGCATTTTATAAATAAGGAAACTGAAGCGTGAAGAGGTGGGTGAGTCCCTCATGGCCACAAACTGTGAGTGTTGGGGCCAGGGTCTGACCCCAGGCAGCGTGTCCGCAGAGCCCCGAGGTCTTAATTACTAAACTGTATCCTGGACCTTCTGGCTACCTGGGGGGGCTTCAGGCCTCGGAAGGTGACATTCTAGTGTATGTTTTCCCAGCCGCTGCTCACACCTTTCCCCGCCTGAAACCAACTGTGCACCCTTTGCTCCTGAAAAGCTTCCTGTGCTGAGAGCCTCGATTCCTCCTGGCCCCACAGCCCGGGCCCCCTGGCACTGGCACGGACACGGATGTGAGACCAGGGACCATCATTCACTCACCACCGTGTCCCTGGTGCCCTGCACAGTCCTTAGGGACTACTTACTGAGCGAGGTGTATGTGGGCTCAACACTGGGTCCCCTGCAAGAGCCCAGAGAACCCTGCTCAACACTGCAGATCAAACACCCTCGCTCCCACAGGCTCGAGAGTCAAAGAAGGGATCAAAACAAAGAGAACAGGAGCCGGACCGTGGCCTTGAAGATGGGAAGCAAGAAGGCACATGGGAGAGTGGAAACAGCTTAGAGACTGAGAGAGCAGAGCCCAAGCCCGCGGTG
Organism: Gorilla gorilla gorilla; assembly: GCF_029281585.2. Classification (NCBI taxonomy): domain Eukaryota; kingdom Metazoa; phylum Chordata; class Mammalia; order Primates; family Hominidae; genus Gorilla; species Gorilla gorilla. Next base: position 15,093,108 of record NC_073227.2, read on the forward strand.
GGGGCAACCACAAGGCAATTGGTTTGCATCATAGAACCCCAGAAAGGCTCTGGGCCTGGAGGCACCAGGGACGTCTGAGGGTGGGGAGCAAATTGAGGTTTTCTGAATGTCTTCCTCAGCAAGCATCCCTCTCCCACCCCTGCAGAAGGTGGGAGGTTCATTCCCCAGGGATTGTGCCAGAGGCTGCGGGGACCGGGACCCCAGGAAGACCTGGCGGCAGGCAGCCAACTGAGAACAGGTCACACCCAACCCACCCACAGCCCGGGGAAGGTTAAAGGCCCCCTCACTGGGAAACTGGCCAGCTGGAGAGAAAAGACCTAGGTTTGGACACTTGGAGGTCCCTCGAGATACTGCTCCATCGGCCAGACACGGTGGCTTACCCCTGTAATCCCAGCACTTTGGGAGACCAAGGCAGGCGGATTACCAGTGGTCAGGAGTTTGAGACCAGCCTCGCCAACACGGCGAAACCCTGTCGCTGCTAAAAACACAAAAATTATCCAGGCATGGTGGCATGCACCTAGAATCGTAGCTACTCGGGAGGCTGAGAGGGAGGAGAATGGCTTGAACATGGGAGGTGGAAGTTGCAGTGAGCCAAGATTACGCCACTGCACTCCAGCCTGGGCGACAGTGAGACTCCATCTCAAAAAAAAAAAAAAAAAAAAGGTACTGCTCCACCAAAGCATCCAACTGGGAAGCTGGCAGTTTGACATGCATCCCCACTCTGCCACAGGCACACAGAGATTCCAGGCAGCTGCTGAGATAGAAGCAGACAGCCCAGAATGCCAGACACTCAAGGACGGCCCTGCTGTGGAAAAGACCAAGACGAAAACAAGCAAACAAGCAAAGAGGAAGGAAAAGAAGCTGCAACCTGTAGATACAGTGCCAAGTGGAATAGCGTTTTCAAAACCCGGATAATGGATATCTGCATAGAGATAAGAGAATATGGAAAACATAGCCAAGGACACACGTGGAGACTCTAAGGAAACCATGGAAATCAGAAGCATGATTGCAAAAATAAAGATCTCTGCAAAGATTGGAAGATACGGTTGAGGAAACTTCTCAGGAAGTAGAACAAAAAATATCAAAGAGAATCCCAAAGAAAATAGGTGAGAAAAAGAGATAACCTCGGCTGGGCGTGGTGGCTCACACCTGTTAATCCCAGCACTTTGGGAGGCCAAGGCAGGCTGATCACTTGAGGTCAGGAGTTTGAGACCAAGCTGGCCAACATGGTGAAACCCGTCTCTACTAAAAATACAAAAATTAGCTGGGCGAGGTGGCACGCGCCTGTAATCCCAGCTACTCGGGAGGCTGAGGCAGGAGAATCGCTTGAACCCGGGAGGCAGAGCTTGTAGTGAGCCAAGATCATGCCACTGCACTCCAGCCTGGGTGACAGAGTGAGACTCCATCTCAAAATAAATAAATAAATAAATAAACAAACAAACAAACAAAGCTAACCTCCTCAAAGAGGCCTCAGCACACAGATATGAGGAGTTCAACAAAGAAAATGGAGGAAAGAAAATATTCAAAATTTTTCTGACCTGAAGAATCAAACTTTGCAGATGAAAAGAAACTACAGTGCCCGGCGCAATGGTGGAAAGCCTGCCCACTTCCAGGGCCATCCCTTTGAGGATCAGAACTCAGGGAGACTGAGAACACTGTAAACGATAGCTTAGGAGAATCAGAATATGTCTTCAGGCTTCCCAGCAGCAATAAGGGAAGGGAGCGCTGCTTTCAAACTCTAAGAAGAAATTCTCGGACCTCGAATGCTGGCTATGCCCCTTCAAACTATTGATTACACTTGAGAGGGAAATGAAGGCTTTTTACCCACGCAAGGTTTTGTACCAATTAACTTTTGGTGTGTAATGAAACACCCCAGAATTTAGTGTCTTAAAAAAAAAAAAGAGTAAAAACATTGACTATTTCTTACAATTCCGTGTGTGGGCTGGGAGGCAGAGCTGAGGATGAATGTTTTAGAACGGCCTCACTCACAGGTTTGCTGGTTGGCTCAGGACAACACAGATGCCATCAGCAGGCATCTCTCTCACCCAGCGGGCTCTCCCAGGCCAGCCCTGTGATCTCCCCAGTTGTTACCAGAAAGCGGTCTCAATCCAGACTCAAGAGAGGGTTTTTGGTTCTTGCACAAGAAAGAATTCGGGACGAGTCCACAGAGTAAAGTGAAAGCAAGTTTATTAAGACAGTAAAGGCAAGAAGGAATTGCTACTCCATAGGCAGAGTACGGTGTTCCCAAGAGCAAGATGAGGAATGCATGTGCCTTAGGTACAGTGCTTGTTTATATATAAGACAACAAAGCCACAAAATCCTGGGGGAGGTGTGCTCTGCTACTAGGGCTGGTGACTAAGGATTGTTCATCTTTGTGCAACTACTGTCTTCTGCAAGAATCTTTAAAGCAAAACTTTTTTTTTTTTTTTTTAAGACGGAGTCTTGCTCTGTCTTCCAGGCTGGAGTGCTGGAGTGCAATGGTGCGATCTCCACTCACTACAACCTCCGCCTCCCAGGTTCAAGCACTTCTCCTGCCTTAGCCTCCCAAGTAGCTGGGATTACAGGTGCCAGCCACCATACCTTGCTAATTTTTTGTATTTTTAATAGAGATGCATTTCACCATGTTGGCTAGGCTGGTCTTGAACCCCGGACCTCAGGTGATCTGCCCACCTCAGCCTCCCAAAGTGCTGGGATTACAGGTGTGAGCCACCGCGCCCAGCCACCAAACTTATTTTTAAACTAAGAATGCTTTTGTTCTTAAGGTATCGGGACATCAGGACATCTCCTGGGTCTGTTAAGTCCGGGTTCTGTTCGGTAAACGCTGTTCACTTGTTCCCCATCTGTAAATCTCCTGTTGACTAAGAATGCCTAACCTCCTGGGAATGCAGCCCAGCAGGTCTCAGCCTCATTTTACCCAGCCCCTATTCAAGATGGAGTCACTCTGGTTCCAATGTCTCTGACACTGGAGCCCCCAATGTCAGTAAGATAAGCCCCAAGGCACACCTGCTTCTCAAGTCTCTGCTTGTGTCATATTTCCTGTCGTCTCATGGGCCAAAACAAGTCACAGGACCAAGCCCAGGTCACCGTGAGGGGAGATGACCCAAAGGTATGGACCTATGTTGGGAAGTTTTCAAACTGGCTCCCATTCACATAAAGGCAATTTCTCAGGAAGTTGCTGGAGGGTGTGCGCCACTAACACGAAACCAGGAAAGAAGGAAACACATGAGGCAGGGACTCCTGGTTGTCCCTGACATCTGACCTTCCCTTCGTACATCGCATTGGAGTTGTTATCTGGACACAGGATTGTCCCCCAGAGCCAGGTGGGGCCAACAGCAAGGACATGGAAGTGATCTGCTCCAGGCACTACTGTAAGAGGGGAGAAGCCTGTCTTTCACCTGCCCTCCCATCCTAAAGGCTGGCCAGACTGTAGACACAGTGCTGAAAGTGTAACCACCCAGTGGGTTCACCTTGCCCACTGCCTGGACAGAGCCGATTTATCAAGACAGGGGAATTGCAATGGAGAAGGTAATTTATGCAGAGCTGGCTGTGAGGGAGGCTGGAGTTTTATTATTACTCAAATCAGTATCCCCAAGCATTCGGGGATCAGAGTGTTAATTTCAATTATAACTTTATTAATTAATTAATTTGGAGACAGAGTCTCGCTCTGTCGCCCAGGCTGGAGTGCAGTGGCACGATCTTGGCTCACTGCAACCTCCACCTCCTGGGTTCAGGCGATTCTCCTGCTTCAGCCTCCCGAGTAGCTGGGATTACAGGCATCCACAACCATGACCGGCTAATTTTTGTATTTTTAGTAGAGACGGGGTTTCACTGCATTGGCCAGGCTGGTCTCAAACTCCTGACCTCAAGTGATCTGCTCATCTTGGCCTCCCAAAGTGCTGGGATTACAGGCGTGAGTTACTGCGCCCGGCCGGGATCACAGTTTTTGAAGACAATTTGGTGGGTAGGGGCTTGGGAAGTGGAGAGTGCTGATTGGTCAGGTTGGAGATGGAATCATAGTGGGTTGAAGTGAGGTTTTCTTAATGTCTTCTCTTCCTAGGTGCAATGGTAGAACTGGTTGAGCCAGATTACTGGTCTGGGTGATGTTGGCTAATCCATCGAGCACAGAGTCTGCAAAATATCTCAAGCACTGATCTTAGGTTTTACGATAATAATGTTACCCCCAGGAGCAATAAGCAGAGGTTCAGACTCTTGGAGCCAGAGGCTGCATGACCTCTAAACTGTGATTTCTAATCTTGCAGCTAATTTGTTAGTCCTGCAAAGGCAGACTGGACCCTAGGCAAGAAGGGGGGGGCTTTTTGGGAAAGGGCTGTTATCAATTTTGTTTCAGTCAAACCATGAACTGAATTCCTTCCCAAAGTTAGTTTGGCCTATGTCCAGGAATGAACAAGGACAGCTTAAAGGTTAGAAGGAAGATGGAGTCGGTTAGGTCTGATTTTTTTCACTGTCATAATTCCCTCAGTTATAATTTTGCAAAGGTGGTTTCAGGACCTGAAGCAACTAGTTTAGATCTCAAGATAGAAAATGTGGGTCAAAAGAGAGAGAGCGACAAGAGAGAAGAAACCTGCCTGGAGCCAGCACACTAGCCTAGGCCACCTACTCAGATGGTGACCTGAGAGAGAAATACAATTCTGTTTTGCATAAACTGCTGTATTGGGGGGTCTCTTTGTTATAGCAGCCTAGCCTGTTTCCCAGCTAATCCATCTGGGATCCCAGAAACAGGGATACCACAGAGGAGAGACACAAAAGGAACACCCGGGTGACAGGGAGTCCCCAGGGTGACAGCTGGGTGGTGGGCCTAGAGAGTGAGCAGTCCAGATTGACATAGGAAGATGGAAAGTTCCAAACAACAAATCTACGGGGCTGGGGAAGCAGAAATTGAGAGCTTATCTGATAGTTTTAACACATTAAGAAAAATTTTCTATTTTTCACAAATGAATTAGTGATCAATATGGAGAAAACTAGACAAAAAACTAGATAATTATTAGGCAAAGCATAAACAAAAAGTAATCATAAGCCGCCCGCAGTGGCTCACGCCTGTAATCCCAGCACTTTGGGAGGCCAAGGCGGGTGGATCATCTGAGATCAGGAATTTGTGACCAGACTGGCTAACATGATGAAACCCTGTCTCTGTGGTGGCGTGTGCCTGTAATCCCAGCTACTTGGAAGGCCGAGGTAGGAGAATCGCTTGAATCTGGGAAGCGGAGGTTGCAGTGAGCTGAGATCATGCTACTGCACTCCAGCCTGGGTGACAGAGTGAGACTCAGTCTCCAAAAAAAAAAAAAAAAAAGAAACAAACATAATCATAGTGCCTTCCGTGGCCCAGCAGTGAATCCTATTTACACAGCACAGAAATGATGGACACTGATTTAACAGGACCCAGTGAGATGGTGATACTGGGAAGGTGGCTTGTCCATTAAAGTCTCGTTGAAGGAGGCCAGAGGGGCCATATGAGAGATGATTTTTCTTTCATGGTGTCTACACATATTATCTCAAACTGGAAAATCAGAAAGAGCATTTGAACATGTTATTCCAAAACATGAAGGTAATTAGCAGAAGAAACAGCTGAAAGGGGTGGAGGCCATTCCTCTGAGGCATGGCAGCTGGGGGTGAGAGCAAAGGGATAGGGGCTTTAAAAACCATGAGCATTTAATTTAATTTAAAGAGAAAGGAAGCAAAGATGTTGCCGGAAAGGGGTCCCAATCCAGACCCCAAGAGAGGGTTCTTGGATCTCGAGGAAGAAAGAATTCCGGGCAAGTCCATGGAGAAAAGTGAAAGCAAGTTTATTAGGAAAGTAAAGGAATACAAGAATGGCTACTCCATGGACAGAGCAGCCCGAGGGCTGCTGGTTGCCCATTTTTATGGTTATTTCTGATGATATGCTAAACAAGGGGCGGATTATTCATGCCTCCCCTTTCTAGACCATATAGGGTAACCTCCTGACATTGCCATGGCATTTGTAAACTGTCATGGCGGTGGTGGGAGTGTGGCAGCAAAGACGACCAGAGGTCACTCTCATAGCCATCTTGGTTTTGGTGGATTTTGGCCGGCTTCTTTACTGCAAACTGTTTTATCAGCAAGGTCTGTATGGCTTGTATTTTGTGCCAACCTCCTATCTCACCCTGTAACTTAGATGCCTTAACTGTCTGGGAATGCAGCCCAGTAGGTTTCAGCCTCATTTTACCCACCTCCTATTCAAGATGGAGTTGCTCTGGTTCACATGCCTCGACAGCCCTGCCATATGACCCCTGATGGGTGGGGTGGAGAGTGTGAGAAGGGTTCAGGGACTGGCAGAACCTGAGCTGGGCTGGCAGGAGATGGAGATGCCTCCAAACCAAGGGGTTCCTGGGTGGAACATGCTCTGCTCTGTCTCCACTCTGGAGCAGGGTTTGCTGATGACAGTCCCTGCACTTCCTCAGGCCCCCGCTTACCTAGCTGCCCATTGGAAGGGAGCGTGTCTTGACCATGCCCAGCACAGGAGCCTTGAGAACTGGAGAATGAATGGATGATGGACTAAATCCATAAATTCATGAATGATTGAATAAATGATTGAAGGAATGAATGGCTCCATGAATGAATGATTGTGTAAATGATGGTGTGATAGATACTTCATTTCTCAACAAATCATAGCCACCCTGAAAAGCAGATCTTTATAATCCTGATCTCACAGAGGAGCCAACTGAGGCTGGAAAAGTTAGGAGGTGTGCCCAAGGCCCATCCTATAGGATAGTGACAAGTGTGACCACTGATTGACACCTACTGTGTGCTGGGCCTTGTGTCGCACACTTTGCACTCTATCGTATTCTACATAAACCCGTGAGGCAGGTCCTATTATTGCTCCTGTTCTAGAGGTAAGGAACTTGAGCTTCAGAGAGGTTAGGGAACCTGCCCAGGGCCACACAGTAAAGGCAGAGGCCAGGCTGGAACGCAGGTCTCTCAAACCTATGCGGTCATAGGTTCTGGAGCTGGGGTCTGGCCCCATTCTGTCTTGACCCCAGTGCCTCTGTTCTTCCTCCACTGATACCTCGAGGCAAAGGGTGGTGAACTCCACGCAGCCTGCAGAATCTAGGGAAAGTTGTAAGGTTTCTATTGGTAACTATATTAGGGTTCTCCGGAGTGACAGAACTAATAGGATCTATGTGTCTATGAAAGGGGGTTTATCAGGGAGAATTGACTCACATGATCACAAAGCAAAGTTTCATGATAGGCTGTCTGCAAGCTAGGGAAGAAGGAAGCCAGTAGTGGCTCAGCCCGAGTCCAAAAGCCTCAAAAGTAGGGAAGCCAAGAGTGCAGCCTTCAATCTGTGGCAGAAAGCACAGATTTCGGCAAACCACTGGTGTAAGTCCCAGAGTCCAAAGGCCGAAGAACCTGGAGTCTGATGTCCAAGGGCAGAAGGAGTGGAAGGAAGCATCCAGCATGTGAGGAAGATGAAGGTGGAAGTCTCAGCAAGCCAGCTTCTCCCACCTTCTGCCTGCTTAGTTGGAGGCGCGCTGGCAGCGGATTGGATGGTGCCCACCCACATGGAGGCGAGGTCTTCCTCTCCCAGTCCACTGACTCAAATTTCAGTCTCCTCTGGCAACACCCCCACAGACACACCCAGAAACAATGCTTCACTAGCTATCTAGGCATCTCTCAATCCAATCAAGTTGACACCTAACGGTAACCATCACAGTACCTATCGGGATTCATTCTTTATATGCTACAAAAAGTTCCTGCGTAATAACTTCTGCTACTTTTTGCTGAAAGAAATCCAAACAGCCTCAAAAAGGGGACAGCCTCCTTGACATAAACTAAACACAAAGCCCTCCCTGGTTTGGAAATACCTGGAGAAACTTGCCCCTTGGGTCTGAGCAGCCGTAGAGCAAGCAAGGGCAGTGATGGTGAGAGGTGACAGCGTACTGGCAGCCCCTGCTCGCTCTCGGCGCCTCCTCAGCCTCGGCGCCCCTTCTGGCCGCGCTTGAGGGGCCCTTCAGCCCGCCGCTGCACCGTGGGAGCCCCCTCTCTGGGCTGGCCGAGGCCGGAGCCGGATCCCTCAGCTTGTGGGGAGGTGTGGAGGGAGAGGCGCGGGCGGGAACGGGACTGCGCGCTGCGCTTGCGGGCCAGCGAGAGTTCCGGGTGGGCGGGGGCTCAGCGGGCCTCGCTCTCGGAGCAGCCGGCTGGCGCCGCCCGCCACGGGCAGTGAGGGGCTTAGCACCTGGGCCAGCAGCTGTGGAGGGTGCGCCGGGTCCCCCAGCAGTGCCAGCACTGCGCTCGAATTCTCGCCGGGCCTCAGCTGCCTCCCCGTAGGGCAGGGCTGGGGACCTGCAGCCCACCATGCCGGAGCCTCCTCCTGGCCTTAGGCTCCTGCGCGGCCCAGCCTCCCCGACATGCGCCGCCCCCTGCTCCGCGGCGCGCCGGGTCCCATCCACCGCCCAAGGGCTGAGGAGTGCGGGCGCACGGCGCGGGACTGGCGGGCAGCTCCACCTGCAGCCGGGGCGGGGGATCCACTAGGTGAAGCCAGCTGGGCTCGTGAGTCTAGTGGGGATTTGGAGAACCTTTGTGTCTAGCTAAGGGACTGTAAATACACCAATCAGCACTCTGTGTCTGGCTCAAGGTTTGTAAATGCACCAATCAGTGCTCTGTGTCTAGCTAATCTAGTGGGGACTTGGAGAACTTTTGTGTCTAGCTCAGGGATTGTAAACGCACCAATCAGCACCCTGTCAAAACGGACCAATCATCTCTCTGTAAGTTAGACCAATCAGCTCTCTGCAAAATGGACCAATCAGCAAGATGTGGGTGGGGCCAGGGCCAGATAAGGGAATAAAAGCAGGCTGCTGGAGCCAGTAATGGTAACACCCTCGGGTGGTCTTCCGTGGTGTGGAGGCTTTGTTCTTTTGCTTTTTGTGATAGCTCTAATTGCTGCTCACTCTTTGGGTCTGTACTGCGTTTATGAGCTGTAACACTCGCCGCGAAGGTCTGCAGCTTCACTCCTGAGCCAGCGAGAAGAAGAACCCACCAGAAGGAAGAAAACGCGGAACACATCCGAACATCAGAAGGAACAAACTCCAGACACGCCGCCTTTAAGAACTGTAACAGTCTCCGCGAGGGTCCGTGGTTTCATTCTTGAAGTAAGTGAGACCAAGAACCTGCCAATTTCAGCCACAATGGAGAGCGCCAGTCCTGCTGCGGGGCCATACATCTATTTAATTTCCTCTCATCTTCCCCCCGGTTCGGAGAGGAAGGTGCTTTTACCTGCACTGTTCCCATGAGGAAATGAGGCTTCGGGAATCTGATAAAGCTTCCAAACTCCCGTGGCCAGCAGGAACCAAGGTTTCGATGGCCGGACTTCTCAGCCCCCCAGGCGGAAAAGCAGGAGGCATGACAGATGAGGGTGAGAGTGCATGCCAGGTCAGGCTGAGAAGGCGACAATGCCATATGGTTTTTTCCACTTAGCTTAGGTCCAGGATGACTTTGAACAGTGTTACAGCCCCATGGGCAGAAAATTGCACTTGCCTGAAGCTTCATTAAAGCAAATCGAGTCAGAAGGGATTGAAACACCTGGAAGAAATACAATGGATTCAAATAGGGAAAAGGTGTGGGTCCGTCCCTTTTCCTGGTAAATCCAGCAGCTTAGGAGACGTCACAAAAACATTCCAAGGCTTCTGGACTTTTAAAGAGGCTAAGGATGGGGCCTGCCAGGTACAGGATGGCCCATGCAGGTGGAGACGCAGCCACAGGATACCTGGGTTTCATTGCAGCCTCGTCATTTACCAGTGTTGGGACTGTATCAGTTATCCCGAATTTAACAGCCTAAAGCCACATTTGTCATCTTATACTCTGTGGGGGTAGGGAATCCAGGAGTAGATTCACCAGGAGGTTCTGGCTGGGTGTCTCCCCGGAGCCGCAGGCGAGTGTGGGCCGTGGCAGCCATCCCTGTTAACAAGCGCACTGTGTGGCAGTTGGCTTGAGGCTCCAGGTCCTTGAGGTGCAGGCTTCCCCACGGGGCTGCTCGCGGCGTAGCTTCCTCACCCAGAGTGATGGATCTGAGAGAGAGCAGCCGAACTGAAAGCCACAGCCTTTTGTAAGCAAACCTCAGAAGTGACATCTCGTCACATCTGCCATATTCTACTGGTCGCACAGACCTATCCTGCTACATGCAAGGAGCACCAGGAAGGTGGTGGGGACTGCTGGGACCATCTTGGAGGCTGCCACAGACATTCAAGGTGAGTTACCGCCCTGCTCCGTGCCCAGGTACCCCTGGATAAAGTGGGGACAATAACATCACCCTCACGAGGTTTTCAAAAGCACGTCCACAAAGCAGCCACCAGTGTCAGGCAGGCGGTAGGTGTTCCGCAGGGAGTAGTCGGCTGCCCCACCCAGCTCTGGGCCCCAGCTCCCTCTGATGGGGCTGGTGTCCTTGGGGCTCTTCCAGCTCCAGCAGAAACGGGGAGCGGGGTACCGGGTCACCTCACTGCCTGGCTTGCTGGGCCAGGCTCTTGGCTCTCAGCCCCAGTTATACACTTCGTCTCAGCCGGGGCTTCCCAAAACGCAGCACCCGAGTTCTTCCCATCTTTGGGGGTGGGATTCAGCACAGGACCCCACTGTCCTAAAGAGACAGGTTACTCTGTGACTAAAATAGGAAGAAAAGGGCCTTTCTGGCTGACGGCAGAAAAAAACACATCTAGTTAGAGGAAAGCTTGAAACAGTGAGTTTAGCTGATTTGATCACTTCTGGACGGAAAGAAAAGGGAACCTGAGTCTTTTCTGTTTTGTTTGCTTTGTTTTGTTCCCCAAGCTACTTTCCAAAGTCACTGTAGAAGTTCAACACTTTAGGAACAACTTTAACAATGGTTTGCCAGCCTCCAAGGTGTGGTTTCCTAGCAACTGGGAAGCTTTTAGAGCTCCAAATAATTGATCAAGTTATGAGTGACTCAAGCAATAGCGAAGTCCTTTTTAGAAAAACAACAAAGCACCTTTATCTTTACCTGGGTGCTGTTAGAATTACGCGTGGGGCCCACGGAGATGACATCATGAGCCTCAGAGAGGGACAGACAAGCTGCAAAAGGCAGCAACTTTCAGGGATAACAGGCAGGGAGCAGGAGCCCAAAGGTTTTCCAGGAGACACCTCAGAGGAGGGGCTCAGGAGCCATGCAGAGGGGTGGGGGCATGGGAATCTGGGACGCTAGAGCCCTGTCAGTGGCCCAGTCTGACTCTGTCAGATGTGTCTCTCTGGAGGCTGCAGGCGAGAACCATCTCCTCACCTTTTCCAGCGTGAGAGACACCCACATTCCTTGGCTCATGGCCCCTTCCCCCATCTTGAAGCTTGCAGGGTGGCATCTTCCAATCTCTCACCCTGACCCTCCAGCCTCCCTCTTACAAGGACACTTGAAATTACTTTGGGCCCTTCTGGATAGGAAAGTCCAGAATCATCTCCCCGGTATCAAGATCTTTAACTGAATCCCATCTGCAACATCCCTCCTGCCATGTAAGGGAACACACAAACAGGATTTGGGGATTAGGACCTGGACATCTTTGGGGGCTGCGATTCTACTGCCCACAGTCTTCACAATGGACATGTCTATTTTGCAACAGCCGCTAGGATGAGAAAATGCATGGTATGTGTCCAGCATATAGTGGGTGCTCCATTAATGTGGTGAAACTGGGCAGAGCATCACAGCGCTCACGGTAGATGACTGTAGCATTTTTCTCTACCTGCCATTGTGCTATATTCACTGACTGGTACCTGGTCCATCTCCCCACAAACACCCCTCCCAGTGGGGCAGGGGCTCTCTGTTCATTGCTGCATCCCCTGTGCCAGGAAGAGTGAAGCACACAGCAGGTGCTGAATATTTTGAGTGAATGTGTTCGTTTTCTTTGTCATGAAGAGGAAGCACCATTTATCAGATAGGGTCCTGGATGTCAAAGTGTGCTTTCCCCGAGCTGCCGGATGAGATGTGTTGGGCCTCGTGGCTGTTTAATAGCCCTGATACCCCATCCTGCTGATTGGGAGCTGGGGTGGTTACAGGATTCTGTCCTCAGGTGGCAGACTTGAGAGACAGGTCCTGCCTCATGGGCATCTGCAGAAATGTGCGTTTTTGTCACCTCACTTGGGAGTGTACTTGCATGATGTAGGATCAAAAAAAAAAAAGGAAGAGAGCACTTGAATGATTGAGCTTTGAATGACTGGTCTTTAACAGCATGTCCAAAGGAGGCAGAGAGGTCTTTCTGATGGCTTCGCTACCCAAGAATGGACAGTGAAGGCCCCCTGAAAGAATGCCCCTGGGGAGCTGGGCTTCCAGAAGGCTTGGAAACTCTGGCGCCAAACCCTCTCTTGGCACTTGAGATGGCACCACCCAATTCGGTCTTTCCTGACTCATTCTCTCAAATGCTACTACCTCGTAGAAGCAAAGTGAGACCCTGCCCCCGGTCCCTCCCTGGGTGTCCTACAGCTCCATAGGGTGAAGGCCCGGACCAGAGCAGGTGGCCGGGATGGGGTGTTAAATAATGGCTGTTACTGCAGACGGCAGGTTCTTTCCTGGGTGGGGGTGGTCGGCGGGGCCCGGGGAGCCTCTCTGTAAAACCCAGAACAAATGTGGAGGCTACAGTGAGCCGAGATAGCACTACACTCCAGCCTGGGTGACAAAGTGAGACCCTATTTCAAACAAACAAACAAAAACGGTGTTGCTAAGAAGTTTTGAAAACCACTAACTTAGCCCAGGCTTTCCGTTTTACAGATTGGGACACTGAGGCCTGGGGACAGGTGTTAAATGGTGCCGGGTGGCACAGGGGTTTGTGGCAGAATGAGTGGAACCCGGGACCATGCCCATTCTGGACTCTGCCCAAAAGACAGCACTACTTCTCCTCCAACCTGCGCCTCTGCTGGTTGGTTAGAAACTAATTGTGGATGCTGAGTGGCAGTGTAGTGGCCCAGGGGAAGGGGACAGGCAGAGCTCTATCCTTTCTGCTCTGCTGTGTGCCATGTGATAACGTGCTAATGTGCTATGGCCTCCACCCTGAACCTCGGTGTCGTCTTCTGTAGATGGGGGATGTTGGAGCATCTTCCTCATCCAGGTGTTGTGAGGGAGATGCTGTGTTGTCATCTTTGTACACTCGGAAAGCATCAGGCGACTTCCCTCCTCTGCAGTCAGTGGGGATCCTGGGGGCAGAGTCACAGGGCAAGGGCCTTCCATGGCTTCACAAATCCACAGAATGGGGAGAGGAAATGAGGCTGAACCCCAGCCTCATCTCATTGCCTGGGAAAGAAACCCAGGGGCGAGCATGTGGCTCAGAGTGATGACACCTCCTGAGCCTCTCGTGTGGTTTCACACAGAGGACAGTGTGGGGGTGCAGCTTCCACCACCCGTGGCTCAGAGTGATGATACCACCTGAGCCTCTCATGTGTGGTTTCATGCAGCCCCTCCAGGCAGGACAAACCAGGATGAGAGGACAGTGTCGGGGTTTAGCTGCCACCACCCAGTGTCGTCCAAGGAAAATGGAGCAGCCACATCCTGCATGGCAACACCAGGTGGCCAAGCCAGAGCGTGTGACCACTCGACGCTTCCCACCCACAGCAAAGAGGTGAGGCCTGGTGCCCAGCAGAGAGCAGCCCAGCCTACGGGGGACAGGAGCAGGTACAGGCCACGTCCTCAACCTCAGGGAAGACACCAAAGACCCAAGGGGCTGGGACAGACAGGCTGCCCAAGAGGGGTGAGGTTTGCTGAGGGGCCTGCAGCTGTTCGGGTGCCCCCAAATGACTAAGTTCTGATTATAATCCCATGGGGTCATCACTGCAGGTTAGGGAACACAGGAGGTGGTTTCACAACACACTCCCGCATGGGCAGCAGCCCCCACGCCATCAATCACCCTGTAGGCTCCACTTCATGAGTAACTGGAATTCAAAGATAATTATGACCGTGCACTTTCCGCTCAGTAAGATCTGAAGATGGCTGGGCTGACACTCCATGGTCACCGACTTCAGCACAGGTCTCTCTGCACAGGCAGCCCATGCCCAGGCCACCCACAGTTACGGCAGATGCCCCAGGGGCCCCTCCAGCTGGAGATGAAGCCAGGGTCTGGCTTTGGCAGGAAGCCGTCAACTGTGAAACATCAACCTTGCTCTTTTATAACTCAAATTGCACTTGCATTTCATTCAACAGGAGTGCAGGCTCTGCTGATTCTCACGCACGTACAAGAAAGACTTCTTTTCGGTAAAGAAAGGAAGGAATAAAGAAAGGAAGGAAAGCGCTGCAGGTTCCACCAGAGGCTTTTATTTCAGCCACTCAGGACCCTGGCTTTCTGCTCCAAGGCACTGAACACAGGCTCTTCTAAACACTGGCAGGGACCTCCCCCACAGCCGCCCCCACAGGGTTCTCTGTTTCCCAAGTCCTGATGGATTCAGGCAAGACCTTCACACATTCACCCACTACCTGCTGGACAGGAGGGTCATGAGGCAGCCTGTGGTGCCGAGCTCAGTGTGACACACTGCCAACGTGCCGCCTCCCCCAGCCTCTGATGGGGCCGGGCCTTGACCACGTGACAGGCTCAAGCTGCCGTGCACATCCCCCAGGAAAGGGTGCACATCCCCCAGGAAAGGGGAAGAGCTGCTAAGGTTTAGCAGTGACGAAACAAATAAGAAATGCTACCGTGGAGGTTACACAGATGCTTATTTGGTTTTTAAACAAATCCAACACAACAGTAAGAGGCAACAGGGTGCTTGAAGGTGGGGGAGGAGAGGGAATCTCATCTGTAAAGTGCTTTTCCAGACACCGGAACCTCCTAGTCTAGCCTGGCACACCCACATCACTCAGAAAGGTCGGGCTCAGGGTGGAGATGGCATGCAATTCCCAACACACTTGGTATTCAGAGTGGACAGAGCTCCACAGCAGCCTCCCCTTTGTCGGGGTCCACGCAATCTACACATGGTCGCAAAGTCTCTGCAGCCACAGTCTGCACACGTGGGCACAGACAGCACTGGTGCATGCCTGTCAGGCTGGGGCCACACTGGGGAAGGGCCTCATAGCAACATGCACTGGAAGCTCCTCGCGGCGGACCATCCTCAGGCCGCCGACAGGAATGGGAAGAAAAAGAAGTCGAAGGCGAACTTCACGGCGCCATGCACGGTGCTGCGCCAGTCGTGCTCGATCTTCACGTGCCGCCTGGTGGGCGAGAGCTGGGCCACGCAGTTGAGGCAGCTGATGGCCTTGAGCTCGAAGACAGGCCACTTGCTGCCCAGGCGGCCCTCCAGGATGGTGCTGAACTCGATGAGGCTGCCCTGGCGCAGGCTGAGCAGCACGCTCTTGAACTCGCTGCTGGCCCGCAGCACGATGTCCTTGGTGACGTCGTCCTCCTCGCGGCTGCGCGAGCCGTCAGCGCCGCTGCTGAATGGCATGCCCACGGTGATCTCAAACTTGTAGCGGTCGAACTTCTTGATGTGGCAGGGGTGCTTGGCCAGCAGCTTAAGGCGACAGAGCTCCTCCTCGGCCGTGGAGGTGTTGCCAGGGCTGCAGGCAGGGTAGGCCTCGCCGTAGAGGCAGCGCATCCAGTCGCTGATGAAGAACGGGAGCATGTTGATGGCAGACTCGGCGCTGTTGTCGATGTCAGTCACGCGGACGTACTTGAAACGGCCGGTCCACGTGACCCTGTGGCCCTCCAGGTGGCTGCAGAGGATCTGGGTGCGTGCCATGTTGGTCTCCTTCCAGGCGCGTGGCCCGCACAGCGCACCATACTGCTGCCAGGTCAGTGTGGAGTTGTAGACCTTCATGCCCTCTGAGCGGTACACATAGAACCAGCAGAACAGCACAATGGCCGTGAGCCACACCAGGATGAGCTTGACCATGGAGCTCCGCGTCAGGGACTTCACCATCCCCACCACAGAGAAGCTGGCCTTGGTCCACCAGCGCAACAGCAGGGGCACACTACAGACCGCCACGGTGACTGCGATCTTGGTGAGCTCCAGAGACGTGAACCACCGGGCAAACTGCAGCACACCCACCAGGGCCAGGCCGGCCACCAGGATGGGGAGGGCAAAGAGGAAGAGGAAGTAGCCAATGGAGGCACGGAGCAGCCCCAGGCCGGTGGACTCCAGCAGGATGACCACGGAGAGCTCACACCACATGAAGCACACCAGGTAGGGCACAAGGTAGCAGTAGGTGCCCTTGAAATTCCTCAGTTGTGCCATGCGGAAGAAGAGATAGAGCAGGTAGACATAGAGCAGGCAGGGGACGCTGACATTGAGGACGACCAGGTGGCCGACAGGCACGGTGATGAAGGTCTGGCCGAGGAACTTCAGGTAGGGCCAATTCAAGGGCATGGAGGGCAGCAGCGATAACAGGCCGGCAGTAACCTCGGTGGCCAGGGCCCTGCGCGTGTAGGGCTCTGCATGGGTGCTCAGGCTCAGGTAACTGGTCACGGTAAAGAAGCCGGTGATGACAGCCAGCTCCGAGCAGGGGATGCAGTCCTTGCTGGCGATGGGGAAGGAAAAGATGACAAAGAAGACAGAGAGCAGGAAATGGGCATAGGGCTCCAGGTGGTTCCAGCCGAAGTTGACCTCGGCCTGCTCCACATCCAGGTTGGGCTCGAAGCGCAGCAGCAGGTCGGTGAGGGTGCGGAAGTTCTCCCAGGCCTTGCTGTCCTGGAACACCTTGAGGGTGCAGATCACCATGGAGATGAAGGACAGGTAGAAGATGACCAGCGGGATGAAGAAGGCAAAGAAGTCGATGGTGAGGTTGCTGATGATGAAAAAGAAGATGAGCGCGTTGATGTGGTGCGTGGGGATGATGGTGGACAGCCAGTGCATGCCCGCCCTGGAGGCCATGTCAATCAGGTACTCCTTGATCTCCATGATGGCGTGCAGGGGGTACTTGACCACCTGGGGGAAAGATGGTATGTGGGAACCAGGCTGGGACAGGATCCCCACTGCTCCCATCTCACGCCTCCCTCTGACCACCCTGCCTCTGGGCAAAAGGAACCCGCACCCTTGTGTTTTCCCATCACCAGCCCCATCCTAGTGGTCCTCCCTCCCCCCTTCTCCAGGTGGCCCTCCCCATGCTCGCGGTCCCTGTGAGCCCTCCCTCTTCTGGGCCTGGAGCCCCCCTCTGCCCCGTGCCTGGCTCCCCACCTTCTACCAGCGTGACTAGATGCATGTGTGCTTCTCTCCCTGCAAGACCTCCAGCACTGGAGGGACCCACGGGCTCCCCACTTCCCTCCCCTCAGGGTCACCCACATGAAGAGATGACGGAGCCCTGAGATGCCTGTCTGGGAGCTGGTTTTGTGACCCAGCTCTGCACTGCAGCAAGGATGTCACCTCCCTGAGCCTCCATGAAGGGAAATGGCGATCCTTACGAGGAGGAGAAGCCGCAGGCAGTCCCGGGAGGGGTGGCAGAGCAAGCATTAGGGAAAGGGAGTTCAGTGCAGACACAGGTAGAGGGCCCAGCACCACTCTCCCAGCAAAAATACCATTCAGCTGCACGGGGCTGCCGGGTGAGCTGCCCTCCCTGTGGCAGGAGACCCTGAGAAGCAGCTGCCAGGCCACCTTCTGCCCCTACACACACACACACACACGCATACATTCACACACAACCCACCCCTATACACACACATTCACTCACACGCAACCCCCCCTACACACACATTCACACACAAGCAACCCACCCCTACACACACGCATTCACACGCAACAATCCACCCCATACACACACACGCAACCCACCCCTACACACACGTGCACACCCCCCACACGTGCCCCCTCACACATGCACACCCACCCCTACATGTGCACATATGCACACCTACCCTACACGTGTGCACCTACACATACACACCAGCGCACCCCTGCCCCCCCATAGTCAAGGCCAAAGGCTGCCTTCCCCCGACCTGTGGGTCCTGCTCCCCTGCTCTGCATGCAGTGCTAAGGTCAGAAAGAGCTCTTGGCCTTCACCACAGCCAAGAGGAGCAGAGGGCTGAGGGAGGCATGCTGGGAGCAGCCTCAGGATGGGGTGAAGCAGCGCTGCCACCCAGGGCCAGCCCTCATGCCTTCCTGGTCTGTGCAGAACTCAGAGGCCCTGAGCCCTGCCAGAACACAGGGCAGCCAGGCAGAGGGACTGGAGGGGATGGGGGAGAAAGTGGTTGTGGTGCCCGTGCTCACGCAGCATGGCGTGGCATACAAAGCAGGGTCTGTGCATCTTCAGAAGTGCCAGGGGCCTGGACCAACACCAGGAAGTGGACGCCTAGGGGGCGGCCCCACATGGGGGTAGGGAAGCCTGGCTGCATGTCCAGGGCCCACTGAGGGGCTACATGACACAGCCAGGCTGGAGCACCCCATCAGCTCAGGGCCTCGGGGAAGCACCAGACCCCACAAATCCCCTGGGGCAGGTTCTCTCCACCCGGCCCACCAGAAGGCCAAGGAGGGATCCCAGGTGAATGGCAACTAGGTGACACCACCAGAATGTGGCCCTCACCTGCCAACAGCCTGGCTGTCAGCTCTAGAGGACCAGGACACCTGGAAACAACCAGAAGACTGAGTCTTCCACAGATGAGAGGGACAGGCTCATGGAAGAAACTGAAGTGTTTGGGAGTGTGTGCGTGCACATCTACACACACAGAGTCTTCCACAGATGAGAGGACAGGGGCAGGCTCATGGAGGAAACGGAAGTGTTATGAGTGTGTGCATGCATGTTTACACAGACTGAGCCTTCCACAGATGAGGAGGACAGGCTCATGGAAGAACCGGAAGTGTTTGGGAGTGTGTGCATGCACATCTACACCCCCACAGTCTTCCACAGATGAGAGGACAGGGGCAGGCTCATGGAGGAAACAGAAGTGTTATGAGTGTGTGCATGCATGTCTACACAGACTGAGCCTTCCACAGATGAGAAGGACAGGCTCATGGAAGAAACGGAAGTGTTTGGGAGTGTGTGCATGCACATCTACACACACAGAGTCTTCCACAGATGAGAGGACGGGCAGGCTCATGGAGGAAACAGAAGTGTTCAGGAGTGTGTGCATGCACGTCTACACGTGGGGGAACAGCTCTGCTGCTTCATGATATTTGTGACAGTCCACTTAATCTCTGTTTTATAACAAGCAAATAAACGATTAAAGCAGCTAACCGCTCCCCCAGCTCTCTCTGGGGTCAACAACCTTCTACATGAGCAGAGAGGCGCTCACGGCCAGGAGATGGCCAGGGAAGACCAGGCACTACAGGGTTTGAGGGCATTTCCAACGCTTGCCAGAGAGCCAGAGGGCATTTATGAAAACCAACCTACTCCAGGGTTTGTTTGGGGCAAGCCCCTGTAGTATGACGCCAGGCCAGCTGGCTAAAATCAACAGCTACATGAGTCAACATGTGCGTCAGCCGGCAGGCTGCTCAGTTAATCCCTGTATGGGGGCCTTGCTAACAGCAGGACAACTAAAGGTGGCCCGCCCCGCCACTGCTCACCACCAGTTTCACGCACGACCGCCACGGTAGCAAGGGGGTGGCCTTGGTAAAAATAATTCTGAAATCCTGTCTTACTCAAAGCCATGCACATTCTTTTGCCTAGAGCACACACAACCACCTGGTTGAGAGGGCCTTTAAAAGACAAGGAATACTCTAGAACATTACATCGGATGGCGTCTAGCCTCTGCTTGGACAGTGTGGAGGGGCTGGTCCCCCACCTGAACTCGATGACCAGGGAACGATCCCCTTTTTAAAGCCCCAATTTCTGCTCCCTGCAATGTACACCCAAGACCTTCCTCTGACATGGGATTAAAAAGTTCAGTCTCCTTTTCTGCAAAGAAGGTCCAAACAAATTCAACTCCTGAGATGGAAAAAGAACGAAATTTAAAAACTATGAGGAGTCTGCCTCTATGAATTCAACACTGCAGAGCTCTCTGTCTGGGCCTGTGGTGATCGGCCCTTCTGCTGCCACGAGAAACCAGGAAACAGCATCACCACACGGGTGGCCGAGCCGACCCGTGAAGAAGGCAGGCTGGGGAAGGGAGCCGAGACGAGATTCTGCTCAAACCTGTGGGCAAAAATG
Organism: Gorilla gorilla gorilla; assembly: GCF_029281585.2. Lineage (NCBI taxonomy): Eukaryota > Metazoa > Chordata > Mammalia > Primates > Hominidae > Gorilla > Gorilla gorilla. Next base: position 15,113,122 of record NC_073227.2, read on the forward strand.
TTCCCGTGTCGGATCTTCCAATTATGTAACGTTAAAAATCTTAGGATTTTAAGATATTAAGTTTCTTTTCAGAGGATTTTATCTACGATGACAGCTTGCACCTCCAGGCTCCAGAAGAGAACTGTGTGGAGTCTGGAACATTCTTTGTGGGAGTAAGGGTGGCTCACAAAGAGGTGTCTGTCATTTTCACTTTGAGTGAAGATCTCTCCTTGTTCTACAAAAGGCTACTAAAAGCTGGGACAGCTCTCAGCCCTGGGAGACGCTTGTGACGATTCATTACCTCCCTCACAAGAGACTTCTAAGAAGACAAACTGCAAAGGAATCAAAGTGCTCTGACAGCATCCAAAACTGAAGGGAAACAGTCTTGTTTACTTCTCAAAACAGCTTAAATCTCTCCCTTCTAAAAAGGACTTTCAGGCTGGATACAGTGTCTCACGCGTGAATCCCAGCAGTTTGGGAGGCCAAAGTGGGAGGCTCGCTTGACCCAGGAGTTTGAGACCAGCGTAGATAACAACAGTGAGACCCCCATCGCTACAAAATGTTTTCAAAAAAATCAGCTGGGTGTGGTGGCACATGCCTGTAGTCCAGCTATTTGGGAGGCTGAGGTGGGAGGATCACTTGAGTTTGGCACGTTGAGGCTGCAGTGAGCTGTGACCGTGCCATTGCACTCCAGCCTGGGCAACAGAACGAGACCCTGTCATTAAGTAACATAAATAAATAGGACTTTCAGATGCTACACAACACTGGACTCACCATCCATAACTAGGTGACATAATTTTCCGAACAGGACGCATATGCAAGGAGGCATTATTATAATAGTACTTACACCAGATGGCATAAACTGGGACACCTGGGCCATGGCCGCCTGGCCCAAGGGTCTTCTCCAAGTTAACCCTTTCACCTGTGACCCTCACTCTCATTTCGGGAGTGTCTTTGCCAAAACCATGCCAGCACCCCAGCTTCCTCATCTCCCATTAGTAAGGAAATGATGGCACCCAATCTGTGAATATGCTTGCCTAGGGCCAGCTCTGAGCAGACCATCAGTAAAAACCACGTGCTCCCTTGGTTCAAGTTCTTGGCCATCCTGGCCCATGTCTCGGAACCTCTGCAGACCGGTCGGTGTCATACCCTGGACATACAGCCTGTCCCAAGTGGGAGGAGCAGAGCCTTCCACCTGCCACCCTAAAGGACTCGCAGCTCTGGGCACTCGGGGGGCTCACACTCAGACCTGTCTGGCTCCGAGTCCCTGGAGCAGGGCTGCTGTGCCTGCTGTTCTCTGGGCTGAAGCTGCTCCTGCAGCACCTGGGTTCCTGCTCTTCCCCCCACCGGAGGGCGGGCCTACTCTGACCTTCCCCCTGGCTCGAGGACGGTGACCTTTCAGCCTGCTGCCTGCCTGACAGTTGGTGGCCCAACCATCTCCTGGTCCTGGCCCTGACTCACGCGCCCATCTGAATACAATGATGGCAGTTCCTCCAGGTTCTCAGTCAGTTCAGAAGACAGAACCCCAGGATGCCTGCATGATACTGCCCGCAGCCTCTGTGACAATCATCTGCTGGGGCCCCTTGTGCTGGCCTCAGCTTGGGGATCCTGGGTCAGGAGGCCAAGCTTCTGGAAATCCTGGTGTTCTCTGCAGAGTGAGACAGGCACACATCTAATTCAACCATGCGAGCTGAACCGTGAGCAACTCTGTGAGAGGCCATAGGGCCACATGGCCAAGAAAACAAGCTGTCAGGCCAGGAGTAGGGCCCGCACTGCTGGGCTTCCCGCTCCCCGCTTTCCTCCTGCCGCCCAAGCTGCTCATGTCCTCCAGGTGTGCCCAATGGCACCCTGCACAAGTGCCACCCACCACGCTCCCACACTGGCCTCGCTCCCTGAGCCCTTGCAGATCCAGGGGCAGTAGGCGCCTCTGCACGTCCTCCGTGGCCTGACGGACACGGCACTTTGTTTTCGGGGAAGGCATCCTCAAGGCACTGGTCTCCACTCTGGACCATACACGGAGAAATCTGCTAAGTGATGAAGTCTAGATGAAAGTCTGCGTCCAGCCCGCCCCACTGCCCCCTACACTGCACAGCAAGACCCGAGGGCCCCTTGCTTGCCATCCTAGCACTCCTGACCAACACCGCCCCTGGTTTCTGAGCCTGACGGCGCAGAAAAGAAAGGCCTCCCGAGGACACATCCTTATGAGGATAGATGATGCCCCAAAGGTACCAGTGGCACGGCTGTAAAACACTCTGTTAGGCGAGAACCTCCCCACCTGCAGCTTCCTGGAAGGTGCCCTGCCTGAGGTGCGCGAGTCCTTGGGAGGCACGCTCCGGCCTGACCGGGGTCTTGGTCACTCACCTTCAGGCGCAGTGGCAGGTCCTCAGGGCTCTTCCCCGCCAGCTCGTCGTCATCTTCGTCGTCCTGCAGGAACAGGCTGCTGGGGATGACGCCCTTGGCGTACTTCTTAGTGATCTCCACAAAGTCATCCAGCGCGATGTAGTTCTTGGCTGAAGCATGAGAGAAAACAGCATGGGCACCCCACACTGCAGCCCCACTGCCACCCTCACACAGAGCAATGGGCTGGGGACGGTGGCGTGGGGCCAAGCTAAGAAAGGAGCTGAGTGGGTTCAGGTGGAGGAAACCCTTCCCTGGGCAGCCTGAGGGTTGAGGACCAGGCTGGGTGAGGAGGAAGGGGGCAGGTTTGCCAAGTGCCAGCCTCCACTCCTGGCCCCCGGCCCTTGGGTGTGCTGTCCCCCACCCCAAGTGTCCCTCTCTGCCTAGCTCCTTATGCCTGGGGCCACTCACCCACACCTTTCACCCAGTTCACCTGCCAAGCCTTACAATATGCACCTCCAGTGCATGCTGACACCCTCCTCTTCAGCCAGCATGGGGCTTCTCACAGCACGGGTGACAAGCCGCCCTGTAGGGCAGCACCCTGCCAACCGCTCCATCGAACATGATCTGTGCCCCCAACCCCTCCATTCAATGTAATCCACCCAGGGCCTACTGTGCACCTGCTAACCGCTCCATCCAACATGATCTGCCACACACCTACTATGTGCCTGCTGACACCTCCATCCAACATGTGTCTGCCATGGGCCTACTACATGCCTGCTAACCCGTCCATTCAACATGCGTCCTGCCATGGGCCGACTTACCCCTCCATCCAACATCTTCCACCAAGAGCCTGCTACGTGCCCACTGATCCCTCCATCCAAAGTGATCCGCGAGAGCTACGTGCCCACTGAGCCCTCTATCCAACATGATCCCCTAAGAGGGAATGAGGCTCCTGAAGGACCCGTTGCCGTGGTGAGATGGTGACCAGGAAGGCCTCCAGGGGAAGGATGGGAAAGAAAGGACCATGCCGGGGCAGGGCAGAGGGAGACAAGCCAGGGTGCTGCAGAAACCCTAGGGAGGGGGCAGGCTGCATCCAAGATGGCAGCCGTGATAGTGGGCACTGACAGACCTCCTAATGGATCAGCTGTGTGTGCAAGAGAAGAGGAGTTGGGGCAGCACCCAGATGTAGCGGCAGCAAAGAGAGATGAGGCAGCCTTGGGGGGGCCCACACAGGTGGCAGGTAGCACAGGCCTCAGTAGCTCACTGTAGACTGAGCTGTGAGCTGACCACGGGACAGCCAGGTACAGGAGATGTGGAAGGAGCACGGGCTGGATGCAGCCTGGGCGGGCTGGGTGCTTGCGGGTTGAGGACGGCGTCTGACACACGAGAGTGGTCACCAATGCCACCTACACATCTCCCTACCAGAGCACAGTCCCTACGGGAAGACCCTGGTCCCCACAAGGAAGGCCCCTGTCCTCATAGGGACAAATACCTTGGGCAGGATGTCCTGTCCTGAGAGACAGGACATCAGTCTAGGGACCCCAAGAAGGAGCAGCCAGTGTGGCAGCAAGGGCCCCGGGCCTGGTGGGGGAGAGGGCTCTAAGGAGAAGAGCAGTCATCTCTGCCCACGCTGCTGACAGATCAAGTCAGACAAGGACAAGAAGTGACTGAGCAAGGGGGTCACTGATGGCCTAGACGAGCCGCTTTGGTGGAATAACGTGGCAGAGGCCTGAGAGCAAAGGACGGAGGACGAGAGAAGGGGATGACAGACGCCCCTTTCTGGGAGTTCTGTTGGAAAAGCTGGCAGAGAAACAGATGATGCCTGATGGGAACGTTCTGATAGAGGGGAAACAATGGGGGTGCTGGGGCCCTGTCCCTGAGGGCCTGGCGGAGGGGACCACAGGCTGGCGGCGCTGACTCCTAACTCGCCCCCAGCAACAGCGACAGGGCCCAGCAGCAGGTGTGCCTGGCTCATCACAAACCCCTGTGTGACTGGGAAGTGAGGTTGGGGTCCAGACTCTGCCTGCAGTGCCCCCCAGGATGGAGACCCAGGCTGGGCTGCTCCTGCCCAGAGGCACCTTACTTCAGGACAGCAGGCACCATGCCAGCTCGGTGGCAGGACACTGTCACAGCCTCTCTGGTCCTCGGGCGTCCTAGAATCACAGATTTCTTCCCATTTCCATGTGAGGTGTTTGTCTCCCCCAAATGGAGCAGGAAAACAGCAGCGCAAGCACCCATGTCCGCCCACGCAGAGGCAAGGGCTCTGACCACACCCTCTGGACGGTTTCCTCCCAGGCCCAGTGGGAAGGTGGGATCTGTGCTCCCACCTGTACTCTGCCCTACATGCCACAGAGGCTTCTAGGATGGGCGAGGTCCTTCAGTCCCGTCTGATCATCTCACTGTTCAGAAGGGGAAACTGACACCCAGAAAGAAAAATGAGACCTGCCCATGTCACAAGAAGAGTCTGTGGCAGACCTGGGTCTTGGCCCATCCCCCCATTGATACTGAGCCCCCGAGCCTCCCGCCTGTCTATCTTCTCCAGGACAGGAGCTCCCAGTGCCTCAGACTGCAGAGTCTACCCCATGTGGATGGAAGACAGTGAGGCTGGCCAGCTGCACGTGGAGGATGTGACGTCTCTTCTCATTCTTTGACCACAAACATCCCAGAGGCACCCCCAGCTCAGTGTGCCCCAGAGACTCCATCCCCGCACCTAGGCTCTGCCCACTCTGTTCCCTGCCTACCTACAAAGGGCCTACGCTGGGGCAGAGCCCCTTCCACACCCTGCTGAGTCTCCTGGGCCTTTGCTCATGCTGTTCCCTCTGCCCGGAGCGCCCTCCCCTAATGCCCTCCTCATCCTTCCCCACTCAGGACTCCCCCGCCAGTCCCCACCCCCAGTATTTCCTTGTCCAAGAGGGACTGGCACATCATGGTTTCTGTCCTGGGTCTGCCTTCCCTCCAGTGCGTGCGCTCCAGGTGGGCAGGGTCTACTCCCAGCGTCCAGAACACTGACCCCCAAACGGACCGCCTGAGATCCTAGCAGGGCCAGGATAGGGTCGCACAGGAAGGAGAGGTCGCCCTGCAGGTGCAGGCTGGGAGGCATGGGTGAGACGGGGCAGGGGCTGCACTCACACTCGCTGCTGACCAGGCGCTCCAGCATCCGCCTCTGCTTCTGTAGGGACTTGGGCACGGGGCCTGGCTGCACCCCTCCATCTGCAGGGGACAGGGTGGATTAACAGTCAGACAGGTTGACTATCTCTTCGTGCCCTGCAGCCCACCAGAAACTGGCCCACTGTTCCTAGGACACGCCAGTTCCAGGGGCATCCTATGTTCTGGGGATCACAGGGCCCCCAGGGCAGGCAGAGCAGGGGCCACACCTCTGCACCTCCAGTTGCTGGGGTGGACTCAGTGCCGTGTAGCGTGCTCCCACTTGGTGATGGACACAGTCCGTCCCATTGGTAGACGTGGTCACAGAGCACTGGGCAGAATACCCTCTGGTTTGTTCAATGAGTGAGCACTTGAGCCAGGGCAGATGCTGTCAAAATGCCACCCACACACCTCACCACCAGGGCACGGTCTCTACAGGAAGGTTCTGGTCCCCTGGTCCCCACAAGGAAGGCCCCTGTCCTCACAGGGAAGGTCCCGGCTCCTGTGGGAAGACCCAGCCCCTGAGGGAAGGTCCCAGCCCCTATGGGAAGGTCCTGGCCCCTGTGGGAAGGCTGGCACCCAGGAAAGGCTGGTGCCCAGGGTGAATCCTCGCACCGTGCTCGTTGACCTGGCCGACATTCTCCAGCAGCTCCGCCACGGCCACCTGCTTCTTCTTCTTGGGATTCAGCTTCCAGTACATGACCAGGGCTGCCTTGCGCACGGCCCTCTCCAGGTCGGTCTCGGAGGAGAGCTGCCTCACCTCCCGTTCGTTCTCGGACGTGATGCCTGAGGGACAGGAGGTGGTCAAAGGCCTTGTGTGCCCTGCCTAGGCTTTCAGTGTCGCTCTGACCCTGCCAACTCTGCCTGGAAGGCTTTCGAGCGAGACATACAAGGTGTCAGGACTTGGTTACCAGGGAAGGATGGATGGACACCTGACCCAAGAGGACATCACGCCATGCCCCTGCCACGCCCACTCTCCAGCTGGGAGGCCAGACTGGTCTCGCACCAGACGCCCCCAAGTGCCCCCTACATGCTGGCGGGAAGAAGGCAGCCTCTTCCTGTTCCTCCCCTCTCTCAGAGGTGCAGACACGGAGGCACAGGCCTGTGTTCTGGCTCACTCAAGGTCACACAGTCAGAAAGAGGCAGAGCTGTCTTGAACCCAGGGTGGACTCACTGCAGTCACCACAGAGCTTTCCTCTGTCTCACACACGGTCCAGCCCTTTCTAAGGAAGGCTTGGACAGCGGGGAGAGGGAGAGCAGGTTTTACCAATGGTCAGTAGCTGCCTTCCTCCCTTTACCCCCAACGGCCTGGGACACCGGCACAACCAAGCAGAGGGCAGGAGGACTGGCATGGAGGTCTGGATGTTTTTCTCCTTTTGAACATTTCCAAAATTTTCCACATGAGCATGTATTTCTTTTCAAATCAGAAAGCACAACTGCACATCAGAAGGTGTGTGCAGCTGGGGGAACACGGGGCCAACCGGCCTCCTCCCTTGCACGCTCTGCCCCAGCAGCCTCTGGGCTATCCCTGGCACCCAACAATGAGCCGTGTGGGCCGCCTGAGCCCCCTCCAGGTCATTCCACCTGCTCTGGAATCAGCAGACCGGGTTGGTGAGAAATTCTGGCTAACAATGCCACTGTTAGTTTTTCAAAATCATCAGTTTAATTTTCAAAGAGAAGACTGTATAATAAATGTAACTCTTAAAATATGATACAAGCTGGGCATGGTGGCTCACGCCTGTACTCTCATCACTTTGGGAGGCCAAGGTGGGTGGATCACCTGAGGTCAGGAGTTTGTGACCAGCCTGGCCAACCTGATGAAACCCCATCTCTATTAAAAATACAAAAATTAGCTAGGTGTGGTAATGCACGCCTGTAATCTCAGCTACTCAAAAGGCTGAGGCAGGAGAATTGCTTGAACCAGGGAGGTGGAGGTTACAGTGAGTTCAGATCGCACCCCTGCACTCTAGCCTGGGCGACAGAGTGAGACTCCATCTCAAAACAACAACAACAAACAAAAACAGAAGGAAATACACCAAAATATGGGGAGTTGCTTCTGGGCTTCAAGGTTATGAGTAATTTGTATCTTTATGTTTTCTACATAGTCCAAGTTTTCTATGATAAGCATAAAATACTTTTACAATCTGAAAAAAAAGGTATTAGAAGAAACACCTTTGTGACACCCACTTTCATCTTTCCCTGAGGCGTGGAACCTTCAGGAAGCACACTGCCCCACGGCACCAGGGACAGCCACTTCCCTTGCACAGGACAACGTCCTAACTCACCACCCGTGGCCTGAGCTGCATCCCTTTCCTCCCCTGCCTCTGTTTGAAACAGATTATCTATGAAGGGTCAGCCTGCCTCCTCCCAAAGTGAACACGCCTGTCCAGGTCTGTGTGGGCCCACAGCCCCTCAGCTGCTCTGCCCAGACTGGACGGACATCAGCTCAGGGGCATGGGCCACTCTGACTGCAGGCCACATCACAGTCTCCAGCTTTGCCTCGGGGAAACTGCCTCTCAGCTGAACCCAGGATCGATGTCTCAGTTTGGATCAGAACCCAGCAGGGAAGCAGGATGTATAGTTACCACTTGGAGACACCAACACAAGCCAAAGAGAATGAAAATGGCTTGGTCTGTTAAATATCCCATGTTAAGTCCAGAAACAGTGTCTAAAATGACAAGGCCACCAACAAAACAGAAACTGAAATTTCCCAACAGCATCACCAGCATTAGGTTTGGTAAGATTTTAGTTGTTCAGTTAGCAAGCAGCATTACAAGCTGCTCAACCCTCCAGAGGCTGTTCTAAGCCTCACACAGACCCACCTCTTCTGTCCGCCAAGCACCGGCGAAGCAGCTTCACAGCCTCCCGACGGCCCTGCTTCGCGGCGAGGACCAGCCAGTCCACAGCGGTGCAGCTGTTGAGTTCTTCATCCGTGTCGCCGGCCAACTGCAGGTAGTGCTTCCCCACCTGCAAGCCAGACACCAGTCAGCCTCCAGATTCTCCGACCCTCTCCCACCCCATGCTCCCTCCCAGCCCACTTCCCTTTGTCACCCAAGCCAGGAAGGAAGGGGCGGAAATGGGGTCACACCAGGCATGTCCACTAGGCTAGGCCATACTGAGCCTCCGGCCACTCGCTCCTCAAAACACGGTGAGGAAGGTGTGGCCACCCCATCCACACAGCGAGGGAGTCACGGGCTCCGACTGGTACTGGTACAGGTTCTCTTCCTTGAGTTGCTCCTGCCTGCCAAGGCTCACCATCAGTGCATGGAAATCAGAACCATGACTGGGTCCTTTACACTTCTCAAAACAGTCAGGGGACCACAGAAAGCCAGGGCTGGAGAGAGGCCAGCTAACCAAGGGTTAGCACTGGCCCACTGCCTGTTTTTGCAAATAAAGTTTTATTGAAATACAACCATAACCATTCATTTACATGTTGTCCATGCTGCTTTTATGTGCTCCACAGCAAAGCTGAGCAACACGGCAGAGATTGCGCAGAGTCCAGAATATTCACTATCTGGCCCTTTGCAAAAATAATCCCTGCTGAAATGGTCTAGTCTTCTCATTCTACAGATGGAAAAAGTGAGGCCCAGGGCACAGAGAGCCCATAAAAGGGCTCACTATGCTCCCCCGGCCTCCAAATGCCTGGGCAAAAGGATGTGGGAGGAACTTTAAAGTACAATATGGCTGTGAGGTCAGGAAAGAAATTTTTTTTTTTGAGACAGAGTCTCGCTCTGTTGCTCAGGTGGGAGCACGGTGGTGCGATCTCGGCTCACTGCAACCTCCACTTCCTGGGTTCAAGTGATTTTCCTGTCTCAGCCTCCCAAGTAGCTGGGATTACAGGCATGCACCACCATGTCTGGCTAATTTTTGTATTTGTAGTGGAGACACAGTTTCATCATGTTGGCCAGGCTGGTCACGAACTCCTGACCTCAGGTGATCCACCCGCCTCAGCCTCCCAAAGTGCTGGGATTACAGGCGTGAGCCACCGCGCCCAGCCAGAAATTCTTAATTTATGGTTTCGCGTGGAAGCTTTTCTCCTCTTTAGGGAGAAGAGGGGGCAGGAAACTGCTCAGGATAACTGTGGTCACTTGCTTGAGCCCTGTGCAAGGGGACAGAGTGAGGTGGTGAGAACTTGCCTCCACAGAGGACACAGGACCCCCGGCCTCCTCCATTCTCAGCATTCTGCTGGCTTCTCCCCTCACCAGAATTCAAAATCACTGTATTTCTGTGTCTTGTCTACTTGGGTTTTTTGGGTCTGCTTCTTCCACTAACCTGTCACCCATGAAGAGAGGGCCACATCATGTCCCCAGCACTGGCACAAAGCCCAGCCCTTGGCTGATGCCCAAGTGAATGGTCACCGCTCTGAGGGCCCCACTGCTCTGAGGGCCCCGTGCACACAGCTAACAGCCAGGTGAAAGGCCAGTCAGGGAGACAAGAGTGGGCAGCATACACAGTGTATGTTGAGGGGTGGCACTGAGCAGGCAGCTGCAGGAAGCCAGGAGGTCATCCTGGAGGAGGTGATGCCCAAGATGAGGTGTGAGCTGGACAAAAGGGGGATGAGCGCTGCTCCCCAGAGGAGTGCCAGGAGGAAAACTGGCACAGTGAACATGGGCACCCTACCAACATGGGGCTCAAGTGGGGTAGGGTGCACCACGCTGGCTCCTGACCCCGATCTCAGGCAACAACACTTCTCTGTGGGCTGTGGAGCTCGTGGCCAGGCCTGTTGTGCTGGGGGCCGCGTCCCGAAGTCCCCGCCGGCACCGCAGTCCTCACCTCAGTCTGTGCCTTGGGGTCCCCGGCCTTGGCCCTCTCCAGGACTTCTTCAAAGGGGATTTCCATGTCTCCCTTTGTAGGCCCTTTAACACAGAAGAAACAAACACACATGTCACAAAGCCAGACTTTGTCACTTGTCAGGATGGAGGGGACAAGGCAGGAGGGTCTTCAGATCTGCTGCTGCTTGTCACTTTCAAATCCAGGCCAGGAGTACAGAGAGACACAGACACAGACAGGGAAGATGCCCAGAAAGCCACTGTTTGCCTCCCGATCACAAGCAGCGCCAGAGCAAGATGAGCAAACTCCACGCGGGTGGGGTGGTTCAACAGCAATTCAAAGCTCTCGGGGTGGGAGGCATGGGAAGGAGGGGAGCACCGAGCCAAGTCCCACCATCACACCCCTTGGCTTAGGCCTGCTCTAGCTGGGGCTCTAGAAAGATCCAAGGACTCAAGTTTGACAGCCCATGACCTAAATAATACAAAGAACCTGTACCCAAAGCCCAGAACCCCAACAAACCAAGTTCATGTTTTCCATGATTGTACCAACAAAAACCACATTTTTTGGATATTATAATCAGTGTATATACATCTTGATATTACCTTTTCCTTCTTAAGAGTGAATGCCTTAGTCTGTTCGAGCTGTTATAACAAAAATATTAATACCATAGACCAAGCTGGTGGCTTACAAACATCAGAAATGTATTTCTTTCGATTCTGGAGACTGGGAAGTCCAAGATCATAGTGTTGCAGACTCCGTGTCTACTGAGGGCCTGCTTTTTGTTTCAGGTCTTCTGGCTGTGTCCTCGCAGGGTGGAAGGGGCAAGGGAGCTCTCTGAGATTTCTTTTACAGGGGCACTAATTCCACCGTAAAGCCATCGCTCATGATTCATCACCTCCAAAGGCCCCACCTCCTAACACCATTGGACTCGGGGTGAAGATCTCAGCAAATGAATCTGGGAGAGACACAAACTTTCAGTCCACAGCAGTGGACTGTTCTCTGGCTTCCCATGATGCGCTGCAGTCAGCTCACCATTTTGGTGGCTCCTAGATCCATCAAGGAGACAGAGTCAGGTTACTGACCCTCCCCCTCCTCTCCATCAGGTCTGTAGGTTGCTTCCAATAACCAATAACAGTGGTGCCATGAACCGTTTCTTTTCTTTCGGGAAGTCATTTTCCTAGCACAGGTTCTCCAGTTCAATTATTAGACCAAGGGTCAAAACATCAACTACAGTTCGTGCTGCATTTTACTTCCTAAGAAGTTACCTGAATTTACAAAAGCATCATGCAGTCTTACCCATTTCACCCAAGCCTGGCTGACAACGGGACAGGCTGCATGGTTCCCAGTAACACCACACTGAGGACCAGCCTTTCTGGTCCAACTCACCCAGGGCTTTCCCAGAACCATACCGTGCCAGGCTCTGAACCGGCTCTGCAGCACCAAATGCTGCCTGGCCACTGCCTTCAGATGACCCAGGCGTACAGGAGACAGGACTCCAGTGGGAGACCATGGGATGTGGCCAGGTGCAAAGGCAGAGAGGAAGGGTCACACCCAGTTTGGAGAGGGCAGAGGGAGGCTGGGACAACTCAAAAGTTGCAGGTGGCAGGTGAGGCCCTCACAGGTAAGGCTGTGTGGGTGAGGCATGTGTTTGGAGAAGGGAAGAAACAGATGGATTCTTCACAAGCTCTCGTGGTCAGGCACACGCACTCCAGCCCTGTGGATGGACAACTCGCCAACACAAAGGCCCCTCTCCCTGGATGCCCCCCCTCCCTGGATGCCCCCATCCCTGGACACCCCTCTCCCTTGATGCTGCTTTCCCTGGACACCACCCTCCCTGACAGGCCACCTCCCTGGATGTACCCCTCCCTAGAGGCTCCTCTCCCTGGATGCCCCTCTCCCTGGATGTCCCCGTCCCTGGAAGACTCCTCCCTGAATGCCCCTCTTCCTGGACGCCACTCTTCCTGGACGTAACTCTCCCTGGATGTAACTCTCCCTGGATGCAACTCTTGCACAGAGTTTCGGGCTCAGCTTCCTTGCCGGGGTCCTCAAGGACGCTGCTCAGAGATGGCATCAGGTCCCTCAGGGCAGCCCTTTTGGACACCCACCCTCCCCAGAGCCCCCAGACCTTGGTGCTCCCTGAATCCATCAAGGACAGTTCTCCCTCCTTGCTGCCGTCACCCTGCCAGCCCCCCAGCGTGCTTTCTGGCTGCGGGCTCAGCAGCACACTCACTATCCCTAGAGGAACTGCAGGCACAGAGCCTGCAGGCACCAAGGCCATGGGCCCACAGAGCAGCATGAGCGATCACGATGACAACAGATGCACGTGTGGATCCACGCTCCACAGTAAGGTGCTGTGCGACCTGGTGCAGGCCACATCACTGCTCCGAAGCAGCTTCAATCTGATCGTTAACATCAATCTGATAGGATGGTTTATGATGAAAAGAGATGCTTTGTAGCGAGTGGTCCAAAGTTGCTGTTCACAAGAGGAGGCTTTCTCTTCCCTCCCCACTTCCCCAGGAGACCCCAGGGCTGTTGCTGTACTTCCCACCACAACGCCAGCACCTCTAGTGAATTCAAGTCTCTTTACTTGACTAAGTTCACAAGTCATATTATTCTTCCCTTTTTTAAAAAAAATCAAAACATGCAAGGCCCAAGTCTATATGGTGGTCTAGAAAGATTCTTCCAGTCCATAATTAATTTCTCACAGACGTTATTCACAGCCTGACATTTCAAGACATCTCCCCAATATACAGAATCTCTCTCTCTTTTTTTATTATTTTTTTTTGAGACAGAGTTTCGCTCTCATCGCCCAGGCTGGAATGCAATGACAAAATCTCGGCTCGCCACAACCTCTGCCTCTCGGGTTCAAGTGATTCTTCTGCCTCAGCCTCCTGAGTATGAGTAGCTGGGAATACAGGCCGCCGCCACCATGCCCGGCTAAGTTTTTTTGTATTTTTAGTAGAGACAGGGTTTCACCATGTTGGCCAGGCTGGTCTCGAACCCCTAACCTCAGGTGATCCGCTGCCTCAGCCTCCCAAAGTGCTGGGATTACAGGTCTGAGCCACTGCGCCCAGCCCAGAATCTCTTTGAGATGGACACACACCCTCTTCATTATTCCAGCTTCCATATGGCAGTGGTGGGCTCGTCCTGCAGACCAGTTAGCTCAGTCCATGAAGCAGGAACCTTCGTGGGCTCAAAGGCAAATCCCAGCATGCTTACTGCTCAGTGCCAGAAAGATCACCCTCAGAAGCCGGCTGCATCAGTGTGGACAACCAAGAACCATCAAACACACGTGTTTTCTGTGTGCTCGACCTCCGTTCCTTGCTTTTTCTGATGACTGCACCTTGATGTCCCTTTTGAGCAACCCCGCCACTCTCAGTCCTCATGGTCTGGGTGGCACTGCCCCCTCCCCTGTGCTGCACAAAAGGCCCGCACCCCCACCTGGCCAATCAGAGTTGCCAGGTCATCTCCCTGACTACAGCACCTGGTTCAGGGATGGACACAGCCCAGCGGGGTTTGTGCTAGAACTGCTGGGAAATGGGCTTTCACCTTCTGCTGATCTTGGCACGTGGATGCCAGCTTGAACTGTGGAAGGTCACCCTGTGGGCAGAGCCCCTGAGACACAGGCAGCACAGGAAAGCAGAGTGGAATGGGGGCGGGGGAGTACTTCCTGATGACATCATCTGAGCCCCTGGATCCAGCCATGCCTGAAGCAAACCACTCTAGGCTCTGCAGATCTATGGACTCATCAATCCCTTGCCCCTCTACTTTTTTGGCTTGTGTCAATTTATATTGAGATTTTGTCACTTACAACTAAAAGGGTCCTGAATCTAACTCATTCTTTGAAAGTCTGCCTATCAATCACAAAATAGCAGCGTGATCAGAGCTGGATACCATGGGCAGGTCTCCTTCCCTCTGTGAGGTTCCATGGAGAACACCCTTCATCTTTTTAATTATTTGTCATGCATGGGCCCTATGGATTTGAGAGATTCATGGATGCCACGTGGAATCAGTCAATGATCCTCACTTTCTCAGGCACTACCTAGGGCATCCTCCAGGATGCGCCCCTTCCCGGCACAGCCCACTGCCATATCTTGCTGGAACCTGGGTCATCGTCCATCGTCTATCACAGGCTCCGCCAGCCTTTGTGGATGCCATCTATGTCTGTGGGTCTCACCCGTCTCGCCACCAGCTTCCACTACGACGCTGGACAGTACACAGTGAGCAGACGGGGATTCCAGGAGGGAGCCACTGCAAACAGGGCCTGCAGCTGCCCTCTCTCCTTCTGAAATCCTAGCATAGTCCAGGACACAGCACCTGCCTGGCTGAGCAGCTGAACTGCCAAGCTCAACTCCCTGATTGAGCAGATATTCTGCAGAAATAGAAAAGGATGGCGGGCAGGCTTCTTCCCACACAATGAACATCAAACCCACCCAAGGGGCAGTGGCTGGGGCCTCCCTTCCCAAACAGCTGGCTCAAAACATGCACAAAATTTTCCCAAAGTGGGCTGGGAGCAGGGCAGCTGGCTTCCACTTTCATATTACTGATGCATCCAGACATACTTCCATAGTGTTTAAAAATTTTTGGATGTATGTCAAATGCTCTTAAGAGTGCGATCTTAGGCATGTGGTAAATAAATATGATGTAATCCTCCCGTCTCCAAGGGTGCTGCTGCCCTCCCCCTCCCTCCCTCCCTGGTCCTGGGTAAGCCCTTGACCTCCACGATCTCTCTGAGCCTCTCGTGACGCCCACAAGGGGCTGTGCCAAAGGGAAAGGCAGAAAGAAAAGAGGATGTGCTGTGTGCTGTCATCATCCCTGTGCCAGAGACAGGGCACAAGGTGGTGGCCTTGCACCACCGGCGCATCCCCCACATGGGGAAGCTGGGGTCACCCTGCACCACAGGCATCCCATCAGCCTCTGTGACACTGACAATGGTTCTCGTGAATGGACAGGCTGAACGGTCCTCAGCCCTCTCTTTCTATGCTGGCTGAACTCTGAGGCGGGAACAGGACAGACAGTGGCTGGAGGCCCTGGCAGGGAGGGCACCCTTCTAACAGGCCCTGCGTAGCTGAGGGCACCAAACTGACAGGCAGGACCCCTGAGCTCACCACGGCCCGCCCTGGGCCAGGCAAGAACGAGCACGTCCACCCGTGAGAGCTGGGGCTGTGTAGGTGACTGTAGACATCACCCGCAGTGGGAGGGTTCCTGGAGGTGATGTCCGAGGCTTGGAGCGCAAGTAGGACAGGCACACTGCCAAGTTCCCAGAAGACTGAGTGCCACCAGATCCTGTGGCCAGTCCTCACAGTGTGGTGTGGGGGGCTCAGCAGGAGCACATCAGCAATCAGATGGGCCAGGTCAGGATAAAGAACAGGCGTGACAGCTGCTTCCTAAATAATCAACGGTGGGTGCCCTGAGCAGCACCTCCTGCTGTGCCTGTCCCCAGGGCAGCAGGGGCTCAGCGCACTCCCACATCTGCATCAGAGCCCCAGTCCCTCCTGGGTCCCCTTGTACCCTCTAAGACTAAGCTCGGACCCCGCCGGGAACCACCCCCAGGACCCTACCTCAGGCTGTGCCACCACCTTCCACCCGGCAGCCCCAGCCAGAAACCTGGAGGCCACCCTGGCTTTCTCCCCTCCATGTCTACCTGTCCCTCAGCCTTCTTGTGGCCTGGCTACTCCTCTCTCTGCTCCGCCTCCTGGCTGGCCTTTAATGTAAACAATCCATCTAACAGTTGAGCCCCACTCATGACAACGTCCTCTCCTTTCCCTGACCCTCAGGGCCCTGCTTGGCCTGGCTGACCTCTTGACACCACAGCCAATTCCTCATGGGTCTTGGGTGTCCCCCGCTGGGCTCCCTCTCTGCCCAGGGTGCCCTTAGTGTAGGAGCTGGGGTGCCTGCTCTCCCCACACCTGAAGGCCCTTCTTTGTCCCTCGCCCAGCGGCTCTGACTGGCAGTGCAGCCTCAGTCAGCATTGGTGGGTGCTTCCTGGTGGGGTGCACCTCCTCCCCAGGGCTCCTGCTCCCGTCCGCATCTGTGTCCCTGTGGCTGCCAAAGCAATCCCCCTACCCCCAATGGCTGGGAGGCCTGGCAGATTCAGCAGTCGTGTGGGCTGGCCACCCACTGGGGTCAACAGAAAGGGCATATGACTGCCCCAGAGTCTCACAGTGAGCTGGGCCACCTCACAGTAGGGTGATTCCCTGGTCAAGGTGGTGGCAGCACTGCTGTAGAGACTTGTAGAGATGAGAGTGCTGCTGCTCGGAGATGGAGTGGCGGGTACGACTCGGAAAGCTCCCGAATCTCACCTCCTTCCCTCCTCCACCAACCCCAGGCCGTGTTCTACTGGTAGACCCGTGAATGACCGAGGCAGCAGGAGAGCTCAGGGCCACACAGTGGGAAGGGGTGGGGCCTCGGCTGGTGCCCAGGAGGCCTGAGTGCCCACCAGGGCCACATGCTCAGCACACACTTAGCACAGGCTAAGCACATGATAGCCACAGCACGCCCAGCCTGAAGCTGAGACGATGACACAGTCTGCTTTCCTTCCTCCCACCCGCACCAGGCCTGTCCCTCTGTGCATCTGAGCCCGCCCTTTAGCCCCAGGGCTAAACAGAACAGGCCCAGATCAGGCTCTCTGCCAGGGCGTGGACTCGCACAACAGTGTCATGGTGGCTGAGTGCGGCTTGGCATCAACTCTACCTCTCTGTGCCTGCTGGGTCACCTAGGACCAGGTGTGACGAGCCCAGCTTTATTCTCTTGTTGAGCAGAACAACAGATCCCCCCCAGGGCTGGAGACAACACTGAGGTGATCACAGGACTCACCATAGCTACCTGTGAAGAAACAGCTACCTGTGAAGAAACGGCCCCCGCCCATCAGCTCTGGGGCAGCCACAGACAGGCAGGTGCCGGCCCTGGCCCACTGGCACATCACTTGGGCTGCTGTCAAAAATCAGAACAGACAACACCTCTCAGCACATGGGCATCCACACTCCACACAGGACACAGTTTCCCCTCTCAGGGCTGCCATGAGGAGTCCCACCCTGGCACAGGGACGCCCAAGAGCCTCACAACTCTCTGCGGTCTCCTTTCTAGCCTGAGTCACTGTTTTCTTTACCTGTCTGGGCCCAGGAGCCCCTGAGTTTCCAAGCCCCGACCCATCGGTAGTGGTTCCCCAAGTGGCAGGTGACTTGCCAAGGCCACAGAGCCAGGATGGGAAGGAAGTGTGGGGCTCCAGCCCAGTGACGTTTCTGAAGCAGCCCCTCCCCAGCCTTGCTGAATGAAGGGCTGAAAAGGGGGTCAGTTCCTCAGGGAGGCAACCAGAGAAGGGCGACCCCAAGGCTGCTCTTCTCCTGTTTCCCAAGTGTACAGGCCAAGGAGCAGCTCAGATAGGGCTCCGACGATGCCTCCTCCAGGCAGTCCTCCTGATGCCCTGAAGAGTGACCAGGCTCTCCTGGGGGGCCCCTAGGGGACTGCAATGTGGGTTGTCCCCCGTGCTACATGAGCCCCAGAATGTAGTTCCTTGTTCACTCCTGTCTCCCATATTGCTCAGGGCTCCTGGAGGACAGGACTGAGCCTTCACTCCTGTCACGGGGGCCTGGCCAGGCATTGATCTAGGGACAGGCCAACCTGCTCTGTGCACTTCTCGGAGCCTGGGACATGGGGATCCCTGGGCGCAGATGACCTGAGGCCCACAGTGAGCACAGGCTCCAGGGTATGTTTAAATCTCCCCTCCACCCTTCACCAACCACGGGACGCTGGGTCATCTACTTAAGCCCTCTATCCCTCAGTTTCCCATCTGAAAAACAGGGCAGCAGCAGAGCCTGCCTCCCAGGGCTGTTAAACAGGCAAGTGGGCTAATGCCCTAAAAAGATGCCTGGCTCGGGGAAGTGTCAGTTAAATAGCTACCCTCGTTGTTACCTATTGGTATTTCAACTGATGCTCACCCACCTATGTTGGCTGGACGGGGGAGCTAAATAATAGATTCTCACAGCAGCTGCTACTGGCAGGGACCCTGGGCCCT
The DNA here is from genome assembly GCF_029281585.2 of Gorilla gorilla gorilla. Taxonomy (NCBI): domain Eukaryota; kingdom Metazoa; phylum Chordata; class Mammalia; order Primates; family Hominidae; genus Gorilla; species Gorilla gorilla. The sequence goes on from NC_073227.2 coordinate 15,131,369, forward strand.
GCCCTCCCTGCGGCCACTGGGCATGCAGGGCCAGGCCTGCTTTGGCCACATCAGTGACCAGTGACTGGGAGACGGGATGCCCACTGCCCCCAGCTGCAGGCCCAGTGTTGGGGGCTGGGCTGTCAGGCGGCGCCCAGGGCTTGTTCTTCACCACCCCCACATTGGAGACCGAAGCCAAACAAACCACAGCTGCTTCCTGACTCTTCTTATCTGAAACACACAGTCTTGGACTCTGTCCTTTGCGGGCTGTTCTCATTACCCAGATTGAAACCAAGCTTCCGAGCCCTGGTATCTGTTCCCCTGAAGCCGTGAGGCTGGGCCCAAATCCCGGGGTCAGGCCCTCATCTGCCCAGAGGCCTCCAAAACAAAGCAGAGGAGCACAGTGATCTTTTAAGGAGATGCAAAGACAAACAGGGCCCAGGGCTGCGGTGAGTTTCCAAGGGCACGCCCAGCATAAGTGGTACATGGGAGCCTCAGTGCGCTGCGACCACAGCAGGGAGGCCCCATGGCCCTGCCAGTGGGGTGACTGGGACAAGAAGGAAACCTGGGCCACTCGAGCACCTTGTCTCTCACCCACTGAGTCTCTTGGGCAAGTCACCTAGACTGTGTCTCAGTTTCCCCTCTCAGGACTGCCATGAGGAGTCCTGCAGGCACATGGAAAAGGCTGGTGTACACAGCAGGCACTCACCATGGGTCTGGGGCTTCTGCATGGGCAGGAGGGGCAGTGATGAGCTGGGACTGAGCCTCCCTGGCAGCGGCCTCTCTAGCAAAAGTGAAGGCTGACCGAGGCCTGAGTCAGCTGGAGAAGGTGCCCAGGGGCCGGACTCCCCTGGCTCACACCCACCACCCTCACATCACTACCCGGGAACCAACAAGCCTGTCAGCTCTGCCTGTGAACACCAAGGGCCTCAGCTCTGCTTTGAACACCCCGGGCCTCAGTCAGCTCTGCCTGTGAACACCCAGGGCCCCAGCATCCCGCCTCAGGATGGAGGTGAAGGACGCCCGTCCCTCACAAGTCTCCTTCAGGGAGAGGGGAAACTCAGCACCAAGGGCTTTGCCCGCATGTGGCCTCACTCCCGAGAGTGTGGCTGTCACCTCTGGCCTGCCACCCTAGTTGGTTACAGAGGGCCCGTGAATTTACTCCACATGTTTGGACGCTGTTGCAAACGGAAGCTGTGAAGTGCTGCAGAGGCCCTGGGAAGAGAAGGACTGCAGAGGAGTGGGGGCACCAGCACCACCTCGAGTGGGTGCCACAAAGGTGACAGGTGCAAGGCTCTGAGGAGGTGGGTAGCCCCAGTGGATGGACGCCTGTGCACAGCATGGGAGCTGCACAATGCTGAACTGCAGAGGACCTGGCGGGGGGAACCCTCCAGGGGTGGCTGAACCCCATTCCCACCCAGCTATCCCTGAACATCCCCAGCCTGCCCCCTTACCGGTGCCGTCTGCTCTTTCCCGGCTCCTGGTATGCTGGGTCTGGGGTTCAGCGGGGGCCGCTGCGTCTCTAACACCAGGGCCAGGGCCAGCCGGGGGTCCGGGTGCTCGGGGCCTTTCGCTCCTCTCCTGCTCCAACGAGGCCGTGGCATTGAGTCGGGAACGCGCCTGGGGCTGCGGTGCTGGCGGGGGCTGTGGGCAGGATGGGCCCAGAGGAGCAGTGTTGGAGTCCATCCTGCCTGGAAGAAAAGTCAAGGTCAGGCACATCCAGCACCGGCAGAGCCCGCTCTGGCACTTAGTGTCTGCTGGAGACAGAAAAGCAGAGGGAGGCAGGTGGGAGCTGCCAGACACTCCATACAGGATCTCGCTAACACTCAGTACAGTCCCCATGGGCCAGCACCGCTTCCAGGGAGGAAACCATGGGAGGACACTCACCCACGTGACTCTACAGATGGCACGGCACTTACAATCTCAGACCTGCACATGCCGAGGCCTGGAGTCCCTTCCTCACTGGGCATGAGCCACACAACCCTGGCCTTCCCTCATCCAAGAAAGGGGGATGATGATAGCAACACCCAGAGCCCACCCATGTGGAGCCTGGCTGCAGGGGGCTGAATTGGGCCCCACATCATGTGCCCACCAATGTCTGTGAATGTGCCCTTATTTGGAAAAACAGGTCTTTGAAGATGTATTTAAGGATCTTGAAATGAGATCAGCCTGGAGTGGGGAAGCCCTGGCTCCAACAGCTGATGGCCTATAGGAAGAGGAGCGTAACAGAGCCATGCGGAGATGGGTGACAGTGGCCAAGGAGCAGGAGGACCACTGGCCACTGCCAGAAGCTGGACAGAGGCGAGGAACTGAGCCTCCCTCAGAGCCTCCAGGAGGGACCCACCCTGCCCACACCTTGACTTCAGACTTCTGCCTCCAGAACCATCAGAGAACAAACCTCTGTTGTTTTAAGCCACCAAGTTTCCAGTAGTTTCTTACGGAAGCCCTAGAAAACTAATACGCTGGTACTGAGTAAAGTTAAGTAAATATGAGAGGTGAAGGGAGCTGGGGAGGGGAGAAGAGGGCAGGGGAGAGAAGAGAGGGAGCCAAATGGGTGGAGCTGGGATTCATACCCAGATCTGCCGCTCCACAGCCCCCACCCCAGGCCCAAGCCACAGCACCGAAGTCAGAGGACTGATGTCCCAGAAATCAACACACAGAGTAAAAAGCAAACTAAGGCAAACAGTGCGGTGGGGGCATCAGAAGAGACTAGAGTGTGCAGAGATCCCGTGACCCGTGTCACGCTGGAGCAAGGGCTTTATTTTATTCAACAGAGGCCCTCACATGCTGCTTAGCAACATGGAAAAACACCACCATCCCTGTAATGAAGGACAACCACCGGCCACAGACACAGAGCTGAAAGCGCTGCAGGATCCCGAGCCCCGGACCCAGATGGGCCCTGGATGAGCAGCGTTAGGGGTGGGATGCAAACCCCTGGCACTGCTGGACCTTGAACCTGCTGCTGTGTGAGGCTGTGGAAACTTTTCCTCAGATTCCCAAATGACCCTCCCAAGCTCAGGGCCACAGCCATCCTCTGAGGCACAGAGCAGGGAGAGGCTGGTAACAGAGAGTCTCGCTCCCAGCCCCAAGCTGCTGCAGCGCTGTGCTCCTGGCTCTGTGCCCAGCAGCTGTGTGGTCCTGAGCAGCCCACATCCCTCTCTGCACCTCAGCCTCCTCATCTGAAAATGGGGATAGGGGCAACGGTGAGGACCAGTGAGACCAGACACCATAGGCAGCACGAGGGAGTCCCCTGGCCACCTCTGAACACCCGGCGCTTGGCACGGAGCAACCAGGTCTGAGTAGGTGCCCAGAGGTCACTTTTGGGGGCAGCTGTGACTGGAAGAGTCAGGAGTGGCCCCAGGCTCCATACGCAACAATGTCTGCTGCATTCCCAGCTGCAAATGGGTCCTAAAGATCAGATTGGTGCCGCTCAAGAACTGCAGATTTCAATCCACACGTTCCTCCCTCAGAGGGACTGAGCCCTTAGTTTAAAACATCCCCCAGGTGCAAACCATGCATGGTCAAGCACACTGCCTCCCTCAACCCCGTGCATCCCCCAGGTGCAAACCATGCATGGTCAAGCACACCCCCCCCACCCCATCCTGTGCATCCCCCAGGTGCAAACCATGCATGGTCAAGCACACCCCCCCCCCCACCCCATCCTGTGCATCCCCCAGGTGCAAACCATGCATGGTCAAGCTTGGGAGCCTGCTCCATCCTGTTTCCAAGTTCCCAGCTCCCGGGAACTGGCACCTTCCACAAAAGCAGCCATTTAACTGCATGTGCAGACCTAAGTGTCCCCTTAGTCAGCTGTGGCAGAGAAATACAGGATCGCACGTAGAACCCACACGCTGTGGGCAAACAGAACCACGGTCCTGCAGGCCACCGGACCACCTGAGACGGTGAAAAGTCAGGTCTTCAAATGACACGTGGCCTTGTCTACCTTCTCTCCCATGGTTCCCACTGCCCCCAAGTCAGGTGTCACTTTCTCAGACAGAGAGAGAGGGCACCTTTACTGAGGGCTGACCTACGCCAGGGCATCTCTGCCATCAAGACCAACGGCTCTGTTCTCTGTACTTGTCTTTTCTCATGAGTTTCTCGTATGGCCCTGGAAGGTAGGTCCTATTGTCGTGAGTTCCTCGCATGGACCTGGAAGGTAGATCCTATTGTCATCCCAGAGTTATAAATGGGGAAATGTTTTATCCTTCAACCTCACCCCACTTCACAGACAGGAACCTAGGTGCAGGGAGGGGAGAGACCTGCTCAAGATCAAACAGCTCCAGGTACCAGACCTGAAATTCAAATCCAGACCTGCCTAATTCTAATGCTTCTGCAAGCTCATTTCTGAAAAAGACGACTTTGAAATCCTACCGCCACTGCACCCTCTCTCCCGGGGCCCACTCACTGCAAAACACTGGCTACCCTTCAACATCAGCACACAAATGCTGACCTCCACACTTCTGTTTCTGCAGGGCTCTCTTCCCGGAATGCCTTCTTACCCCCCTCCCCCAGCCTAGACCCTAAGCACCCTTCAAGTCAAGAGCTCCAGCGATACCTCTTTTGTGGGAGCTTCCAAGCTATGTCTGTCCCGAGTCCCTGTCTTCCTCACCTACTCAGGTAAACACACAGCACTCAGGCGATCACCTCTCCATCAGAGCCCTCCCTCTGCTAGAGGTTACAGCTGGAAGCAACATGGCGTGGGGCGTCGGTTACCCTTACTAGTGGCCACATGACCTCACTGTGTCTGTTTCCCCATATGTAAAATGGGGATAGCACCTCCCACATAGGGGTGCTATGGGGATTACGTGTGTGGCAGAAGAGAAAGCAAACTATTGGGCATTAAAAAAAAAACTAAGCCGGCCAGGTGCGGTGGCTCACGCCTGTAATCCCAGCACTTTGGGAGGCCGACGCGGGTGGATCACGAGGTCAGGAGATCAAGACCATCCTGGCTAACACAGTGAAACCCCGTCTCTATTAAAAATACAAAAAAAAATAGCCAGGCGTGGTGGCGGGCGCCGATAGTCCCAACTACTGGGGAGGCTGAGGCAGGAGAATGGTGTGAACCCAGGAGATGGAGCTTGCAGGGAGCCGAGATCGCGCCACTGCACTCCAGCCTGGGTGACAAAGCAAGACTCCGTCTCAAAAAAAAAAAAAAAAAAAGAAAGAAAAAGAAAAACCCTAAGCCATTACTCCCAGGTGCTAAACAAAGGCATGTTCAGTTGGAAAACACTTCATAAAAGGAATTTCAGGAAAACAGATTCTAGCTGGCCTATGTACCATGTATGTCACACTGCAGTTAAAAAAAAAAAACTGTTTAAAGTAAAATCTCTGGTTAGTAAGAATGGATGAATACAGGAGGATTAATTTTCAGGTTCCCTGAGGGTTGGCCAAGTCTGGTTTGGATCAAAGGGCTTGTTATTTCAAAACAAGCACAACAATTCCTGGTCATGGTTGGTCACAGGGACAATGAAGATAAGAAAAGATCTCCCAGTGGAGGGACCTGCTGTCTGGTCCTTCCCTCTCTGAGTCTTCCTGCATGTGACAGCCACTGTGAGCCCTGAGGGCAGGGCTGCAGCTTATCCACTCAGAAGACCTGCTGCCTTGCCAGGAATACGTTAAGCACTTAATGCATGTGGGCAGAAGCCTGAGGCAGCCTGGCCTAGGGGCAGGAGCACCATCCAGGCAATAATGCCGTGGGACCTTACCAAGTCCCTCCCCCAGACCCCAGCATCCAGGCATCTCCAGCTGCAACCACTCTGCACCCTCAGATCCCCACCTGCACGGTGGGGCACTCAGCCCCAACTCCCTACTGGTGACCACAGCAATGGCTTAGAAGCCGTCACTGTGTAAGATCCACAAAACCAAAGTTGCTAGCATTCTTTCCTCATGAGCACTGAGGCGTATTTTTATCCCGTCCAAACACAAACACCGGCACCAAGGAGTTCAGCTGAGAGGCCGCCACCTGGAGAGGGCTGCAGGCACCATGCATCCACTCAGACCCGCAGCAGAATGACCACACGTGGCCTTCTGCCCTAAGGGCTCTGGCCCTCACCCAGGCCACCCCCATTCTGTTCTCTCTGTGGGGGACAACCCCACCTCCCAAGCCAGTGCCTCAGAAACAGCCCCCGTGGGAAGCCGAGATGATGTTCACTCTCTCTGATCAGTGCCTCTGCCTCCAGGATGCCAGTCCAGGGAAGTCATTGGAGATGCCCTCGGGGCTCACACACAATGTCCATCATATGGCACTTTCAGCACTGTCCAGAAAGGGGCTGGCTATAAAGCCTACACCCCTCCATATGGCGCAACGCTGTACAGCTGGTAAACGTGACCTCGTACATGAACGTTTTGAAACAAGGAAAAGGTGGGCCTAACACTGTTAAGGCAGGATTTAAAGCAGCAGAAGATATTAGCCGGAGTCTGTTTAGGATGAAAACAAAATTTATCTGCCAAAAAATGGAAGAAAACACCCCCTAAAAAAGATACTTGCTGTCTCTGGGGATAAAGCTTATGTGCGGTTTCATTTTATTCTTCTTTTAAACATATTTCCCTAGTTTTCTATAATGAATGTGTAATGCTTTTGAAATTAAAGCAAATGTTATTTTAAAACCCATCTGTGAGCAAGCCCTAAGGGAGCAGGCCCAGGAGGTCCTGGCCCTGGGATGTCTGCTCTGGCCTGGCCTGACCCAGCCCCCTGGCACAGGGCTGCTCCTCAAGACAAGGGCACAAAGCCCTTGATGGATCCCAGGTACCTATTTTTGCTCAGAGTATTAAGGGACAAACCAAGGAACATTCCAGCTCTATCCAATGTGGCACATTCACAGGAACAGAGGGGTTTGAATTGGGACTGCCCCAAGCAGCATTCATGACGGCCATAGTGGCCAAGCCCCCACCACACACCTGGCACGTGCTCCAGGCCTGGCCTGGATGGGCAGCAGGTGTGGACTGAGGGTAGGTCCATCTTGTGCCAAGCACTGTGCTGGGCCCCCCTGCCCCAGAGAAGTCTTGTCCAGGGCCAGCGTTGGAGCAGCTTCATCTAGATGGGAAGGGTAACACCTAAACAGACACCCACAAAGACGGCACAGAAGGGGGCCCTCACTCCACTGTGGGAAGAGGCAGGCCAGTAATCCTGCAGAAGGCCTTGACTGAGCCTTCTGGACAAGCGGGCAGGAGCCAGGCAAGGTGGGAGGTGGCTGGGCATTCCAGCAGGGGTTGTGCCCAGAAGAGGAGGCAGCAGAGGGACAGTGAGCCAACCTTGTGGCCAGGAACACGCAGGTGGCTGGGAGGTGACTGCTGGAGAGGACACAGGAGGGAGAGGCTGACTGAGTAGCGAGGCGGGTCCCTGAGGGCCCGAAGGAATGCCGGCTCAGGAGGCGGACCTGACCCGATAGCCCAGAGGGAAGTGGCCGCTGAAGAACCAGCAGGGCTGTGTACAGCCAGGCCCGGATCGGGACCAGGGAGGAGCCTGGGGGTCGTCCAGGGAGAGGCGAGGGTCCTGAACCAGGGCAGGCATCCGAGTGAGGCTCAGGAGCCAGGAGAGACAGGAGAGAACCAACTGGGAGTGAGGAATGAAGGGCACAGGGGGTGGTCTGGTTTGTGGCTGGGGCTGGCTGGCTGTGGTGGTACCACTTCCGGAAGTAGGGAAGTGGGAGGGGAGGGGAGCCATGTAGGCATAAAGCTCCCGACCTATTATGATTCTTATTGCCACCGTCAAGGATGGGTGTTTTGGGTCTGTCCGGCAGTGCAGACATCTCTGGGGGTTGAGACTGAGCTGGGGTCCCCTCTGTGACCAGCCCCAGAAGCCTGTCCAGCCCTGGTCCGGGATGGGCAGGGGAGGCCTAAGTCAGAGACGCCCTCCATGCTCTTCCATCCTGGGAAAGAAGGTGAGATGGGGTCTCCCAGCCAACATTTCCTGTGTCTGCGAAGGGAGGAGGACAAACCAGCAGGCAGGGAAAAGAGGCTGCAATGTGGAGGAGCCTCCCTCCAAATCCCTGGTTGGATACAACGGAGACCCCATGGGAATCACAGACCCTCGGAGACAGAAGTAAACAGGTGGGGACAGTCAAAGGTGGCCTCTGGGCTTCCCGTGGGCTCCCTCTCCTGCTGCAGAGAACAGGCAGCCAACACATGGGGTACACAGGGCACAGCTCCTTGAGTGATGGGTGCTGGCAGAAGAGAAAGCCCTTTACAAACTGCAAAGCCCTGGGCCAAATGCCATGGGTCATTGTCCAAGGTGAGGAGAGGCGGGGCTGCTTCTGGAGAGATGGAGCAGAAGCCTCACACCAGGCTCTGCCCCATCAGCTTCGTGGTCCTGGGCTGGCACCAAACCCTGCTAAGCCTCAGCTTCCTGGGGTGTCAAACGGGGACTATAACTTCTCCGCCTAAGGCTACTGAGAGGGTTAAATCTGGGTGGTGAGGGGTTGCACAAATGCGACTTCCTTGGAATTCATAACATCAACTGCTAAGTGGGTGAGAGGCCAGGGCGCCATCACATCCAAAAGGGCTGGGCAGGATTCTCCAGAAAGTTTTCGTTGATCAAACAAAAAGCTAATGATCCAGAGGGTGGAGTTCATACGAGGCAGGGTCCAGGTGCTGCCAGTGAAACCCCTCAACTCTCTACTGAGGGGCCCCGAGGGAGAGGAACTGCCACAGCGCTCCTAAGTGGGCTGTAGGGGGATTCAGAGTGACCCCTAAGCTGCCCCTCGGGCGGGCCGGGTCCCCCTGGGGGACTGAACCCCCTTCCCCCAACAACACCTCCCGGGGGCCCAGGCGCGTTCCAGCGGCCGGGCGGGCACCGAGGGCGGCCGTGGGTCCCGGGACCGCGGGGGAGGGGCATGACGGGGCAACTCGGGGGGGATGGCGCGGGGCGCGGGGAGGGGGCCTGCCCGCCGGCCGCTCCGCCTCTCGGGCCTGCTGTCCCGCCCGCGGCGGGGCTCCAGGCGACAGCGCGCGGGGGACCGCGGCGCGCCCCCCGGGTGACCCGTTCGGGCCCGGAACAGGGGTCGCCTTGCGCGATGCAGAGCGGGCGGGACCCTCGGCCCTCCAACTTCGGAGACCTTGTCGGGACTTTGGGGCCAGCCACCCATCAGCTCGGAAGGGGAAACTGAGGCCCGAGGCGGACAGTGCCTCAGGGCTCTTGCCCGCCTCCTGCGCGCTGCCCACAGCCACCGCGCCACTGCCCCAGCCCCGAAGTACTCACCGGCCCGTGAGTGGGCCGCACGCGGCGCTGCGACGCCCTGGGGCCTCTGGGCCGGCAGTAAAGTTGTTCGGGAGCAGCCGAACGCGGCTCAACCGGCAGATCTGCAGCCGCGGGGGAGCAACCTGCACTCGCTGCTGAAGAGCCGGCTAGCGCGGCCTTCTGCACGAGGGGGCGGGGCAGGGGCGGGGCCTTCGGCCTCCCTCCACTCCAGACGCGGCCCCCCGGATGCGGCGCCAGCTCGGCCTGCTGAGTGGCCGGCGCAGCCGCCAATCACTCCACACCTCCGCCAATCACGGTGCGCCTCGCCTAGCTGCGGCCCGGCACTCCCCCTGCGTGGTTGGGCCCGAGGGGCCAGAGGGCGGGTCCGGCTCGCCCACAGCGAAAGTTTCCGAGCGGACTCGGGCCCCGGCCCCGCCCCGCCCGCGAAACGTCCAGTTGCTTAGCGAGGCCGCTCGCCTTCTCCTGTAACAGGTGGTTTGGACCCGTGGAAAAGGCTCCGGCCACCTTTCATCCACCACTCCAGCCTCAGCGTCCCCAACTGCAGATTCATTATATTTGCTGTTGCAATATTAACACACGTCTTGAGCGCCTATTCCGGCGCTGCAAGAGAGTCTAAGGGCTCCCCTAATAACAGCAGCAGAGATGGAAAAATGGGGCCTGTTTGGAACGAGTGTCTGCAGCCAAGTACTGCTTTCAGTGCCCAGAATCAAATGCAGTGTAGCAAGCTTTTCACACGGTGACTGGGGGATTCCTTTAAAGTGTGTGTTAGCCCAGGGAGTGAGCAAGGCTCAGGCAGTTTGGAGACTCTCCTTTGGTTCCTGTCTGGGAGGCGTGGTTTGGAGATGAGGGCGAGTGTCTATCCTTGAGAGGCCCTGGGGAACGTGAGACCCTGCCTGCTCTGTCTCTGGTCCCCACAACCAACCTGAGATACCTGTCCTAGTTACCACAGCAGAAACTGCGGCTCGGAGTGACTGCCAGAGACAATGCTTACCAACATGTTGGGAGCAAATATTCCAGATGGCTTTGGAGATGAGTTCTGAACACACTACTTCGGAGGACTTTTGTCAAAGCGGCGTAGTTCACGTCAGTCACCTCATTTGATTCTCCAGCTGCCCCCACTGCCCACCCCCGATCCCCAGTGTTCACGTGTGAGCCTGTGAGGCTCACAGAGGAAGGAAGAACACCTGCCGTCAGCCTCGCCTGCTCTGTCCAGGTTGGCTTAGGGGCTTTCACAGGTTTCAAGGGCCCCCCTAGTGACCCAAGGAGGGAGGTGGCACTGAGCCCATTTTTTATTGATGTGAAAATTGAGGCTCAGACATAGTTATTTGCCCAAAGTCTTGAAGATGTCTTTCCACCTTATCATACACTAACTGTAGAAAATTTGGAGAATTACTAAAAGTAGAAAGGAGAAAAAAAATCACTCAAAGGTGATCACTGTTCACATTGTGAGATGTATGCACATTTAAGAAAATAATAAATATTAATGTGAACACACAATCACAGAGAGGCTGAAGCACTTCACAAACCCTTTGCAGGGGCTCATTAAGCAGAGAGAAGAGGACACATTGAAAAGTTCCTCCTGTGGAGGTCTAAGGGAAGAGAGAAAGTGCAACAAAAAATCTACAAGACGGCTTAAGGAGCCTCTATCAGAACACTGCAACACTGAACATACTCCATGGAGCTAAGAGACTGAAAAAGCAACAGGCAAATTCAGAAAGAGAAGAGTGGAGGTGAGGACAAATGAGCAAACTGGAAGATAATGTGGAGTAAATGCTTCATGATGTAGAGCAAAAGCACATGAAAATCATCAGGACAAAAAGCAGAGACTGGAAAGACAGTTCCAGGAGGTCTATTGCACAAAAAAGGACAGGTACTCCAGGAAGAGCTGGAGGGGAAACAGAGGTGAGCAAAGTGCCAGGAGAACGTGTCCCTGGAAATCCCAGATGCCAAGGATAAAGAGACGGTCTTGCAGAGTTCCAGAAAGAACAGGTCACATCTAAGGGGAGAAAAGTTGAAGTGGTTCCTAGGGGACTTTGGAGCAATGTCCAGGGACTCTGATGATAGGATCAAGGATCCTTACCATGGCTACTACAGGATTCATCTGTCTGGACAAAAGAGAGAAAATATCCATTGTGGCAAGACAGAGAAAGGACCTCAGTGATGTCCCCTTTCAGAGGAAGATATTCAGAGTTCCCCCGTCACTGAGACAGTTCAATCACAGTAGAGATTTCAAGATAGAGCAAACGCTCAGAACAGGAAGTGGTGTTAAGCAATGACCCTTGCAAAATATACAGTATGGATAATCCACATGTGCCTCTGATTTTGTACTAGCAATGCCACATAAGGATTCTTAAAACATAAGCTACATGCTGCAAGAGAAAGTTGTATTAGCCTGGAACTAAAAAAAAATAGAATCTTATCACAGAGAAGTCAGAATATTTTAAGATCACATTTGGTTGAGGGGAGAAGGAGGAAGTAAAAGGATCTGATTTGGTGAGTGGGGAAGGAAAGCCTTATTGGTGGTTGGGAGGGGTGCTTCATTACCATTTACTTTTAATACATTAGCAGGGAAAGATTGGTTTAATTATGACTCTCAGGTGGGGAAGGAAAGCCTTATTGGTGGTGGGGAGGGGGGCTTCATTACCATTTACTTTTAATACATTAGCAGGGAAAGATTGGTTGAATTATGACTCTCAGGAATTGGAAAGTAGCAACTCACGGGAAAGAAGCAGAGTAGAACTCCTGAATTACTAGGTAGAATTTGGGGGAGGGGTGGAGGGAGAGTAAGGAAGCAAAATTAAGGGGGAAAAGTAAATAATAGCAAGAACAATAAGCTTAATAATAGTAAACATAAGATGAGATGAAATAAATAAAGCCATGGCTACCCGCCTTCATAACACGGTGAATGGGCTGGATTTCCCATCCAAAGTCTGTAAGATTGGGGCAAAAACTAAAGTCTAGTTAAGCGCTATTTACAAGAAACACACCAAAAATATTGAGAAGTAGAAGATCACAGCAGACATTTGAAAAATGGCAAATTACTATTGATAAGGAAGAACGCATGATGGAAAGCATTCACGGGAAGAGTGGTATTATGTAAGGGTGCCAGGCACAATCCACAAAGATTTCATTGTCATGAATCTGAATGAGCCAGAGAATCTAGTAGCCACACACTAAAAGCAGTAACTGCTAGAAATACTAGAACTTATTAAAACACAACTCTGGTGGGAGAAAGAGCCAGCTGTTCAATGCTATCTTTTCTAGGACACCTGTCCTCATTCCCCCAAGAGCTGAGCTCCGCATGTTGCTGCTGAGTATTGAATGAATGAATGGATGGATGGATGGATGAGTCACCTATGCAAGGACTTCATATAAGCTCTTTCTTGCCCATAGGACAGTGTCCAAACTCTTTAACCTGACATCCAAATATACCCCCCACAATTCAGTCCTTTGATGTCTGCCCATGATTTTCAGACTCTTCATTCAAGTTCTTGGCCCACTTCCTTCCCTACACCTATTTAAAACCTACTTCCATTTACTCAACAAACATTTAGTGACTTTTGGCCAGGCGTGGTGGCTCACGCCTGTAATCCTAGCCCTTTGGGAGGCCGAGGTGGGTGGATCACTTGAGGTCAGCAGTTCGAGACCAGCCTGGCCAACATGGAGAAACCCCATCTCTACTAAAAATACAAAAAAATTAGCCGGGCATCATGGCACATGCCTGTAATCCCAGCTACACAGGAGGCTGAGGCAGGAGAATCACTTGATCCCAGGAACTGGAGGTTGCAGTGAGCAGAGATCATGCCACTGCACTCCAGCCTGGGTGACAGAGTAAAACTCCATCTCAAAAATAATAACAATAATCATAAAATAAATAAAAATTAAAAACTATAAACATTTAGTGACATCCTACCTGTTCCAGGCATTGGACTACATGCCAAGTATTCAAAGAAAATGAGGACAGAGGCTTGGTGAGTTGTCATTTGAAAGAGAGCAGAGTGTGGGGGTTTACAGGCTATTGCTGTACCAGGCCCCCAAAGAGATCACTTCCTGGAGCCTGTGAATGGTACCTTATTTAGAAAAGGGTTTTTGCAGATGTCATTAAGGATTTTGAGAAGGGGCCATTAGCCTGGCTTATCTCCTTGCTGGAGAGAGGCAGACAGAGATTTGACCACACACGGAGAAGTTGATGTGGACATAGAGCAGAGAGAGATTCCAAGACGCTGGCATTGAAGATAGGAATTATGTGGCCACCAGTCAAGGAATGCAGGCAGTCCCTGGAATCTGGAAGAGCAGGGAACAGATTCTCCTTGATTTTTGCCCAGTGATACTGATTTCAGACTTCCGGCCTCCATAACTGTGGCAGAATCCATTTCTGTGGTTTAAGCTACTGAGTGTGGCAATGAGTTTTTAGCCCACTGAGTTAATGAGATAAGAACAACATGGGCTAGGCATGGTGGCTCACACCTGTGATCCCAGCACTTTGGGAGGCCTGGAGGCGGGGGTGGATCACCTGAGGTCGGGAGTTCGAGACCAGCCTGACCAACATGGTGAAACCCCGTCTCTACTAAAAATAGAAAATTAGCCGGGCTTGATGGCGCATGCCCGTAATCCCAGCTACTCGGGAAGCTGAGGTTGTGGTGAGCCGAGATCACACCATTGCACTCTAGCCTGGGCAACAAGAGCGAAACTCCATCACACACAAAAAACAACAACAAAAAAACAACATGTGCGGCTGGTTGGGCGTGGTAGCTCACACCTGTCATCCCAGCACTTTGGGAGGCCAAGCCAGGGGGATTGCTTGAGCCCAGAAGTTCAAGACCAGCCTAGGCAACATGGCAAAAACCCATCTCCACAAAAAAATTTAAAAATCAGCCAGACGTGGTGGCACGTGCCCGTAGTCCCAGCTACTCAGGAAGCTGAAATGGGAGGATTGCTTGAACTGGGGAGTTTGAGGCTGGAGTGAGCCAAGATTGCACCACTGCACTCCAGCCTGGGCATCAGAGTGAGACCCTGTCTCAAAAGAAGAGAAGAGAAGAGAAAAGAAAAGAAAAAGTAAAAGAGATAAGAAAAGAAAAGAACAGAACATGTTTGGGCATGTCGGCCACACATTGGATTTCTAGCACAGCGAAACCCTAGGACTACCCTTGTCAGCATCCCTGGGAGCCAGGCCCAGGAATCTGCATTTTAACAGGTTCCTGGGGGGTTTGTGAGACATAGGAACATTTGAGACCCACGAGTATAAAGCAGGGTGGTTCACAGTGTGATGGGTCCACCAGACCAGCAACATCAGCATCCAGCATTCCTCAGTCACCTGGACGCCTGTTACGAATGCAGAATCCCGCGCCAACCATGAACCTCCTCAGTCAGAATTTGCATTTTAATAAGATGACCTTGGGATTTGCATGCACATTAAGGTTGGAGCCAGTGGTGGCATATGCCTGTAGTCCCAGGTACTCGGGAGGCTTGGGCAGGAGGATTGCTTGAGCCCAGGAGTTCAAGACCACCCTGGATGACATAGTGAGACCCTGTTTCTAAATAAATAAATAAAGCAAGCTAGAGAAGCCGTGCTGCAAGCTGGAGGTGCTTAGCTCAGGCTTTGCACATAGAGCCACCTAGAGAGCTTGTCCTGCCCAGGCCAGCTGGACCAGAAGTCTGCATTCTATGGGGAGTCCTGGATAGGGGTGCAGCAGAGGAACCGCATGGGTGCCTTTGCAATTTAGCAAGGTCTGGAGCTCACTCAGGCCATGTGCCCCATCCACTGCCTCTTTCCTGAGGCCATCCCACCAGGCCTTGACCACGTCTAAGGTAGGAAGCTCTCTTTGCTGCTATACCCCGACAGATCTTCCTAACACAATGTGACACACAGGGCAGCCTCCCTCACTGTCCGAGGGTCTGAGGGTATGGAATCACACACCCTGCAGCTGCTGGGCCGTAGAGCCTCTGGGCTCCCACCCCCCTCCTTCCTCCTCTCCCACTTCCCTGCTCATATCCCACCCTGGGCCCACCACTCCTCCCTCCTTCCCAATGTTCCCTTTATAAACCTGAGTTCCCTGCCCACTCTACAGTCTCCTTGGAATCACAGCCCAAGTGGCTGGAGTTGTGGCTGGTGGGGGTGTCGTGGGGGGCTTGGTGCTGGTCACACGGCTCTGTGTCACCAGGGCTGGTGCCACATCAGAGGCCCACGCCTGCCAGCACCTCCACACACACCCCCGTGCACACACCCACCTGCCACACACACATACTGCACTGTCGCCGGGTAGTTCTGAGCCCTCCCATGGGTCTGAGTCGTGATGTGCTCATCTCTGAAGGCAGAGAGCGAATGCCACTTCACAGCCCGCAGATGAGTCACCAAATGCATTGGGAAGTTTCATTTGGGGAATTAAAAAAAAAAAAAAGCCAGGATGCAAAAGCAACTTTGAGGCAGAAGAAGGAAAATGCCCATGTGGGGAGAGGCGCTGTTCCCAGGCCTGCCTGTGTCCCAGTCATGCCCCTACGTCACTGAGCAGTGCCAGCTGAGATCCCCCACCTCCCCCAG
This sequence comes from Gorilla gorilla gorilla, assembly GCF_029281585.2. NCBI lineage: Eukaryota > Metazoa > Chordata > Mammalia > Primates > Hominidae > Gorilla > Gorilla gorilla. The sequence continues at coordinate 15,147,082 of NC_073227.2, forward strand.
CCCTCACCTTCGAAATGGGCCCAGCCTGCCCTGGATGCAGGGGGACCATGACAGCAGCCAGCATGGGGCCTGGGCACAGGTCTCAGGTCCCAGGGCTGTGTCACCAGGACTGGACACAGGACACGGCAGCAGCAGGGGCCTCATTTGCTAAGTACATCAATGTGCCCACACCGTGCAGCTGTCATTTCATGCTGAGTCTCTCTTACAAATGTCAGTCACTGGCAGGAAGGGGCAATCGTTCAACACCTGCTACCCGCTCCCTCATAGGTCTCACTGGGTGCCCTGGTGTGAGGTGGAAGGGTCCAAGGCACACAGCCCCGTACCCGCCCTGGAGGGGCTTGTCAGGTCCGGAAGCTGGAAACCCCAGCCACTGTTATTCTGGGGAGGGGCTAACCAGAGGAGAAGTGATGACAGCCTGCGGATTCCTGGCAGGGGGAGAAATTGTAGCAGGTGATGGTGGTCAGGGACGGCTCCCTGGAGGAGGTGCTGGCTTTATTCTGCCCCCTACTCCCCCCAGGTTTTTTTTGAGATAGGGTCTCACTCCGTTGGAGTGTAGTGGTGTGATCTTCCCAGGCTCAGGTGATCCTCCTACCTCAGCCTCCAAAGTAGCTGGGACTACAGGCACACACCACCACATCTAGCTACTTTTTGTATTTTCTGTAGAGAAGGGGTTGTGCCATGTTGCCCAAGCTGGTCTTGAACTCCTGAGCTCAAGTGATCCTCCCATCCCTCTCTGCCCCCCAAAGTGCCAGGAGTACAGGTGTGAGCCCCCACACCCAGCTGCCCCCTACCCCTTTTTAATAGACCTTATTTCTAAGGGCAGTTTGGGATTCCCAGCAAAGCTGAGTGGAAAGTGCAGACAGTTCCCGTAGATCCCACACCTCCCCATGCAAAGCCTCCCCACACCTGTTCCAATGGATAACCTGCATTGACACATTGCTATCTCCTAGAGCACAGCATTTACATCGGGGTCCACCCTGGGCATTGTGCATTCTGTGGGTTTGGAAAAATGTAGAATGACGTGGACCACCACTGCAGCATCATACAGAGCAGCGTCACTGTCCTAAGGCTCTTGACACTCCACTGCTTCATCCCTCCGTCCCGCTGCCTCCTGGCAACAACTGATCTTTTCCCAATCTCCATGGTTGTGCCCTGTCCGGAATGTCACAGAGTTGGAACGGTGCAGTGTGTAGACTTTTCAGCTTGGCTCCCTTCACTCCGTGATATGCGGCTCAGTTTCCTCCGTGGCTTTCCGTGGCTTGATAACTCATTTCTCTTTATTGCTGAGTAATATTCCATTGTCTGGATGGACCACAGCTTACGTATCCACTTATGTATCTACTCACGTCCCGAAGGACACTGTGATTGCTTCCAAGAGGCACTGACTTTAAATCAGGGAACTGAGCATGGGGAGGGGCTATGACACGCTTAGGCAATGTCATTAGACCTGGAACAACTCACTGGACCTCCCTGGGCGTCAACTCAGTAAATCCTTTGCCCCAAGGGGTTATTGGGAAGACCTGGGAGCTAACCTGTCTGGAAGTGGAACTGGTGGACATCGGCTTCCTCCATAACCACACCACAGACCATTACCACCCCTTCCTGAATACTGATTACACCTGGTGGCCCATTAAATCCACATGACAACCTGGGAGGTGGGATCGTCCTCAGGCTATAGACCAGGAACCAGAGGCTCTGAGAGGTTGAGTCCTGTGCCCATGGCCACTCTGGGTCACCTCTTTGGTCCGACGGCCTCCAATCCCTGCTGCAATGCCACCCCACACTTACCCATGTCTGAAACCCAGCAAGCTCCCTTCTGCGTTTCAGGTGGCTGTAAAGAAGATAACACACAGGTCACGAAAGATGTTTTCTTAGACAAACACCCCCGAGGTGTGGTTTGGGGTGGGGGGGCATTTGCAGCGACTCCTCACTTCTTTTTTTCTTTCTTTTTTTTTTTTTTTTTGAGACAGAGTCTTGTTCTGTCACCCAGGCTGGAGTGCAGTGGCATGATCTCGGTTCACCACAACCTCAGCCTCCTGGGAACAAGCAATCCTCCCACTTCAGCATCCCAGCCACCCTGTAGCTGGGACTACAGGCACACTCCACCATTCCCGGCTAATTTTTTTTTTTTTTTTGGCATTTTTTGTAGAGATGAGGTCTTACATGTTGCCCAGGCTGGTCTTGAACTCCTGGGCTCAAGCAATCCAACTGCCTCAGCCACCCAAACTGCTGGGATTACAGGCAATAGCCACCACGCCTGGCCTCCTCCCTCACTTCTTTCAGCCCTGAGTCCCTACTGTGATCGTTTCAAAAGCCAGAGCTAGGCCAGGCACCGTGGCTCACGCCTGTAATCCCAGCACTTTGGGAGGCTGAGGCAGGCGGATCATGAGGTCAAGAGATCGAGACCGTCCTGGCCAACATGGTGAAACCCCATCTTTACTAAAAATACAAAGATTAGCTGGGAATGGTGGCATGCACCTTTAGTCTCAGCTACTCAGGAGGCTGAGGCAAGAGAATCATTTGAATCCAGGAGGTGGAGGTTGCAGTGAGCCAAGATCGCGCCAATGCACACCAGCCTGGTGAAAGAGCAAGACTCCGTCTCCAAAAAAAAAAAAAAAAAAAAAACCAGAGCTGGTGGGAGAGGGAACTTCTTGTTCACTTTAGCAGGAAACAATAGAACAAACTTTTAGGCATCACGGCACTTAGGAAATGTCAAGAAGAGCCAAAAATTACCCAACTCAAAATCCTCCCCAAAACTTTCCGGACACCTGCTTGGCTTGGTAGCAGTGATCAGAATAGCACAGCTCCACGTTGCCATAGAGACGGGCAGAGAAAGTGGGGGGCAGGGTGGGGAGCACTTTTGATGTTTGTGGGAGCAATTTGAACAGTTTTAGCGAAGGAGATATTGTTTTTGACAATCTTTAGAAATATAAATTACCCAGAAGCTTGCTGTGATCACAGATCATTGTTTTCCTTAATTGTTTGGTACAATGGAAGCTGCCAGACTCTGGTTGCAACTTGCTTTGTGAAATGCCAAAGAGCTTCTGGTAAGAGAAAGAGAAGAAACTTGGGTATAGGAATTCTCTTGGCACTTTCTCTAGGGCTGCTGTTCTGGTGGGATCCAAAATGCTACGTGAACTCGTTTCAAGTTTTTCCTGGGGAAAGTGTAGTGCTGGTGGCGATTCTTGATTCTACTTACCTTTGTCCTGCCCCAGTGCAGGGACTACAGGCTGGCACCTTGAGAGCTCATCTTCTTTTTCCCTGAGCAAAGAGGGACAGTCTGGCCTGACATCTGTGCAGAGACCCTGCCTGGAGAGACACTGGGGGCCCAAGACATGCTGAGCTTTGAGGGCAGCACGGGCAGATATTTTCAGAATGAGGCTCAGGGTGGCAAGTGCGGAGCATGGACGGTGGGGTCTGGAGATGGACTGCGAGGGGCTGGGGAAAGGGTGACACTGGAGTTCAGTCTTAAAGAAGGAACAGCTATCAGGTGGGTTCTATCACTCCCCCTATTTTATGGTTCAGGAAACCATACTGCCTTGTCCGGGGTCAGGTGGTAGTTGATAGAGGCGAATTCATGCCCAGCCTGACCCACTCTTTTTTTTTTTTTTTTTTTTTTTTTTGAGACAGAGTCGCCCAGGCTGGAGTGCAGTGGTGCAATCTCGGCTTACTGCAAGTTCTGCCTCCCGGGGTCACGCCATTCTCCTGCCTCAGCCTCCCGAGTAGCTGGGACCACAGGCACCCGCCACCACACCTGGCTAATTTTTTTTTGTATTTTTAGTAAAGAAGGGGTTTCACCATGTTAGCCAGGATGGTCTTGATCTCCTGACCTTGTGATCCGCCCGCCTCGGCCTCCCAAAGTGCTGGGATTACAGGTGTGAGCCACCGCGCCCAGCCTCTTTTTTTTTTTTTTTTTTTTTTTGAGTTGGAGTCTTGCTCTGTCTCCCAGGCTGGAGTGCAGCCGCGCGATCTTGGCTCACTGCAACCTCCACCTCCCGAGTTCAAGCAATTCTTATGCCTCAGCCTCCCAAGTAGCTGGCGCTGCCCACCACGATCAGCTAATTTTGTATTTTTAGTAGAGATGGAGTTTCACCATGTTGGCCAGGCTGGTCATGAACTCCTGACCTCAGGTGATCTACCCGCCTCGGCCTCCCAAAGTGCTGGGATTACAAGCATGAGCCACCGTGCCAGGCCCAGCCTGACCCACTCTTGATGGCTCAGAGCCTCCTGTGAGAATCAAATAGAATCGATCTTTTGCAGCTGAGGCTCAGAAAGGTTAAGACGCTTGTTCAAGGCCACAGAGCCAAGGACCAAATGTTGTCTTCTCCCTCCTGGCGGGGAGCTCTGTGCCTGCAGACACACCCTGACCTGGTACCAGCTTGTTATCAACCTGCCACATTTTAGACTGCTGCCTCTGAGGTCCCTCTGGGAGTTGAATGACGGGTGAACGTTTCACATCAGTGCACCTGGGCATGTGTCTCTATGTTGGCCTTGCTTTGGAACTTGCACAGCAGTTATCTTGTATGACCAGATGGAGTCAGACCTTCCTGAAGGTGAGATAAGATCTGTGTGCACATCTGCCTTCTCCCCACACCTCTGGGCCAGGGAAGGGCTATTGAACTGAATTGCAGAAGGGCTTTGCAAATTATAAAGTGCTTATAAGGCCAGGCTTGATGGCTCACACCTGTAATCCCAGCACTTTGGGAGGCCAAGGAGGGCAGATCACTTGAGGTCAGGAGTTCGAGACCAGCCTGGCCAACATGGTGAAACCCCTCCCCCACCATCTCTACTAAAAATACAAAAATTAGCCAGGCATGGTGATGCGCACCTGTAGTCCCAGCACTTTGGGAGGCCAAGGCGGGAGAATCACTTGAGGTCAGGAGTTCGAGACCAGCCTGGCCAACATGGTGAAACCCATCTCTACTAAAATTACAAAAATCAGCCGGGCGTAGTGGCACACGCTTGTAGTCCCAGCTACTCGAGAGGCTGAGGCATGAGAATTGCTTGAACCTGGGAGGAGGAGACTGCAGTGAGCTTTTACCACTGCACTCCAGACTGGGTGAGAGAGCAAGACTCTGTCTCAAAAAATTAAAAAAAATAAATAAAAAAGTGCTTATAAAACTTCTTGACTATAACGATTAAGATTGGTACCGCCTGAGGAACAATTGAGCTCTTTGTCAGAAAGCTGAGAGCATCATTATCAGGAATTTCTCAGAAAATGAGAAAGTCGTGAGAAGTAACTGTGGGAAGCACCGACTCCAGCCTGGAGGAGAGATGGCTTGCAGGGCTGTGAGCCACCAGCTGGCCTTTGTGCTCGCTGCGCACCCTGGAGCACCCTTCCCCAGCCCTCCTATGGCTGTTCCAGGCCCCTGCTCCAGGTCATCTTAGAGGGGAATTCTCCGACAGCCCTGACTCCCCAAGGCTGTGATCTCTCTGCCATTTCTTTCGTCCACAGGCCTGGTCACGGTCCTGAGGTTGTTTGTATTATTACTTGTTGAAATGATGAAGGAATGAATGAATGAATGAATGAATGCTTTCACATCCTCCACACAGCAGTCCAAATGACATCAATCCCATCATGTCACTCTCTTGCTTAAAACCCTCCAAAGACTTCCTGATGCACTTAGAAGAAAATGCCCACTCTTTCCTGTGGCCTCCAAGAGTGACCCTCCCCGCTGAGCTCAGGCCCCTCTCTGCCCCTCCCACCCACTCAGCCACACCGGCCTCCTTCCTGTCCCCTGAACATACCAAGCTCTTTCCCAGCCCAGAGCCTTCGTCCATGCTATTCTCTCTGCCCAGAGTCCCTGCTTCACGAAGGCGCCCACTCTCAGCCCTCCTTCCCCACACCCTCACACAGCGTCCTTTCCTGCTGCCCTCCACTGCACCCTCCCACCCCTGCTCAATGCAGGCTCTCTTGGTCTCCCTTGTTTGTGTTTTGTTCGTGTCTTTGCCTGTGAATTGCGTCTTCCTCTTTCTCCGTTCCTGGCCTGCACATGACTCACCCGCTGGTTTCTGCCCCTTGCTGGTGGTGCCCTGGCTGCCGTAACAAAGCGCCACAATGAGTGGCTTCAGCCAACAGAAATGCACTCTCCCAAACAGTCCTAGGGTCAGGAGTCTGCAACCCAGGTGTGAGCGGGGTTGGCTCCTTCCTGGGTCCTTGCTTCTCTCCTGGCTTCGCTGGTTGCTGGCGGTCTTTGTGGCGGTATCGCTTCCATCGCGTCCCCGTTGTTCCACAGTCTTCCTTGTCTCTGTTTATATGGCATTAGCTTCTCTGTGTCTGTATCCAGTTTCCTCTTCTGTTTTTTTTTTTTTTTTTTTTTGAGACAGAATCTCGCTCTGTCTCTCAGGCTGGAGTGCAGTGCCGCAATCTTGGCTCACTGCAACCTCCGCCTCCTGGGTTCAAGCAATTCTCCTGCCTCAGCCTCCTGAGTAGCTGGGATTACAGGCATCCGCCACCACGCCTGGCTAATTTTTCTATTTTTAGTAGAGATGGGTTTTCGCCATGTTGGCCAGGCTGGTCTTGAACTCCCGACCTCAGCCTGCCTTAGCCTCTGAAAGTGCTGGGATTATAGGCGTGAGCTACTGTGCCTGCCTCCTCTTCTTAAAAGGGCACCAGTCCTCAGGGTAGGGCCCCTCCTAGCTGCTACAGGTGGTGAGACAGACATGAGCAGGGCAGGAGAAGGCTTCCCCAATCCACTAGGAATGTCAGGGTATTGCCGTCAGTCACACAACGAACTCATCTTCCCTTGCTTACCTCTTCCAAGACCCTATTTCCAAATGAGGTCATATTCTGAGGTTCTAAGTGGGCATGGATTTAGGGGCCATTCAACTAGTACACCCACTGTCCCTAGCAACCAGTCCAGGGTATCTATTGATTGATCAATGAATGAATCAGATAATCACTGTGACCTGAGGAGGGTGAGAGGTGACTGGGAGGGCCCGCACTCCCACCTTTCCTTGTTTCTTGAACCACTGGGCTTCCCGGTCAGCCTCAGGTCAGCCTGGAGGGCAGAGGTCAGCAGCATCCCAGAAACGCAGGTCCCAGGGCAGCAGCCTTACCAGAGGGTGACTCCTGGTCACTGGGCCTGCTGTGGCCTCATGTCTGGCAGGGGCTGGATGATCATCTTGCCAGCTTTGCAGAGCAGCTTCGGGTGCCGGATGGATGAACAGAACCTCAGAGCCTTTCTCGCTCCAAGGCTGTGTGATTTTTCAACATCACAACCCCAGCCAGGTACAGTGGCTCACACCTGTAATCCCAGTGCTTTGGGAAGCCAAGGTGGGAGGATCGCTTGAGCCCAAGAGTTTCAGACTAGCCTGAGCAACACAATGAGACCACGTCTGTATTAGTCCATTTTCACACTGCTGTAAAGAATTGCCCAAGGCTGGGTAATTTATAAAGGAAAGAGGTTTAATTGACTCACAGTTCAGCATGGCCGGAGAGGCCTACAATCACAGTGGAAGGTGAAGGGGAAGCACGGCACCTTCTTCACAAGGCAGCAGGAAAGAGAAGCGCCGAGCGAAGGGAGAAGAGCCCCTTATAGAACCATCAGATCTCAAAGAACTCACTCACTGTGACGAGAACAGCATGGGGGAAACGGTTCCCATGATCCAATCGCCTCCCTGGTCTCTTCCTTGACATGTGACGATTATGGAGATTACAGTTCAAGATGAGATTTGGGTGGGGACACAAAGCCTAACCATATCACTGTCTCTACAAAAAATATAAATACATAAATACTTAATTAGCCAGCATGGTGGCCTGCACCTGTAGTCCCAGCTACTCTAGAGACTGAGGCTGGAGGATCACTGGAGCCCAGGAGTTCAAGGCTACGGTGAGCTATGATTGCACCACTGCACTCCAGCCTGGGTGACAGCTCCCAGTGCCCTCACCCTGCGTGTGACTATGTGACTGCTTCTCACCAATGGGAAGCCTGGGAAATGATGAGTCCCGCTTCTGTGCTATGGGTTTAAAGAAGACTCTACCGTCTCTACACAGTCATCCTCCAACTGCCAGCCAGGAGGGGGCTCTCTGAGGCCCTGGGGAGAGTGATACCACAGGCTGGATGCAGGTTGGATCCCTGAGTCACCATGTGGAGGAAGGTGGCCCACCAACCAGGAGTACCAGCTTGCACTGTTAGGGAACAAAAATGTACTTCTGTTTGCCAAGCTCCTGCAATCTGGGGTTGATTTGTTGCCACAGCTAGGTTTGCTCCATCTGACACACAGACAAGCCTGCCTTCAATCCCAGTCTCACCCTCTGCTAGCCAGCTTGCCTTGGGCAAGTGCCTTTCCTCCTCCCAACCTTGGTTTCCCCATCTGTAACACAGTAGTAATATCTGCCTCCAAAGGCTGCTGTGAGGAGTACATACGGTAACTAATCCAGGCGCAGTGATCTGCACAAAAGCTGGCACCCAGTAAGCAGCCTTAACCAAAGTTAATTTCCCTCTCTGCAGAACCCACACCTTTCCCGGGCCACCACACACTCTCTGTCACTCCTCCACTGGGGGCCAGACATGATTGCACACACTCACATAGGGCTTTTGTGGAGCTGACTAGGAATTATCTGAATAGCTCAATGTCTAACAATAAACCAAGAGACACTCACAGTTATTGAAAGGAGACCAGAATGACAAACGTATTCTTGGCCTCTCTCTAGGGCATGCTGAACCCCAAAATAAGCATTCTTCCAAGTCTCTGCACTGGTAATTCTCAAACATTAGCGTGCAAACGCATCTCTTGGAGATAGTGTTACATTGCAGATTCTACGTCAGTAGGGCTTAGGGGCTGCAATCTTGCTGCTGAAAGTGCCATCTGTGGACCAGTGGTGCCAGCATCACCAAGGATGAGCTAGAAATGCAATCTTGGACCCTGCCCTGGACCTGCCCATGGGAATCTGCATGTTAACCCCCATCTGATTCCTGAGCACAGTCACATTTGAGTCCTGTGCTCTAAAGTGACAGAGTTCAGACTTTGAGAGTCTGAATGAGGCAAGGTAAGGATTTTCATAGCTCCGAGAGAGGGTTCTCCTGAGAGGGGACACACACGGCGTTTGCACGGGCTCACACGCTGTGGTATGAGACACACGATCACACTCACTCATTTCTCTCATAAATCTTCACTTCCTTAGAACCTACCCTCCCGTTAGACACTAGCTGTGCCTTCTTCAGCCTGCGGTCCTCTCCGGAAGGTGCGTGTCTGTCTCTCAGCCCAATTCAAAGAGGTGGGAGAGGCGGCCACAGCCTCTGTCGGCCTGCTGGGCACCTGGGGCTATAGAAGAGGGACCGAGGCTCAGCGAGATTAAGTGACCACATCCCACAGCTACTATGGCTGCTGCAGGATTTGAATTTAGGACGATCTCGCTGGGCCCTACTCCCAGCGAGACAAATTAACACAAAGCCCCAGGGAGACAAATTAACCCAAACCCCTGGAAGAACTTTAAAAGCAGAAGCTCAACCCCCCACCCCAACACAGATTTTGATTCCGTTGGTCTGGGTGAGGCTGCCCAGAAGGCCCTGCTGGGTGGCTTGGGGTCCTGTGCAGGAGGCCAGGTGCACCGCTCCATGGTGGCAAAACCAGCCCAGCCCCCTGCTCTCTTGCAAGGGCTCAGCATCTGGTACCAGAGCAGGAGATGCTCACAAGGGAGAATTTCTGTAGGGGTCTACAAAGCAGGTGCTTTCAAAAAACAGTGCTCAAAGAAAGTGGGAATTGAGAGGCAAACGAGGGTGTTTCTACCTGGGGTGCAGGAAGGAGCAGGCATATGGCATTTGAGCTTAGCTTTCGTGAACATATAGGCGTTCTCCGAACACAGCTTGAAGGGAGGGGCTCAGGTAGATGGAATGGCACCTGCAAGGGTTCAGGTTTACGGAAACGGGTCACCTCCCATGGTCTCCCCACTTCCTCCCCTGTCGGCCCTCCAGGCTCACCGGAGCAGCCGGTGATGTCTGGGCTCATCAGTCCTTGGACAAAGCCCTCCAGGAGCTCTGTCTTCTCAATGTAAAAGCCAAAGTCCTTCCAATGCCCCCAAGGCCCTGCGTGGCCTGGCGGTGTCACCCGTGGGCCCCATCTCCCACCTCCACCGTTTTTTTGCTCACTGGCCTCAAGCTGGCCTTGCTGGTCCTGGAACATGCTGAGCCTACTCCTGCCTCAGGTCCTTACACTTGCTGTTCCCTCTGCCTGGATGCTACACAGCCACGCCCAGAGTTCATGATCCCAACACATGTGCCACCTTCTCAGACACCCTCCCTGGCCACCCTAGGGGACACTGCAGCCCTCCCATCCCGTCCCCCTTCCTTCCTCCCTGCTGGGTGCCATAAGCTTAGCTGTTGATTTCTTCGCCTGCCTCCCATTAGAACATGAGTCCAAAGAGGGAGGGCTCTATTTGCTCACCATTGCCCCCCAGTGCCTAGAGCACTGCCTGGCACCCGGCAGGGGCTCTATAAATAGAGATGGAAAGAGGGAGGTGGGCGGGCAGGCGTGGGCTTAGGTGGGCCCAGCAAGAGATGCCCTTGGGCAGGACAGCTTGGTGTGCATGGCCAAGGAGGGTGGGTCCCAAGCCAAAGGCATTGAACACCAGGCTGAGGAGTGTGGATGCCACCTGCTGTATCACCCAGGCAATAGGGAGCCTCTAAAGGCTTTTTCTTTCCCCCAAGATGAAGTCTTGCTCTTGTCGCCCAGGCTGGAGTGCAGTAGTGCGATCTCAGCTCACTGCAACCTCTGCCTCCTGGGTTCAAGCGATTTTCCTGCCTCCCGAGTAGCTGGGATTACAGGTGGGCACCACCACGCCTGGCTAATTTTTGTATTTTTAGTAGAGATGGGGTTTCACCATATTGGCCAGGCTGGTCTCGAACTCCTGGCCTTGTGATCCGCACGCCTCGGCCTCCCAAAGTGCTGGGATTACAGGCTTGAGCCACTGTGCCCGGCCCCGAGAGGCTTTAAGCAGGGGAGTGGCCTGGTCAGAGCCATGCTCTGGGATGATATGGCCTACCACTGTGGCCCAGCAGGCTTGAGGGTCCCAGTTAGTGCCCCTGGAGCCAAGCAGAGGACTGGATAGGACCCAGCGTGGGGAGGGAGCCCTCCCTGCTCTTGTTACCTTGGCAGAAACCCCGAGAACACTAGGACTGTGGGCAGCCCCTGCAGGCCTGTCCTGCTCTGCTGGCCAAGGCTTGGAGCTCTACCCAGGGCAGGAGGTGCCCATGAGAATGCCAGGGAGTGCGAGCTCCCCCAGAGACCCAGGCAACAAGCACCCACTCGACTCCAGGGCTCAGAGCCCTCGCTAGGATGCCGTCAGCATTTGGGCTGCTGCCTTTTGCACTCCAATACTTGAGTTCAAGTCCTGGCTCCACCACTGACTCCGGGCTACAGGGACCTGGGCTACAGCCATGTCCTCCTCTGAACCTTGGTTTCCCCATCTGTGAAATGGCTGGATTTGTGCCCTCAGCTCTGCCCTCTCTTACCTCGCACCTCCCTACCCATGCCCAGAGCCTCCTTGACACAGACAAATGTGCCATCGCCTCTGGAATGCTGGGTACCTTAACAGTCCAGGCCTACCAGACACTCCAAATTCTAGGGCCTCCCAGGGCCTTAAATGACAGGAAGAGAAGGCCATCTTATCTCTGGAGACAGAAGCTTGGGGCTTGGTTCTATTTCCCTGGCAAATTCTGGGGCACAAACCAGAAAGCTGCAACAGGAAAAGACCCATACTATGCAAGCCTAGGCTTTAAAACCAAGAGGGACCCTGGGAATCTCGCGCGTCAACTGCCTGCACTTTAAGGATAGAGGCACGCGGGCCAGGAGAGAAGTGACTTGCCCAAGGTCACCTGGCAGCAGTGAGCGCTGTGCAAGCCCCAAAACCCCCAGTCTTGGGTTCCCATATCCCTGCAGGCTGGCTCAACTGTAGGGCCTCCGCTGTGGAAATCAGTCCTCTGACCTCAGATCTGGAGGCCCATGGCCAATGCACATTTCCGATTAAACATGCCTTTGAGGCCGGACACGGAAGCTCGCACCTGTTATCCAAGCACTTTGGGAGGCTGATGTGGGAGGATCGCTTGAGCTCAGGAGTTTGAGACCAGCCTGAGCAATATAGTGAGACCATGTCTCTACAAAAATAAAAATAAAAAAATTAGCTGGGCATTGTGGTGCACACCTGCGGTTTCAGTTACTTGGGAAGCTGAGGGGGAGGATTGCTTCAGCCCGGGAGGTTGAGGCTGCAGTGAGCTATGATCACGCCACTGCACCCCATCCTGAGTGACAGAGCGAGACTCTGCCTCAAAAAAACAAAAACAAAACCCCCCAAACAAACAAAAAACCCAACCCTCACCTTGGCCCTCCCAAAAAAAACCCATGCTTTTGAGGAGGTCAGCAGAAAGCTCTTGTCTTTGGGGTGGGGATCGGGGGTGTAGAGGAAGATTTGACTCTTGGAGGTAGCTCCCAGCCCTGTTTGTGACATTTTATTTTTCTCTTTCCAAGCTCCTGGTTGGCAAATCAAACAACTAATCACTTGACTCTTGTGCCCTCTAGTGGTCATACTTTGAATAGCAATAGTTAGGACTAAATTTAAAGCGCAAAGTACTCAGGTAATACTGCCCCAAGCCGTTTGTCTAGGGCCACGCTTCTTAGACACTCCCAGGCCTACAAATCATCTTGGAATATTATTAAAATGCTGATTCTTTCTCAATAGGTCTGGGGCGAGCTCGAGATTCGGCATTTGTAACCAGTTCCCAGGTGATGTCGATGCGGCTGGTGCTTAGAGCACACTTTTGCGTAGGGAAGAGATCCAGCACTTAAGAGTCACCTACATTCCGCTCTATGCAGGTGCCCACAGGAGGCGCTTCCCTGTGCCATCTCACTACCTGACGCCAAAGAAAAGGTGCAGAGGTGACTTCCCCAAGGACACATAGTGGTGAGGCAGGGTTTTTCACCAAGGATCTTTTGATTCAAAGCCAGTACTCCCCACATGCACAGTAACATATCGGAAGACATTCTATGTTAGCAGATACCACAGACAGCACGGCACAGTCCACTCAGAGCTCAGAGCTTTCCACCTGCTGGATCATCCCTTGCTGCATAATTTGAAAGGCCCAGTGCAAAATAAAAATTCAGGCCCCTTATTCAAAAAGCAGGAGGAAAGTGCAGTTACAGGGGTAAAATAGAAAGCTTTTCCCTTGAAAAATTTATTACTTATGCAATGTAATAGGGATAATAGTGATGCATGAGTAACAACATAAACTTACAAATTTGTCAAAATAATATTTTGGGTGTGATTATTTATACAATAAAACAAATAATACTTTATTTATGTGATAACTGGATTAGAAGCTTTCCCTGGCTCACTTTTCTGCAAATTCATTTATTAGGTTATCAAAGCTTACACTTTTAGCAACTTTGTTTTCAATCGATATAATTGAATGTGACATCAGTTGCTCTTGGGAAATACAAGCTCACAAATCATTTTAGGACACTTTCCATTTTAAGAAGGACCTTTCTGCTGATGCATTTTTTATTGGAGCTATTAAGAGTATCTTATAGGCTGTAATAACTTTGAGACACATTTTTTATAATTTTGAAATACAAATGTTGGTATATCTAGAGCTGATGATTCTTGCAGAACAATTTTTCTAAAAATATTTAACTCTTTATACAAATCATTTTTATGTGAATCTGAATTTAATTTTAAATGTAGACAGACAGTGGTATTTTAATGTTTCATGGCTGACCTTCCTGCAACCTGTGGGGGTCATACAGAAAACCAGCAGTGGCTTTAAGGATTGAATGCACTATAGTGTAATCGCCCGTTTATGCCTTGTATCACTGTATCTTGAATTACAAGGGAAATTTAATTTTAAAATTATCTTCCTCATTAATAATTGTATCATCAAAGCTCAGTACGAAAATATTGTTCTTTTGGTCAAATGTGACCATCTTTATCTTTAATTTCTATTTCTAAGCTTTTGGATATTTGTTTATTATAATGTTGCAATAGTTTTTGAAACCAGAGATTCTAAACTTGTTGGAGAGTTCCCGTAACTCCCAATATGCTTTATTACAGTGTCCCTGTGTACACTTCTGTTTTGTAATAACTTATAAAGTTTACTGCTTGAGCCCTGGCAGTTCCCATCCTGGCCTGAGAGTTCCATATTTATGCAGGGGCCGCAGGAGCCACAGGGGCTGGCTCTTGGCATGGAAGGGCTGGCCGGCCCCCCACTGTGGTCTAGGCACTTCCCAGCATGAAGAGAGGAAATAGTTCACGGCTCACGACTTCAACTTGTCTGGCCATAAAAGTGGGTCGTCAAATTTAAAGGGGCTGTGATGAGGATTGTCTAAGATTTTAAAGCTGCATCCCATGCTTTATTAGGAAGTCCTGAAAGCAATTCAGTGGGCTGTGCGCAGTAGCTAAAACATATGAAATAGAAAAGAAAACAAAGGGTCAGAGCGCACCTCTGAAGTGGAGTAAATATTGTTGGGCAAGGGCTTGGTCTTAGTTATATCTGTGTGCTGGGCCATATGTAAAATTCATTTCTTACCATGCCTCCTGTCCCAGCAGGGTGACTGAGACTGTGATGCCACAGCTCTGCTTGCTAGGGGGCACACTCGTGGCTCACCGATGAGTGCAGTCATCTCTCCTTCTGTTGCCAGGGAAGCCTCCCCACCCGGCTCACTCGTCTTTGTCCCAGGGCAGCCATGGTCCTGTTTTGTGCTCCGTTACCCCTAGTGATTTGGTTTCCTGGGGCACTTTAAATTTGCCTAGAGAAGAATGTCCTGCTGAGGCTTGGGACCCAAGCTCCAGGTGTACGCCAGGCTGGCGTCGACGACCCGACCCACTAGGAGGGGGCGCATGTGCACCAATGTCTGTGTCTGTCACTCCTCTCTGCTCCTCGACCTCACCCGCAATGCTGAAGGCCCAGGTTTGGCTGTTTCATACCCAATGACCCGGAATGGTGGCCCTAGGTCCTGTAAGTGCTGGCTCATTGGGTGGAGATGTGTGGGTGCCTCAGCTGGGGGGCTTGCTTGCTGGCCAGACGTGAAACCCAAGGCCCAACCTGAACCCCAAGGTGCACTGTGAATGGAACCACTTTAGCAATAAGGCTCAACCACAGGGATTACATGAGACAGTCAGCCCAGGCATGGCACATGCCAGGCAGTCCATCTGGGTTTTGTTATCACTGCATCTCCCAGCATTGATCCTGGGAGAGTGACTGTCAATAACAACATGAATAACTAGGTCTAGAGCCCCTGCAGGATACAAGACATCACACAGGGCACTTTAAAAAAATGCATCTGCTTTCATCCTTGCAGTAACCCCATCAGGTATTGATATCCCATTTTATACATCTGAAACCTGAGGCTGAGAGAGGGAGTGCCCTGCTCAGTGCCCCACCTGAGCTAAGGTGGAGATAAGATTGAGTGTGGGGACTGGGCGTGTCTGCTGACATTGAGACTGGAAGTATTAGATCCCCCAGCTATTCTAACTCGCTTGTGGCAGTGGGGGAAAAAGGCGAAGGGGTGGGCTTCAGGTCCTGCAGGCTTCTGGAGGTAGCACCAAGGCCAGAATTAACCCTGCCCACCATCTGCAGGTAAATCCTTCCTCTTGCTGCCCGAGACACGCACTGCACTTCCTGGACCATGGCACTGCTCCCTCCTCACTTGGAAACTGCCACTTTAGTGTTATTTTGTGGAAAAGCCCTGTCTCAGTTCCAGGTGCCTGGGGATAGCTACTACCAATTTGCTGTGTGTCTGGGAGGACCCCTTTCCCCCTCTGGGCATCTGTATTTCCTATGGTGACAGGAAGGGGCTGAGCTAAATGAGCTACATAGTCAGTGTTAGGGTTGCCAGATAAAATACAGGATGCCCAGTGTGATGGTTAATACTAAGTGTCAACTTGATTGAAGGATACAAAGTATTGATCCTGGGTGTGTCTGTGTGGGTGCTGCCAAAGAAGATTAACATTTCAGTCAGTGAACTGGGAAAGGCAGACCCACCCTTAATCTGGGTAGGCACCATCTGATCAGCTGCCAGTGAGGCTAGAAGATAAAGCAGGCAGAAACATGTGAAAGGAGAGACTGGCTTAGCCTCCCAGCCTCCATCTTTCTCCCATGCTGGGTGCTTCCTGCCCTCAAACATCAGACTCCAAGTTCTTCAGTTTTGGGACTCGGACTGGCTCTCCTTGCTCCTCAGCTTGCATTTGGCCTATTGTGGGACCTTCTGATCATGTGAGTGAATACTTAATACATTCTCCTTATATATAGATCTATCCTATTACTTCTGTCCCTCTAGAGAACCCAGACTAATACATCCAGTTAGATTTGAATTTCACATAAACAACGGATAACTTTTATATAAGTATATCCCAAATATTGCAAGGGATATACTTACGTTAGCAGTGGCAAATCCATATGGGTCTGCAGCAACCTCAATTCTTTGCATCCTCAGAAGAAATAATTCAACCTAGGGGCATAAGACAGAGTTTGAGACCGAGGCAAGTTTTAGAGCTAACGTGACAGTTTATTAAAAAGTTTTAGAGCAGGAAGGAAAGGATGTAAAGTACACTTGGAAGAGGGCCACATGGGTGACTTGAAAGATCAAGTGTGCGGTTTCACCTTTGACCTTGGGTTTTATATGTTGGCATGCTTCTACAGGGTTGTGTCCCTTCTCCCTGATTCTTCCTTTGAGGTGGGCTGTCTGTATTCACAGTGGCCTGCCAGTACTTGGGAGGGGCTGCATTGCAGTGTGTTTATCAGAGTTGTACGCATGCTCTCTTGAGGCGTGCTTCCCTTACCAGTGGAGTTCTTCTAGAAGGTTACAGGCCAGTTAAACTCCACCATTTTGCCTCTTAGTGTGAATGCTTGAGCCCACCTGCCCAACTCCTGCGATCTATTCGGAAAGCTGCTGATCACGAGCTGCAGGTGTTTCTACGGATTAGGAGACCATCTTTCCCTGGCACTGGCTGCATGGGGGGCGGCGGTGGCTCTCCTGCCCTGCTCCTGTCTGACTACCTACCTACTGTAAGACTTACACTGAAAGTTGTCTATCTGAAATTGAGATTTAGCTGGTGGTGTCTGTATTTTTATCTGCTTTATCTGTGAATCCTATTCATAGTCTAATTTGGAGAATCTGAGTGTTAATCACTCATCAAGGTTGGCCCAGCTGGCACCAGGGTCCGGTGTCTGGAAGAGCTCCCAGCCCAGAGGGGAAGCAGGGAGAATGCCGGATACCGTGGGGAGGGGGTAAAGTGGGAGGGCAGGGCCGGTAGGGAGGAGGTAGTAACTGCCCGGAGGGAGAGACTGGTCTGGAAAGAAAAGGGTGCCCTTCCTCCTGCAAATGGGGCTAACAGCCCTGCAGGCCCCGCGGTCAGAGCAGAGAACAGACACAGTCAGGATGGAAAAGAAGCCCTCGCCTTTGCTGACGGCGCCTCCAACAAGGTGTGGGGCTCCTCTCTTCCATCCGTAAACGGCTCGACCTGCCCCGCCGGGGGGCTGCGTGCAGGAAATGCAATCCTGTGTGCAGGGTGCGCGGCACAGAGCAGGCCTTCGAGGCGCTGGGAACTGTCATCCACCTGGCTGGGAGAAGGGCGCTGGGGCTCCTGGACTAGGCGGCCTTCGCGAAGCCAGAAGGAGCTGCTTTCCTCCCGCAGACGCCGCGTCCACGATGGCTTCTTGCTCTGGAGCCCACCCTGCTTTGGCTCTGGGCAGCCCCGTCTTCAGCGAAAACTACACCTCCCAGCAGGCTTTGCAGAGCCCGCCTGGCCCCTGGGATGCGCGAAGGGTGCCCTGGGACTTCCTGGAAGCTCTAGTCCTGCCTGGAGAGCAGGGGCGATACCCGAGTCGCGAGGCCCCGCAGGGCGATGGCTGCAGGCACTGCGGCCGTCCACCCGGGGGTCTGCACGGAGAGCAAGCGCCTCCCGGCTGCGCAGTCCCTGTGCTTTCGTTGTGCTGCGAGGCCACCGTGGCCAGGGCTCTGCCCCAGACAGCTCCCGTCCTGGAAGCTCCTCCCGCGCTGCGCAGGAAGCCCCTCTCCCACTGCGGGGTGCGCGCCCTTGATCGGCTCCCAGGAGCGCTGGGGACCCCCACACCCGAGCACCCAGGGCACAGCCTCCCAGGGGCAGCACCGCACTCCCTGCCCAGGGGCTCTTCTGGCCTTCTGTGCGCAGGTTGCCACTGGTGCAGCAGGCCGGAAGTCCTCCTGGAAGCGGTCCTCCTGCAGGCTGGAGGGAGCTGCTGCACAAACACCCTGGCTTCCTCGCCATCACGTGTTGACTCTCAGATGCACGCGCTGCGCTGGCTTCTGGCTTTCCCAGCTCCAGTGGCTAGGATAACCCCCTAACTCACAAAGCTGTCTTCCCTTCCCAGTTTCTCTTCCCTAACTCCCTATAGCATATAATAAATTCCTCTTCAAAGGTTTTAGCCTGTAAATTGTTAAGTACAATGGGTTCTGAGATCCTCTCCAAATAACTAATGTATCAGTATGTTCAGCTCCCCTGTTCTTTGCTCTTCGTTTTAAAGTTTAACTTCCTCGTTTTTTTCGTCTCCTTGCCCCTAGTTTCAGTAAACAACCCCCTCCTTGCCTCTATCACCAGCTCTGTCCCGAGTTACCCCTGGTCACTGCTCTGACCTGAGTCATCCTGAGTCACCTGTTCTGTAACCATCTTTCCTGCCAAACTGCTCACCCCACCACTCCAGCTCGTACCCCTGCTCTCTTTGAAATGGCCAGTTGGAATTAGCTTAGGCTGTGCAGTCCAACACTAGCCAATAGGGGAATGACATAGCAGGAGGGGCTACTTGCGTCAGGAATAAAAACCCCTTCCCCTCCCTTGTTCAGGTGTGCTTTTGCCATTGCTCCATCCGCGAATCACACCCTTCTATAGAAGTAAAATTGCCTTGCTGAGAAAATTAAATTTATGTCCGAGTGCCATGAAAATTTATTTATAACATCCCCTCTCTGGGATTACCTCCCAAATAACCCACCTGCAGGCAAATGCTGATCTCGGGGTTGGTTTCTTGGGGACCGAAACTTGGACAAGTTGATTGCCTTACTCCATCTTCACCCCACCATTTAAGGCTGACAAGTAGCGATTATTGACCTAATGTTGTTGGTTGTCTCCTCAGTGGAGAAAACCAACTGTGCCCCAAGTCACTGTGGTGGCCCACAGGAGGTAGCAATGGGCTCAAAATCAGGGCTCCAGAGGCCAAGACCATAAGTGGTCTGGTCTCCACGGCTGCTTGGCACCTGTGCACATGGTCAGAGTAGGTGTGTACATGTCCCTCTAAGGGATGTCAGGTGTGGAAAGATGGAGCCGTGTTACCAAAATCTTCCCAAATCAATGCTGCCCAGGTTATAGTCCACAATAGGAACACTTACAGTGCAGATGCTCTGCTGAGCCCCAGACACAGACACAGACTGAGCTGGTTGCTCACACACACAGACTCACACACGCACACATACATGCACATGCATGCACACACATGCACACTCATGAACACACACACACACACACACACACACACAAATTTATTTTCTCCTTGGTCAGCAAAGCTGTCTGACTGTCCACCTGCAAAGCCCTGAGACTTTGCATCCTTCCTTTGCTGCTATGGAAGCTACACTTGAGCACCTGGGAGGGGTCCTGGAGGCTGGTCCTGAGGCAGGACACAGCTTTATGCTGCAGAGTTGGGAAGGGAGAGGAAGAGTTACTGCCAGGACAAAGCTGGGGGAGCACCAATCTCACTTGATCTTAATTCATTCACTCTCCTCTTAAACCCTCCTGGAGACCTGCTGGGCCTGGGAAAGAACTCGGAGGTTCACTTTGCCCTGGGACTGGGTCTTGAAGGCTGAAGCTCTGCTCCCCACCTTGGCACCCCCAGTACCCCTGCTGTACATGACTCAAGGTCACCCTGATGCCTTGACCACACCAGTACCCCTGATTCACTACCCCTGTGCCACACTTCTGAGACTCAGAGCCCTGTGAAGTCATAAAACATCTCTAATTTCTGGACTTCCAGCACCAAGCCCAGGGCTTGTCATACAGTAGGTGCTCAGAAGATGTCTTCTGGAAGGAATGAACTTAGTGAGCGGACTGGAGTGGGAACTGCAGGAAGTAGAGAGAGTGGCTGGAGCCAGGAAGGAGCTGAATCTGGCAAAACTGCTTTCCGGACATTACTTGATGCTAGATGCATTTGTAACTCTGCTTTCCGAAAGCCACGTTCCTTTCTCATCACACTGCCCAGGTACCAGCTCCAGCACCTTCCATCACACCTTCCCTGTGAGGACGCTCATGAATGTGCCTGACGTTAGCCAGCCCCCCACTGCCCAACAGCCCATGGCATTCTGCAGCTGCTTCCCAAAGCAGCCAATGTCATCACTGCAGGAACTGCATCCGAGTGTCAAGGAAGAAAGAATGGGGGCTGGTGGGCTTATTAACACTAAAGAGTGTGCCTCCTACCTGCTCCCTGCATCCAGTAAGACCCAAGTCTGCCTATTCCTTCTTCCTTAGTAGCCCTCGAGCCTGACCACTTTTGTCCAATCCTACATGATGTATGTGTAAAATTTCACATGGAAATCACTCCAAGGCCAATGCTCTCACTCAAGGTTGGGGGAATGGGAGGGGCATGGAGGGGAAGGGTCTCTCCAAGCTTCTGCAGCAGCAGGACCCACCCACCCCTCTCATGCCAGGGGCCTGGGTCGGAGCTTCACTGTTTGAGAGCAGGAGTGCTCCAGGCTGTGTCCAGCCGTGGTGTGCCCTAGGAGTCACTGCACCATCGTGTGCTGGTGTAACCCTAGGCTGTCCCCACTGCAGTGTCCATCAATGGGGACAGGGTGCTGGGGTTGGCTGCATCACACCATACACAGGTGACAACAAAGGGGACTACATGTAGATGGGAAGGAGTGCTAAGTCAGGCGCAGAACAGCACACCAAGAACAATATGAACAGTGCCCTCCCATGGGTAAGAAATAGGAATCACGCTGCTGACAGGCGAGCTTCTCTGCTAGTGTTTGTATGGTGCTGACGGCTGGTCAGAAACGCACTAGTGAGGCCGCACCAGGTCTGTTTGGCAAATGTCCCCCGGACCATCCACCATCTAAGGTGCTGAAACCTGGCTCAGCACATGACCCCGAGGGACCCTGCTCCAAGGACAAAGCCTGCTTGCTGGTGGTGTCCTGAGAAGTGCCAGTTTTCAACTATTCAACTATCAACCCATTCATTCATAAATAGAAAAATGCCTGGAAGGAAAGATGCACATGAAGATGTTAACAGTGAAAACTTCCAGGGAGAGGAAGGGGAATGGCCGCAGTTTCTGACTGTCCAAAGGATTGAGTCTGAATATTTTAGGATGAAATGGCATTCATGAATTTTTCTTTAAAGAAAAGAGTGTATCCGGCTGGGCATGGTGGCTCATGCCTGTAATCTCAGCACTTTGGGAGGCCGAGGCAGGCGGATCACGAGGCCAGGAGATCGAGACCATCCTGGCTAACACAGTGAAACCGTGTCTCTACTAAAAATACAAAAAAAAATTAGCCAGGCTTGGTGGTGGGCACCTGTAGTCCCAGCTACTCAGGAGGCTGAGGCAGGAAAATGGCATGAACCCAGGAGGCGGAGCTTGCAGTGAGCAGAGACCACGCCACTGCACTCCAGCCTGGGCAACAGAGCGAGACTGCGTCAAAAAAAAAAAAAAAAAAAAAAAAGCATGTATCCTCCGATCCTGCACAAGGATGCATCATCTACTGCTCTCCTCCCTCCCTCCCTTCCTCTGCGTTTCCAATCTCCTTCGCTTTGCACACACAGGTTTTCCTGCCGGCGTGCCAGTGTCCCCTTTGATGAAGGAGTTTGTAATTGTCCCCATGGGCCCCGCTGGAAGGCTCTGGCCTCTATCTGGCCCTTTGCTGAGCCACCCTGCTGCATAACTCATTGCCTCCCACCTGAGTGCCCACGGCAACTTGTCCATGGAGGCAGACTCCCCAGCCCCCTGCCCCTGCCCCCTGACAAGCTCCTTACCAGGGGCTCCTTCATGTCTGCATTCCTCTGCCCAGTGCCCAGCTCAGGGCCTGGCACCCATGGGGCTGGGTTAGGGATGACCGGAGGCATTGTCTATCTCCCCATCCTCCAGCACCCAGCATAGCTGGGATGCGCTGACACACAGGAATGTTTGTTGAGTGAAGAAAAGAGTGAAGTATGCACGAATAAGTCAATGGACAGACGGGAGTCTCCCAGGACCTTGGCTGTATGTCTAGTGAGGACCGGAAGGAGCATGAGGCAAGGGAGAGGGGAGAAGGGAGAGTGGAGGGGGCAGCGAGCGCCCTCCACGGCCCGGCTCACCCGGTGTCCATAACTTGCGGGCTGAAGTGGGACAGCATCAGCACCATGCTGAGGGTCTCAAACTCCTCCAGGTACCCCCCATAGGTCTTCAGCCCTGCCAGCTCCACCTCCAGCCTCTGCTGCTGGTTCTGAAAGGAACATGAGAG
This sequence comes from Gorilla gorilla gorilla, assembly GCF_029281585.2. Taxonomy (NCBI): domain Eukaryota; kingdom Metazoa; phylum Chordata; class Mammalia; order Primates; family Hominidae; genus Gorilla; species Gorilla gorilla. Next base: position 15,169,528 of record NC_073227.2, read on the forward strand.
GTGCATGCCCTGGCCTCGACTAGGAGAGAGACACTCAGATGTCATGAATGGACGGGCAACAAGTGAAAGAGTAAATAAGAAAGGGAATGAAGTACATAAATACATATATAAGTAAATGAATAAGTAAATAAATATGTCAGCAAATCAAGAGTAAATATGTAAATAATAAGTACATAAGTAAATAAATAGGTGAATAAATAAATAAGCAAGTAAATAAATATGTAAATAAATACACTCATGCCCTGCAGAGCACCTGAGATCTGCAGACATTGCCAGGATCTCTCTTCCTCTCCAGGAAGTGGAATAATGGCCCCACCCACACTGTCTCCACTCGTTAAAATCCTATTACTTCTGGCCCGGTGCAGTGGCTCATGCCTGTAGTCCCAGCACTTTGGGAGGTCGAGATGGGCAGATCACTTGAGGCCAGGAGTTTGAGACCAGCCTGGCCAACATGGTGAAGCCCTGTCTCTACTAAAAGTAGAAAAAATTAGCTATTCAGGAGGCTGAGGCAGGAGAATCACTTGAACCTGGGAAGTGGAGGTTGCAGTGAGCTACGATTGCACCACTGTGCTCCAGCCTGAGCAACAGACTGAGAATTCAGCTCAGAAACTCCTATTACTTCACTCTGGGCCCTTTGCAGGAGCTCAAGAGCTCACCAGACCCTCAGAGAGGCATGCCTGCCTCATTTTATAGGCTGGGGAAGCGAGGTTCCAAGGGGCTCAGGGACCTGTCCAGAGGCCCCCCAGCTGGGGAGGAGGGCTGAGTTCCACAATTGTGTCCATCCAATTCTGGACCTGAGCCTTTCCCAGGTTCCTTTTGCGTGGCTACACCAGGGCTGTGCAGGTGGAAATCAGGTCCCACCCAGCCAAGAGCAGGGGCAGCCCAGGGGTGAGGGCTCTGGAGGCTCCAGCCCACTGGAATACAAGCTGTCAGCCAGGCCTCTCCCACTGTGGCCTCTGACCTTTGGCATCCTAGGAGGGGGTACCTGTCTTCAGGAGCTCCCGTCTTCGGGAGCTCCACCAGGTGAGGCACCTTGCTTAGAGGGTCATGGACGCAAACCCCAAGGACCCCTGTGGGCTGTTTTTCAGGGACCTCTATTGGGTGGGCTATTGCGTGATGGCTTTGGATTACTGGAATGTTTTCTTTCTTTTAAAAAATTTAACACCCACTGTTCTTCAGAATTCTTTCATAAGCTGCAGGGAAATGAATAAAGTTACTCTCAAAGGAAAAAGGATTTTGATGGAATGTGGGGTGCACAAAAGTCTGGGCTGAAGGGCCTGTGGGAGGGATGGGAGTGAGTCAGCTGCGACCCTGATCCAAGGTGATCCCAGGGCGCCAGGTGCCCTGCTAGGTACCGCTGTAGGTGGTCCACACGGACAAGTCTCTGTGAGCGCCATGACAACCCTATGGAGCAGGACCTACCTGCATCCCCAGATGACAGGCAGGCAGTGAGGAAAGGTGCCTGAGGTACATGGCTGTGGAGGACACAGCCAGGATTCCAGCCCCTGATGGCCAGGCCAGGGCCTGGGCTCCTAACCATGACAGACTCCAACGCCTCTCCAGGGTCCCAGCAAGATGTGTGCTTTTTACATAATCATTGAACTTCCAGAAATTCCTCTAAGGAAGCCAACAAGAATGGGCACAAAGACACACACAGAGCAGAACGTTCAGCAGCCCGATTTCTAACGTAAGAACCAGGTGTCACCAAAACGTACAGTCATAATGGCCAGGCACGGTGGCTCACGCCTGTAATCCTAGCACTTTGGGAGGCCGAGGAGGGCGGATCACTTGAGGTCAGAAGTTCAACACCAGCCTGGTTAATGTGGTGAAACCCCATCCCTACTAAAAATACAAAAATTAGCCGGAAATCACTTGAACTCAGGAGGCGGAGGTTGCAGTGAGCCGAGATCATGCCACGGTACTCCAGCCTGTGCGACAGAGTGAGACTCTGTTTCAAAACAAACAAACAAACAAACAAACAAACAAACAAACAACACAGTGAGGAACTGGGCAGCCAGTGCGGCTCACGTACATGATGAAATATTATGCAGCCAGGAGGGGCAATGCCTAAAAGAACGTCGAAGGAGATGTGAAAATGCTCACGCTCTTCTGCAAACGGGAGCTGCAGGATGGATTTTACCTTCATGTCCATCTCCCTATCTCTTTCTCTCCATCTTTCTATCTCTATCTCTATATAGAGATATAGTTAGATATATTTATTTAGATAAATATAAGATAAATATGCAGATATACAAATAACATGCAGATATATTTAGGTAGAGAGATAGAGAAATAGGCGGGTAGATTCAGGTATTTATAGAAAATAAGACTAGAAACACTGCACTGAAATGCTAACGACGCTTCTCTACTGATAGTGTTTACATTTTCTTCATATACTTTTCTGAAATTTCAAAATTTTCTTCAATGAATACGTTTATTTTATTTTATTTATTTTGAGACAGAGTCTCACTCTATCACCCAGGTTGGAGTGCAGTGGTGCAACCTCAGCTCACTGCAACATCCACCTCTTGGGTTCAAGCGATTCTCGTGCCTCAGCCTCCTGAGTAGCTGGGATTACAGGTGCCCGCCACCACACCCGGCTAATTTTTGTATTTTCAGTAGAGATGGCGTTTCATCATGTTGGCCAGGCTGGTCTTGAACTCCTGGCCTCAAGTGATCTACCCGCCCTGGTCTCCCAAAGGGCTGGGATTACAGGCGGGAGCCACCATGCCTAGCTTCAATGAATATGCTAATTTTATAAGCAGAATAAAACAATTATTTTACTTTATTTTATTTTATTTTTTTGAGATGAAGCCTTGCTCTGTCGCCCAGGCTTGGGTGCAGTGGTGCGATCTCAGCTCACTGCAACCTCCACCTCCCAGGTTCAAGTGATTCTCCTGCCTCAGCCTCCCAAGTAGCTGGGATTACAGGCATGTGCCACCACGCCTGGCTATTTTTTTTGTATGTTTAGTAGAGACAGGGTTTCGCCATGTTGGCCAGGCTGGTCTCGAACTGCTGACCTCAGGTGATCCGCCCACCTCGGCCTCCCAAAGTGCTGGGATTACAGGTGTGATCCATCTTGCCTGGCCCTTGAAATTCCTTTTAATAGAGTTTGTTTCTTCCTCTGATAATTTAAGTGACATCTATCCATTGGGGAAAATGTGGCAGACACACAGAAAGGACTGAAGAATTACATAACATCTTCTTTCATCTTGCCAGCCAGAGATTACCACCATTACCATTGATGTGGGTTTATGTATGTGTGTCATTTTACATAGTTGACGTTGTTGAGAAGTAGTGAAGAACAGAGTTCTTGGACCCAGACAGCCTGGATTTAAATCTCAGATTGACCACTCACTAGCTGTTCAACCTTGGACAAGTTACTTAACCTCTCTGTGCTGCATTTTATGTTTAGAAGGAGATGATATTATCACCTGCCTTGCAGTACTTTTATGAGAATTAAGACAGGTTATTTGTATGAAGTGCTTAGAAATGTGCCTCATTGAAAACTTTATTCTTCATCTGATTGTAATTTTTACTATTGTTATTCCTCTAGCGACTTTTCTGTTTTGTTCTGATTAATATTATAATCTCTATGTAGGTGATTCTGACTAGGATTACAAACCATAGGTCATCACAGATGCCAGGGAGTTGCTGAACTTGATTACCCATTTTTCAGCAATTTATAGATAAACTCTTGCAAGAAACACAGGTTGAGAGAAGCAGAACTCCTTTCTGGATGCAGACATCTGAGCGGAAGGAACTCGGGGCCCTCAGCTTCCTCCTCTGACTTGATCTCATTTGTCCCTCCTCTTCCTCCAGAGGCTCCAGGTGCTTTGAGTATGTGGCAGGATCTTTTTTAAATTCCCCTATAAAGCAAAGAAATCTTGTCACACAGGTCAGCCCATGAGCAGAGAATGAGCAGCACTTCCAGGCCTGGCCCTCTGTCCACATGTGGGCGAACCAGCCTCTGCCTCAGGGTCCCCTGTTTGGTGGACAGAGAGACAGACAAGCAGAGCACGCCAGGACCAGGCAGGGGCAGAGGCCAGCAGAGGAGGCCTCCTGGAGTAAGGGTCCTTGATTGAGATGGTGTTTTTTTGTTTTGTTTTGTTTTTTGCCTAACAGCTTTATTGAGATCTAGTTAACATATCATGGTTGGGTGCAGTGGCTCACGCCTGTAATCTCAGCACTTTGGGTGGCCGAGGTGGACAGACCCCTTGAGTCCAGGAGTTCGAAACCATGCTGGGTAACGTGGCGTAAAACCCATCTCTACAAAATAATTAGCCAGGCATGGTGACCAACGCCAGTAGTCCCAGCTACTTGGGAGGCTGAGGTGGGAGGATCACCTGAACCTGGGAGGTTGAGGCTGCAGTGAGTTGTGATTGTACCACTGGACTCCAGCCTGGACGACAGAGTGAGACCTTGACTCAATAAATAAATAAATATAAATAAAGAAATAAAAATAAATAAAGTAAGTGTGTGATTCAGTGGTTTTTAGTAGGTTCACAGACATGCAACCATCACCCCAATTTTAGGACATTTTCATCCTTTATAAAGAAACTCGCAGCCTTTGGCTATCACTCCCTTATCCTCCCAAAACCCAGCCCTAGACAACCAGCAATCTCCTTTCTGCCTCTACAGATCTCCTGCTCTGGACATCTGGTGTGAATGGAATCACACCGTGTGTGGTCCTTTGTGTCTGGTTTCTTTCACTTACCATGTTTTCAAGTTTCCTCCACATCGTGGCGCATATCACATTTCACTCCTCTGTACGGCCCAAGGTTACGCTGTTGTAAGGATGGACCACGTTTTGTTTATCCATTCAACCCTTGATGGGCGTTTGGTTTGTTTCCACCTTTCGGCTATTACGAACTGTGCCGCGATGAGCGTTCATGTTCATATTTTTGGTTGATCATACGTTTGCAGTTCTTTGGGTGTACACATAGAAAGTGGTAAAGAACAGAGTCCTTGGAACCAGACAGCCTGGACTGAAACCTCAGATTGGCCACCGGAGCGGAATCGCTGGGTCACACGGCAACTCTATGTTGAACCTTTTGAGGAGCTGTCAGACCGTTCTCCGATGCAGTGTGCCCTCTGTCAGCACCAGAGCAGCAGGGTTTCAGTTTCTCTACATGCTTGCCAGCACCTGTTATTGTCTTTTTGGTGGGGTTTTGAGGCATGAATAGGTGCAAGACTGGCACACAAAGGTGAAAAGCCACAGCAGGAGAAGGACAGCGTGCAGGGAGCCACACAGCAGGTGCCTGTGGGGTTCCTTAGCAGCCTGCTGTTCCTAGAGAGGGGGTGGAGGCAGAAAGTCACTGATCCCTCCAGCCCCCAAACCCATCATCGTAACCATGGGCACCCAGAATGTGCCACACGGTTAGAGACCGTGACATGAGGAACATCGAATCCTACAGCAGCCCTTGAGGTCAGCATGATGATCCCATTTTCACCTGAGGAAACCAAGGCAAAGGGTGAAGAATCTGCCCAAGGTAAAAGAGGTAGTAGGTGACAGAGCGGGGATTCAGGCCCTTGATGGTGACACAGCACTGTCCACTAAGCTGTCCCTAAGGTGGAGATGCCTGCTGGACTCCCCACAGAAAGGAGACATCAAGACCTGAAACCTGGGGGCCTCCTGCAGAGGCAGAATCTTGTCCTAGGCTGCTGGGCTGGGGATGCGGAGCCGGGGGAGTGACACCAATGGAAACGGGGTTGCTCTTTGGGGTGACAGAGATGTTCTAAAGTCCACCACAGTGATGGCTGCACATATCTGAAAATACACTAGAAACCACTGAACTGTATAGACTTTCAGCCAGTGGGCACTATGGCATGGGAATTACATCTCAACAGCCCTGCTGAAGAAAACGCTGGACCCCTGCTCCCATCTTCTCAGCACCCTCGTTTTGCAGACGAGGAAGCTGAGTCCTGGGCTGGATGTGGAAGAGCAGGGAAGATTCTTCCGGGGTGGAGATAGCTGAGTCCTGGTCTTGCTCCTCAGATCCCAGGGCTACAAGAGCAATTTGAGACCTGAACCCCAAAGAATGCAAGGTTAACACCTCGTCCCCAATCAGGGCCCCGCCTCAGAGACTGCAGCTGCCAAAAGCACTGATTTCCAGCAAGATCCACCAAGAAAAGTGGAAATGGGAAAGCTCTCAAGAGCCCGACTGCTACTGTAAAATTGTAGGTAATTTAGAGAGAAGATGAAACAAGGTTTGCCCATGTCTGTTTCCTTTTAAATGGTCACGCAGGCCCCCAGAGAATTACAGTGGTTCACGGCCACATGCATCTACAACTTTTCATGGTCCCCCAGCGCACGGTTTTATAGATTTTGAAATATGCCTGAATTCTCTCTGGTGGGTAATTTACACAGAATAACTCTACGCATCCAAGCACACATGTTTTGCTCCAGAGCAGGTGATAAGATGCATTTTCTGTCTTCAGTGCCATTATTCACCCTAAACAAGACATTACCAAGAACAGTTCATTTCCTTTCAAACACCAGACGTAGCACGAGTCTCCTGGATATTCCTTCAGCAAATATTCAGTATCTGCTATGGATCAGGGATGCGCCCGGAGCCCCACACAGCACCGCCCTCCAGACCCGTGTGTGCATGTGTGTGGTATGAGTGTGTTGTATGTAGTATGTGTTTGTATGTGTGTGGAGTGTTTGGAGTGTATGTGGGTGGTGTATGTGTGTATATGAGTGTGAAGTGTGGGGTATGTGTTGTGTTTGTAATGTGTATAGTGTGTGTTATATGTAGTGCATGTGTATGTTGTGTGTGTGTAGAATGCATGTGTTTGTATGGTGTTGCGTGTAATGTGTGTTGTGGGACAGTAACAGGGGATGATCATTGCAAAGTGAAGGGTATGTGGGGAAGCCTTAGGAGCCCTGGGGAGGCCCAACCCCAAGTCTAGGTCAGGAAAGTCTTCCTGGAGGAGGTGACCTCTCTGCTGCACTGGGCCCTGCACGAGGCACTGTGTATTCTCAGGAGAGCCCTGCCAGGCAGGCAGTGTCATCCTTATTTTACAGATGAGGCCGGGTAAGCACACAGTAGCTGCGTAACTGGCCCTGCGTGACTCAGCAAGCAGGGTGCAGAGCAGGGGCCTACGTGAGATCTATCTCTGTTTTAACAACCCTAAAGGATAGGTGGGAAGAGAAAACCCAATGTCACCCCTTAGTCCAGCACCTGCCATGGCTGTTTTCACGATCTTTCTCTCGATTTTACACAGGTGCAATTGTGGTGGGGCTTCTCTGTGTCCAATGGGTCTCATTTCACTAGAATGCAAGACGTTTGAATGCCAGGGTGTTCGTATTCACTCACATGCTTGGCCCTTGGTTTCGTCATCACGGAGCTCTGCCTCGTCCTTCCTGTGTCCCTAGTACCTCGCTCTGTCCCTGGAAGGAATACATGCTGTAAGGTCATTTGTTGAACACATTCATTCATTCGTCCACTCATTGGATACTTACTGAGCACCTACTGGGAGTGCCAGGCGTGGTTCTAGGCCCGGGGTTCACCACAGTGAACAAAACAGGCAAAACAATTGCTGAACTCGAGGGCCTTCTCTTCCAGTGGGAGACAGGCAATAACACCAGGAATGAGCAAGTGGAAGAGGCTGCGAGTTGGCGATGCAATCATGGAGAGAAACGGGCAGGGGATGGAGGTTTGCACCGGTGACCTGGGTGGCGTCCCTGGGCAGGAGACAGGTGAGCAAAGACCTGGTTGAAGGGTGGTCTCAAGAGCCCTGAGGCCACATGGGCACAGAACCTCATCATAACCATGGGCACCCAGAATGTGCCACATGTCAGAGAATGCGGCATCCAGACCCGAGGTGGCCACAGGCCTGGGGATGCTCTGGGATACTTGAGGAGCTCGTAGAGATGGAATAAAGTGAGCGAGCGCTCCAGGAGAAGCTGACGTCCCTGTCTTGCGTGGCCCAGAGCAGGCGGGCCTGGCGAACTAAGAGGAAAACAGATATAGTGGAAAACCTACCCTGTCCTAAACACCCACCTGGTGGTAAGTGGGCTTGACTAGAGTCTGTCTTAAAATTGCATTTTAATAACAACAGATGTCACGTGGGCCGCCCGCTGGTGACCTCTGGCGCAGGTGGAGTCAAGGCCAGCGTTTGCGGCTGAGCGGCCTGGCCCAGGCTGTTTACCTGAGAGGCGCTGCAGGTGCTGCCTTTGCAGCAGGTTCCTTCTTGTTGCGCAGGGAGCTGAAGAGCTGCCTGCAGGTCCTGCAGTAGAGGTCTTTGAGTTCATCTCCCTGAGGACAGAAAGGGTTTCAGGTGAGCAGGGAGGAGGCTCAGGTGATCCAGCCTTCTCTGAACATAAAATCAGCTGAAAAAGACACACGGGCTTTGTGTGGACAGGGCTGGGTCCTGCAACTCCCTTTCCCCACTGTAAATTTCCTTGCTAGGTGTGACACCTTTCTGAGCACAGATGAGAATTTCAGTTCATCTCAACACCTCTGTCATCGGGTGAGAGAGAAAATGCTAGGTCCTCAGTAGATAGAGGTGCGTTTTCAGAATTTGTCTCAGGAAAGGGCTCAGCCCTATTTGGGGGACACCAATCAGAGGGTCAGAGGTGCCTTCTTTGATTGCAAACATCATCTCGAGGGGTCTTCATGTTACCTGCTGGAGGAGGATCAATGCTGTTCAATTTAATCTGAGGTCTGAAAACCCCAATGAGCCAAGAGGAAACACGAGGTACCTCTGATGTCAATGTATAAGCACCTGGCTAGGTATGGAATGAAGATGAGGGAGAAACGAGGAAAAATGGAAACTTCATTTTTTAGCATGGCAGATTCTAGGTGATACTTTTAAAATGGATATTGACTACTAATTTATTTTTATACAGCAAACTCTTAAAATTACTACGTTTTAAATAAGGCAGTGATATATTGTATTTGTTTAAAGACGAGGCTGCTGTGTTGGAGTGACCTTTCCTTGTAACACACCAGGTTTTTGCATGATGACAATTTACAAACAATCCCCCAAATAAGGAGAAGGCCGCAGGGCCTCAGCATGAATGAAGAATTCGGGAAGACAAGCTGTTCTCTGCTAAGCTTGGACAAATGGCATTTTGGGAGAAAACCAGGAGCAGGAATGACAGCTGTTCTCAGGCACCCTCTGCTTAACTCTGGTACCAAGAGATCTGACATGCATGATGAGGACCAGAGGCCTTGCAGCTCCCCTGGAACCATCAGAGACGCCACCACGCGTGGGTATATCTGCTAGTTCTATGCCAGACCAGAGATTTTCCAGTTGATTATTTTTATCTACAGGCACTTGATTGAAAACAAAGGTTATGTGGAAACCCAATAAGTATGATGGACCAGAGTAGACCTACCTGTGGACCAACTCAGCCCTCTGCATGTTTTTATAAATAAAGTTTTATTGGCATGCAGACACGGCCCTTTGTGTACATATTGTCTATGGCTGCTTTCCTGCTACAAGCATAGAGTTGAATGACTGCGATGGAGGCCATGTGGCCCACAAAGCCCATGACAGTTGCTATCTATCCCTTTCCAGAAAAAGTTTGCTGATCCCTGCTTTGGAGGAAGCTAGGGTGGGGGCCGTGCCCCAGCGCACAGGGAGGGGCACTAAGTGTGAACACTTACTGCAAGTGTGAACACTTGCCATGTACCAGGCGCTGAGTACCAACCTCTCTGTGGTTTAGCTCATTCATCCTCACTGAGCCCTGAGGAGAAGGGCCTGTGACAGCCCCATTTTTCAGATGAGGAAACTGAGGCAGTGAATGTTCCAGCAATTTGTGCAAGGCCACAGAGCCACCAAGTGGTAGAGCTGCCATTCCAACCCGGGCACTTGGACTCTGGAGCCCACACCCTGGTCACTAGGAAGGCAGCTCTCTCAGCCAGTCCCCGTGGGAGCATGGGACACACGTGGCTGGTCCTGGAGTCTCGTGGATGGCAGAGCCCCTGATGCACGCTTCCTCCGGTGCTCAGCTGGAGAGGCAGCAATGTGAAAGATAGGCAGGCCTTGCTGTGACGTCCTAGGGACGCGGGCCAGCCCCGACCATGGAGCGTGCAGGGCAGGAACATGCAGGGCGAACGGGGGTGGACCCAGGACCACTGGGAGAAGCCAACCTCTGCCCTGGGGCAGCCACTGGTGGGGCCAGAGACTGGCGCCTGGACCCCCACTGACAAGGACACTTCAATGCTGCCCTGCGGGCCTGTGCCCCTCAGAGAAGACTGGAATCCTGGTGGCTGGTGGCCGCCCTGTGGGTCTCAACGTAAAAGTGCCGCTGATGGGCTCTGTGATTGAGAATACTTTCAAAAAGGATGAAAAAGAAAAATGAGTGGAAAGTGTCCTCCGTGGTGAAGGCATAGTGAGTAGACAATGGATAGGGTTCCCTCCTCTGCCTCAGGCTCTGGGGACAGAGCTAGGCCCCCCAGATGAGGATTTTGGTGTCAATGGTTTGTTTGGGTATTGATCTCAGGAAGCACCAGTAGGGCTGGAAGTGAGTCAGGTGGCTGGGCAGGGCCATTACAGGAATGGGGCTCAGTCCCATGGGAACTCTCTGGGGTATGGAACCCACCTGGGATTTGTCTCACCATGGTGGTGGTGGTGGAAAGCTGTCTGCGTGGGTTTACATAGATGCTCAGTTTGCTAGCTCTGCCCTGCACATCTGGCCCCATGGCCATCTGAGAAAAGCCCACGGCAGAGATGCTGGGCTGTGGGAGGGTGCCACGGCATGTAGGAGTGGTGAGTGCTGCAGGAACCAACCTGCAGCATAGTCAGTGTGGGCCCTGGAGCAGCAGCAGCCATGGCCCATGGGCATATCAGAAATGCAGACTCCCAGGCCCCACCCTGAACCTGCTGGAGCAGAACCTGCCTACCAGCAAGACCCTCGGTGACCGTGTGCATGCTGGAATTTGAGAAGTGCCAGGCCTGTCACTGTGATTCCTTTCCCTTTTCTAAACACTACAAAGTAACCGCTGCCTCAGCACTCCCTGAATGTCCACTGACCCTCCCAGGTAGGAGGGAACAAGCTGCCTCTTATCTTTAATCTTTAACTGGTCCAGGATGGGCTGAAAAGGAAGAGACTGGATGTCCAACTGCTTTGGCTCTTCAATCAAGGCGACTGGTGTGAGCGCTGAAGGAGGGGAGTAACACCAAGGGCTTTCCCAGCGTACTTTCTGCTGCATAAACATCCCAGACCCCGGCTTGGGAGAGGTGAGCTCCAGTCCACTCCTGCATCCCACACAGCGCCTTGTGGGCTGCACACCTCTGCAGGAAAGCTTGGTAGGCCTCAGAGCTCTGGAAGGCCTGCAGCTTGCAGACATAGCCCTACTTTTCCTCATCCACCTGAGACACATATCTCTGGAGGAAGGAGCACAGAGATTCTGAGGCGCTCCAGATTTGGGGTTGGGATGGGGATGGAGGCTGGGCATCCTCTTGTCCAACCTCCTTGGGGCTCTTTAGGATGATCCCAAGAAGCTACTACTCAGCTTCTGCTTGCACACCTCCAGGGACAGGGACCTCACTACCTCCAAGCAAGTTCATTCCTTGTTTGAATGGCACTGTTTTCCTTCCCATCAACTGGCATCTGCCTTGCTGTGGCCACTACCATTCTCCAGGTTTGGTCTGATGACTGCAGAGAAGGGCAGCATTATCAGCTCCTGCCAGGGGAACCTTAGACTTCTCTTCAATGATCCCTCATGCAAACATCAGCACTTTTCCCTGCACAGGGTCCTGGGCTGGGCACTAGTGACAGATGAATCAGATCCAACCCCAGGCCTCGGGATGCTGAGTCGAGCCCCTCCCTCTCTCTTTGCCCCTGCCATCCGCTGGCAGGCAGCGAAGCCTCTGCACTGCTCTTGGCCACATGCTCAGGGGCCTGCTCTGACCTAGTGCCAGGAATTGTCCGGCACTGCCAGCAGCTGGAGCCACTGGTCCAAAGACACCTTCCCCCTCGCTTTGCGTGAATACAGCTGACATTTAATCTCCATCTGACTGGCTACTGGATAGTTCCTAGTTGGTTGGAAACGTGGGTAGGAAGGAGAGGGATGTTACTAACTGAGCCCCCCATTAGGATTTTGTCAATTGTAAACAAGAGTTTTCTATGACCAAAGCAAGATGAAATTGTAGAGGTTTAAAGAAGTTCACGTCAGGGTCTTTGTATTTGACTCAAGGAAATGACACTCTGGAGGCAGGGTGCTGTTCTGGAGAAAGTATGGGCTTTGAGGTCAGATATTCTTAGGGGTGTGGGAGGGCTTATTGTAGGAGGTGACACTGAGGCAGGCATGGCTTGAACAGAAAATGACACGTTTGTTCAGTGTGGCTGGAAGGTACAGCTGGGGGTGGCAGAAGTGATATTGGAACGTAACAGTATTTCATGCAAAATGGGCTTTGACCTTATGCCACAATTTGGCATTCCTCCCCTGGCCCCCAGAACATGCTTCTGTAGGAGGTTAACAGGTGCTCTGTGAAAAAGAGTCTCCTTGGTAAATTAGTTTGAGAAACACCGCACGCCAGCCCCCACACGTAGAGACTCTCATGCCCCTTTACATGCTTGGCTCTGTCTCTTCCTCTGTAGCCTCACTCCGGGACAGCAGGGGCCCCATCGGCCATGCTTGTGGCTGTATCCCCAGCACCTAGCATGGTGCCAGGCATAACAAGTGCCACATAAATATATTTTAGATGCACCAAAAATGTACTGCTGAGGGAGAAATCTACGATCTTGATTTCCTCCAGAATTTCCTAGACTTATTTGACAGCCGGCCCATGATTCCTGGATGGGCCATTCTGCCTGACCCAGTTTAGGAGATGCTGCCAAAAGCAAGGGGACCCATTAATTGTTCTAAATGGGTGACTGAGTGGCATCTCATGTCTGCACTCTAGAGGGTTCCCTCTGGCTCTGGTGTAAGAAATGGATTAGGAGGGAACGGCCCCTGGCGGTGGCTGCGGGCTGCCCAGGCCCCATCTCAGGGAGGGACTCGCTTTGTATTCACCACATAGAACAGGATTTACCCCTTTTTATCCTGAGACAGCTGGGCCCACTGAACAGCCAGCATCTTCATGATTTCTGTGAAAGGCAGATCGGGGTGTGTGGCCCTCAGCTGACTTCTCTGCTCATTCAGGAATATCATGTACCTGTGCCACAGAAGGGACATACCTGGCTCTGAGAACCGGCGGGGAAGGGAGCCAGCCAGGGGCAGCTCATTCCACTTTCTGGTTTTCACAACGAGTCACAGGTTTGCCCATCTTGTTCAGTCTAACCAGAGAACTGAAGGCTAAGAGGGGAACATCCTCCAGTGGCTTGTTAACCCAGAGTCTCGTAAAAGGCCTAGGAATGAGAAGAGGGGCTCCCCACAGGGCACGAGGTGTATAAAGGCTGGGTGGCTGTGTCTGGCAGGGGACACGTTCAAATAGCCATGCTGCATTATGTGGACAAACCACTTAACCCATCTGAGCCTCCGTTTCCCCCTCTGTATAATGAACATAATGCCACCTGCTCACAGGTGTGGCCTAATACTCCAGGTGCAGGCCCCTCCCCCTCCTGCTCAAGGACTTCTTTTGAGGGGGAGGGAGAAAGGCTGTGGCCAAACCAGTTTCATCCATATGAGCCACAGGAATACTGAAGGAAGCCCCTCAGCGTTAGAGCCGTGTGAACCCTGAGGATAAAGTGTACAAGCTTCTAGACGGGGCAAGGTGACCCTCAGAGCTCTGGTCAGCAGCTGGCATGGGACCTTTCTTCTATGGCGCAAGATTCATGGGAAAAGGACACGGTCCCAGGTGCTGAGAAGGGTGGCTTGAGCCCCCTGAAGGTTAACCAGCTTACCCAAGGCCACAGAGCACCCATGTCTTCAAGCCTGGGATGGAAAGCAGACCCACCAAGCCCACACCTACCCCTTTTCCTGTCTGGAACCCAAACCTGGTTCTTCTGTCCTCTCTCCTCCAGGACCAGGACCTCATTACAGCTTAAAGAACTAAGCATCCCACCCCACACTCCCAGTGGTGTCAGGCCCCCTAGCTAACCAAGCGCCCTAAAAGAACAGGTAAAGGCTGAGATGGGATCGTACCAACCCACCCATGTGGTCCAGGCCACATGGTGAGCCCTGCAGATTACTTCAACGTTGGGTCAGAGTAATCTCCCTGCATCTTACTCTGTCGTAGGAACACGGAACAGCAAGGTCCCTCGGGGGGTTTCTCTTCTTGCCTTTAGGCCAGCCCCCTTTCTTTTTCTGAAACAGAAACACCACACGGGAAAACCTCAAGACCATCAATAATGACTGATCATATTCAGATCACAGCATACAATCATGCCACCACAGGGCCCTGGGCTTCACACAGAAGGCCTATGACCTCCCAGCAGTTCCATGATAGGAGTGAGCCTCCCCCTGAAGTTGAAGGAACTGAAGTATGGAGAGATGCAGTGATTCCGCCCAGCATCGCCCAGCAGTATGGGAGCCAGGACCTTCCCTCCCATCCAAGCTGCGTGACAGTCACTGGGCACAATCAAGAAAGTCACCCAAAGTTTTAGTTACTAGGTCCATGGGGGATGGGATGAAGCCTTGGCACCAGGACCGGTGGTGCAGAGGGTTGACAGCTGAGACGGCAACTCCGCTGGGGTTCTCGTCTCAGCCCTGCAACTGACCTGCTGTGTGGTATTTGGCAAGTTATGTATAGCTCATTGCCTCAGTTTCCCCATTTGTAAAATGAGGATCATAGTCCCTATCTCGTGGGTTTCAGTGAGGATTGGAAATGTTGATATTCATGCAGTTTTGAGAGCAGAGCCAGAAGCCCAGCAAGTGCTCAGTGAGTGCAGAGGCTGGAGTGACTGTGTACAGAACCCTCTCCCACAGACGCCAGCTCTCAGGACAGAAATCCAAGTTGTGGGCTCACCCTTCCATCCATTTCATTTCTGGGTTCATCAATGGTGACTGAGCTCCCACTATTATCAGGAGCCTATGCCAGGCTCAGAAGCTAGAGGGCTGGATAAGGCACAGGCTCTGCCCTCAAGTGGCTCACAGTGCCATGGGGAGGCTGATTTTATAGAAATCATTGTAACAGTCCAGCACAGGGGAGTGGGGTTATAGGATGATAGCCCGAATGCCCCTGTCCTCACGGTTCAGTTTCAAATTTTCCTGAACCAAACACACATGACAAAAATGGTAGAGAATAATCAAGATGTGACCTTAAGAACCTCACCTTCCAGTTTTCCAGTCTCCCTCACAAACATGCCCAAGTCAGCCTTTCCAAGGCCAGAAGATACAAAGCAAGTCAGTGGCCCAGCAGGCTGGCTGGGTGGACAGCCACAGGCAAGCCAGTTGTGCTACAGACCAAAGGACAGAGGCGGTCAGGCCACACACAGGTTGGGGCAGCGGCTGGCACTGGGGACTTCAGGAGCAGGAGGGCCAAGCTGAGGCCAGGCAGAGGCAAACAGCCTGGTAGCAACCATATGTGTTAACAAGATAATGAGGAAGCCAGGCGCCAGGCACACAGTAGGTGCTCAATGAATGACATTATCACTGGCTCACTCCTACGCACAGACTATGCTGATCCTTGGAGTTTGAGGACCATCCTTTCAGCACCCCGGAGAGCTCCCAAGGCCCTGGGTCGGCTGTAATTCAAATACACACATAACCCTGAATCTGAGTCTCGCCTTTTCCGGTTGAAGCAAATATCATCAACGTATGTCACAAGAAGACACTCAGAAAGATGATGTGGTTTGATCACTGAGCAGCAGTGCCAAGCAGAAAGCCCAGAGCACACCCACAGCTCTTGTTAGAGCCGGTGCCTCCTGATAGAGGCCCCACAACTCTCTGGGGTCAGGGGAAGGTGGGCCAGGTATCCTCTGCCCTGGAGCACAGTGGCCATCTTCTACTCTTTTCTTGGTCAGCCTCCCTGCTCTGGCACAGAGAAGGTTTTTTGTTGTTGTTGTTAATTGGAGGGAATATTATATTTACCGTAATTCTCTATATGCTAGTATTATAAGTAAAAAATCAAAATAAATGTGTTCATCATTTTGTGCCCATCTGAGGCTCTGTGCTTCAGCTCCATTAAAAAAAAAGAAAACCTTCTTGAGTGTTTTCTTAATTTGCCCAGAAACCATAGTTACTGAGACAAAGGGGAAGGCTGCAGGATGTTTTTCTCTGAAGCTTTTTGTTCTTGTTGAATTCCTCATGCAGGATTTACACCGAATTGCCTTGCCCTAAATAGAGTCACGTAGACAGTGCACTCATCATTAGTACAGGGTGTTACTACGTGGAGAACATTGCCCACACACAGTAATGTGTCAGCTACAGAGGAAACAGAGGAAGAGAGCATGGCCCAGCAAGGGAAGGCTGAAAAACCTATTATTTTGAGACAGGGTCTCCCTCTGTCACCCACGTTGGAGTGCAGTGGTGTGATCTTGGCTCACTGCAGCCTCAACCTCCCAGGTTCAAGTTTTAGAAAGGCCAGTAGCAGAGCTGCAAATTAATTGATTGGCAAGATTCCAAGGGGGAAAATCCATTCCAACAGGAGTTTTCACCAGCACAACCCTTTTATTAGGTTGGTGCGAAAGTATTTTCAGTTTTAGCCATTACTTTCAATGACAATTTCAATTACTTTGAAAACTGCAATTACTTTTGCACCAACGTAATACATTGAGATTGCAACAGATGGTGAATTTTGGATATTTAGTTTTTTTAAAAAGAATTTTGTTTTACGAAGAGAAGCTCCTTTGGGTGTCAGCAGGAGCAAAAGCAAACAGGGGCTTGAATGACAGCTCTGGGCTCACCCCCAGCTCTGACATGGTGTGACCCTGAGAGCTCCTTTACCCCAAAGCTGCTAACTGGGAAGCAACAAGGAGCAGTGGTGGGGTCGGGGAGCTAGTGTTTGCAAAGGGCTTGGCACATGGCCGAACTCAACACATGCCTTCCCTCTCTCTCTTTACCAGGAAGCGAAAAAACTCAAGTACAAACCGATCAACCAGATTCTGCAGCTTGCTGAGCAAGCCTCAAAGGGAAAAGCATTTTAGTTTATGCAATGTATCATTTGGGAGCCAGACCCAAGCTCGCAAGATGATTACAGTTACTGTCAGGAAATGGCCCATGGCCTCTGTGGGTTTACAAACAACTGCCCTAGCAAAGTCTAGATCCTGGCTATTCCCAAGAACTTTGTCAAGGGCACTCAGCACTCTCCCCATCAAAACAGTGGGAATGTTGATTACATTGTTCTAGACACCATGAGAAAAGTTAAACTGTTAAAGGCTGGGTTCTCACCTTTTGATACTGTAGTCCTGAATTTGAAATTCTAGTTCATTTATTTCTGAAGTAAACTAACCCTGTGCTGTGGACTGAATTGCATCCTCCACTCAGCCCCCACAAATTCAGATGTTTAAGCCCTAACCCCCAATATGGCTGTATCTGTAGATAGGGTCTTTAGAAGGTATTTAAGGATAAATGAGATCATGAGGGTGGAGCCCTAATCCAATAGGACTGTCACCTTCTAAGAAGAAAGCAGAGAAATCTTTCTCTCCATCATGTGAGAACATAGCGAGGCAGCCAGCAAGCCAGGGAGAGCTCGTTACCAGAACTGGACCCTGCTGGCACCTTGATCTAGGACTTCCAGCCTCTAGAACTGGCGGAAATTTCTGTTGTTTCAGCCACTCCGTCTATGGCATATTGTTATGGCAGCCCAAGGTGACGAATACAGTGCAAAAGAAGTACTTTATTATTATTATTATTATTTTTGAGACAGGGTGTCACTCAGTCACCCAGGCTGGAGTGCAGTGGTGTGACCTTGGCTCACTGCAGCCTCAACCTTCCAGGTTCAAGCGATCCTCTCACCTCAGCCTCCCAAGTAGCTAGGACTACAGGCACACACCATGACGCCCAGTTAATTTTTATTTTTTGTAGAGACGGTGGTCTCACTATGTTGCCCACGCTGTACTTTATTATTTTTGAACACGGGACTGTTAGACACCAATGGCCTTCCATTGCCTCATTTCTCATCTCAACTTGAACCAGGTTTGCAGACAGGATTCCAAGGGAAGAGTTTACAATGCTGAGCGACAGTGGAGGGTGGTGGTCAAAGTGTGGATTCTGGAACACACTGCCCGGATTGGAGTCCCAACCTCTCCATGTACTGGCTCTGAAATCTTGAGCACATCACCTACCCTCTCTGAGCCTCAGTGACCTCCTCTGTACAATAGGGTAACCAGCTCTTCTCTCACTAGCTGTGAGGATTAAACGACTAGGTAAGCACTGGATAGGTGCTGGAGTGCAGGGAGCCCTCCGGTTGGCTGCTATTGTACGGATGGCAGCCCACTTACATTTGAATCCTGCTCCCCCGCTGCACACATTACCTTCTGAGAGTCATCAGACCTTTTAGAGTCCACCTCTGCCTGTAAAGTGGACTGGCTTCTTGTGATCTACATGAACTGCTGGGACATATTCATAAAGAAATGGTATCTTTTTTCACTCTTACCTCCTTCCTGCTGGCTAGAATGCAGACACGAGGGCTGGTGCTCAGCAGCCACTTTGGACCATGAGGCAGCATGCCAAGGATAGCAGAGCAGTCAGATGGAAGGTGTCTGGCCCCCTGCTAATGGAGATGCCTTCATACCAGCCCTGATCTTGTCTCACTTGCCCTTAGGACAGGAGTTGCCTGTGACCGCGCGTCCCCGTCCGCCCGGAGCAGCGGCCCTGACCCGCGCGCCGCGGGCCTGGACTTTGCAGAGGCAGGCTCCGGAGCCCGGGGCGTGGCTCCTTCAGCATCGGCGGCGCCGGGCGGAGATGGCGGGGCACGGGCCAGGCACCTGCACCGGGGAACGCGCCGGGAGGCGGCCAGGCCAGGGGGGCAGGCCCGAGCCACGTGCCAGCGCACGGGAACCGCTCGGGTGTTCTCAGCCGCGCTGCGCCGGGCGCCCAGATCCCATCCCGGGGACGCCCTCACTGGGGAGCAGGGCACGCGCGACAGAGGAGGTGGGGGACGCAAGTCCAGCCACCGAACCGCAGCCTCCCGCGGTTCCGCTGCATGTCGTTCGCCCGCCGGGGCAGCTGTCCGGCGCCCGCCGCTGCGCCCGGGTCGCGTGGGCGGGACCACCACAGGGGCCGGGCCGCTCCGCGCGTTGCTGTGCTCCGGACTCCGGCCTTTTCCAGCAGCCCGGGGCTGGGCGGGGACAGTGGGCGGAGGAGAGGGGTGGGCGGGGCCGAGGCTCCGGGCAGCCCCGCCCCCGCCTGCCGCTCACCCGGCGGAGGCCTGCGCCCGCCCCGCAGTTACGTAAGTGCCCTCAGCTGGCTAGAGGGGGGGGTCTCGCTCGCGAAGGGTCGTCTTCTACATTATTATATGACTTTTAACATTTTCGAATCACACAAGAATACATGATACATCACCAGTGTAGCGAAATTAGAAATTTCAGAGCAGCTGCTCTCCGGGAGTCCTTTTCAGAGTCAACCACCTGTTAACCCTTTGGTGCACCTCCTTTACATAAAAACATTCAAAGTATAATTTAAATGATAGTTTTAAACATTAGAAATGGCCACGAGCTCCATCCCTCCTTCCAATGGCAACGCTTCCATGTTTGCACATCCCCTTCCCACCCGCGACAGGTGAGCTGGTGACAATCACAGGGTTCGCCATATCTGTGGGTGGTAATTTTTGCGGTTGCCTAGAGACGGCACAGTCCCTGGAGCCTAGCGGTCTGGGCTCATCAGCCACCTCTGCTGGGTGCCGGTGGGCTGGTGACTTCACATACCTGGGGCTCAATCTCGTGGTCCGTACACTGGAGATAATAATAGTGCTTATTAGCTAAGAAGGTTGTGGGATTAATGATTTAATATTCCTAAAGTACATAGGAAGCACTCAACAAAAGAGTAAGCTATTATTACTGAGGTCTTCTTCATGTATCAAGAACAATGTGCGCTAATTATGTAATAACATAATTCGGTCTTTGCATACTCCCCCAAAGCTCGCCACTCCATTCCCTTGTTTCCTTTTTTAATCAACCAATATCTTCAGCATAAGTCACTATAGCTCTGTATTCTTTAGCTCCTTGCTCTATAGAATGCAGATAGTATGAATAGCACCTGCCTCCCAGGGATGTCTGAGGATTAAATGAGATGCTGAGGGGTAAATGTACATAAGTGGCTGAGCAGGACGCCTGACATGCGTTACCTGGCCAATAAGAACACAAAAAAGCTGGGTGTGGTGGCTCACACCTGTAATCCCAACACTTTGGGAAGCTAAGGTGGGAAGAATCACTTGAGGTCAGGGGTTTGAGAACAGCGTGGCTAGCATAGCAAGACCCCGTCTCTTTTTAAAAAATTAGCTCAGAATGGTGGTGCATGCCTGTAGTACCAGCTTGGGAGGCTTAGGCAGGAGGATCACTTGAGTCCGGTAGTTTTGATGTTACAGTGAGCTATCTCGGCACCATTGCACTCCAGCCTGGTCAACAGAGCACGACTTTGTCTCTAAAACAAACAAAAATACACACGTACAAACAGCTGTTCTTATCACCGCATGTTGTCCAGTGCTTAAGGAGAAGCCAATCCGGGCTGGGATTCTAGAGCAGGCAAGGAGCCCAGAGGTCTAGGGCACTAGCCCATCCTTCCTTAGTGGCAGAAACTGAGTCTGGAAGAGGGTAAGTGGCTTGTCCAAGTAAAATTCTGTCTACCTCCCCATGAAGCTTCTCAATTTAGTCCAATTAAGTGTAGCAAATACATGCTGAGACCGCCTCCTTAACAAAGTGAGTACAAAATAGTCTCTGAAAATAAATCCTTGAGAATAGTTAAAAATTACAAAATGTAAGAACATTCAAGTGAGACTCCAGTGTTCCTACATCAGAGGATACAAAGAGCCACTGGAATCTAATCAGTAATTGGTATTGATATAGGAATGGACAAATAGATGAGTCAAACAGAAGATGGAACTAGAATTAAATCTAGAACATGTGCTAGACTAGTTTATGACAAATCTAATGGCTAAATTCCGTAAAAAAGAATAAATTAATAATAAATATTGCTGGTAACGGGCTAGCCATTGGAAAGGGGAAAATGGACTCTGGCATTATGCCAAATACAAAAGTAAATTTTAGATAGATTAAATACCTAAATGTAATAAAGTAAACAATAAAAAATTTGCAAGAAGGCTTTGGGATCCCAATGGTATGCTCATCTGAAAATGTCAACTGAAACACCTTCACAGATTAAAATATGGAGATGGGAAACTATTTACAACAAACTCAAAATGCCCTGCTAAACTCACAGGAGAATCCAGAGAAATGCCCAAAGATTATGCCTCTTCACAAAAAAACAGGAATAATCAGCCCAAACTAGAGTGGCTATGAAAATGGAAATCCAGGTCCCAATGGGTACAGGCACCTGCAACAGGAACTTCAAGCTGGAGGGATTCATACGGATATAGAGGACAGATGAAAAAAGCCATCTCTGCTGCCTCCGGGTGGAAACATGTACACAAAGCTAGAGAGTCTTTCCTGAACTTTTGTAGCCAGAGGACTGCTCTGCCGTGTGACTGAGGTTCAAATTTATACTGCCCTTAATGTCAAGAAACATCACCCAGGCAACGAAATTAAAATATTATAGTTGCAGATTGGTAGTGCCTCCTGGAGCCTAGAAGAAGCAAATGCCAGTGCTGTCTGGAGAAAAGCATCCTCAGTCTAGTCCCATCACCACATATCCTGCCCGAGCGCATAATAAAAATTACCCAACACACGGAGAAATGGCTCAATGTAAGCAAGAATCAGCTGAATAATAAACAATGTATTTAGGTCCTCAAGCATTTCTGATAGTAGACATCTAATTCAGAAAGCAAAAATAATCATGTATAAACATAAACTGTGTTAAGAAATTAAAAATGGAATTTAAAAGTTCAAAGAGCAAAAGTCAAACAAAATGACCCGGAAGAATTGAGAAAGAACCAACTAAAGCATCTTGTAGTAAGAAATATAGTGAATGTGCTAGGCATGGTGGCACATACCTATTGTCCCAGCTACTCAAGAGGCTGAGACAGGAGGATCTGTTGAGTGCCGGGGTTTGAGACCAGCCTAGGCAACATAGTGAGACTCTGTCTTTAAAACAAACAAACAAAGAAACAAACAAACAAAGAAATTTAATGATTGAAATTGAAACCTCAATTGTTGTCTTATATAGCAGATCAGATTGCCTGAAGACAGAATAAGCCAGAGGACAGATCTGAAGATATTACCAAGAATGCAATGCAAAGTGACAAGAAAAGAGAAATAAGAGAGGTTTGAAGACATGCATGATAAAATATGAAAGTCTAACACTTGCCTAATTGGAGTTCCAGAAGACTAAAATAGAGAAAGCTGAGGAGAGGCAATATTTGACGAGATAGTGCCTAAGAATTTTTCACAACTGTTCAAAGATGACAAATTTCAAATCTAGGAAAAACAAAGTATATCAAGCAGTGTAAAGAAAAATAATCTACATATAATAATTTCAGATGAAATAAGAAGACATCAAGATAAATCAAGAAGCAACAAAAACAGAAAAGATACTCTACAAAAAATAAAAGTGACCGTATTTCATCAACTCCAAGATATGTATTTTCCCACAATTTAACACGTTTGAAATTGGGACTAATCTTATCATTGATGGAGTCTTACAATTATAATTGGCAGTTTTTTATTTCTTACTGTTAATAAAATAATGATGGATTGCATATTCAGTGGTATCTTATGAACATTTATGAATGAAATGTGGTAAACTGGCCACAGAGTTGTCAACAGCAACAATAGAAAGCCAAAGACATAGAACTAATATATTCAAGATGCTGAGAGAAAATGAAGAGTTGAGATTTCTGTTCCTATCCATGAGGAAAATTGGACAAACTATATGCAAAAAATTTTGTTTTCAGATCTTGGGCAACAAACAGAGCACAACAGTAATCTCTGAGAGAAGAAATGCAAATAAGGTGAACTCTATGATGACTTGGCACTTTCTCAACTGTAATGTAAGAAGAGGAACTGAAGCAGAGCATGGTGACTTTGCTGAGCTGAGTAGAGGTAGAAGGCAGAGAAAGCCAAGGAAGCTGAGATTTGAGAGGTAGAATATCAGACAAGAGGGAGCCATGAACATAAAGAGCTCTAAAACGCTACATTTAGGTCCTCTTGAGTCTCTGAATGAATACTAAGCCAAACATGTAACAGATGAAACTTTTTGCATTTAGGCAAAGACAAGCTACAAGGGAGCTGAAAATTGAATAACTACTGGATCTCTCACAAGGCTGGGAGACATTTGAGTTCTAATCAGTCAGAGTGGAAAGATCTTGCTGAATTCCCTTGGCATTCAGTAGAGAGCCCAGAATGGTCATGACTTAGGTAAAGGGCTGACCAAGTGCTCATGTAAAAGCAACCCTAGGACCAAACCTAACAAAAATTAAAACTAAACTGCAAAGGCATCAAACTGATCTGCAAGTAAATTAAGTGTTGGACAGAAGAAAGCCAAACATTCTTTAAAGGAAGAAAACAAAACTAAACACTCAACGGCATAATGTTCACAATGTCCAGCTTCCATTAAAGATTATTAGACAAATGAAACATGAAGATGTGAACTTTTTCAAATTATTCTTTGATGATAGTAGTTTGAAATTGGAGTTTGGTAACAATGAGATGTCTACAAAACTCCTCAAATATTAGGAAATTAAGCAAAACACCTTTAAATCATACATGGGTCAAGGAAGAAATCAAAAGAATGATTGAAAAAAGGGGAAATATAATAACATATTTAAGAGTGAATGATAACACGTACTGTGCATATAAAATTAGTGGTCTAATTTGTAAGTTAAAAATGTAGATGTTAAAACTAAAAAACTGGACCAAAAACACAGATGACGATTACCCCTCCCTCCACCCCTTGGCAACCACTATTCTACATTGTATCTATGAATTTGACTACTCTAGGAGCTTCATATCAATGGAATCATAAAATATTTGTCCTTTGTAACTGGCTTATCCCCTTAGCATAATGTAATTCATGTCATAGCATGTGTTTTACACATGCTTCTGTGAGAAAAGAAATTGAGGTTAAAGCATTTATTGTTTGAGATGACAATTGAGATTTTGATTCCTTTAGGATTTGATTTATTTTACCATAAAATAATATGGTAAAATGTCTATTTTAGTCACTGAAAATATGGAAGTAAACTGTATAACTTTAAGACAGTAGAGGAAAAAGAAATAAGGAAAAAAGCTCAAGCAATCTAAAAGAAGAAGGAAAAGAGCGAGAAAAGGAAGTAAAGAAAAAGCAAGACAAATAAAAATACAAAATCAGATGGGTAGAAGGAACTCCAAAAATATCTGTAATTATAGTCTTTTTAGGTGAATATGCTGGCTGGTTATCAGGTTGGCTAAAAATACAGAACCCAACTGTATGCTGTTTTCAAGAGATGTACCCAGAGCACGAGGAGGACACAGAAAGGTTGAAAGTCAAAGGATGGAAAAAGGCACGTGAAGTAAAAGCTAGCTGCTGCAGCTCTGAATATTGGACAAAATCATTAGATTAAGATTAGATTAAGTAATAATTAGGATAAAGAGGTTTACTACCAAATAATAAATTCACCATGAAGAGATCCCAATTCTAGAACTTCATGCATGATGCTGTATATGAAACAAAAATACATAAAATGAAGATTGAGAGAACTAAAAGGATAAATTGACAAATTCACTCTGTAGTGGAGCATTTGAACATATCACTTACATTTTTTTTATTGTAGTAAAATATACATAACATAAAATCTGCCATTTTAACTATTTTTAAGTGGTTATAAGTTCAGTGGTATTAAGTACATTCGCATTGTTGTGCAACCATCACCACTACCTATCTCCTTAACTTTTAAGTCATCCGAAACAGAAACTCTGTACCCATTAAACACTGACTCTCATTACCTCTCTCTCCACCCCTTGGCAACCAGCATGTTACATTGTATCTATGAATTTGACTACTCTAGGAACCTCATATCAATGGAATCATAAAATATTGGTTCTTTGTAACTGGCTTATGCCACTTAGCATAATGTAATCCATGTTATAATATGTGTCAAAATGTCTTCCTTTTTAAGGGTGAATAACATTCCATTGCAGGTACCTGCCACATCATATTACTTACTCATTCATCTGTTGATGGACACCCGGGTTGCCTCCACCTTTCCGCTGTTGTGGCTAATGCTGCTATGAACATGAGTGTGCAAATATTTGTTCAAGTCCCTGCTTTCACTACTTTTAGGTATACCCAGAAGTGGAACTGCAGAATTGTATGTTAATGTTATGCTTTTTTTTTTTTTTTTTTTTTTTTTTGCAAAATAGCCATGTTGCTTTCCACAGTGACTTAACTATTTTAGATCCCTATCAACGGCATATGAGGGTTCTAATTCCTCCATATGCTCACCAACACTTCCTATTTTTTGTTTTTGTTTTTTAAACAATAATAGTCATTGCATCAGTCTGTTTGGGCTGCTATAAAAAAGCACTATAGACTGGGTAATTTATAAGCCATAGAAATTTATTGC
Organism: Gorilla gorilla gorilla; assembly: GCF_029281585.2. Classification (NCBI taxonomy): domain Eukaryota; kingdom Metazoa; phylum Chordata; class Mammalia; order Primates; family Hominidae; genus Gorilla; species Gorilla gorilla. Next base: position 15,195,025 of record NC_073227.2, read on the forward strand.
TCACAGTTCTGGAGGCTGGAAAGTACAAGATTAACTCACCAGCAAATTCTGTGTCTGGTGAGGGTTTGTTCTTTGCTTCATAGATGGTGCCTTCTGGCATTGTCTTTACATGCCAGAATGAGCAAACAGACTCCTTTGGGCCTCTTATTAATCTCATTCATGAAGGTCCCACCTCAATACTTAATCACCTCCCACAGGGCCCCACCTCTTAATACTATCACATTGGGGATTCTGTTTCAACATATAAATTTTGGGAGGACACATTCAAATCATAGCAGCCATCCTAATGGGTGTGATGTTTCAACATACGTCTTTCATTGACAGGCCAAAGAGTAAAAAAGAAAAATTGGTAAGAATAGAAAAGATTTGAACAACACAACTAATACTCTTGATTTAATGAGCACATGCAGAATCCTCTGCCTCTCACATAAAGAACGCATAATTTTAAGAATGATACCATTTACAATAGTGAAATAAAATTTACTGAAAATAAATCTATTGGCATATGTGCAAGACCTTTGCACAGAAAATTATACTTCCATATAGAAACATGTTTAAGAAGACCTACATAAATAGGAGGATTCATAAATGGGGGAACTCAGTCTTATAAGATGTTGTGCCTCTCCAAATTGTGTGATGGGTTCAATACAATTCCAATCAAAATCCCAACAGGGTTCTTTGCAAAAGTTGCCAAGCTAGTTCCAAATTTTATATAAAAGAGAAAAGAACTAAGAATAGCTTAATTGCTCTGAAGAAGATGAACAAGTTGGGGGAACTTACTGTGACAGATATCAAGACTTGCTATAAAGCTAAAGGAATTATGCCAGTGTGATATAAGCATGGAAATAGACGAATGGAATAAAATAAGCAGGCCATGCATTCATGGAAGCTTAATATATGTCACAGGTTGAATTGAAAAAGGATGGAGTTCTAAATAAGTAATGCCAGGACAACTGGTTAGGCAACTGGTTGTTGCCATGAGAGAAAAAATAAATAGACTCTCTAGGTCCCATTGTACATAAAACACAATTCCAGAAGCATTTATTCTCAAAACAAGCAGTAAAACTTGAAAACATTTAAAAGGGAATATGGGAGAATATTTTTATTGCCTCAAGAAAAGGAAGCATTTCTTTAACAAAACACAAAAAGCTCACATCACAAAGGAAAATACTGACTATATTATTATCATTATTATTTTAGAGACAAAGTCTCACTCTGTTGCCAAGGCTAGAGTGCAGTGGGGTGACCATAACTCATTGCAGCCTTGAACTCCTGGGCACAAGTGATCCTCCAGCCTCAGCCTCCCAGGTAGCTGGGACTACAGGCATGCACCACCATACCTGGCTACCTTTCTTATTTTTTTTTATAGAAATGGGGTCTCATTATGTTTCCCAGGCTGGTCTCAAACTCCTGTCCTCAACTGATCTGCCTGCCTCAGCCTTCCAAAGTGCTGGGATTACAGGTGTGAGCCACTGTGACTGGCCCTACTATATTAAAGTGAACATTTCTATACATCCAAAGGAAACTATAATAATATGAAATGACAAGCCCTTAAAAGAATATATGTGCAAGGGGCCAGGCACAGTGGCTCACGCCTGTAATCTCAGAACTTTGGGAGGCTGAGGCGGGTAGATCACCTGAGGTCAGGAGTTCGAGACCAGCCTGGCCAACATGGTGAAACCCTGTCTCCACTAAAAATACAAAAATTATCTGGGCGTGGTGGTGGGCACCTGTAATCCCAGCTACGTGGGAGGCTGAGGCAGAAAAATCACTTGAACCCGGCAGGCGGAGGTTGCAGTGAGCCGAGATCATGTCATTGCACTCCAGCCTGGGCAACAAGAGCAAAACTCTGTCTCAAAAAAAAAAAAAAAAAAAAAAAAAAAGAACAAATGCAAAACATGTGCCTACCTTACGGTCACCAGGTTGGCAAAAATTTAACATTCAGCCAATACTATACATTGGCAAATATGTGAAATAACTGGTTTCTTATAGATTGTTGGCTGATGCATTTAATTGGGTGGATTGAACAACAAAAATTCACTTCTCACAGTTCTGGAGGGTGAAGTCCAAGATCAGAGTGTTAGCATGGTCAGGTTCTGGTGAGGGCCCTTGTTTTGGCTTGTAGATGGCCGCCTTCTGGCTGTATCCTCCACATGATAAAGAGAGGGATCATCTCTCTCCTGTCTCTTCTTATAAGGGCACTAATCCCATTTGTGAGGACTCCATCCTCATGACCTAATTATCTCCCAAAGACTCCATCTCCAGATACCATCAGATTAAGGATTAGAGATTCCACATATGCAGTTTAGGGGGACATAAAAACTCAGTCCTTAGTAGTTGGATAATAAATTGGCATAAACATTTTAGAAAATGTAGTATCTTGTAAAGTTGAAGATGTTCATGCCCATGACTTAGCAATTCCATCTCTATAACATATACTCCAGAATAATGTTTCTCAATCAGGGGTGACTTTGCCCTCTGGAAGGCAATGGCTGGAGATGCTTTTTGTTGTCGCATTTTGAGGGAAGGATGCAATTGGCATCTCTTATGTAGAGGCCAGGGATACTGCTATGCATTGTACAATGCACAGGACAGCCCCCCTTTATAAATTATCCTGCCCAAAGGTCGATAGTTTTGCAGTTGAATATCTCTGCTCTAGAAATATCTTATGTATGTGCATCAGAAGATAAGAATGGAGGGGGTCCATAGTGGCACGGTGTAAAATGAATAAAACTGATGTCCATTCCCAGTTCAGCCGCAGATATCAAAATTGATTTTAAAACTTGATATTAATTAAAAAGTAAAATGTGGAAGAAGATGTATATACCATGTATATGAAACTGGGAAAAGATAAACACATGCTTGAAGATAATGGTTACCAAATGGGGAGAGATGTGTGGGATATGGCTAATACTCTATGTGTTAAGTTGAATGGTGGGTCCATCTATGCTTGTTTATTATTTTCTCTTCTTTGAATATAGTAAAGACTTGAAGTCATGTCCCAGATAGCACAGATATTGCAATTCAACAATTAGTGATTGGATCCTGTTCTCTGACCAGCCCCTACTCTCAAAAGGGATAATCAGAACTTCTTACTATCTGGAGGGGCGGTGAATATAGACGTGACTATGATCATTCAAAGCTTTCTTGGGTCATTCCAGGACCACTTGCACATGGTATAATTCCACTGCCTTTTGTGTGTGTGTGTGTGTGTGTGTGTGTGTATACGTGCCTTTCCTTAGAGGCAGTATATGGATGCAAATGAAATCCTCTTATTGTGCTTTAGAGAACATATATGTGTTATATACATGATATTTGGCATTCTTACAACATTTCACACTAAAAGCATTTTTAAAACAATAGAAAACTTCTTTACTTAAAGGTATTTTATGAGGTCATATTTGCCAGCCAAACCACTTTTAAATTTTTTTGTACTGCAAATAAGCACTGTATAATAACTGCCCGATGGAACTAAGTTTTCTTGTACTCTCAAGAAAATCTTGGAAGCTGCATAATGAGTCTATGTGTCCTGGAGAATTTCTGCCAAGAATAAAACTCAGAAGCTATTTTTAAAAAGCGAGACACATATTTAACTATATAAAAAGTTTGTTGTTGTGTGGTAAAAGATGCCAAGAAGTCAAAAGATGAATGCTGTATCTGGAAAAAGTGCTTGAACGTTGGCGACAGGCAAAGGGGGAATTGTTATGCTGAGAGCTGTAACAGTGGACAAGACAAAACGTCCCAACTAAAAGTGGGCAAGGGATAGAGAATAGACAAACCTCAAAAGTGCAAATCAAATCTAAAAGAGCAAATCATATATCTATATATATGTGTGTATATATATGCAATATATACATAATGTGTGTGTGTGTGTATATATGTATATATATAACCAGGTGCTCAAATCCACCAATGGACAGAGAAACGCAAATTAAAATAACAAGGACACATCACTTTGCACCCATCAGAGTGACAACATTTACACATGCTGCAGCGTGGGTTGAGGTTGGCAATGCAGGAAATACATTGAAGCAGAAGGGTGTGTGTTAGAGTCTTGGGAAGGTAATCTGCCTTTTTTTTTTTTTTTTTTTTTTTGAGACGAAGTTTCGCTCTTGTTGCCCAGGCTGGAGTGTAATGGCACGATCTTTGCTCACTGCAACCTCTGCCTCCCGGGTTCAAGCCATTCTCCTGCCTCAGTCTCCCAAGTAGCTGGGATTATAGGCACCCACCACCACGCCTGGCTAACTTTTTTTTTTTTTTTTGTATTTTTAGTAGAGACTGGGTTTCACCATATTGGCCAGGCTGGTCTCGAACTCCTGACCTCAGGTGATCCACCCACCTTGACCTCCCAAAGTGCTGGGATTACAGGCATGAGCCACCACACCTGGCCCCTATTTTTATTTTATTTTTTTCAAAAAGGAGGATTTTGAATGGTCCCAACACAAAGAAATGATAAACATCTGAGATGATGGCTATGCTAATTGCCATGATCTGATCACTGCACATTATATGTATCACAAAATCACTATGTACCTCCTGAATATGGACAATTATCATTTGCTAATTTAAAAATGTAAATTAAAAAGGTTAGACCTTTTTGGCCAGGCACGGTGGCTCACACCTGTAATCCCAGCACTTTGGGAGGCCAAGGCGGGTGGGTCACTTGAGGTCAGGAGTTCAAGATCAGCCTGGCGAACATGGCGAAACCCTGTCTCTACTAAAAATAGAAAAGTTAGCTGGGGGTGGTGGTGTGTGCTTGTAATCCCAGGTACTTAGGAGGCCGAGGCATGAGAATCGCCTGAACCTGCGAGGCGGAGGTTGCAGTGAGCTGAGATTGCACTCCAGCCTGGGTGACAGAGCAAGACTCTGTCTCAAACAAACAAAAAACAAACAAACAGACAGACAAAAGTTTAGACCTTCCAACCAGCCATTCCACTCCTGGGAATCCATCCCATAGAAATAAAAGTAGTCCTGCTATCTGAGGGTTTGTGGAAGAATATTTAGCGCCCATGGCTGTCGGTTGGTAATGACAAAGGGACATTAACTCATAGGAAAAGGCTCTGTGAACTGTGGGATGGCCTCAGCCTGTCAGTCTAGAGATTTCCCCAGATGCTAGCAGGAATTTGCACGAGGTGTTGATGAGTGTGAAAAGTGAGAAGCAGAAAATGTGATTATCATGAATTCGTTTTGTAAAACAATGACCCCCAACCCCCCATATGTATGTATGTATATATGAATGTAGTTATTTATTCTTATAGAGAAAAATATAAAAAATGTGAAATAAAACAAGCTAGGTTGTTAATGTGAGCTATTTGGTGGGGGATATGATATGGGAGGGGGAGGAGGAAGTATCCATAATAAAAACATCATGCATAAAATAAGCGCATTCCTGGAAAATTACACACATGTATCTGCTCATGAGCAGAAGCACGAAGGGAGGGTCACCTGAGTGTTCGCGGGATTACCCTTGGCTAGCAAGATTCAAGGTGACCTTTGGTTTCTTCTTTATATCTGCCTGTACTGTTTGAATTCTTTACAATGACATGTATTATTCATGGAAACAGAAAGAGCCCACAGAAAGCTGTTTTCATTGAAAGGTAGAAAAGAAAGAAGAATGCCCAGGCCTAGGGACCCTGTCGCTGGCCAGACTCTCCCTGTGCTGGTCTGTGATGGAGAACTTGGAGACTCAGCCTGCCTCACAGCCCTCACGGCTGATCCACACTGTTTTTTGTTTTTGTTTTTGTTTTTTTTTTTTTTTTTTTTTTTGAGACAGAGTCTTGCTCTGTCACTCAGGCTGGAGTACAATGGAATGCTCTCGGCTCACTGCAACCTCCACCTCCCGGGTTCAAACAATTCTCCTGCCTCAGCTTCCCTAGTAGCTGGGACTATAGGCGTGTGGCACCATGCCCAGCTAATTTTTTTTTTTTTAGTAGAGATGGGCTTTTGCCATGTTGGCCAGGCTGGTCTCAAACTCCTGACTTCAGGTGATCCACCCGCCTCGGCCTCCCAAAATGTTGGGATTACAGGTGACAGTCACCTTGGCCAGACCCACCCTGTTCCTAGAGGAAAATCCCACAGGCCCCTGGTCCCATCTCCCTGCCCAAGGGAGGAGCCTTATGCTGTGCAAAAGCCTGGATCAGCTACCTTCATGTTCACCAAAAGATGGACAGTGCGCACCACTGTCTTAAAATTTTTGAGATAGTTATAGATTCACATGCAGTTGTAAGAAATAATTCAGAGAGATCCCATATCCATCCCCCTTTATTCAGACATCTCTGGTTTAACATGAACTTGTGTGTGCATGTTTAGTGCTATGTCTCTTATCACGTGTAGGTTTGTGTGCCCAGCACCGCAGTCAAGATACAGAACAGCTCTAAACAAAGAAGCCTCAGCTACCCTTTTATAGCCACAGCCATTTCTCTCTTCCCTTCCCCAAGTCCTGGCAACCATGGATCTGTTTTCTGTCTCTATAATTTTGCCATTTTGATAAAGTTATATAAATGGAATCATACTGTCTTTTTCACTCGGCATAATTCTCATCCCTGTCTTTTTGGAATTGAAAGTGAACTGATGGAGAATATGAACTTGGTGTAGTTTTCCGATACTTTTTGTGTGAGTGAACATGGCCAAGTTACCTATGCTCCCTCTATCTCCTCTGGAACATGGAACTAGCGCAGGGATGGAAGGAGGGAAGATTCTCTGCCATGAATGCTGGCAGTGTTCACCAACTGAGCACATTCGATGTGCCAAACTCTGTTTTAGGTGCGCCATGAGTGTCATCTCCTGAAACAGCCTAAGTAGCCTATGAAGTAGGTTCTGTTCCTTTCAGTGCTCAGATGAGGGAGCGGGGGCTCCAGGTGATGCAGGCAGCAAGCGGTGGAAGCAGGATTCCAGTCCCAGACTGCCTGGCAGGCGTGGGGTGTGGCACCATCTCTATTTGACAGAGAGAAGTCTGAGGCTCAGAGAGGTGAAGGAACTCGTCCTAGGGACACAGCTAACTTATGCTGAGCAAACAACAAAGCCTGGTACTCCCTGTTCCTCCCCTAGCACTGGCTTTTCTGGGTCCCTCTGCCTCAGGGGCTTGCCTGGAGCTTTCCCGGAAGCACAGAAGTGGGTCCCTCCTGCATAGGAGATGAAAGGAGGGGAGTAGATATTGCGAACTGGGCTGACTGGTGTGAATCCTGGCTCTACCACTTTCTGGCTGGGTAAACTTTGGCAAGTTATTGAACCTTCACATCCCTCAATTTCTTTTTTTCTTTCTTTTATTTGAGACAGTCTTGCTCTGTCCCCCAGGCTAGAGTGCAATGGCACGATCTCGGCTCACTGCAGCCTCTACCTCCCAGGTTCAAGCAATTCTCCCACCTCAGACTCCCATGTAGCTGGGACTACAGGCGCACGCCATCACCCCCGGCTAATTTTTGTATTTTTAGTAGAGACAGGGTTTCACCATGTTGGCCAGGCTGGTCTTGGACTCCTGACCTCAGGTGATCCACTTGCCTTGGCCTCCCAGAATGCTGGGATTACTGGCATGAGCAACCATGCCCGACCTACATCCCTCAATTTCTAAGGGTAGGGTGGGGATTAAAATGAGTTAATATATATGGAGCTCAGCCCAGTACCTGGCACACAGTATGTGCTCAGTCAACGTTATTGTTATTAACAATATGAGTTTTTATTTACCCCTGGAGCCAGGCTGTCTGGGCTCTAGCCCTGGCTCTACCGGTTGTGTGATCTTGAGCAAGCTCTCCAACTAGGGCTGTTGCGAGGATTAAGACTTGGAGGCCAGCCAGAGTGGCTCACGTCTGTAATCCCAACATTTTGGGAGACTGAGGTGGGCAGATCATTTGAGCCCAGGAGTTTGAGACCAGCTTGGGCAGCATGGCGAAACCCTGTCTCTACAAAAAATTAGCCAGGTGTAGCGGCGCACACCTGTAGTCCCAGCTACTTGGGAGGCTGAGGTGGGAGAATCACCTGAGCCCGGGAAGTTGAGGCTGCAGTGAGCTGTGATCCTGCCACTGCACTCCAGCCAGGGTGACAGAGACCCTGTCTCAAACAAACAAATAACAACACAAACGAAAAACCCACAATGAACTTGGAAAGTATTTAAATCAGTGCCTGCTGCAGCTCAAGCTTGGCCATGTTTGCTCTCAGTATCATTGCCATCCTCCCTCTTGCCCTGGAAGCACAGCCCACTGCCCAGAAGTCAGGACTTACAAGGGGGATCAGTTTCAACCACCCAGCAGAGGGGAGAGTAACGCCACTTAAAGAGTCCTGGCCTGTCCTTCTGGGACTGTGGCTCAAACTGCCCTGGCTCTGGCCCTTGACCTCCCTCATCTGGATCAGTTCAAAAGCCTCTAGTGTCCACCTTCCCATCAGCCTCCATGCAAAGGCTGCACCAGCTTCAGTGTGCAGTGCCCTGTTCAAAATTCACACATCAGCAGATGTTCCAGTGTGGCCTTCAGGGCTGCCCATGATCTGACTTTGCCAGACTCTCCAACCTTGTCTGCCCTCTCGGGGACGCAGGTGGGAAATTCATGGCATGGTCCTCGTGCTTCCAGCCCTTTGCACATGCTGGTCCCTCTGCATGGCTTCTGCTCTCATTGTCTGACCTCAGCTTCCTAGAGGAGTCTCCTAGAGGAGTCTTCCTAGAGGAGTCTCCTAGAGGAGTCTTCCTAGAGGAGTCTCCTAGAGGAGACTCTAGGAAGCCTCTCTGGACTCCCTAAGCAGTCCTTACTCTGCAATTTTTTTTTTTTTTTTTGCCACGGTCTCACTCTGTTGCCCATATTGGAGTACAGTCGCATGATCATAACTCACTGCAGCGTTGAACTCCTGGCCTGGCCTCAAGTGAATTTCCCACCTCAACCTCCTTCCAAATAGCTAAGAGTACAGGCACTTACCACCACATCTGGCTAACTAATTGTAATTTTTTTTGTAGAGACAAGGTCTCGCTATGCTGCTCAGGCTGGCTTGAACTCCTGGTTTGAAGGGATCCTTCTGCCTCAGCCTCCCAAAGCACTAGGATTATAGACATGAGATACTGCACCTGGCCCCTTCCTCTGCACTTTGATAGCCCAGGGCTACCCCATCAGAATGATCCATGTACTCTTCTGTCTCTCCCACTGGCCCATGAGCCCTTGGGGGCAGAAACAGCTGTTTCCCTGCTGTGTTCCTGGTGCCTAGGCAGAGTGCCAGCACAGTAGATGTGCACCGGTCTTGGTGGGATCTTCCACGGGGCTGGTGAGGTCAGGCTGCTCTTCCACACGTGCTCACAGGCCTCCTTTAATCCTGCCACTCTCGCTGTGCCCCAAGAGCCGCCAGTGGCTCCCTTTCAAGTGGAAGGTCAAATCCTGACTCTGGGCCTTCATGCTGCTGTTCACTGGCCCTGGGACATTGTTTCTGTTCCTCTTCTTCTAGCTAGCTAATACTCAAGCTAACCTCCTCAAGGAAGACTCTCTGCCCCTCAGACCAAGCCAATCTCCATGTTACATGGTCTCCTACCAACTTCTCTTCCTCCTTTAGAATTATCACAGCTGTAGATAAATAACTGTATAATTCATAATAACTAAAGGTATGTCCACATCCTGGAAACTGTGATATGGGAACTCATTTGGAAAAAGAGTCTTTGCAGGTATGATTAAGTTAGGGAGCTTGAGAAGAGATCCTCCTGGGTTATCTGGGTGAGTCCTCCATCCAATGACATCCTTATAAAAGACACTCAGATAAAGAGGAGGAAGCCGTGTGAATACAGAGGCAGAGACTGGAATGATGCGGCCGCAAGCCAAGGAACTCCTGGAGCCACCGGGAGCTGGAAGAGGCTGAGAAGGATCCTCTCCTAGAGCCTCTAGGGGAAGCACAGCCCTACCAACACCCTGACTGTGGACTCTGGCCAGGCATAACTGTGAGAAAATAAATGTCTGTTGTTTCAGGCCTCCCAGTCTGTGATACTGTATTAGGGCAGCCCAGGAAACAAACCCAGAGTCACATATATTCACTCACTGAATCCCCACCCAAACCTATGCAGTTATTATGATTAAAAGATTAATCTTACAGATAAGGAAACTAAAGCTTCACTTACTTGCCTAAGGTCACCATGGGTACCTGACACAGCTGGAATTTAATCCCGGCAGCCCAGCCCTGCAGTGGTGGTGGTGACCACACTCTACTCTGCAAGAGCAGCAGGAACTGAAGTTTCTTTCCAGCATCTTTGCAAGTGGCCATCCCATCACAGGTGTTGGGTGCTCACAGCTTCCCAGAGAGGAGCCCCTCTGATGAGAATGTTTGTCTTTATAGGGAGCTGAAACCTGCCTCCCTACCACTTCCAGGGCTCAGGGCACTTCCTCCCTACCACTTGTGGGCTCAGGGCACACGGGGCGGGGAGAGCAGCTTTGGCTTCGGAAGACTCATGGCTTCCATGCTGCTTGCTGTGAGTGAGCCCCTGGGCCCCAGCCTCTCGTCCCTAATAGGGAGATCTTGGTGGTACCTGACCCCCTGCCTCATAGGTCGTCCTGAGGGTTATGTAGTGACCACGTGGTGGCAGTGGGGGTGAATTCCTTGTGAAGCTAAGTACAGACCCTTCCAAGGCCTGGGAGAGCCGGAGCTCTGGGTTCATGTGGTCACGTGTTTGGAAATACTTTCCAAAAGCAAGATATTTTAGCTGTAACTGGCTAAGCTGGCTGCCAGGGTTTCCAAGACAGGGTTCCACAGACTGAAGAGCTTTAACAACAGAAGCTTATTTTTCACAGTTCAGGAGGCTTCAAGTCTGAGACCAAGGTGTTGGTTTCCTCCAAGTCCCCTCTCCTTGGCTTGCAGATGGTCATCTTCTCACTGTGTCTCCACAGGGGCTTCCCTCTGTGTCTTAATCTCTTCTTATAAGGACACCAGGCATATTGCATTAGGTCCCACCCTAAAGACATCACTTAAGCTCAGTGACCTCTTTAAAGGTCCTGTCTCCAAATACAGTCACATTCTGAGCTCCTGGGGGTTAGGGCTTCAGCACTCAAGTTCTGGAGGACACAATCCAACCCATAATACCCTCTGTCTCTTTCCCTATGCCGCCCTCATCATGCTTCCTCCCACTTGGGAGCTGCTGCGGAGGCCAAGGGCATTTTGGGGATGTAGCTGAAGGGGGATTGAGTTGGGGATGCCTTGGTTCGGGTTTAGTGGGGTGTGTTTATGCAGGTCTGAGCCAGTCTGTGTGGGTCGAGTTGTTGCTCCCTGAACAGGCTAATGGCTCCCAGGAGTGCCCTCCCTGCCATGGCACTGGCAATGTGTGCTATGGTGCCTGGCACCAGGAGTCTATGGGCAGAGGAAGAGACATAAGGGTTGAAAATGTAATTCTTCCAATAGGAGAGGCCTGGATTTGCAGACCCTCAGAGTCACAAGGCAACTGGAGGTGTCGCACAGCCCAGGACTGCTCAGTAGGAGTCACACGGGGCATTTAGTAAAATACTGATTCCTAGACCCTGCTACTCTGAGGCTTCAATTCAGTGGGATGTGGAGGAGCCTGGGCATCTGCATTTCTCCTATGCCTCTCCAGGTGATGGGCACCAGCACTGAGGTTTAGGAGGTGTTAGTCGAGTCATGTTCTGGTTTGCAATTGTTCAGTTGCTTTTCATCATGAAAATTAATAAAATCCCAGTAAGAAGCCTGGAAGAAATAGAATTCTTCCAAGTGTTAGCATTCATTTATGAAAGAATGATAGACCTTTCTCCAAATTTGAAAACAATCTCAAAAAACTACATGAGATTACCAATAATGAGTTATGAGGCTGACAAAGTTTTCCAACCAACATTAAAATTTGTTCCCGTCATTATAGGAGTACTCTGAATTATCTATTTTCTCCACAGGAAAAATATTATAAAATCATTGGCTTCCAAAGAGGTAATCAAAAATGAAGAAGCAGCAAAAAATGTAAAAAAAAAGAAGATATTATAAAGGTGGATGTCAGGTATCCAATTAATACAATTTTATATTAGTTTTATAATGTTTTCGCAATGTTTTTGATATTTGTCAACTTAAAATATTTTAAAATTTGTTGTGATTTGTTATTATTCTAAATAAGTTTTCATTTTTGTACCAAGTCTTATACTGGGGTTTTTAAATTCTTCTTCCTAAGGGGGACTGTAGAGGCTCCAGGTTTTACAAAACCTGGATCTACTAACCAATAGTTGCCTGTTCAAAAGTTATTCTTCTTCTTTTCCTCACTAATGGAACCCTGACTTTGTTTCAGGCAGCAATGTACCTTCAATTAAAAAAAAACATCCTTGGCCGGGCGTGGTGGCTCACACCTGTAATTCCAGCATTTTGGGAGGCCAAGGCGGGTGGATCACCTGAGGTCTGCAGTTTGAGACCAGCTTGGCCAACATGGCAAAACTCCGTCTCTACTAAAAATACAAAAATTAGCTGGGTGTGATGGTGTGGGCCTGTAATCCCAGCTACTTGAGAGGCTGAGGCAGGAGAATCGCTTGAACTCGGGAGGCGGAGGTTGCAATGAGCCAAGATCACGCCATTGCACTCCAAACTGGGCAACAGAGCAAGACACCATCTTAAAGAAGAATAATAATAATCCCAGCCTCCTCTGAAGCCAGGGCTGGCCATGAGACACCGTCCCAGCCAATGAGATAAAACAGAGCTCTCTGGGGAGAGTTTTCAGGAAAGCGGTGAAGTGGAGCTGACCTAGTGTGGGTATACCTTTTGTTCTTCCCCTTCTTGACTGGAATAGTGATGAGATGTCTGGGAAGAGGCAGCCAACTAGCCACGTAGAAGACATTTTGAAAAAGAAAATTACATCCTGAGGGTGAAGGAGTGAGAGAGGATAAAGTGAGGAACAGCTTGCCTTTGGATTTCTTGTTAAGAGAGAATAAAAATCTGTTTAAGCCGCTGTCTAGTTGTGATCCCGACTACTCAGAGCCACACATAACCCTTAACCTATACACATGTATCGAAGTACCACCAGCTGGGCTTTTTAAACAACAGAAATGCACTGTCTCACTTCTGTAAGCTAGAAGTCTGAGATCAGGTGTCGGCTGGTCCACGCTCCCTATGAAGCCCTGGGGAAGGATCTGTCCCAGGCCCCTCTCATGGCTTCCGGGGGTTTGCTCCCATCTTTGGCATTTCCTTGGCTAGCTGATGCCTCGACCTGATCTCTACCTTCATGTTCACACGGCATGCTCCCGTTGCTTGTGTCTCTGTATCCAATTTCCCCCTTTTATAAGGATAGAAGGCAGACTGGATTAGGGATCCAACCTACTCCATTGTGACCTCATCTTAGCTAATTACATCTACAACGACCCTATTTCCAAGTAAGGTCATATTCTGAGGTCCTGGGAGTGAGCACTTCAACATACGAGTTTTTTTTTTTGGGGGGGGGGAACACAATTCATCCCATGATACCTGGGCATTGTCCCTGATTGTCCCTCCCTCCCTCCTGTCCACGTCCAAGCCATGAGCACGTCCTGCCAATTCTGCACCCAGATTGCTCTGATGCGCTGATACTTCACTGTATCAGCGTGGAGGAGGCCCCCACACTGCCTCCTTGTCCCCACTCTTGACTACTTTAGCCCATGCCCCAAGGGCAGCCAGGGCATCTGCTAAAGATAGTCTCACATCTGCTCACAAATATCCTAGTTCCTCCTGACCCCCTGAACCTTAGAGGTCTGCACTTCCTCCTTTTCTGAAGTTAGGCATGGCCATGTGACCTGCTCTGGCCAATGAAACGTGAGCAGAAATGATGAGAGTCCCTTCGGGGCGGAAGCCTTCAAAGCCAGCATAATTGTCACCTTTCATTCACACTGCTGCACCATGTGGGTGCTCGGCTGGCAGACAGCCCCAGCAGCTTGGGCTCCCAACCACTCTGATGAACAGAGCCCCATTGACCGAGGCAGGATGTATGATGTGGGCAAGACACACCAGGGAGATTTGGGTTTAGTTGTTACTGTGGCTAACATAGCTTATCCTGACTGATGCACTTCAGAAAATATCAATCTGACAATGGTCCATGGGACCACCTTCCAGGTGAGACAGTCTCCAAACTCTCTCCAGCCTGCAAGACCTTGCAAGTGCTGCCCCTCTGTGCCCCCACCCCCCATCTTCCACACGCTCCCTCTCACCATTCTGTGGCCCAGATACTTTTATCAGATTCTCAAACATGTCCCGTTCACAGCAGTCAGGGTGTTCCCCCATGCTGCTCCCTTTGGTGGGTGCTCTTCCCTGCCTTCTCCTTGCTAGAAAGTAAGCTCTGGTGGGCAGCCGCTTCCTCTCTGCTGTTCACTGTGGTGTCCCCACATCTTAGTGACTACCTGGCACACAGCAAGTGCTCAATAAATATTTGTCTAATGACACTGAATGAATGTTTGCCCAGCTGAGTCCTGCCCCTCCCAAGTCTCAGCTCGACAGCACATCTTTCATTTGGCTATGACCTGCTGATGTGGCTTTGCTGAGGGCAGCCTGGGCTGGTGGGGGGAGGCTCCCTAGGCTGGCATCCGCCCAGCTCTGCTGCTTGCTGGCTCTGCCGCCGTTAGCGTGCGCTTTAACCTCTGACCTTCAGACCTCTCATCCGTACAGAGGGGGACATGGATCTCCGGGGTCGCTGCGTCTTCCTGACCACTGACGGCCAGAACGGCCCCAGCCCCGCTTTACCTGCAAGCCCCACTCCAGGCTCGAGCCCCCGAGGGCAGGGATAGCTTCCCGGGTCCCGAGGCTTGACCAGAGCCTGAAAGCTCCTGCCGGGGGTTGCTCCGACTCAGCGAGGCGCCAGGGTGCCCGGCGCGGCTGGGGGCGCTCAGCGCCGGGACCCCAGCCCTGCCCCGGCCGCCCGCTGGCCCAGTGCGCACGCTCCGGCAGCTCAGCGCCCCCTCCCACGGCGGCAGGAGAGCTCCCGGCATCTGCCCGGGGCGGGGGCGGGGGCGGGGGCGGGGCGGGGCGGGCGCCGCGCCCTCCTGCCTGACTGGCAGGAAGACAGACCAATCGGAGGGGCTCCCCGGGGGAGGGGCGGGGCCATGCCTGAGCCGGGCGCCGGCGACCGAGGGAGCTGCAGCCACCCGCGTGCGGCACGCGCCGGCCGCCTGCCCCGATCGCGGCCACCAGTGCCGCGGCCTCTCGACTCCCGCCCCGCCGAGCCGCGCGCGCGACTGCCATCCTCCTCAATTGCTTTTTACGATTTTTTTGGTGCATGCATTCATTTTCTGTTCCGTTTTGTCCTTTTTAAGGCGGTGGCGGCGGCGACAGCGGCGTAAGCTCGCAGCGGGGAGGGGGCGGCCGGAGGATGCGGCGCGGGGCTGCGCTCGCTACGTCCGCTGCTGCTGCCCGGCTCGGGCCTGAGCGCCGAGCAGGTGGGTACAGGTGCGCCGGGGGGCGGGAGGCGAGCGCTGGCCAGAGGGAACCCGTGGACCCGGCGACCGAGGGGCGGACCCGGCGGCAAGGGACGCGGCGACCGGTGCCGCCCCGCCCCATCGTCCATCTCCCCCTCCTCCGGCCATCGCGCCCCCTCTGGGTCCCCCTTCCACTCTCGCATCCCACCTCAGTGGTCCCCCACCCTTCCATACCCATCCCCCACTCCTCTTCAGACCCCCTTGCAAAATCTCCCAGCCGCTGCGTCGCTTCCCCCAACACCCCCTCCCGGTCCCGCCCCCAGCCCCCAGCTATCCTTCACGCCACCCCTATTTCCACTCTTCTCCGGATTCCGCCCTCAAGCCAAGGAGCGGGAGGGGGACCCACCCGGTGCCTGCCGGAGTGGCGCGGGGGGTGTGGCCGGCTGGTCCCCTCCGTGTCTTCCGCAGGGTAGGTCACAGTCCCCCAGATCCCCGCCCAGGTGGCAAAGAAGATGGAGCTGGGGGCCGCGCCCCGGCGGCGCGGGGCCCGAAGGCGAGGCCGCCCATCCCGCACCCCACCCCACGCACGGCACACGCCGCCGCGGCCTCTGCCACGCACACCCTCGCGCTGCTCCGCCCACGTGGGCGCCGGGGAGGAGGCTCGAGAGATGGGAAGAAAGGCTGGCACCCACCCTCCTGCCGGGCCGGCGCGCCCTGGGCGCACTGGCCTCCGGAGATGGCGCGCAAGGATTGACTCTCTTGGTGCCAGATACCTTGCCGGGCGCCCTGCGTCGGGGCCAGGGGCCTCGCTGGCCTGCGTCAGTGCGCTGCGGCCTCGCCTCCCAGCCCCTCGGTCCTTCGCTCCATCCCCCCTGCTGTGGGCTCCTGAGCATCCGGCCTGGGCAGCCCAGATAGAGGCCGCTTACGAGGCTGGCGCTTCTTTTCGCCTTAGAAGCATCCCGCTCCCACACACCCCAGCTCGCCGGTCTCCTGAAGGCTGGGCCAGCCTCGGCTCTCCGCCAGCCTCTGTCCGGCTCTCTGAGCTCCAGCGATACTGTATCTAACCGCCAGCCCTCCTCCGCCACCCGCCCCATCTGCGCACACTCGCAGGCACACTGTCCTTGGCCTTTGCCAGTGCTGTGCTCTCTCCGCGAACGCCCTAACTTCAGCTGGCCAGCTCCTTGTAGTCAGGGAGATCCCCTTGCCCCTCCTGAGCTTTCCTGGACCGTGGCGCTGTCCCAGGATGCTGTTACCATCTGATGGCCTCTGCCTTCCAGAGCAGAGGAGGAGGTGGGGAGGAGGGCAGGGGCAGCCTCAGCCCCTCTCCCAGGGCTCCACCCACAGTGAATGTTGGGCATAGCAGGGCCATCCCCCCTAAGTCAGAGCAACCCGCTGGTGTGGAGGGCGAGGCCATGGGAGGAGCTGGCCCTTCCTGTAGCACCCTGGGCTGGTGGGTGGTGGCTCCACTAGCTGGGATGGGCAAGGAGGAGGGACACATTCGGGGATAGAGTGGGGGAATTAGAATCCTTTCCTAGCAGGGCATTTCCACCCTCCTGGAGACCTGCGGCTCTGCAGAGACTGATGTTGTAGCGCACAGTGGAGGCTTGTGGCTTGTTGCAAGATTTTTGTTGCTGTTGAGGTGTGTACCGGTCTGTAATGCTGAACATCCCTGCTCTGGAGTCTGGGGTAATTCTTATCTGTAGTCTTTTTGCAGTAAGCAGCTCCCAAAGGCTCACAGTGTGGACCCAATGCATGAGATGACTGGCATTTTCCTCCTTCACAAACCACCCATGACTCCCACCGCCCCCACGACCTCACCAGTTCCTCACATCCTGGCTTCCCCGGCCCATCTCTCCCCTCTCCCTGCCACGATGTCTCAGCCACGCCTGCTGCCTCTGTGTTGCGTAGACATGTCTTCACACTTGGGTTTTTCCCCAACATGCTTTTTTTTTCCCCCTGTCTAAAACAATGCTCCCCTCCCTTGAGTATCTGGAGAACGATTCATGATTAAGCCCAGCTCTTAGGTTCCATCAGTGTGATTTTCCCAGACTCTGCCGGAAAGATTGTGTGCTTCTCTCATTTGTGTTCTCAGAACTTTTTATACACATACAGTGTGATATTTGTTTGTGTAGTTTTTCCTTAAGCAGATCTTGCCCACTAGAGACTGGGGACACGGGACACAGTGAGGTGGCCTGAGAGATGGTCCCACTTTGGTGGGGGCTCTGTTTTCCTGGGGAGGTGACCACACAGACACTGCCCGTGCTGTCAGAGAGTCATGTGCAGGGAGAGAGGGGGACAGGCCCCCCTTGGCCCGGCCAGGATGGCTGCACGAGGAAGCGGCAGGACTGTGGCCCCACTCTCTTGGTGTGTAAGGGTGGATTGGGCTGTGGGACAAGTGGCAGAGGGAACAATTTCTAATGCGTAAGCCAGCAGCAATTGCCACTGCAGGCTATGGCTATCTGTTTAACTCCTTGAGGGTGGGACCTTGCCTCTCTTCAGGCTCTGAGCCAGACTGCCAGGGTTCCCATTCAGGCCCTGCCTCACTTAGCTGTGATTGGGCAAGTACCTCCCTGCTGGGCTTTCTAACTAAATGGGGGCTTCCTTTGGGGAGTCTGAGGATGACTGCAGTGTGTCCCATCTGCTGGGTCACTCCTCTCCCCATAGTGGCGATGGGATCAACCTGCAGGGCTTCTGAAGTTGGACTCGCCTGTTGTTTATCCCTTATCATTGTGTGATCTTGGGTAAGAAGATTAACCTCTCTGAGCCTCCATTTCCTGTATAAAAGGGGGCAGTGGCATCCCTTTGGCTAGGTTGGTGTGGGGATCAGAGGTGTGGTCTCTGAGCAAAGGTAGCAGCTTTATGAGGGGTGATGATGGTGAAGAAGCTATGAGAATATTTATTCATTTAGCCTTGTCACACAGCAAACTCCCACACCCACATTTGGGGTCCTTCTTTAGCTAACGATGAAACTAATGATCAGAGCAGTGGCCACCATTGTGGTGGGCTGAGAGGTATGAGGGACCAGGCTAGGTCAGTGGAACTGTGTTGAGGACCAGCCCCCACCCTACTGACAGTGTGACGTTGGGCAAGTCGCTTAGCCCCTGTACTCACTTCCTTTGTCTGGATAAGGGGAATGAGGGCCACATAAGGAAATATCAGCACTTAGCCTCCCGCTTCTGCCTCGGGTTATCTCATCTTTGCTGCACGGCACCACACAGGGTGAGGTCTACGTGAACACCGCAGAGGGAGCCAAGTCTCAGGACACTGGGGGACTCAGAAGTGGGGCTCCCTGACTCCGGGCCTCAGATGTTGCCCCACGGAGCACACTGACCCTTGTAATGGAAAATGACCTTCCAACAGGGATGGCATGAGAATAAATCAGAAAGCCTTCTTGGTGCTTTTGTTTTTTTCTTTTTTTGACAGAGTTTCTTTCTTGTTGCCCAGGCTGGAGTGCAGTGGCACAATCTCGGCTCACTGCAACATCCACCTCCTGGGTTCAAGTGATTCTCCTGCCTCAGCCTCCCAAGTAGCTGGGATTACAGGCACCTGCCACCATGCCTGGCTAATTTTTTTGTATTTTTAGTAGAGACGGGGTTTCACCATGTTAACCAGGCTGGTCTCAAACTCCTGACCTCACCTCAGGTGATTTGCCCGCCTCGGCCTCCCAACGTGCTGGGATTACAGGCGTGAGCCACCGCACCTGGCCCCTTCTTGGTACTTTTAATGGAAGCACGTCACCGTCATGTCCGTAGTGGCCATTGGTGTTGCTGTAAGCGGAGGCTCAGACAGTGACCCCAGGGCTGGCCACTGGTGGGACCACAGCATCCTGACTCTAGCCCTGGATGCCTTCAGAAAGTGTTTTCTTTGCTCATTCTTTTCTGAGGCCAGGTGGACCGTGCAGGGGGGCTGTGGATCAGCAGGGAGGGGCAGGGACAGGGAAGGAGCTCTGGGGGCCTCATGCTGTGAAGGGCTGGGTTAGGAACCCCTCCCGTAGGAGATGGGACGCAGGAGCGCTTGCAGGGAGTGGCCACAGAGGTCACTATTAGATGCAAAAATAATCACGGTTTTTGCCATTACTTTTGCACCAACCTCATACTGGAAAGTAGAGGAGAGAGGGCCCGTGGTGAAAGCACCTAGAGGCAGCTCAGAGTGTGGGAGGGGCAGCTCCCCAGTGGGGCTGGGGGCGTCCCTCCTGCCTTTGATGTTAGTATTGGTTTCAGAACTGCAACCCGAAGTCTTATGCCTTTCATAAGTCTGTAGAGGTGAATTGACAGAAAGGCTGTTTTTCTTCATTATAACAGTTAACATGTGTGAATGGCACTTAGCAAGTGCCAGGATCTATGCCAGGGGCTTTTGTAAATAAAGTTTTATTAGAACACAGCCACGCCCATTTGTGTATGTATGGTCTGTGGCTGCGTTTGTGCCAGACTGGCAGAACTGAGCAGCTGGGGGAGACATCTGGGAAACCAAAGACATTTACTCCCTGGCCTTTTCCAGGAGGAGTTTGCCTCCCGCTGGTCTGTGCTGTCCCTGGTCTGACTGAACCCATTCAGTCCCAGAGGGAGGCGCTCACCTGCATTTCTATTTTATAGATGCGCATGGAGGGGCTCTGAAGCTCGCCAGGGATTATAAAGCGAGTATGTTCCAGAGCAGGGATTTGAAGCCAAGAAGCCCATGTTCTTTTTTGGGGGAGGGGACAGGAGCAGGGAGATTTATATTTTTATTAGCTTCTAATTTAATTTTACCATGTTAAGAGAATGTGTGTGATATCTATTTTCAAAAATTTGTTGACAATTCCTTGATGGCCTAGCACCTGATCATTTTTTAAAATATGTTTTCATCATGGTTAATGTACTAAATATATTAAAATATTTAATCATGGTTAATATATTAACCATTTCTAAGCGTGCAATTCAGTGGCATGAAGTACATCCACACTGTTGAGCAACGAGCGCTACCGTCCACCTCTAGGACTCTCTGTCATCCTCACCTGCAGCCCACATTCTTCACTGATGCCATGTGCTGTCTTGTGGGAGTTTTGTGGAATGAAACAAATGTTAGTGGCATCACAGTTTAGCAGAGAAGGCTTTGACATCAGACTTACGTTTGAGCACCGGCTCTGCCATTTACCGGCTAATCTTGTCCCATTGTCTGCAGCCCCCTGAACCCTCTGCAACTCAGGTTCCTCATTTGGGAAATGGGGATCACCCCAGTCTGGTCCCTGCACATCCCTCGGTTGTGAGGATGAGACTAAAGAACGGAGGTGAAAGTCCTAGTCTAGCGTCACGCCGTGGACAGCAGCTGCAGTGGCGGGTCCCTTTGTTGGGCACCACCGCCCACTTGTGTTAGGTCAGCCTGTTCCCCTCTGTGTGGTCTGAGGTGGCCCCTTTATCCTTTCCAGGGCCTGCAAGCATCCTCAGGACCCACTGCACATCCTGAAACTCCCAACTGGCCTGGGAGGACCTGGGTACAGGCTGCCTGCTCTCGTGTCTCCCACCGTGGCTTAGACTGGCTGAAGGGCCACTTTAAGGAATGAAAGGGGTTCTGTGTGCACCAGCCAGGGACTGCCAGCGGGTGTTCATTGTGGCAGAAATACCCTTATGCCTGCCAGGTCAGAGGGAGGCGCTGGCTCGGTGTGCTGGCCTCTGAGCTTCTCCCTTGGCTGCATTTTGAGTCAGGAGCCTGGACTGACCCCGGGTCCCTCCACAGCACTGGAGGGGGTGGGACACATCACTACAGGGTTTCCTTCCGTGAGGACTCTGAGGAGTTGACAGTGGAGGCAAGGAGTGAGCTGGTAAGTAGCTTTCCACTATCTTTTACCCTTGGAGCTTCTGTCTCCTGTCTTCTCTCACCCTATCCTGTTGCATCTGGTGGCTGGTCACCCCTCTCTGCTTGTTCTGACATGGGACTGTATTGAATGAGATCATAACCTGTGTCTTCCATTGAAGCAATTCTTTTTCCCCTTCTTTTTCTTAAAATAATTGAGGTGAAATTCATTTACTGGAAACCATTTTCAATGATACAATTCGGTGGCATTTACTACATTCACAGTATTGTGCAACTATCACCTCAATCTAGCTGCAAGACATTTTCCTCACTCCGGAACAAACGCTGTGCCCATGGGCAGTCATTCCTCACTTCCCCTCTCCCAGCCCCGGCATCCATCCATCTGCCCTCGGTCTCCTTGGATTTGCCTGTTCTGGATATTTCATAGATGTAGAACCAGATCGTATGTGGCTGGCTTCTTCCACTTAGCCTGATATTTTCAAGGTTCACCCATGTTGTAGCAAGTGTCATTGCTTCCTTCTTCTTTATGGCTGAGTAGTATTCCATGGTGTGTATATAACACAATGGTCTATTCATCTGTGGATGGACATTGGGGTTGTTCTCACCTTTGTGGCTGGTGTTGGAAGCAGTGCTCAGGGTGTTAACATTTTCTTCCCAGGGCTTTGGCTGCCCAGGTCCTATTCTGCAGGCTCTTCCACCCTCTCCTCCCCTGCTCACTAATGCATCAGTTCAGCCTCTCATGATCAGCACCGTGCCGGGGGCTCCCAGCCTTGACTTGTCCTTGAAACCTGCAGAATGGTTGTTGGCTCCTCATTTTCCAAGCAAGAGCGTGGGAGCACCCCGAGGCAGGAGGGATGATGTGGAAGCCAGCCGAGTGCCCCAGAGAGGCAGCTGGCACAGCGCAGGGAGCCCTGGCCGCCTTTCTTTCGGTTGCAGAAACATGCTGGATTCTTGCTGCTCAGAGCGCTTGTGTGAGCTGCTTGCTGCCTGGAATGTTCATCCCTACCCTGGCCCAGACTGGCTTCTTTTCATCCCTCATGTCTGTATTAGTCAGGGTTCTCTAGAGAGACAGAACTAATCGGATATATGTGTATATGAAAGGGAGTTTATTAAGGAGAATCGACTCACCGATCACAAGGTAAAGTCTCACGATGGGCTGTCTGCAAGTTGAGGAGCAAAGAAACCAGTGGCGGATCAGTCTGAATCCCAAAACCTCAAAAGTACAGAATCCAACAGCACAGCCTTCAGCCTGTGGCCAAAGGCCTGAGAGCCCTTGGCAAACCACTGGTGTACGTCCAAGAGTCCAAAAGCTGAAGAACTTGCAGTCTGATGTCCGAGGGCAGGAAGCATCCAGCATGGGAGAAAGATGGGGCCAGAAGACTCAACAAGTCTGCTCTTGCATCTTCTCCTGCCTGCTTTATTCTAGCCACGCTGGCAGCTGATTAGATGGTGCCCACCCACACTGAGGGTGGGTCTGCCTCTCCCAGTCCACTGACTCAATTGTTAATCTCTTTTGGGAACACCCTCACAGACACACCCAGGAACAATACTTTGCATCCTTCACCAATCAAGTTGACACTCAATATTAACCATCACAATGTCTCAGCCTAAATTTCTCCTCCTTGGGGAGGTCTTTGACTGTCCCAGATAGCGGCTGTGCCCCTGGTTCCCATCAGTACCCTGTTTGCTTTTGAGAATCATCATGATCTGAAATGATTTTATTCTCATTTCCCCTTCCCAGAAGCTAGAATCAAGCACTATGAGGGCAGGAACCCTGCCTGTGGGGTTTCTCCTCCTCTGTCAGCCTTGGGCATTGGCACAGAGCAGGTGTGCAATAAGTAATCACTGCTATTGACTTAATTTCCGAACTCCACCCTGCTAGCTCTGTGATCGAGTGCTCGTTCCTTCATCTTTCTGAGCTTCACTTCCTTCTTTTGTGAAATAAAGAGAATGTCCCTATCTCTTGGGGTTGGTTTTGGATGTAGACCAAAACCAAAACAGGCTCAGTGGCGTCTGCATACAGTGGGTGTTTGTCAGCCGGCGCTGCTGCTGGTGTTACTTGTGGAAGTCATGGTCATTGTGATTGTGAATGAGTTTCCTAATGCCAGGTGACTCATACACTTGTCCTGAGGCCACCAGTGGACCTCCTGGAGCTGAGCTGTCCCATTCCAGTAGCCACTCGCCGGTAGGGGCTATTGAGCACTGCAGTGTGGATCCTGTGGACTGAGATGGACTGTGAGTGAAAAATACACCCTGGCCAGGTGCGGTGGCTCACGCCTGTAATCCCAGCACTTTGGGAGGCTGAGGAGGGTGGATCACCTGAGGTCAGGAGTTCAAGACCAGCCTGGCCAACATGGTGAAACCCCATCTCTACTGAAAATACAAAAATTAGCTGGGCATGGTGGCACACGCCTGTAATCCCAGCTACTCGGGAGGCTGAGGCAGGAGAATAGCTCAAACCCGGGAGGCAGAGGTTGTAGTGAGCCAAGATTGGGCCATTGCACTCCAGCCTGGGTGACAAGAGCGAAACTCCATCTCAAAATAAATAAATAAATAAATAAAATGCACTCCTGGGCTTGAAGAAGTATGAAAAAAACAGAATGTAAAATATCTTAGTAATAATTTTCACATGAATTTTACTTCAAAATAGTGCTATTTTGTATATATTGGGCTAAATGAAATGTATTATTAATTTCATCTTCTTTTTACCTTTTAAAATGTGGCTAGTGAAACTGTGAAATTACACGTGGCGTGCATGTTGTATTCCACTGGGCCTTGCTGCTGTAGCTATAAGCTCCAGAGGGCAGCAGGGTCCAGGCTCAGGTCTATGGGGCTTACCCTCCAGCTCTGCCTTCTATGAGGTCTGTGACCTCAGGCAAGTTAATGAAATGGTTTTTGTGCTTCAGTTTCCTCCTCTGTAAACAAGAAGCTCAGCCTGATGACAAACAATGACAGTGCACCTTTGAGGGCCACCTTGTGCGCTGCGAGGATCTGGGGCCCCATGAGGACAAGGGGTGGCAAGGTCTTTGCCCACAGCAGCTTACGTTCTGGGGGAGAGGAGACCCATGGCCTCCACAGGTGAAATACAGAGGCTGACCCAGCCACTAAGGCCCGTGATGAGTTCTCTGAGGGCCTCAGGAGGGACATGCAGGGGACAGTCACACTGGCGGTGGGAGCTGTGTCTCTGGCTGTGAGCCCTCGGGAAGGCCTGGTGAGGAGCGCAGGGGTAGAGCTGTCTGGAGTCTGGAGCCTGACACACACTGGGCTCTCACTCACTGGCATCCAAGCCCATGACTTTGGCATGGCCCAAGAGTGTCGGGCCACTCTATTGCCTCTTGGCCACTCAGTGGCTCTAGCCTGTGTAAGTCTTTTGCAATATTAATTGCACCAGGATTTAAGAGTTTGCAACCTCACGTTCATTTTCTGCACTCCCTGCATCCCCCAGTGTGGGCAAAGCTGCTGTTTGTCCCCATCCTGGAACTGCCCCACACCAGCTCTGATTGCCAAGGGCAATTGATTCTCAGGATGTGGTGCAGGCCGCCTGTGCTCTTGTTTGATGCAACCCCTCTGCTCTGGACCCCATCTCCACTGCTTTCTGTCAGACCCAGGAGGGGACTATGGGCTGAGTTCCCAACCCAGCCAGGAGCCACGAGGGAGACATGTCACATCACCCTGGGAGCTCTGGCATCCTGGGGTATCACCCCATCCCTGTCACTGGGTGTGTGTGCTTGTTCCACGTGGAGAGATGCCTGGGGGCAACTTTGTCCTGAGATTTGCAGGGGTCAGCTAACACTGTCATCCTCATTTTCCTTGTGCACACCTGCCCTCAGGTGCCTGGCATTGTGCCGCCTGCTGGGGTTGGGGGTGGGAGGCGGGGTGTGCTCACAAATCAGCAGGAAGAGCCCCAGGTGACTATCGGGGATGGCAGCAGACCTTCCTCCCCAGGCCTCTCTTTGGACCTCCACCACCTCATTGCTGGGGAGTGAGTGACTTATCTGAGCTTGCACAGGTGGAAATGGCAGTGGCGGGTTCAGCCTACCTCTGGCTGCTCCTAAGGGTGCTGTTCACTTATGGAAAGAGTGTAGGATGAGCAAGTCTAGAGAGGAAAAGTGCAACATGGGGACTTTGTTAATACAATTGCATTTATTGGGGGTTTTCGTTGAATAAATAGATTTTAGCTGCTCTTGCAACAAAACATGTGTAACTATGTTAGATAGAGATATGTTAATCTGCTTCACTATAGTAACCATCTTATGATCTATATGCAGCCTGTAACATCATGTTGTAAATTTAGCCTGGCATTGCAGCCCCCCATGGCCTGCTCCCAATTCAGCTCCCATCATTTCCCCCATGAACCATAGCCCTCTCCTGAGAACTGCTCCTCGGGTGCCACTTCTCCATCCTTCTTGGGCCCCAGGAGTGGGGAGACACCCGCTGACTTCCTCTACAAAGGAGGATTGAGTGAATGAAGTCATTGGGGCTAGACTCAGACAGGCCCAGGGGCAGGGGAATGGACTAATGGGGCTTCCTTCTCTCCTCTGATTTTGCCAGTGTGGCATGGCCCACGCTGCCTCCCTCTCCTGCCACGCCTGCAGCAGAGCCTGTGTCTAGCTACACATTCCCCCGGCTGCTCTCGACTGAGCCAGGCCTTTGCACATGCTGTTCCCTTTGATAGATCTGCCTGTTCGCCTCCCCCACCCCATCCACTTGTGCTTAAGATCCATCATGCTCCTTCCTTCAGAAAACTCCATCCCCAGGCTGGGCCAGGTAGGGCCAGGCATAACCCCAGGGCCTTCACTGCCCTACGCCACCCTCTGCCCTAGCTACTGTGTATTGCAGCTGCCAGTGACTTGTCTGACTCCTCCACTAGACAGAGGGCTCTATGAGGGTAGGAATGCTTTCTGATTCACACTGGGACTCCCAGAGCCTGGCCAGGGGAAGGTGCATAGTAGGTGGTTAATAGATTTTTGGCTTTTGGTCTCAGATTCCCATAATGTCAGTGTTGGGAGGGACCTTAGCAGGAGCACAGTATGTTCTCGCCATTGCTTGCATCAGGTCCACTCTGCGCTTAAAAAAACATCACTCTGTTCTCTGCAGAAGCCACCTCTAGTGACAGTCAATTGTCTGAGCCTCAGATACTATAATGCTTGGGGTGGGAATACCCCTGATTGTTGTATCAGTCCAGAGATGACATTTGCGAAGGTTCTGTAAAACTCAAAGTTCCCCTTTCCCTCTTCAGACTGGGATTTCGCTACCTTATGGTGCAGCCTGCTTTTAGTTTAAGGCAGCAGAAAAATGTTAGAATGCTGTTCTTCAGAAACAAACTGCATTCCTGTGGTCCCGAAAGGTCACATTTCTTATTCCATTAGCCTGGTTTTTCTCTTTCTCCCAAGCCATACCCTCCGAATGCACTTTGGAAGACAAACCTTCTTTCTGGATGTTGGCAGGACTGCTTTGTTGGACCAGGGCGCTGGGTGAGTGAGCTCATTATGCCCGGCAGTAATTGGATTTCTGCAGCAAGTCTTGGAGCCTTCCAGGCTCAGGGCTTGACGAGGTTCTTTTTGCAAACCAGATACCTTATTTTGAAAAAGGGCCTGGATGCCCCCACATTGTGCCTAATCTATTTAAACCACTGGGCAGATGGGTGCTTTCCTGACATGATCTATCTCTCCCAGGAAGTACCATAGGCACCCGGGATGAACCAAGTCTGTGAGAGCCTGTGCATTGCAGAGCCCCAGATTTTTCTATAGGGACAAATGCAAGACACTTCAGACTGAAGACACAAACAAGTCTTATTGCTGGATAGGATATTAGAAATTGGGGTGCTGTAGCCAGAAGATGGGGGAGGGATGCAGGTGCCCCAAACCTCAGGTGCCCCAGATTAATAAGTTGCTAATTTGGAATTTCACGATTCATTTGCTCCTGGGTTGTAGCTTCCCTTCATCATTGTGAGTGAGCAGAGGGCTTTGGGGGTATGCTAAGAGGTCAAGTGGCAAGGAGGTTTGGGGTGTATTTAGTCACTCTTAGGTAGGGATGTGGGCTGAACATTTTGGGGTGGTGTCTTATCTGTTTATTGTTGGAAGTGGAGAAAGGACCTCTCCTTATCAGAACCTCCTGAGCAGGTGTCTGTGAGAACAATGCCACAGCACTTGAAAACGCCATCACTGCGGATTCTGTTCTGAATCCTGACCATCCCTCCCCACCTTAGTCTGAAGCACTGAGCTGTCTCCACACTTCCAGTCACCACATGTCACAAAGGGGATCTCGAAAATACAATGGCCCCATTCTGCCTCCTTGTAAGAAGGTCAAGCTGTAGACTTCCAATCTTCCAACCCAGGAAGCTGGTAGTGGACATTTTTGTAGATGGTGTTCAGAGACTCTTGAATAAATAATTGATTGGCTCCCATTTACTGGAACCAAAAAGAAAAAAAATGACAGATTTGAAAATTAGCCATTTAAGAAACTTAACATTGTCAGAAAGGTAATTCTGCTATCTACATTTAAAAGAAATACCTCTTTGAAGTCCTTGCTCCTGACTTACATGGCAAACACGGTGTCTGATTCATTTAGTGCAAAAGAAGGCAGTAATGGAAGAATAAAGGAGCAAAAATGACGTGAGGCATATTGAAAACAAAATAAAATGGAAGACATAAGTCCAACTATATCAATGCTATTAAAGATGAATAGATTAAATAAGCCAATCAAAAGGTAGATGTTGTCAGGGATAAAATATATGATCCAAGTATATGCTATCTTGGTCCTTTCAGGCTGCTATAACAAAACACCTTAGACTGGATAGCTTATAAACAATAGAAATTTATTTCTCACAGTTCTAGAGGCTGGGAAGTCCAAGATCAAGGTACCGGCAGATTCAGTGTCTGGTGAGGGCCTGCCTCCCCATTGACAGCAGTCTTCTTGCTGTGTTTTCACATGGTGGAAGGGGCGAGCTAGCTCCCTAGGGTTTCTTTTACAAAGGCACTAATCTCATTTATGAGGGCTCGCCCTCATGACCTAATCACTTGCCAAACGCCTCACCTCCTCATGCTATCATACTGGTGACTAGAAACGTATGAATTCTGGGGGTACATAAACATTCAGATCATAGCACTATCTTTAGGAGACACACTTTAGATTCAAGGATACAAATAGATTGAAAGCGAAAGGATGAGAAAAAATATATCATGTAAATAGCAACCATAAGAAAGCTAAGGGGCTGTACTGATATTAGACAAAATGAGTTTAAAACAAAAAAAGTTACTAGAGATAAAAAGCAACATTTTATAATGACAAGAAGTTCAATACATCAGAAATATATAACAATTATAAACATATTTGCACCTAACAACAGAGCACCAAAATATATGAAGCAAAAACTGACAGAAGTGGGCTGGGCATGGTGGCTCATGCCTGAAATCCTAGCATTTTGGGAGGCTGAGGTGGGCAGATTGCTTGAGCCCAGGAGTTATCTAGGACCAGCCTAGATAACATGATGAAACTCTGTCTCTACAAAAAAAATACAAAATTAGCCAGGCATGGTGTTGTGTGTCTGTAGTCCCAGCTACTTAGGAGGCTGAGGTGAGAGGATCACCTGAGCCTGGGGAGGTTGAGGCTGCAGTGAGCCGTGATTGCACCACTGCACTCCAGCTTGGGTGACAGAGTGAGAGACTGTCTCAAACAAACAAACAAACAAAAAACCTGACAGAAATGAAGGGAGAAATAGATAATTCAACAACAATAGTTGAATATGTCAACACCCACTTTCAATAACAGATAGAACAACTCTACAGGAGGTCAACAAGGAAGCAGGGAACTTGAACAACACTGCACACCAATTAGACCTAATGGAAACCTATAGAACACTAGACCAAGGACATCAGAATAAATATTCTTCTCTAGTGCCCATGAATCATTTTCCAGGATAGACCATATGCTAGGCTCTAATACAACCTCAATAAAATTAAAAGGAGAGAAAACAAGCAAACAAAAAACCAAAGCACTTTCTGTGACTACAATGCAATGAAGTTAGAAGTCAGTAGCATCAAGCCATGCCTGGCCTGTAGCTGATGTTCAGTTCTTGCCAGCCAGACACCAGAGGCCCCCACTTTTCCCTTCCTGTCTCATCCTCTATCACTCCTGCTTGCCCCTTCACTTCCGTTTGCAAACTGACTACTTGACTACTTCCTTGACTCTAACCACCTCCTTTTCCAACTTCCATGCTTTTGCTCACCGTCCCACTTTCCTGGAATGCCCATTCCTTGGACTTCCCCACCCTGCTGTGCCTCCTCAGTCTGCATCCTGCCCATCCGCCTGACATGCCCCTGGCAAGCTCCAGGGAAGCCTCGTCGGCTGTTCCTCCATTCCTCTCACTTCAGCTGGGAGCTTTCCCTGCTTGGAAGTTGTGTAATTCTCACCACAACTTGTTCGTTCTCCTTCCTGTGACCCCTAGCCAGACACTGTGTTGAGTGGCTGGCTGTGTCCACTTTCATCTCCATTACTGAATGGAGTGCCCCTCTTCTCCCTCTTATTGTCCAGCACAATTGGAAATGACCTCCACACTGAGGTAATTAAAAAAAATGTCCAGTCTGAACTAGTGTCATATTTAATTGTAGTCTATAAATATTTTCTCAATGTAGTTTTAATAGTTTAGATAGAAAACTTGGCTGTGGGCTGTTAAAGGTATTGTCTAGAACACCTGCCTTAATGAGCCTTAATCAGGAGGGTTTGTAGTGAACAGATCTGAGAAGTGGTTCTCAAAATGAGGTCCCGGGCCAGCAGCAGTCTCACCTGGGAGCAGCTCAGAACCACAGGTCCTCTGGCCCCACCCTGATCTCCTGGATCAGGGACTCTGCAGCTGGGGTCTGGCTTTTGTTTTTTTGAGACGGAGTCTCCCTCTGTCACTCAGGCTGGAGTGCAGTGGCGTGATCTCAGCTCACTGCAAGCTCCGCCTCCCAGGTTCACACCATTCTCCTGCCTCAGCCTCCCAAGTAGCTGGGACTACAGGGGTCTGCCACCACGCCCGGCTAATTTTTTGTATTTTTTAGTAGAGATGGGGTTTCACTGTGTTAGCCAGGATGGTCTAGATCTCCTGACCTCATGATCCACCCACCTCGGCCTCCCAAAGTGCTGGGATTACAGGCGTGAGCCACCGCACCTGGCCCTGGGCCTGTTCCATTTTAGCCATCAGCCAGCACCCCTTCACAGGGCACCTGTGTCTGTGTGTCTAGATATCTGTGGTATTGTTATCTGCCTGTATCATGTTTAGCTCTTTGTTCTGTCTCAACCTTCAAGAGTCCTTGTATTACTAAGATGGGACCTGGGAACCTGGAGCCTCCAGGACCATCACTGGCTGAGCTGAGCTGAGCGGGAGGAAGGGCTGCCATGGGAGCTGGCACTGGCCTGACCTCCAAGTCTCTGTGAGCAGACCTTGAGGGACCTGTGCCTTCCTAGGCATCTCCAGGTCATATGTGCTCCCTTCTTCCTCGGGATGGCTGTGGAGTTATAGGAAGTGTTTGGGAAAAGGAGAAGTTGTATCTAGAAAGGGTGATATGTTTCTGAAACTCACACCGCGCTGTCACTCCACTGCTCCAGGGGCTCCCCGCTGGCCCAGGATAAAGCACAGACTCCTTGTCATCACACATGTGGCCTTATCTCCTGATGCTCCTGCTGTTACCTACTGTCTCAGACTCTTTGGCTGCCGTAGCAGAAATACCATAGACAGAGGGGCTGAAACAACAGAAGCTTATTTCTCACCGTTCTGGAGGCTGGAAGTCTGAGATCATGGTGCCAGACAACTTGGTTCATGGTGAGGCCCCTCTTCCTGGTTTGCAGGCGGCTGCCTTCTGACTGTGCCCTCGCATGGTGGAGAGAGAAAGGAAATAAGCTCTCTTGTGTCCCCCTCCTTTTTTTCTTTTCTTTTCTTTCTTTCTTTCTTTTCTTTTTTTTTTCTGAGACAGGGTCTTACTCTGTTACCCAGGCTGGAGTGCAGTGGTGCAATCACTGCTCATTGCAGCTTTGAGCTCCCGGGCTCAAGTGATCCTCCCACCTCAGCCTCCCAAGTAGCTGGGACTACAAATGTGCACCACCACACCTGACTAATTTTTTTATTTTTTGTAGAGATGAGGTCTCATTATGTTGCCCAAGCTGGTCTTGAACTGAGCTCAAGCAATCCACCTTCTCCGGCCTCCCAAAGAGCTGGGATTACAGGTGTGAGCCACCGAGCCTGGTTTCCTGTCCCTTCTTATAAGGTCACTAATCTCATCATGAGGGCTTCACCCTGATGACCTAATTACCCACCATAGGGTTTCAACGTATCAATTTGGGGGGACATAAACATTCACTCCATAACACTGTCCCTTACCTTATGGAATCGTCTGCTTTCCCTGAACTTGCCCAGACCCCTCCTCCTCCTGTCTGCACAGGCTCATCTCCTTGGGCATCACCCATCCTCCCAAGGCCAGGGCGGGTCCCTCCCTGTACATCTGTCTGTCACAGCCATGGTCACAGTGTGTGACTGATGCCTTTCACAGTCTTCTTCCCCGCTGGCTAGAGCTCTATGAGGGAAGGGGCTGTGTGAGATTCATGTTTGAGGCTCAGCACAGGGTCTGGCATGGAACAGGCACTAGGATGCTGTTGAATGAATGAATGAATGAATGAATGAATGGAGCTTGCGTTGCTGCTGCTCTCCCTCTCTGATGCCAATTGACTTTTCTTTGACCCCTGCTTCTCCATCTGCATATCCTGATTTCACCCCTGCCGCAGCCCACTTTGGATGTCCCTTCCTTCACCACGCTGGCACCCATAGGCTCTGGTCTCCCAGTTATCACCTGGGCTTGTTACAGTGTCTCCTTTGCTTGGCTAGGAGCTCCTCAAGGGATGGGGGAGCCACTGGGACATTGAGGGACTCTGCAAATGTCTGCACCTGAGAAGGACTTCCTTCTGTACTGAGCTGGTGGTAACCTGATAGTGACCTGGTAGTAACCTGGCAGTAAGCTCATCTTGGTTTATGTACTCCAGGCCTGTAATTAGTGTTACTCTTCGAGCCCCTGGTCTCTTCCTGTCTCAGCATGACCCTCCCCTCCACCCTTTCTGGAACTGCTTTCTTGAGAGGAAGCCTAAGAAATGTGAACTGCGTCCACCAGCACATCTCACAAAGCCTTGTGCACACAGGAGGTGTTTGGTAGGTGTCTGTCAAGGAGCGCCCTGTTCAGCATCTAGACATATCAAGCCCACATGGGGTGGTGAGTATAGAAAGGATGTAGAAACCACAAAAAGAAGTTGCCCTTTGCTTGGAAGTCACTGACTACCCCTTCTTGTTCTTGGTGGTGTGGTTACTTGCCAGTCTCTTGACTCATTTCAGCAGAGGTGAGACAGAAACGACCTGATGGCTGGGGCCTTTTCTGGGACTTCTTAAGGGGCCTTTGCACGTTAATAAAGGGGAGATTCCAAAATGATGCAATGAGTTGGCCAAGAGCCAGCAAGTAGCAGTTGAAAAAGAAAAAGATTTTATACTAAGCTTGGGACTTGAGCAGCTAGACTCCTCCCTGCTCAATGTGCCATGGCCCTCTGAGAACAAAGCACGTTGACAGAAAATTAAATGTCACTGAATTAGCTGCAACATCCACTTGCTACAACCTCCACCCCCACTTGCTAATTGGGTCATGTTGGTCGAAGTACTTCACCCCTTCCTGCTGGTCCATTAAAATGGGGTACTAAGAATACCCTTGTCACAGGGCTGCAGAATACTAGGTAATTTGGACAGTTTGAAACAGTTCCTGCTACACAGTGAGAGCTATATAAAATGTGACTGTTATTACTTGGTGCATGTTTGTTGAATTGTAGTAAATTATCTGATGGGAGAGGGGTGTCTGTGTTGTTATGGTGCTTAATTCTTCTTGTAGCACAGGTATCGGTCCCCATTGCCTATCCTCACCTCCAAGTTTCTCTCCTGTTCAGCACCTGGTAAGATTTTATAGTGAAAATCTCAATAAGAAAGAAGACTTCACGTGCACAGAATGTTCTAAAGGAAGCTTCATTATGTTCTCTTGAATGTTGATAAACAACTCTCATTTCTATTTGATGAGAATTTTTTGTGGGTTCTGAATGTTACGAGTAGCAATTTTATCAGAAATTATTTCTGTTTGTGGGTATGTTTGGTGGGGAATTGAAGTAGGTGGTTTTCTGATATTGGAAGCATTTCATGAACTGGGATATTTCAAAACTGCTGTTTTATGAAAGTGTTGGGGCTAATTCAGTGGCCCTTAATTTTCTGTCAATATGCTTTGTTCTAAGAGGGTCATGGCTTGTTGTGCAGGAAGGAGCCTGCTGTTTATCCCTGAAAATGTTCTTGCATGGCTTCTAAGAGGATGTCAGGCGTGCTGCTGGTCCTAGGGATAGAAAACAAAACAGACACAGTTCTTTGGGCAGCTGGGAACTGGTCTTAGATTCAGAGAGACCTGGGTTCAAGTCCTGACTCTGTCATTTACAAGCTATGGATTTTAAGAAAGTGACTTCACCTCTTCAAGCCTCAGTTTCCTTCTCTGTCATATGGGGATAATATTGCTACCTGTTTTACAAGGAGGCTTTGAGGATGGATTGAGATGAGGTGTACCCAGCACACTACCTGGCATAGAATAGTCTCTTTTGAGTGGCAGCTCTTGGTTTAGCTGTTGCTTTTGGTCTGGGGGCAGGAGTGATACCCCAAGAGACCCATGCAGCCTGACTCAGGGCCACTGCTGGGCCACTTCACTTCCCTTGTTCTCTGCCTGGTGCAATGAGCAGGGTCACCTTTTGCAGAGGAGGTAGGTTTGTGTCAGGGCAATGGGCTTGGTTTCCTGTGGGTTTGTGGCTTTGCAGGGTTGTCCCTTGATGTTGCCTGTAGGGGGTGTCAGGAAGGTAGAGGAAGGAGGTGGTGGTGGATGGGGCAGGGTCTCCCTGTGTGGGGCTCAGCCTTCCTGTCCTGTTCCATCCAGTCTGCCTCTTGGCTGTTGCATTTACTGAGTACTCACCTGAGCAGGTGCTTTAGGTTCCTCTCTAAGCCTCTCAACCACCATGCAAGAAGGTAGGAGGAAACCAAGACCCCACGAGGTTAAGCAGTCATTTAGGGGTTAGAGTTAGTGAATCTGGGGCTTTGAGATGAGAATCTCACCCTCTCTCCAGCCACATAGGGCTGCCCAGGTGGTTTCAGCAAAGGTGGCATGGGAGACCTAGGTGTGCCTGTGGGTCCTTCTAAGACCATTTCATGAAAAAGAGCAACAAAGGTTTGAAAAGCACATTCTAGTCTTTCCCCAACCACTCTCTGGACATATAGCCCAGTTTTATTTTTTCCTGGGAATATGCTATACCAGCTTTGTAACCTGATCTTTTTGGATGTGGCAATCCATTCTGAAGACATTCCAGAGAAACAATTCATAAATGAATGACCGAGTGTGCTCTCCGAGCCAGGCACTGTGCCGGGGCAGGGAGACAGC
This sequence comes from Gorilla gorilla gorilla, assembly GCF_029281585.2. Classification (NCBI taxonomy): domain Eukaryota; kingdom Metazoa; phylum Chordata; class Mammalia; order Primates; family Hominidae; genus Gorilla; species Gorilla gorilla. Next base: position 15,229,586 of record NC_073227.2, read on the forward strand.
TGGTGAACAATCCCATGTGAAGAGGGAGGGACCTTAATCAAGTACGAGGTGCTCTGAGGTTGGGAGATCGGGGAGGTTTGTGTGGGGATGAGGTCAGTGGAAGCCTCTCTAGGGACATGACCTAGAGAATATGGTAGGGTATATTAGTCTGTCCTCACATTGCTAATAAAGACATACCTGTGACGGGAATTTATAAAGAAAAGAGGTTTAATTGACTCACAGTTTTGCATGGCTGGGGAAGCCTTAAAAAACTTACAATCATGGCATTAGGGGAAGCAAACACGTCCTTCTTCACCTGGCGGTATCAAGGAGATGCAGTTTCGCAATATCCCGGTTCATGAAATGCTTCCAATATCATCAGAAAACCACCTACTTCAATTCCCCACCAAACACACCCACAGACACAAATAATTTCTGATAAAATTGCTACTTGTAACATATTCAGAACCCACATAAAATTCTGATCAAATAGAGCTTACTCACTATCATGAGAATAGTATGGGGTAAACTGCCCCCATGATTCAATTACCTCCCGAGAGGTCCCTCCCACCACACATGGGGATTATGGGAACTACAATTCAAGAGGAGATTTGGGTGGGGACACAGCCAAACCATATCCTGCGGTAACAAAGGAAAAGCTGCTTACCTGAAAGGTGGCCATGTCTCTCAATTCAAAAATGAGATACAAAACATTAAAGGGTCATTTTTTTATACCCATGGGGGACAAAGCTAATTATATCAAAGCCTTGGGCTTCTGTTTCCTTCTTTCCTATCCCTCCCCTCCAGGGAGGAGGGGCGGGGACAGGAAGCTTGAAGTGGGCGTGGCCAAGGAGGCGGGGTTAGGGGCTGGACAGGAAGTGCAACGGGAGGAGTCATGTTTGACTTTAAAAGTCTGCAGCCGGAAGTGAAGCCGGATGCACTTGGAGGTGGAAGCGTGAGGTTGAGCGGTTAGGGTTAATCTCACCTCTTCTGTGCAAAATTAACTTTGAGTTGAGGCATCTTGGCTGGGGCTGGGGAAGAGGAGTTGTGGGCAGAGGGACAGCCTGCAGCGTGTGCAGAGGCTCAGAGACAGTGCAGAGGCACGGGCCACCCAGGTCACTGTGAAGATGGTGGCTCTGATGTGGGTAGTGGCATTGGGGGTGGAGTGGAGGAGGTTGCACTGATGTTTGGGGGATGCAGCCATTATTAGTATGGCTATGATTTGCCTCAGTCTGTGGGAGGGGCTGCTCTGCTTCAGACCCTGCAGTGGGTGCCTTAATTTGTTTAATCCACACAACAGCCTCAGGGCAGAGAACTGAGGTGTGATGATGCAGGTCACACAGCAGAAGGGTTGGATCTAGGATTTGACTCTAGGTCCAACTGACAGGGAAGCCCAGGCTCTTTCTCTTACACCCTTCCCAGGAGGCCCAAATTTTCAGAGGCAGAAGCCGTGGCAAACATGGAGGGCTTGTTGGAGTAGGTGATGATGTGGCTTATAAACCTTTACTAGGCTAAGTTTGAGGCCCAGAGTAATTAGAGCTCAGGACTGGGAGTAAAGGGGCTGGGTTCAAATCCTGTCTTTCTACGTACATTTGGATTAGCCACACCCTCCCTGGACTCCACATCTCATCTGTGCAATGGGGAGGTCGGATCAGATGGCCTTTCTTAAAGTCCTCTCCAACTTTGGAACTCACTTCTTCTCTACATCAATATTTGCTAAGTGTTTTTTCCCTTTGGGAAGATTGACGTTTGTCTACCAACACCCTCCTACCCGAAGCTCCCTTTTGGTTTCAGGATGCCAGTGGGTGTCTAGGCACGGTCACATGGTCACTGCTCATGACAACAAGGTTTATACCTTTCCCACCATTAAAAAAAAATTTTTTTTGAGACAGGGTCTTAACTCTGTCACCCAGGCTGGAGTGCAGTGGCACAAATCATGGCTCACTGCAGCCTCAACCTCCCCGATGCAAGCGATCCTCCCACCTCAGCCTCCCCAGTAGCTGAGACTACAAGCACATGCCACCATGCCTGGCTAATTTTTGTATTTTTTGTAGAGGCAGGGTTTCGCCATGTTGCCCAGGCTGGTTTCTAACTTCTGGGCTCAAGTGATCCGCCTGCCTCGGCCCCCTAAAAGTGCTAGGATTACAGGTGTGAGCCATGGCGCCCAGCTTTTCCCACCACTTTGATATAGGCTCCAATTTCTTGCTGGCCACACAGGCTGGCAAATCCTGGGTCCTTTTGCATGTTCAGTGGAACCTTGGGTGAGTCATTCTACCACTGCAAGCCTCAGTTTCCCCATTTGTAAACATTGGAGTTATCTCCCAGCCCTTAAATCCCTGACCCCATTGCCCTATTCTGAGTGTGTCCGGGTGATGTGGTACAGTGCTGCGTCTTGTTTCTGCAGAACAACAGTCCTGTGGTAGGAGTACTGAGGAGCTTGGTAAATAGATTAAAATGTACAATACAGCTGAACTTCGGAAATCCTTCCTTGGTCCCATTCAGCTAGGCTGGAGGTCCTATCTGGTTTTGCCTCCTAAAATGTTCGTATTCATGGTTCACCTCAGGGATCTTCATACCCCACCAGACCAGGACACAGCCTAAACACTGTCTCTGCCTTCAGGGGCCCCGTGGAACCTGCTGCCAGGCAGTCCTCCATGTTGACTCTGGAGCAGCTGGTCTGAAGCGTATGAGGGGGTGATCTGTCCTTTTCCACCCAGGTGTAACCCTCTCCGTGGCTCCCCACTGTGCTCAAAGTCAAACTCAAGCCTGTTAGAGATTTGTAGTCCCTTCTTCTCACTAGATCTCTGACTACTCCAGGGCGGCATTACACTGTGTTCATCTCTGTATCTTTAATGCCTGAGAAGTATCTGGCACTTAGTAGGTTTTTCAGTAAACAATAATGATGCTGACTACCATTGTGTTTATAATGAGCAAGGGACCTCATCTGCAGTAAAGATTCTCAATTACAGCCCTGTGGACAGTGGTAGCACCGTTATCTCTGCTATATGGAACCCCAGGAAACTGGTTCAGAGAGGACAAGGGCCTTGATGGGTCAAGATGATTGTTGAGTAAATTTACATTTAGCCATTTAATCTCTTTAAAGAGAGTTCCAAGGCATCTGCTACTTTAATTGAAAAAAAATGTCTGAGTTTTGAATCCTGTCTTTTCCAGGTGCCGAGAGAGCCATGGATTGGCAGGCATGCCCCAGGCACGCACAGGGTGCTGGCGTTCTAAGGCAGCATCCATCTGCCTGGGTGGAGCTGGGTAGGTGGGAAATCCTGCCTGGTGCCAGCCATGCTGGAGTGAGTCCTCAGCTGAAAGCAGGCTGCCATTTTTATCTCCTGTGCAGAGAAGATCAGTGATGAGTCATGAGCGAGATGCTTGGGGACTCCTTATCCCTCTGTGTCTGCTGACTTCTCGTCAGTATTGCCACTGGGAACTTTGAAAATTGTCTACAAAATTCATGAAAGTGTTGCAAAAAGAAAAAATGGCATTCACCTGTACTCCCAGCACTGAACTGCTGTGTTGCTGTTCTTTCAGGCTTTGTCCAGAGGCAGCGTGAATGTAGAGACCGTTGGTAGAGATGAAACATTTTACTTTTTATTGCGGAATGAAGGGACCCCATTTGGAGCTCACTTGCTTGTCCTTTTCCACCCACATGGGAGCTCTGTGACTTTGGAAAGGTTCCTCAACCTTTCTGAGCCTTCAGGGCCTCAGCGGGCCCAGAGAGTGTCACTTGCCTGCGTGTCAGTGCTGTGTTGCTGCCCCCTGATGTTGGTCAGTTTGGCAGGTGAGGGGAGTTTGGGGGGACTTGTGGGAAGGGGAGGTGGGGGCTTAGATGAGGAAGGGCCTTGTCCAGGCTAAGGAGTTTGGTTTTTACCTGCAGGGCAGTGGGGAAACCAAGGATAGCCTGTGGATATGTTTTACTGTTTTTTGTTTCTCAGAAAAGCAGTGGCCATCACGAAGATCAAGAGACACGGGTCAGAACTCCACACGGTTGAGGGTGGCAGCAGTCCAGGGGCAGATGGGGCCGCATGGGTGGGCAGAGGGTGAGGAAGGGGCCAGGGTGCAGAACAGTTGGGACGACAGAAGGAACCAGTCCTTGACATGATGGGGTCACCTGGGAGCTGGGTGTCGTGGTGTAGTTTGGGGTGCTGAGGTATGAGCAGGGAAGGGGTGCGGCTTTACACTCCCAGGAGCCCTTTCAGGAGAGCCTGGGGTAATGGAGCGTGTTTTAGCTGCTCCAGGGGGTTTCGGGGAAGACTTAAGGCTCTAGAGATGGGGAAACTGAGGGCTGCAGCAGTGTTGCGACTTCTCCACAGGACCCAGCAGGTTGAGAGCTGCGAGCCCAGGCCTGTTCTTCTGCACCCTGGTTCGCTCTGGTGCATGTGGCCAGCTCCCAAGGACAAGAGGGCACCATCGGGCCTGAGGGCATGTGACCTCTGATTTCTTAAACACGGAGCTGAAGACCAGGTCTGGCATCAGCCAAGGATTCACGGTCCTTTCTCGCTGTGCCTGGACCCTCCCAGCAGCCCTCCCTTATCATATGTCACACCTGACTCTTGCCCTGGTGATGGCGATTATTCCTGATTTTCATTAAATTTTACTTTTCCACTTACTTTTGGAGTTTGTGGTTCACAATACCTCTGACAGAGACCTGGCTGCATCCTGTTTACAACTGCTCTTTCGTATTAATAAGTGTTCTGAGGCCTGGATCAAGGCCTCACATCATCATTTTGCTATATAGGATATTATTGCAACGATTGGTGATGTTTGAATAGGAAATGAATCAGTGATAAAATTTCTGATTTTGATCATTATGTTGTGATTTTATGTATGTATGTATGTACGTATGTATGTTTGTATTTTGAGATGGAGTCTTGCTCTGTGTTACCACCTTGGCTCACTGCAACCTCCACCTTCCAGGTTCAAGCGATTCTCCTGTCTCAGCCTCCCAAGTAGCTGGGATCACAATTCCTGGCTAATTTTTTTTTTCGTATTTTTAGTAGAGATGGGGTTTCACCATGTTCGCCAGGCTGGTCTCAAACTCTTGGCCTCAAGCGATCCGCCCGCCTTGGCCTCCCGAAGTGCTGGGATTACAGGCGTGAGCCACCATGCCCAGCTGGTGTTATGATTTTATAAACGTCCTTTTCTTCAGAGATAAAAGTCACAACATTTAGGGTGAGATGTCATGGTGTCTGCAGCTTACTGTCAAATGGCCCACAAGGATAGAAATACACACATCTATCTTTATAGATAGAAAAATGGGATAAGGAAAAATTAAACAGTTGGTGAATCAAGATGAAGGTGTAAAGGGATTCATTGTTTGCTGTCTTTGGAACTTTTCTGTAGGTTTTGGAATTTTGCAATAAGACATTTTTTAAAAGGTGTTCCTAGTGGCCAGGCTGTATCCATCTGTCAGTCCTGTGGTCTTGGTCACCTGAGGCAGAGTGGAATGCTTGCTCCATAGTTCATATTTGGCATCCTCTTGGGGAGCAGTTTTGACATAAAGCCAGAGGCTTTTGATGAAGTTTGTTCCTCTCCCCATAGAGAAATCATTATATTTTTAGAATCTTTGCTTTCAGACCAATTTTCCTTCAAATTTTCATTTCTTTCCTTCCCCTACATTTTTATTAGAGTTTGATTGCCCTGTAAGATCACTGAAGTAGTGTTTGTAGTTGTAACTATTCAATTAGAGAAAAGACTAAGGACATTAACAGACCTTCTTTCTCTCCATCCCTCCAGATTCTACCCCCTGTATGGTAACCAGTGGGAGGTGAAATCTCCCGAACTTTTTCCTGTGCTTGCAGGAACCCACACAGATAGGCGTGAACATCTTGTAGGGCTTGGTTTCTTCTTTTCATTGTTTATCCTTTGTTAATCAGGTTAGCCTCCTGCTAACCTTGAAGTTTCAGCTGGGGCATCACCTCCTCCAGGAAGCCCCCAGGCTCTCAGCTCCAACCTCACCCCAGTGCAATCATCTGATTACCAGATTCCTCCTTTGACTGATCTTGGGTAGTGTGAGAGCAGCAGCTGTTCCTGTTTCACCCTCTGCACTCGATCTGGGAGCCAAGAGATGCACAGTCAGTGTTTGTGGTGTGATCACGAGGGCAGGGTGGGGCATCTTGGGCAAGGATGCCACATGAGCTGAGCTTGCAGGTGAGATAAGTTTTCTCAATCAAACATCCCTTCCAGTTTCTGGGAACAGAGTCCTACGGCCCTGAGCACCTGGGGACAGAAGGTCACTTTGGGGACCTTGGTCACTGCCACTAGGGGCTCCCATCCCCTGGCTGATTCAGTCCCTGCACAATGTCCTGTGTGCGTGGGGCAGATGAGATGGCCGTGAGCTACCTAAAGTTGGGGCCAGGGCCGCGTCCTCTCTCCTCCCCAGGGGTCAGAACAGGCTGGGGTTCTCGGGGGCAACTGGAAGAAACCCAGGCCAGAGCTGGAGCAGCATGGGATTTAGACATGGGCTGGCCTGGGTCTCTTGTCTTTCCAGTATTCCCAGTCCTTCCTCATTACAGGCACTGTTTTCTGCAGCTGGGATTTATTAATGTTATCTGCAGATCGTCTGGCGAGCGCCAGGAGACCAGGTCACTGCCAGCTGAAGGAAGTTGAAAGTTGAACAGGATGTAAAGCTGAGGGCTGGCTTCTTGGCCAGTGCTCGGGCAGCATGGAGGAAAGCATCCTTTGCCCTGAGCAGCTTTCCTGCCAAGTCAGACCAGAGAAATTTGTGCTGGCCTGATCACGGGATCCTAGACATTCGAAGCATTGGACCAGTGTTTCAGAAGGATTTACCTTAAGAGAAAAGAGTGGGACTGAGAATTCCTGCGTGGCCTGGTGTGGGATGTGTCCAGGGAACAACAGTCAGGTATCACGTGGGGAGCTTGTGGGAAGATGGAAGGAATTCTGCTTTCTGTTAGTTGTTGCTTATTCATAAAAAATATCAGTAATGCTTGGCTGTTAAATGTCTGCATGGCTTTGCAAGAATATACACATCACCAGCTTTGAAACAGGCATTGTCCCCACTTAATGGAGGCATAAACTGGGTGGTGAAGTAATTTTTGTGCAGTCAGGGATTGTCAACACATTCAGCCAACGAACGAGCCTCGATTCCGTGCCAGGCAGGGAGTTGGCATTTGAGGTGAGAGAAGCACAGTCCTACCTGCACGGTGCTCCTGGGTTCAGTAGCTTTTGAGGGTGAATCGCCAACCTTCAAGACGTGAAGACTCTGTCTTCCCACACCTGTCACTGTTGTGCACTCATGCTCTTGGCATTCCCTACTAGACACATACTTTGGGGGGATCGAGATGGTTTACATCACAGTGGGCTCTGGATCCTTCCCTCTGTTTCTCATCTACCTTTCCACTAGGCTGATGTTCTTTGATGGCTGGACACACACTGGCAATGCCTGCTGGTGGTGATAGTGATAATGGTGGTGGTGATGGTGATGGTGGTGAGAGTGGTGGTAGTGCTGATGATGGTGGTGGTTGGTGATAATGGTGATGGTTGTGATGGTGGTAAGGAGGGTGGTAGTGGAGGTGAGGAGGGTGCTGGGGCTGGTGGTGGTGATGGTGGAGATGTTGATGGTGTTGATGTTAATGGTGGTGGTGATGACGCTGATGAGGACGGTGGTAGGTATGATGGTGATGGTGGTATGGCAGTGGTAATGGTGATGGTGGTGATGATGGTGATGGTGGTGGTAATGGTGATGGCGATGGTGGTGGTGGTGGTAAGGGTGCTGAGGGTGGTTGTGATGGTGATGGTGGTGATGATGGTGATGGTGATGGTGGTTATGGTGATAGTCGTGGTGGTGGCGGTGGTGATAGAGGTAGTGGTGGTGGTGATGGTGGTGATAGAGGTAGTGGTGGTGGTGATGGTGGTGGTGATGGTGGTGGTGGGGCGAGAAGGGTGGGGGGAGTGGTGGTGATGGTGGAGAGCGTTATGATGGTGTTGACAGTGATGGTGGTGGTGATGGTGATGGAGGTGGTGGGAAGGGTGGTGGTGGTGGTGGTGGTGATGGAAGTGGTGGTGGTGGTGATGGTGATGATGTTGGTAATGATGGGGATGTGGCGGTGGTCGTGGAGTGGTAATGATGGTGGAGAGAGTGGTGGTGGTGGTGGTGGTGATGGGAATGTGGTGGTGGTAGTGGTGGTGGTGATGAGAGTGATGGTAGTGGTAGTATCGGTGGTGGTAGAAAAATTTAAAGATTACAGAGTGCATTGCAGGCACTCTTGTGAGCACTTTACCTATATTAATCTGATGTCTACTCATAACAACATGGGGTTGTTGTACCTATGAGGTAGGTACCACCACTAGCCCCATGTTCCAGGTGGGCATCTGAGGCACAAGGCCACATGGTTAGTACATACTAGAGTTGGGATTCAAACCCTGGTAGACTGGCTTCAGGGCCTGCACTAAGCTGGGGTTACCCTAGGTGTGATTCTTAGATCAGCAGTTTCATCATCTGAAAATAATTCACACACACACACACACACACAAACACACACACGTTTCCTAGGGCTGGTGTAACAAATTTCCACAATCTGGGTGGCATAAAACAAATGCATTCTCTCACAGTTCTAGAGGCCAGAAGTCTGAGATGAAGGTGTGGGCAGGGCCATGCTATCTCTGAAAGCTCTAGGGGAGGATCCTTCTTCTCCTCTCCCAACCCCTAGTGGTGGCGGCGGTCCTTGGAGCTCCTTGGTTTGTGGCTGTGTCACTCCAGGCTCTGCCTCCCTCATCATGTGGACTCCTGCTGCGTCTGTCTGAGTATCTTTTATAAGGACCCCAGTTGTACTGAATAAAGGGCCCACCCTAGTCCATCATGGCCTCCTCCTAACTCATGACACCTGCAGGAACCCTACTTACAAATATGGCCACAAGCTGAGATTGTGGGAAGGACATGCATGAAATTGGGGGAAGCACTATTCAACCCAATACATAAACATTTTTAAAACAATAGCGTTACTGAGATATAATTCATGTACTGTAAAATCTGGCCTTTTAAAGTGTACAATTAAGCTATTCTTAATATATTCACAGTGTTATGCAACCATCATCACTATCTAATTCCAGAGCATTAAAATCTCCCCAGAAAGAAATCCAATGCCTATTAACAGTCCCCACCACCAACTCTTCCTTTCACATGACCCCTGACAACCACTACATCTACTTCTTGTCCCTATGATTTTTTTTTGTTTTTATTTTTTGAGACAGGCTCTCACTCTGTCACCTAGGCTGGAGTGCAGTGGTGTGATTACAGGTCACTGCAACCTCAGCCTCCCCAGGCTCAAGTGATTCTCCCACATCAGCCTCCCAAGTAGCTGGGACCACAGGGTCATGCCACCAGGCCTGGCTAATTTTTGTGGTTTTTTTTTGTAGAGACATGGATTTGCCATCCTGTCCAGGCTGGTCTTCGACTCTTGGACTCAAAAAATCTGCCCGCCTTGCCCTCCCAAAGTGCTGGGATTACAGGTGTGAGCCACCGTGCCTGGCCATCCCTATGGATTTCCCTATTCTAGACATTTAATCTAAATGGAATATTCAATCTGTGGTATTTTGTGACTGGCTTTCTTCATTTAGTGGAATGTTTTCCAGGTTCATTCATGTCGTAGCAGGTGTTGAGACTTCATTCCTTCTGATGGCCAAATGCTATTCTGCTCTATGGAATATCATAGACCACATTTTGTTTATCCATCTGTAACTGATGGACATTTGGGTTGTGTTCACGTGTTGGGTGTTAGGAATCGTGCTGCCATGAATGTTTGTGTACATGTTTTTGTGTGCACATATGTTTTCCCATCTTTCAGTTACATATTTAGGAGTAGAACTGCGAGGTCACAGGGTGATTCTGCTTTTCACATTTTGAGGAACCACCAGACTGTTTTCCAAAGTGGCTGCATCATTTCATGACCCCACCAGCAATGCATAAAGGGTCCATTTCCCCACATGCTCACCCACACTTGTCGTTGTGCGCTTTTTTGATTGCGGCCGTCCTGGGTGGTGTGTGGTGTGTGGTGCCGTCTCGCTGCGGTTTTGATTGGTATTACCCTGAGGGCTGATGACGTTGAGCGTCTCTTCAGGTGCTCCTTGGCCATTTGTGTGTCTTCCCTGTTGAACACCGGGTGATGTGGAGGATGGGCGGACTCCTCATTGTCTGCATGCTGTCTCACTGGTGCAGTGATCTGGCGCAGTCAGCCTGACTGGTCCTAGCCAGCTCTGATTTCTGGCATGCTCTAAACCGAAGCATTCAGTGCACTCAGATGTCTTTTAATTTTCAAGTTGAGATGCTCACAAGTGAAATTTAAGACAGCCATAGAGCCGTGGAAAAGCCGCGTGCCCTTGGGCAGTTCACATCTGTAAACTGAGGATAGCAGTACATTCATGGTGGGGTGGAGGGAGCTGACACGTGTCACTCTAAGCTCAGTGCCCAGCCCATGGAAGTCTGTGGTTAGGGCTGGTGGTTGTCAGAAACAGCTATGTAGTTTTTGGGGCTCCTTGTTAAAAAATGGTTAAGAATTTCAAGATGGCATCAGAAGAGCACTAAGCCTGGGCCCTTCAAAGCTCAGGGCCCTTTGCAGTGGCCCAGGTTGCACAGCTGTGACACCATCCCTGTCTGTGTCCTTAACCACTGCTAGAGGCAGATTTGCCTTGTGGGAAGGTGGCTGTCCCAGGGTGGAGGAAGAGAAGTTGAGGGTAGGATGATGAGTGAGGAGGTGGCTAGAGTGGTCCAGGCCAGAGCAGAGGAGGCTGGAGGGAGACAAGGGCCACTGTCAGGGGGAGGAGGAGCCACATGAAAGATGAAGTCCCAGCTCTGGTGGGACCTGGGGACTGCTTGGATGCAAGAGGGAGGGAGGGAGTGCTCCAAGTGGACTCACAGGCCCTGGGTCTGGATGAGTGGCCAGAACATCGTGCTCTTTGCGGAGGCAGGGCCCTGGAAGGAGGAGCAGGTCTAGGGGAAGACGATGGATTTCAAGAATTTTAATAATACCAGCAGCCCACCCTGAGTACCCCCTACGCACCAGGCACTGTTCCAAGTACTTGATGTGGGGTAGCACATACAGTATTTGAGAGACCCTAGGAGGTAGGGGTCATTATAACCCCTGTTCTGAATGACGATCAGAGGCAGGTTTGCTTTGTGGAAGGGTGGCTGTCCCAGGGTGGAGGAGGGGAAGTTGGGGGTGAGGAGGTGAGTGGGGAGGTGGCTATATGGAATATCACAGAGGCACAGAGAGGGTAAGAAACTTGCCCAAGACCACACAGCTGGTGAGGTGAGCCTGGAGCCTGTGCTTTAGCCTTTAGGCCCTGTGGCCATTTGAGCGAAAGTGTGCAGCACCCCTGGAGCTGCCACAGACCTCATCTGTCGTTTTCCCATCTGTAGATGGTGCTGCTCGTTCTACCTTTGGCTACACCATGATAGAGAAGATTCACATAAAATGCCGCATATGCTGCCTGACATAGTAGATAATGAATGACACATCTGTTGTTCTCATTATTATTCAGAGTTATGCATGGAGATTTCAGCGCGGCTGCAGGAGGTCCTCCTACCCCTATGGCCTCAGGTAGAGAGCCCTGGCCGCCTGGGCCGCCTGGGCCTGCACACATCCTGGCTCCTGTGTCCCTGGCCACAGTCATTGCTTGGGTGGGACAGGGAAGGGGCATCTTCACTTCAGGCAGCTTATTGACCTTCCTCCTCTGGCCATTGCCTTTCCAGGAAGTGGCCTGGGCCACTCCCCACCTGGGCCAGTCTTGCTTGGGGAGGGGAGCCCAGGGGTCCTTCAGGCAGGCTCCTGGCCGGGTTTATCTAAGGTGGCTGAGGCTTTCAGGAAGCTGGACATGATACTGGATTTAGAACCCAGGGTTCAAATAGGTTGGCTTTTACATGTCGAATCTGTCATGGGCTGGAGACCCCCAGAAGCTAAGCCCACATGCTTCTTGGAACCTGTGAATATGCCTTATGTGGCAAAAGATGTGATCAAGAGCTTTCAGAGGAGGAGCTCATCCTGAGTTTTCTGAGTGAGACCAGGATCCTTCTAAGAGTGAGGCACAGGGAGACTGGACAGGCACCCAGGAGGTGACGTGAAAGTGGAGTGGAGGGCAGAGTGATGCGTCTGCGAGCCCAGAAATGCCGGCAGCCCTCAGGAGCTGGGAGAGGTGAGAGTGGACTCTGCTAGAGCCTTGGGGTGGAGTGAGGAGGTGCTGACCCTTTCATTTTGGCCCAGTGATAAGGAATTTTGACTTCTGGCCTCCAGAACTGCGAGAGAATACAAATCTGTTGTTTTAAGCCACCAAGTTTATGGTACAGGCTGACCTTAGAGGTATTGTAAGTTCTGTTCCAGACCACTCAATAAAGCATATATTGCAATAAAGCGAGTCACATGAATTTTTTGATTTCCCAGAGCATGTAAAAGTTATGTTTACACTCTGTTGTAGTCTCTTAAGTGTACAATAGCATTATGTCTAAAACAACAATGTACATACCTTAATTTAAAAATACTTTAGGGCTGGGCATGATGGCTCATGCCTGTAATCCCAGCACTTTGGGAGGCTGAAGTGGCAAATCACTTGAGGTCAGGAGTTCAAGAGCTTGACCAACATAGTGAAACCCTGTCTCTACTAAAAATACAAAAATTAGCCAGGTGTGGTGGTGTGCACCTACTACTTGGTAGCAGCTAGCTGGTAGTCCCAGCTACTTGGGAGGCTGAGGCAGAATTGCTTGAACCCGGGAGGTGGAGGCTGCAGTGAGCTGAGATTGTGCCACTGCACTCCAGCCTGGGCTACAGAGCCTCTGTCTCAAAACAAAAGTGCACTCCAGCCTGGGCTACAGAGCCTCTGTCTCAAAACAAAACAAAATAAAACAAAACAACTTTAGCTATTTAGCTAAATAATGCTGATGATTATCTGAGCTTTCAACATAATCTTTTTGCTGGTGGAGGGTCTTGCCTTGATGTTAATGGCTGTTGAGTGATCAGAGTGGTGGTTGCTGAAGGTTGGGGTGGCTGTGGCTATTTCTTAAAATAAGACAATGAAGTTTGTCCCATCGATGGACTCTTTCACCAAAGATTTCTCTGTAGCACACAATACTTGGCAGCATTTTGCCCACAGTAGAACTTCTTTCAAAATTGGAGTCAATCCTCTCAGGCCTTGCCACTGCCTTATCAGCTAAGTTTAGATAATACTTTAAATCCTTTGCTGTCATTTTAACAGTGTTCACAGCATCTTTACCAGGAGTAGATTCCATTTCAAGAAAGCACTTCATTTACTCCATAAGAAGCAACTCCTCATCGGTTCAAGTTTGATCATGAGATTGCAGCAGTTCACTCACATCTTCGGAATCCACTTCTCATTCTAATTCTCTTGCTTTTCTCACCACTTATGTGATTACTTCCACTGAAGTTCTGACCTCGAAGTCATCCATAGGGGTTAGAATCAGCTTCTTCCAAACTCTTGTTAGTGTTAACATTTTGACCTCTTCTCATGAATCATGAATGTTCTTAATGCGTCTAGAATGATGAATCCTTTCCAGAAGGTTTTCAATGTACTTTGCTCAGATACATCAGAGGAATCACTATCTACAGCAGCCATAGGCTCACAAAATATATTTCTTAAATAATACTACTTGAACATCAAAATTATTTCTTGATCCATGGGCTGCAGAATGGATGGTGTGTTAGCAGGCATGAAAACAACATCAATCTCCTCTACATCTCCATCAGAGCTCTTGTCAATGAGCCATAACATTGTAAAAGTAATCTTTTTTTTCTGAGCAGTAGGTCTCCACAGTGGGCTTAAAATATTCAGTGAACCATGCTACAGACAGATGTGCTGTCATCCCAACTTTGCTGTTGCATTTTTAGAGCACAGGGCCCTAGGATCTCCTAATGGGAAATGAGCATTGGCTTCAACTTTGGCAGGTCATCAGCTCTATTAGCCCCTAGCAAGAGAGTCAGCCTGTCCTCTGAAGCTTTGAAGCTAGGCATCGACTTCTCCTTTTTAACTCAGAAAGTCCTAGATGGCATCTTCTTCCAATATAAGGTTGTTTCATCTGCATGGAAAATCTGTTGTTCAGTGTAGCCACCTTCATGAATGATGTTAGCTGGATCTTCTGCGTAACTTGCCGCAGCTTCTCCATCAGCGCTTGATGCTTCACTTTGCACTTTTATGTTATGGAGATGGCTTCTTTCCTTAAACCTCCTGAGCCAACCTCTGCTAGTTTCAGACTTTTATTCTGCAGCTTCTCCACATCTCTTAGCCTTCAGGAGAGTTAGGGCCTTGCTCTGAATTAGGCTTTGGCTTAAGGGAGTGTTGTAACTGGTTTGATCTTCTACCCTGACCACTCCAATTTTCTCCATATCAGCAATAGGGCTATTTCACTTTCTTATTATTTGTGTGTTCACCAGAGTAGCACTTTGAATTTCCTTCAAGAACTTTCCCTTTGCATTCACAACTTGGCTAACTGGTGCAAGAGGCCTAGCTTTCACCTTATCTCAGCTTTCCACCTGCCTTCCTCATGAAGCTTCATCGTGTCTAGCTTTTGATTTAAAGTGAGAGACATGCAACTCATACTTGAACACTTAGAGGCTATTGTAGGGTTATTAATTGGCCTAATTTCAGCATTGTTCTGTCTCAGGGAGTGGGGAGGCCTGAGGCCATGGGGAGTGATGGGAGCATGGCTGGTCAGTGGAGTGGTCAGCATATACCCAGAATTTATCCATTAACTTCTCTGTATTATATAGGCATGGTTCATGATGTCCCTAGTTACAATAGTAATATTAAAGATCACTTGTCACAGATCACCATGACAGAAAATGGAAATGTTTGAAATATTGCAAGAATTACCAAAATGTGGCACAGAGACATGAGGTGGGCTGTTGGAAAAATGACACGGATAGACTTGCTCATCCCAGGGTTGCCACAACCCTTCAATTTGTGAAAAACGTAATATCTGCGAAGCACGATAAAGTTGAGTGCAATAAAACAAGGTATGTCTGTGACTTATCACAGCAGCCACAGGAAACTAACACAGCCTCCATCGTGGGAGCCTCAGGGTCTGAACTCTGCAGAACCCTGGGCTGGCAGCTCTCATGGGTACAGCTGTTTTCTTCTGTTCAGAGTCATGTCAAACCCTGAAGCTGGATTTGATTAGCAGACAACAGAGCCAGATGTTCCCAGCATCTTCCCGTGTCTGATGTTGTGGCCTCACATGGTCATGATGAGGCTTTGCCTGGAAGCCTTGCTGCTCGCAGGCTAGTACAGATGTGCTTTCTTTGGTGATGGGAGGGAGTGGCAGTGAGTGGCTTTGGATTCAAGAGAGTCCTTGATGGTTAGGGACCCAGGCTTTGGAATGGGGAACACTTGGGTCCCACACCTGGCTCCTGGCTGGGTGACCTTGAGCAAGTCACTTAACTTTTCTGAGCCAGTTTCATTATCTGTAAAGTAGGAATGATGATAATGATAGTAATGCTGTGCCCTTAGCAGGTTGTTGTGACAGTTAAGGAGCTAACAGATGGGCAGTGCCACACTGAGCTTGGCAGGTTGAACGAGATGGTGCCTTTGCCCTGTTGACATGACTGCCTTGTGCAAGTTAACCTGCTAATCAGAATACTAATACTGCATTCTCTTTTTGGAATGAAACATGTGTAACCTCATCTGGATTGTGCAGAAGGGACCAAGGGCCCTGGCTCCATCTGCCCCTGCCACTTGGCTCACGTGGCCTCTGGAGGTGACTTCCCCAGGACCCTCACCAGCAAAGACCAGGGTTGGGCTAAAACGGGTGCCGAGAGTTTCCCGGGCTCTGGCTGCCTTAGCTGCACAGATGCAAGCTCGGCTGCAGTGCAGTGTCCTGGTGAGTCTCTCCTCTGCTGGTCCTGTCACCACCTAGGTAGGCCTTCCAGCAGCTGAGAAGTCCCATTCCTCATAAGACCAGTGGTCTGCCGTAGCTCCCACTGCCCTCCAGTGGGACGAGGTCCAAGCTCACAGCCCCTTGGTGACCTTCCCTGAGGCCCTGCTGACCTCTTGGCCCCCTGTCTGGCCCATAATCTACCCCATCCCAGACATGGCTGAGCCTGAGCTCATGGCTGGCCTGTGCAATCCACCCCTTTCCTTCCTGCTCGGCTCCATCAAGGAGGCACCATGTACCCGTGGTATGAGGCAGACACCGTGGGGAACTTTGATCCCACCTATTCCTTGACCGCATGTTCAGTACATCACCAAGTCCTCCCAGGTGTCCCAGCAAGAAAGCTTTCAAACATATCTCGTTTTTCATCACCTCTGCACCATAAGCCCAGCCCAAACTTGCACCATTTATCTCTGGGACACAGTGACAACCTCCTGGGTTCTACCTCATCTAATCCGGCCCTCCAGTTCCTCCTCCACACAGCATCCAGCATCCAGCATCCAGAGTGGACCTTTTCAAACCCCAGGACCAATGAGGACACAGTCCTGCTGAGAGCACCCGGTGGCTCTGGTCACCCTCGGACAGCAAGGTGGACTTCCTGAGTCCAAGGCTCTGAGACCCAGACCCTCTGTGGGTTCCTTGCCTTCCTTCTCCTTGCTTGTACACCAGCTCTCTCCATCTGGAATGTTCTATTTTTTTTTTTTCCACTGAGTTTGCCTTCTTTCTTCTTTGGAGCTCAGCTCAGCATAACTTCTTGGTCAGAGTCTTTGGGGACCTCCCCGTTCAGGCGGGTGTGGCTCTCCCACCTTCCCATCGGGCCAGCTTCCTTTCCTTTAGCACACCTGCCAGCTATGCCAAAGCCCACGGGGCAGCCAGATAGGTCAGACCACAAAAAGTGGGCTCAGTCTTGCAATGCGGGGGCTAGGGGAGGTGAGTGGAGGCCATAGAAGTCAGTGGAGGTCAGCGGAGATGAGTGGAGATCGGGGAGGTGAGTGGAGATCGGGGAGGTGAGTGGAGATCGGGGAGGTGAGTGGAGATCGGGGAGGTGAGTGGAGATCGGGGAGATGAGTGGAGATCGGGGAGGTGAGTGGAGGTCAGGGGAGATAAGTGGAGATCGGGGAGGTGAGTGGAGGTCGGGGAGGTGAGTGGAGGTCAGGGTAGGCGAGTGGAGGTCGGGGAGGTCAGTGAAGGTCAGTTGGTCAGGGGAGGTGAGTGGAGGTCAGTGGGTCAGTGGAGGTGAGTGGAGGTGCGGGAGCTGAAGCCCCCTCGCAGGGAAGCGAAGAGGCAGTGCAGACTTCAGACGACAGGTGGAGACCATCTGGAAGGACTGTAGAGGGGCAGGGAGGCGTGGAGGCTGGCCTGTTGGGGACACAGGAAGAGATGTTTTGTTTGAATGGGGATGAGCAAGCGTGTTGAGAGTCTGATGATGAGGGGTCCTGGAGGGAGGGATGCTTCAGGAGCCAGGATAAAGGAGGGTTTGGGAAAAGGTGGGAATGAGAAGGGGTCTAGGGCCAGGGAGCAGGGCATGCAGCATGCGGGAGGGAAGCGAGGGCTCGAGGGTGATCCCGTCTGGCTTGCACTTCAGTTTTCTTCTGTGTCCTTAATAAAGAAATCACATTTTCTTCTCTTTCCTGAACATTCTGTGCAATTTATTCCTAGCTCCTTTTGATTTGGTTATAAATGGGATCGTCTTCCAGTTTTATCCACTAATTGGTTGTTGCTGGTATAGAGGAAAGAACATTATGCTTTTTGGCACTTTCCTTCACCCAGCAACTTGGGAGGACTCTAAAAATCCCATCAGTTACATCTCAAACCTGACATTTTGACTTTCACCTGCTGGGTGCCATTGATGTTTTTCTCTCTGACCTAATTTCTTCTCTGTTTTCTTGGCCTGAACTTACCCTCTCCTGTTTCCTCAGTTCTTTTTTACTTTCTCTGTCCTCGTTAGGAGCATTCCACCTTCTCTTTCTAAGAATTATCTTTTTTTCAAACAGCCTGATTCCCTTACTCCCAAAAGGAAAACACCTTCTTGCTTTAATCCTGATCATTAGGGTTGTGATGTCCGTGAGTGTCTGATGTGGGTTTTTCTCCATGAAAAATGGGATCATATTGTTTGTGACCCACTTTCCCTACAGCAGGTATGATGAACATCTCTGAGGCCCCCATGGTTTGGATATACTATGATTTATTTAACCAGTCTCTTGCCAGGCCCATCTTTGTGGATTATTTCCTTAGGATAGATTTTCAGAGTGAAGCTATTAGCGAAAGCAGTCCACATTGAATAGAAATTGCCCAGCGGCACCCTAGAAAACATATGCCAGTTTGTACCCAAGAGTGAATGAGAATAGCACTTTCCCAGAACCTTGCCAACAGCAAATCTTTAACATTTTTGCCAATGTGATGAGTGAAAATTTGTATCCTGGTTCTTGTTTCTTTAGTTACCAGGCAGGCTGAACATCTTGTCTGTGTATTGGCCATTTGCGTTTCTTCTTTTGAGAACTGTTTCTCCATTATTTACACTATTTTTTTTCCACTTGCATGCTGCTTAAAGCAATTTTGACTTCTGAAACCTCTTAATCTATTAAGAATATTAACCTGGGATTTGTTATGTGTCACAGATTTTTTTCTTCCAACTTGTGGTTTGATGTTTTTGCTCTATGATGATGCTTTTGCTGTATAGAGATTTAAAATTTTTGCCTTTTGTAGATGCTTACACCTTTTCTCTCCTCCTCCAGAGTCTTTAAGTATTTTTTTTTTAGAAGATTTGTGGTTTCTCTGTTTGTATTTAAATTTGTAATCCACATGAGAAAGTTGTTTTGCTGTGAGGCTGTAGGTGGCTATCCAGTTTTATTCGTTCCTAAATAGCTAGTCTTTTGTCCAGTGTTAATCCAGTGTTTATTGGTCAGCTGTTATTTTTTCACCATTATGTGTGGTTTTTTATTAATTTTTTTTTTTTTTTTGAGACAGGGTCTTGCTCTGTCACCCAAGCTTGAGTGCAGTGGCACCATCATGGCTGAATGCAGCCTAGACCTTCAGGGCTCAAGCTATCTTCCTACCTCAGCCTTTTGAATAGCTGGGACTATAGGTGCATGCCACCATGCCCAGCTAATTTTTGTATTTTTTGTAGAGATGGAGTTTCACCATGTTGGCCAGGCTGGTCTCGAACTCCTGAGCTCAAGCGATCCTCCTGCTTCAAACTCCCAAAGTGATGGGATTACAGGTGTGAGTCACCACGCCTGGCCCAGTATGTGTTTTAAATTCCTGTGTACATCCTTGGATCTGTTTTTGGACTTTCTCTTCTGTCTCATTGATCAATCGAATTGCCCTATTTTTATCCAATAAATTTTCAAACCAAATTTTCTTTCCTAACCTAAAAAGATGGACTTCCTTTGTGGAAATGATGACTACTAGCTGGGGCTGGTGGGGGTGGGGGGTGGAGAAATGGCCCTATGGGATGGAGCTGACCACTCCCCCAGGCCCTCTGGAATACCTCATCCTTTCTTTCCAGTGAATCATGTTCCACCTGTGACTTCAAACCCAAGCCCCAGCCCTTTATTTTACTCCAAAATTTGCTCTCCGTCTCATCCAGCCAGGCCTGTGCTGTGGGTGGCCAGGTGAACATCGCAGGGGTCCTGCCTCTGGAAGCCTTCCTGGAGCCACGTTCACCTGTGGCCATCACTGAGATTCCTACATGGATACAGACTGGGAGGCAGACACCACCCCATCCCACTACCATCCCTATGATGTTAGGTTCTGGGCTTTCAAGTGCTTCATAGCTGAGCTTGTGACTCCTGGCGAGAAGCATGTAGTGTCCACAGGGCAAAGTTGGGATGTATGGAGCGTGCACTGCATGACCTACAGCATGGTCTGCCCTCCACACTGTGAGGCGATCCGTTCTCCCCATCCTTGCGTTCCAGGTCAGGAGAGGAGGTAGAGAGAGCAGGAGTAACTTGACCTGCGTCTCACACAGGGAGAGGGACAGCGCTGGCTGACAGCTTGAGCCCTACCTCATAGCACATAGCCCTGGAAATGTGGCCCAGATAACTCTTCTGAAGTTGTAGAAGCTGTGTTCTTTGGGAGAATGAAGTGATCCATAGAAAGAAAGCTGTTGCATCAGGAGTTAGTGCTGCTGATGCAAAGCAAGACACCCTTGGTTCTAACAGAGCCCAAGGAAAGGAAATAGACAACAATCTGTTAGCTGTGTTGGCATCTAATTTAAGTTTTTTCATCCGAATTCTCGACTCTACGGTCCCTCACTCACACCCTACTGGGTGTGCTGCTTCATGGCTGGTGTTTACGGAGAGGCAGATCTAACCTGCTCAGTGAATGTGAAACCACAGACAACTGGCACCAGTTTAAACAGGAGAAAGCAGGGGTTAGGTAGCATGGTCAGGGCTACGCTGGGGAAGATGGCTGAGCTGGGATTCTGGTGGGATTGTAGCTCGGAGATCCCGGTTCTGAGTTGTGATGGTCTGTGCCAGTGGCTCATGAAAAAGTTAGGAAAATGATGGATTCTTAGTCAAAAAAGGTGTTACGGAAAGTGTACACTGAAGTTTGATTTGAAAATTTGAAGATTCTTATATCTATAATTTGTAGCTTCCTAAATATCACAAATTACCTGAATTACCATAGATATTGCTGCTTTTCAGAGAGCTTTCAATTTAATCTCATTTGGTTCTTGGGACAACCCTGTGTTGTGGCCAGCTTCCCATCCCGTGCGGCTTTTTGCAGAGGGAGTAACCTGCCCAGGTGCACTCGTCTTAGTCCATTTTGTGTTGCTGTAACACAATATCACCACCTGGGTAGTTTATAAAGAAAATAAATGCGTTTCTTACAGTTCTGGAGGCTGGGAAGTCCATGGTGGAGGGGCCTGCATCTGGCAAGGGCCTTCTTGCCACATCCCATGGCAGAAGGCAGCAGGGCAAGAGAGTTCCAGAGAGACAGCTGAGAAGGGGGCTGAACTCAGCTTTTTATCAGGAATCCACTCCTGCAATAATGGCATTAATCCATTCACGAGGTTAGAGCCCTCATGGCCCCATCACCCCTTAAAGGTCCCCCCTCTTTACACTGGTGCATTGGGGATTAACAGTGAAATTTGAGGGACACATTCAAACCACTAGCCATGGAACTTGTTATAGAAAATTCAGGACTGTGGCTGTTGGCCAATGGGGTGTGGGTCTACTCAACAATTGTAACGTGACCAACACCTATCATGGGCAGACCATGTCCATGTGCCAGGTGTGGCCGTGAGATTCCCAAGACCAGACATCTGGGGATGGTGGAGCTGGGATGTAACCAAGGTCTAGCCCAGAACTGACATTTCTTGTACATCCTACAGCCTTCAATGAAGGAGATATTTTAGCTCCCACATCTCAGCGGATGCTGTCAGACATTTCGTGGGTGAAGACAGATGAAAGCCTTCCACATGCATCAGATCTTTGAGTTGCATCTCAGTAGCTGAGCCCTGGGTCACCAGGATGACTGGGGGCTGAAGCCGAACACTCAGAACAGATGGCTCTGGATTTATTTCTGCAAATTGTAAGAAAGGAAATGCACAACAATCTGTTAGCTGTGTTGGCAGCTAATTTAAACTTTTAAATCAGAATTCTGGACTCTGTTAGGTATCGTATTTTATTAAATCTAAGCTGCTGTCAATTGGGACATGCATCATTATTTTTGTACCACTAAAGAAATGGGAAAAAGTGCTATTCATTAAATGATGATGGGGCATTGAATGCGAGATGAATCTTGATTTCAGAAACGTTAACTTAGTATCAGTGTGATACAGTGGCATTCACTTGTTCCTGTGTTGGCGGGCCACTTCCGAGGGCTGGCTTTGCGCGTGGCTGGCTGGCTCTGCGCGTGGCTGGCTGGCTCTGTGCCGGGCGTGGTACGGTGAGAAGATGTTCCCGGTCTCTGCTCCCAAGAAGCACACAGACGGGTCAGGTATTTAGAAATGCCAACAGATTATTTCAGAATAGTTTGTTGATGGATGGGTTTTCTGGATCACCAAATATTTCCTGAAGATCCATTATTGTGCTGGGCACTGTTCTAGGCACTGAGGAACCCACCACGGACAGAAGTCACAGAGCTGACCCTTTCCGTGGCGGTAGATATTCATCCCCAGCAGCGGTTCTCACACATTACCGCACAGAAAAATGTATGTGCAAACTTAAGATTGCCAGGCCCCACCTCTAGACAGTGCCATTCATGAGGTCTAGGGCGGGACCCAGGAAGGCTGCATGTTAGCAAGCACACTTGGGAATCAGGATACACAGGCCTTCAGAGCAAAATTTGAGATGATAGAGCTTCAGCTTAAAGGACTCCATAATATCCCATTCTATAAATGTGCCATGGGACATGCAGTTGTTGGTGAATATTTAGCAAATATTTAGTTGGCTGCTTATTTTCCTTGTTGTAAACAGCACATCTGTGCATGTCCCTGAAGCTGAATATGCGCGTAAATCCTCCATGAGTTCTTTAGGGGAAATCAGGTAGCAGCGCTGGGCGTTTAGAAGTTTTCAGAGCCAGTTAGGAGTTTGCTGTCATTTTTCCAACCACCATAACCCACCCTGGAACCAAACTGTCTGGATTTGAGTCCCGCTTAGTAGCTGTGCACTTTTGGACAAGTGTTTTAGCCTTTCCATACTTTTTAAATCTCTCAAGTACCTATGTTTTAGGGTTCTCGTGAGGGTTAAATATAAAGTGCTTGGAGCAGAGCTGACGCAGGATAAGGGCTGGGTAAACATTCGCTGTGGTGGTGGTTGAGTGGTGGTTGCTGGTATTAAAAGGCGTTGAGCGCAGAGGAGGGAATGCTGTTTCCTCCTCAGGAGGAGCATTCATCCTCCTCGTGGGCACACCAGGGTCACTGCGGAGGGAAGCTCCAGCCAGGCATTCATGTGTAGGCCTTTTGATAGCGGAGAGTCAACTGCATTGTCACAGATCCAATTTCAGCACACCCCAACACTGTCACCAGAAGTATCTTCCCAGCAGGCTGGGCTGGCATCTCCCGACTGTCTTCCCACTGCTCGGGAATGAGCTTTAAATTCCTTTATCCACAGGACGAGGAAGGAAGCCTCTGAGGCTCAGGATCCACCCCAGCCAAGACCCCCCACCCAACCCCGCACCTTTCCCTGCGTGCTCTGTGTTGGTTTGTGGAGTGAGAGGGTCTCAGGGGGCTTCCTGTGGGAGGCGATGGATGAATAGGCCTTCGAGGAATGAATAGGAGCTTCCCAAGTGGAGGAGGAAGGAAGGACTATCCACTGGATACAAAGGCAGAACAGGATGTTTAGGGTGCTGTCTGTAGTTCATGATGGCTGGGGGTGGGGAGTTAGGAGTGGGCTGGGTAGTGAGTAAACTGAAAGAGGGGTTCAGCGGGCCGGGTTGAAAAGAATTCCATTTGCCAGGGCTGCAGAGTTGGGCACAGTCCCTGCGTGCAGTGGGCTGTGCGTGTTGGGCTTTTGGAAGCCTTGCTAAGTTTCTTGGTGTCTGCCTTTTCGGTATTGCCTTTTTCAAGGCTGAAATGCATCCTCTTCCTTTTATATTCCCCCTGCTTTTTTTTTTTTTTTAAAGGACTATAGACATCTGACAAATTCCTTGTCCAATCACTCAGGGAACTAAAGGCTTCTGTTCGATTTTTAGCTTGTTGTGAAATGGGGACTTGGAAGGGGACCACTCTCTTCATGCTCTTTGTGGTAAATCCTTTCTGAGCACGCAGATTTAACATCCTAGGGGGTTTTCCTTGCAATGGTTTTGATGTGAAAATGACCGAATTATTAAAGTAGTTCAATGGCCTAAAATAGGAGCAACTCTCCCCAGTGCAGCCTCTCTGCACGTCCAGTGATTTGCTTGTTTCTTCAGCCTCCGTTTGTGTCCAGCTCCGCTCTGTCTTCCCTCCTGCGAGGGTCAGTGTCTCCCTGAGTGCAGTGTTTATGAGCTCTGCAGGACACAAGCCCGTGCCTTCTCACCACGGGCAGCAGGATGCAGTCAGCCAGGCATGGTCTGGGGGCTGCAGCAATGGCCTTGAACTCTCACTCTGGTTCAGCAGCCAGTATTTAGTAAGCATCTGCTGCATACAAGGCCTGGGCAGACTCTGTGACAAGTAAGAGGCAGGATCCAGACTTTCCCAGCCAAAAGAGGCCTCAGGGAGCAGGTAGCTGGTTCCGCATTTCTCAGTGAGAGTGCTCACCAGTGTTGCGATGTGAGATTTTAGGTGACAGTAGCCAAACATAATTTATTTTAATAATACTTTAGTGTGCATTAGGGAAAATATAACTGTATCTTATAGTTATAAAATGTAGCACCTGAAGCCTATGATTTGGGGGATATTTTTGCTTAGAATAAGGCTGAAGTAGTGTACAGGCTTTTCAAAAGTCAGTAGTGTTAAAGAAAAGTACTAAGCACATAAAGGTAAGGTGCCGAGGGGCACACGGGAACATGATGGCCTTCCACAAAACGTTCTCTCTCCAGATTGTCAGGGCTGTCTGAGGTGCACCCTCTTACAGTGCAAATTACACCTCCGGAAAGCTAATTTTAAGAAAAGAAGAACCATGCATTTTATGCAGAAGTCACAGCGGTGGCAACTGATGACTGAGGTTTGGGAAACACCATTGGCTCCAGTGCTCATTTTTCAAAACATGAAATTGAAGCCTAGAGAGGTCCAGGGTCACAAGGCTGTGGAAAGAAGAAGGGGCTTCAAATCCCAGGGCTCCTGATGCTCAGCGTGGCTCCTCTTCTCACCCAGATCTGCCTGTGACCAAGGCCTGTGTGAAGGAGGCCAGGCTCGGCGAAGACCCCTGGAGCTGAGGCTGAGAGTCAGGGATGGCGGGGCCTCTGAGTAGGAATCAGGGTGCTGTCGAATGGTGAGCAGGTGTCGGCCTCTGGTGAGCTGGATGCCAGGAGAGTCTGGTGGGGCTTGATTTTGAAGCCTTGGCTGGCAAGTGTGAATCTGCCTGTGTAGTCTTCAGGCAGGTAGGGAAGGGGGATGTGCATGGGTGAGGCTGGTCGCAGAAAAACAGACTGAGCTCAGGTTAGCAGGAAGGTGATGTGGGTTTCCTAGAATTGGGGCTAAGGGATGCCCACTTCTTTTTGTTTTTCTGAGACGGAGTCTCACTCTTGTTGCCCAGGCTGAAGTGCAATGGCGTGATCTTGGCTCACTGCAACCTCCGCCTCCTGGGTTCAAGTGATTCTCCTGCCTCAGCCTCCTGAGTACCTGGCACTATAGGCGCCCACCACCATGCCCAGCTGTATGTATATATATTTTTGTATTTTTAGTAGAGACAGAGTTTCGCCATGTTGGCCAGGCTGGTCTCGAACTCCTGACCTCAGGTGATCCAACCACCTCAGCCTCCCAAAGTGCTGGGATTACAGGCGTGAGGCACCACACTCGGCCAGGATGCCCACTTCTGTGAGAATATTGCAAAGATCTGCTGCAAGAGTGAAGTGTTGAGTATTGGGATCAAAGAACTAGTGTTTAATATAGGGGTTAAAGGGTCATATAAATATTCCCCGGCATCAGGATCAGAGGTCAGGTTTTCTCTTAGAGACTGCCTGCCTTTTATTTGTGCGGACACAAACTCTTCCAATGCCAGGCCTTATCTCTGATCATAGGATGCAGAGCAGCAGGCAGCTCCCCAGCCAGTTGGTGGTGGGGCTGGGTGAGGGCGGCTCTAGGAGCTGGGGCTACAGGCTTAGGTAACGCAGCCTCCACCAAAGAGGAAGAAAAGAAGGCTTGGATGAGTGAGGACTCTTGATCAGAGTGCCAGTGGGAGGTCATGGCCTCAAGTGGAAGAAATTTCACCTTTTTACTCCCATTTAGAGCAGCGTTTGCTGGTTAGATAGTTTTATTCCGAGTTGATTTGCCTTCCTCCCTCCCTGCTCTCTCTCACTCTCTCTGTCTCCTCTTTTCTCACCCTCTCTCTCTTCTCCCTTCCTCTCTCCCTGCTTCCTTCCCCTGTCTCTTTCTTCTTCCCTCCCTCCCTTCCTCCTTCGCCTGCTTCCTTTCTCCCTTCCAACCCTGAGACCTTTATTAAGTGGTTACAGTGTATCAGGCATAGTGGCGAGCCCCGTAGTGGTTACCAAGTAAAAGTCATCATAACAACAGCAGCTAATGTTCAGGGAAGGTCAATGTCATGTACCTGGCACTGTGCTCACTGCTTTTACTTATATTGTCTTGTTTAATTCTCATAACAACACTATGAGTTTGGTATGGTTATTGGATAATCTCATTTTACAGGTAAAGAAACAGATCTGGACAAGTGGAAGGACTCACTGGCCTAAGGTCTCACTCCATACCCTTAGCCACTTTGCCGTCCAGCTTCAGTGGCTATTGAGATCCACCTTCAACTCTAAGTTTCAAAGAACTTGAACAGCAGACAGGAGAACAGGTGGTTCCAGCCAGGAGGACTGGAGGACTCCGAGCTTAAATGCGGCTGTGAAGGTCACAGTGCTGTGAGTGCAACTAGGTGGGGGGTGGGAAGCTCTAGGAAGATTTAGGGGAGGTGACATTGAGGCTAGAGTTGGCCAGGTCTAGGGTGGTGAGAATGGTGGGTGAGCGAGCAGAGGGCCTTCTGGGCAGAGAGAACAGCTTGGGCAGAGGCATGGAGGCACCTCAGAGAGGGCGCTGAGCATTTGGGGATTTGGAGGCAGTATTTTGTGGTGCAGTGAGGAAGAACATGGGAGTCTGATCTCATCTTTCATCTTGGCTCTGCCATTGCTGGGCTTGAGATCTTGAGAAAGTTGCAGACACCTCTTAAGCCTTAGTTTTCCCATAGGGAAAGTGGGAATAATTATAGAAGTCACTTCATAGGGTTGTGGAGAGGATTAAATGAAGTCCTGTATGGGACATAGACATGGTGGCCATTGTTTTCATTTTTGGCATGTAGGGTGGTATGGCCGTGTCACAGTTGGGAGGGCAGCAGGAGACAAGCTCAGGAGCTTGAATGCCAGACCAGAGTACTTGGGCCACAGCCTGGAGACAGTGGGGGACTGGGGAAGGTATGGCGGGGGCGCTGCACAAGGTCACATAGAAGCCAAAGCTTGGGGAGAAAGAGCTGCCATCCCCAGCAGCCTTCACCAGGTGTTTTGCTTTTGGTGGATGACAGGAACCCACTGGTGGGGTTGTAAATGTGTGTCACCTGGGCACACTCAACGCTGACTGCTTCAGGTGTTGCACTGGGTGTCTTCTGGTGGCAGACATTATTACTGTCTTGCTCAAGTGGAGAAGCTTGAGGCTGGGATGCGGAAATTTCTTGCCCGTTTTCTTCTTCCTGCCATGGTCTAGGAAGCTGATTTTAGAGGCCTGCCTTTTAACGTGCTTTTAAAAAGATTTTTCTCCCTACCTGTAGCATCAGGGCAGTTTTCTGGGGCCCAGATGGAGTCTGTTGGGTTTCGAAGAGGAAGCCAGACAGACGCTGATGCAGGTGCTGCCGGCCCCGTGGTCTGTTCATGAAGGTCAGGAGTCGGTTGAGCGCCGTGGGAGCTGCCTCCGAGGCAGGGATTAAGAAGCGGGTGTCTATTCCTGGATGCGGAAACCACTCAGTTCAGCAAACAGGGCTGTGTACCTGCTGTGTCAGGCCCCGGACAGGGCCCTGGGGACGTAGAGGCGGATAAGCCATGGACACTGTCCTTGAGAAGCCCGCTGCACAGTAAGGCTTTTAGTTAGAAGCTGACGCCGGGGGCCAGCCCCAGCCCCTGGTCTCCGCAGTCTGCTTGCTTTCTCTGAGGTGTTTCTCCTTCTCTGTACTGGGAGGTTGGGTGGGAGGGAAGCTGGCACCTCCTTCAAAGAATTATGAAGATTACTGAGCTAATATACATAAGCCCAAAGCATGGGGCCTGTGCCAGCACTTTCCTCTCTCTCTCTCTCTCTCCTCTCTCTCTCTCTCTCTCTCTCTCTCTCTCTCTCTCTCTCTCTCTCTCTCTCTCTCTCTCTCTCTGATGGAGGAGAATGTTCTGTGCTGTGGGGAAGTAGCCGAGGGGGCACTACCTGTATCATTCACTTTCTTCCCCAGAGCTTGGCATATGGCAGGCGCTCCGCAAACTTGTAGGCGTGTTTCTTGGAAGAATGAGTGTGTAATTGACCTTCGAGGATGTGAGATTTAGGCAAGGGGAGATTTGGAATTGGCGGGTGACGTTCCTGGTAAGCAGGGGCAGTGAAAGGTGCAGAGCAGAGGCAGGAGGAGAAGCCCAGCTGGAGGGTGGGCCATGGGTGGGGAGAGCTGGGAGTTGGAAGAGAGAGGTCACTGGGGCAGCCTTCTAGGATCTTGACCATCAGCCTGATGCAGTTGCTGAGATGCTTTTGAGCCTGGGCGAGAAGCGTTTGGCCTCATCTTCCCCAGCCCGGTAGCAAAGGAGGGCTGCTCTGTGCTGGTGGGGGGTCAAGAGATGCAGGGCCCTGGCCAGATCAGGAGAAAAAAACCCTGCAGGGAGAAAGGGAACTTGATATACTTTGGACTTTATGAGCTGATATAAATATTGAATGTTAAATTAGGAACTTTTTGCCCTATTTCTTTAATCTTCAGAAGAGAGATGAAATGGACATCCTTTCCATCTTGACCACGTGTGTAGCAAACTGGGATTTCGAGTGCGAGTTGGTTTCAGGTCCCAAATTCAGTATTTCTTACTCGCTGGTTTCGGGCCACATCCCTAGATTTCACTGGGACTCCACTTTCTCACCTGGATCTGGTGAGGTTTCTCCTGCGACAGATGGCGAGGGTCAGCTGTGGGTGGCCTGGGTGGGCCTGGGCCAAGCAGTTCTTCCCTGCTTGTCTTTTCCTTCTGGGAGAAAGCCCTTAGCGTTGGCCTGTGGGGAGAGTAAACACTTATTGTGTCTTCTCTTCTGAAACTCTCACATTTTTTATTTGATTAGCATGATTTTACTTTTATTAAAATTACTCATTTTAATTTAATTGTATGTAGTTAAAAAGCTTACTTATTTTAAAAAGACCCGACAAAGCATTCAGCTCAGTCCTGCCCAGCTGTCCAGCCCCAGTGGCCCTTCTCTAAGGCTGTGGCCGAAGTCAGTGCAAACCCGGCCACTGTTTCCTGGGGGTGTGTTCTTGCGGGTTACACGGCCTCTTGGAATTCAACTCCTGCCACCCCCCTGCAAACCTAAAGCATCCGTGGCACCACCTTGTCACCTGGGCCAGAAACTCAGATGTCTTTCTTGACTCCTCCCCCTCTCACCACACCCAGTCCCCATGCCCTGGCTAGAAAATACTCCTCCTTTTTTCTACATGCCTGTGCGTGGATGTCCATCTGTCCATTTATAAATAAAACGGGTGCTTCTTCTAGGCCAGGCCTGAGGATGCTGTGGTCATGCTGGCAGACGAGGTCCTGGCTGCCTGGGCCTTGCAGCCTCAGGTGTGATGGGTGTGCGGGTGGGAGTTGGAGGCACAGTGATAAACAAGTAACAATAAACAAGAACGCAAGGCTGCCGTTTATTGGGGCTCCTGCAGGCTCAGCCTGCAGCCTCCCTTCTTCCCCTGCTCCTGTTTCCCACAAGTGGAGGGCACCAGGAAATGCTGGTGAATGGAACCGGGTGAAAAAGTGAAAGAAATTGGCTCCTGCCACCTTGAAAAGGAGGACGCGCCCGGCGCAGAGTCTGTGCCCACACAAAGCATTCCGATTCCAAGTGGTGTCCTGTGTATCTCAAAGGACTGTGGGGAACAGTAATAAGTATATGTGTTTCCTGGAGCCCTGAGGCTGAGGCTTGAAGTCCTCATTTGCTTAGGAAGAAAGAAATGCAAAGTGGTGACTCTTCTGTGCTAGGAAAATGTTCTGGGCATGAGCCAGCCTTCAAGACTGTAGGTAAATTGCCTCCTGGGGCATCTCACCAGGAAATGCAGTTGCCCTGCTCTTGGTCTGAAACAGATGCACCACAGCCATCATATCAGTCCACTCCAGCTGCTATTCAAGTTGGGGGTACACGAGAGTCCAGTTAGCAGGTATGTGTTACCCAACCCAGGACGTCTTCAGAAAGCTGCTTAGCAGTGGAGATCAGGCCTAATTTTCACTTCTGCACTCGCTATTCTCTGAGCACCTGCTTAGTACCTGTGGTTGGTCCTAGGAGCACAAAGATGACTAAGACACGGTCCTTGCTCCTAAGGAATGAAAATTCAGAGAATGTGAGCTCAAGGCTGATAGGGATTTCTGTCTGTTTTGTGTTCCCAGTGCTGAGAACAGCATCCTCCACACAGAGGGGAGGCTCAATGAATATTTGTTGAATGAATGAACAATTGGATGGGAACAAGTCTGATGCCAGCCCTGTGAGGCCGGGGTGGCCATGTCAGAGGGAAGCACAAGAGCTTGGGTGCCCTGCAGCAGATGATGGGAGAGACTTGTGAGCTGAGGAGAGAGCGTGCGGACCCAGGCCGGGCCCTCTGGGCAGAGGGAGGTGCAGAGACAGAACCCACACCTAGGTGGCCTGAGAGTTGGTGTGGACCCGGTGGGGGAGAGTGAGTGTTCAGAGGCCGTGGATGCAGATGGTTAGGGCTTTGTTTGCCTGGGCAGCAGGCTTGAGCTGGATCCTGAGCCTGGGGGACCGTTTGGAGCCATCTAGTCATAGGAGTGACACAATGGGAGGCTCTTGAGGACCACATGGAAGACATTTGGGCCAGCAGAGCCTGGGAGACAGACGAGGCTGTCAGTCAGAGCCCAGCCTGGCCTCAGCTATTAATTCACCAGGCCATTGCCCAGACATTCTCCCATGTTTCCGTGACTGGCACAGATGTGTTCTGCATGGACAGCCAGTTACTATTTCCTTGTTACTTACTGATGTGTGCCTTTAAAATAAAAAACCAAACCAAACCAAAACAAAACAAAACAAAAAAACAAAAAACACAACTGAGTTAAGGCTTGGTGTGGTGGCTCACACCTCTAATCCCAGCACTTTGGGAGGCTGAGGCAGGTGGATCACTTGAGGTTAAGAGTTTGAGACCAGCCTGGCCAACATGGTGAAACCCTGTCTCTACTAAAAATACAGAAAAATTAGCCAGGCATAGTGGTTGGCTCCTGTAATCCCGGTTACTCGGGAGGCTGAGGCAGGAGAAATCACTTGAACCCAGGAGGCAGAGGTTGCAGTGAGCCGAGATCATACCATTGCACTCCAGCCTGGGCAACAAGAGCAAAACTCCATCCCCCAAAAACAAACAAAAAGCTGAATTAGGCTCATAAGTGATTGTATTTCAATAGCTGGTCTTTTAGAAATTCTCATCCTTTAATGAGGTAGAGAAGTTTCTCATGCCATCTCCTCATGTCACCTCAAGTGTATGGTAGGGAGAGGGAGGACTTTGGAGTTAAGACCCAAGTTCAAATCCTGTTCCACCACTGGAATCACCTTGGCTGCTTTAGAAAAATACCAACATCTGTGCCCCACTGCAGGCCAGACCACCTACCTCAGATCCTCTACATGTAACATAACATTGACCATCTTAACCACTTTTCAGTGTACAGTCCAGTAGTGTTAAGTACATTCACACTGTCATGCAACCATCACCACAGTCTATTATCAGGACTTCTACAGCTGGGCACAGTGGCTCATGCCTGTAGTCCCCACACTTTGGGAGGCTGAGGCGGGAGGATCGCTTGAGCATAGAAGTTCCAGATCAGCCTGGGCAACAGGGTGAAAACCTGTCTCTACAAAAAATAAAAAAGTAGCTGGGAGTGTTGACACATGCCTGTAGTCCCAACTACTACTTGGGGGCTGAGGTGGGAGGATCACATGAGCCCGAGAGGTCAAGGCTGCAGTCAGCCATGATTGTGCCACTGCTCTCTAGCCTGGGCAACAGAGTGAGACCCTGTCTCAAAATAAATAGCTTTTTCATTAAGCAAAACTGAAACTATACTGTTAAACAACAATTCCTCATCCCCCCCCACCTCCCCCCAGCCCCTGGCAGCTACCATTCGACTTTCTGTCTCTATGAGTTTGACTTCTCCGTTATTTTTGTGACTGGCTTATTTCACTAAGTGTAATGTCCTCAAGGTTCATGCATCTTATACCATGTGTCAGGATTTCCTTCCTTTTTAAAGCTGAATATTCCACTGAATGTATAGACCACAGTTTATTTGTCTATTCATCTATTGAGAGACACTTGCAATGTGCTATGGGCTGAAATGTGTCCCCCCAAAGTTCCTATGTCTAAGCCTTCATCCTCAGTGCCTCAGAATGTGACAGTATTTGGAGATACGGCCTTTAAAGAGGTGGTTACATTAAACTGAGGTCATTAGGATGGTCCGTAATTCAATATGACTGGTGTGATTATGAGGAGATATTAGGACATGGACATACACAGAGGGATGACCATGTGAAGACACAGGAAGAAGGCAGGGTCTACAAGCCAAGGAGGATCTTATACTAAAACCAACCCTGCCAATACCATGATCTTAG
Organism: Gorilla gorilla gorilla; assembly: GCF_029281585.2. Classification (NCBI taxonomy): domain Eukaryota; kingdom Metazoa; phylum Chordata; class Mammalia; order Primates; family Hominidae; genus Gorilla; species Gorilla gorilla. The sequence continues at coordinate 15,261,847 of NC_073227.2, forward strand.
ATGCCCAGCCTCCAGAGCTGCAAGGAAAAAAATTCTGATATTTAAGCCACCCAGTGTGTAGTGGTTTGTTGTGGCAGCCTAGCACACAAATATAGGTTGTTTCCACCTCTTGGCTATTGTGAATAATGCTGCAGTGAACATGGTGCACAAATATCTCTTCAAGACCCAGCTCTTATTCTTTTGAATATATACCCAGAAGTGGGATTCTGGGACCATATGGTAATTTTTTTTTTAGGTATGGATATTTTTGAGAGCACCCCAGGCCAAGAACCACTGGGACTATGAAGGCTGTGTGAGCTCAGTGCAGGGACAAGCCGTGAATATTGGAGTCAAACTGTTTGGCTTCAAATTTTGGTGCCTCCACTAATCAAATCTGTGACTTGGGCAGGTTACTTTACCTCTTCACCCCAGAGGTTCTGTATATGTCAGATGGGGAGAACTCCATTTCTTGTGAATGTTGAAGGAGATGCTGCATGGAAAGGGCCTGGCTCAGTGCCTTGCATGGGGCTGGTGCCTATGCATACTGGCTGTTTCTAGGATTCATTATTAATGATCATGCTGATCCAGTGGTGGTGCAAAAAGGTACTTGCATCCTCTAGACTATATCCGGTTGTTTTCTTATTTCATTTTCACGTTGTTCATTGCCAGCGTATAGGAATACAATTAATTTTTGCATACTAAGCTTGTATCCTGCCACATTGCTGAAATTGTTTATTAGTTCTAATAGTTTTTTTTAGTAGATTCCTTAGCATTTTCTATATACAAGATCATGTCATCGGGAAATAGATAATTTTACTTATTCTTTTCTGATCTGGGTGCCTTTTATTTCTTTTTCTTGCCTAGTTGCCCTGACTAAAACCTCAAGTCCAATGTTGAATAGATTTGGCAAGAACAGACATCTTTGTCTTGTTCCAGATCTTAAGAGAAAGCGTTAATCTTTCACCGTTGAGAGTGATGTTAGCTGTGGGGTTTTGGTAGATGCTCTTTATTGGGTTGTGAAAGTCCCTTCTGTTCATTCTTAGCTGACTGAGTGTTTTTATAATGAAAGGCTGGTGGATTTTGTAACATGTCTTTTTTGTACCTATTTACTGGTCATGTGGTTTTTATCCTTTATTCCATCAATATGGTATAATACATGGATTGATTTGGGGATATTAAACCAACTTTGCATTCCTGGGATATATCTCACTTGCTCATGGCATATAGTTCTTTTATATATTGCAGGATTTGGTTTTCTAGTATTGTGTTGTGAATTTTTGCATCTATATCTGTAGGGGATGTTAGTCTGTAGTTTTCATATGATATCTTTGTCTGGTTTCAGTGTCAGGGTAATACTGGCTTCACAGAATGAGTTGAGAAGTGTTCTTTGCACTTCTACTTTTTGAAAGAGTTGGATATTCATTCTTCTTCAAACATTTGATAGAATTCACCCCTGCAGCCATCTAGGCCTGTGCTTTTCTATGTATCTAGGTGTTAAGTATGTTTAGTATACTACTGTGTTCAACTTTTTGTTGTGGCATTACAGTTTTACCTGAATGGGAAGGGAATGGCTGACAAGGCCAGGCCTTTTAAAGGACCAATTTGCATCAGATTTGCACTTTTTTTTTAACATACAGGATGTGGGGGCCAGAAGGGCCTATGGTTTGTCCAAAGCAGACCTCTGTGTCGTGATGCAGCTCCTCCTTCCCGAGCCTCCTCCCCATGCCAGGCTCTGAGCTGGGCTCGAGTGAGCCTCTCTGCTTTGACCCCCTGGCATGCCTGTGAGGCAGACGCTGTGGTCCCTGCTCCAGCCCTGGAGACTGAGAAGGAAGGAAGGCACTCGCCCAGAGCCATCAGCCAATCAATGGAAGGGATGGGGCTTGCCTGGCCTGGGTCCTACAAGCCTTCTGTTATTCCCTGATGACCAGAAATTGTTCTTTTTTCTTCTCTATTTAAATAAAAAACTGTTCTAGAGCAGCGTGTGTTAGAATCACTCAGAGGACTTGTTAAAACCCACACTGCTGGGTCCACCCCCAGGTTCTGTTCAGTAGGTTACTGTTGAGGCCAAAGAATTTTAACTCCTAACAAGCTCCCAGCTGATGCAGATGCTGCTGGTCTAAGGATCTCACTCAGAGAACTGCTGTTCTAGGGGAGGTGCCAAAATTAACTGAAAAGTTTAAAAATATTATCCAGGGGCCGGAGGCATAACTGAAAGAGGCCAGGTGGGACCCAGGCCGGATCCAGCAGGCCTGCCTCTTGTCCCATTGTGGAGTGTGAGGTGGCACATCCTGGCTCCAGAGGGGACCCATTGACTCTTACCAGCCTGGGTTCAGACATGGCGCCAGAGAGGAGTTGGTGGCAGCTGAGTTTCGAGGCCTTGCTGATGGCAAAGGAGGCTTCCCACACCCAGATCCCAGAATTGGCTGAGATTCAGACAGGAAGTCAGGAAGCCCCCAAGTCTGTTCATAAAGCTTTTAGAATGTATCCAAAGGAAAATAAAAACAAAAATTAAGATAGTGCTTTCTGCAAACTCTACCACGCACCAGGCACTGTGCAAGGTGCTGTGCATGGGTTAACTTAGCTCGTACTCACAGGGGAGAGCTGTGCTGCTTTCCGCTTAATAGGTGGGTGGCAGAGGCTCACAGAGGCTGAGAAACTTGCTCAAAGTCACACAGTGAGGCAGAGCCAGAGTCTGTGTTGAACTTCAGCCTTCCAGAGTCCACCAGGCTGCCCCCAGAAGGCATCGAGGCAGTTTTTCTTTTTATATTGATAGTATAGTCAGAGATGAGAGGCGACAAACACACACACACACAGAGTGCTGGACTGAGGGGCCCCAGGACTCCAGGCTGGGCTTTGTCATTGCCGGCCATGTCCCTTAAACCTTTCCATCCTCCGTTTCCTCATCTGTAAGCAGTGAAGTTGTTGAAAATCCTGTGATGCCATTTGTACCCCTCGGAGGATCTGCCACATAACCAGCTCTGCCTTCATGAACTGATCTCTGCCTGCGGCCAGGCCCCGGGGCTAGAGCACCGCATCCATTGCCATCTCCTGGAAACCTCAGGGTGGCGGCTGGGAAGCAGAGCTGTGCCTGTCCAGAGGCCACACATTTGATCCCAATGCCAGCTGCCTCTTAAGTCCGAGAGCAGAGACTCCAGCTATATTTTAAGGATTTAGGGTTGGAATTCTGATTATTGTGATATGGTAGCTTAAAAAAAGTGCCAATAATATTAAATAAAAGCAAAATCCCTTAACTGTTACATATTGCTGAGTGTACGTAGGACTTCTCTCATGTGACAAGTTCATGTAAGACTTTGGCTGGAGGTGCAAAAACCAGTCATTTAGAAAACACTGGACTGGGGAAGGACAGAACACGAAAAACTGCCCTTTTAAAGCACAGAGCTCCCGGGAGCTCCCTTTCCCCTGCCTGTGCGGGCATACGTGGGTACGAGCCTCTTCGAAACTTTGCAGCGTTTGGCCAGTGAATTGGAAAGGGAATCTCTCCATGGAAAAAAATCCTAAATCTGTACAAAATCCTCGGAAATAACCAAAGTGTCCCTAAATCCAGGATGGAATGAGGTAGGAAGGCCTCCACCACTCTTCAGAGCGTCTTGGAAAATTCTTATTTCATGATATGAAGAGGAAAAGACAAGCTAGAAAATGACTGATAGACATGAGTTTAAGTAAAAACTGCCCCTGGAAAAGCAGCCCAGAAGGAAGTCAGTAGAGTGTTCACAGTGGGTGGCGGTGGGGGAGGGAAGAGAAGTTTCTTTTTCTCTTCCTTTTCCTTTTCTGTGTTCTCCCAAGTTTCTTTATTGGAGTAAACTTGATTTTTAAAATGAGAGAGAGACTGTTAATGCCCTTAGGAAGTGTAAGCTCCTCTCCATGCCAGAGCCTGACAGCAGAAATGAGTGGTTTCCACATCAACTTCCACTCCCACCGGGCTGCTCAGTGGCCAGGGAGGTTCCCGAAGGGTGGACGGTCAGCATCCTCGGCATCAGTGTCCTGGGGCCACTTTCCGTTTGGTGCAGAAATAGCTCTTGCATTTCTCCACCTGGCTTCTGTGGACGAGGGCTGGGCCAGCTACCGGCAAGTTAAGATGGAGAATCATGTGGATTTGGGAGTGGAGGAGAAAGGGCATTCACAGGCCAGGCCCTGGGGCATAGGTGCTGTTGCCCATAAAATTATTTATGGGGGTCCTAAGGACTGTAGTCAATATATGTTTTGTAAAGCAGCAACCCAGGAAGGGTTTCATCTACCACTTTGTTTTTTGTTTTTGTTTGTTTGTTTTTTGGTATTTATTTATTTATTTATTTTGAGACAGGGTTTCACTCTGTCGCCCAGGCTGGGGTGCAGTAGCAGGATCTCGGCTCACTGTAACTTCTGCCTCCCGGGTTCAAGCAATTCTCCTGCCTCAGCCTGTCAAGTAGCTGGGATTACAGATGCGCGCCACCACCCCTGGCTAATTTTTGTATTTTTAATAGAGATGGGGTTTCGCCATGTTGGCCAGGCTGGTCTCGAATTCCTGGGCTCAAGTGATCTGCCTGCCTCAGCATACCAAAGTGTTGGGATTATAGGCATGAGCCACTGCGCCTGGCCTCGTCTACCACTTTAAATGTTGGTAGCTGCTTCTCATTCTACGCGATACAATTAGGATGGTAGTGACTGACTGAGGCTTCTTCACTGTGAATGCTGGGCAGGGGGCCCATGCTGGCTGCTGAGGTTACAGGTCCCAGATGCCTGGCCCACAGGGCTGGCTCTGCCGTCACCCAGCTCTGGGGTGTTAGGCAAGTGATTTTCCCTCTTTGGACCTCAGTTTCTGATTTTGTGAAGAGAGGGATACCGCCATTCTCCAGTGTCTACCATACACCAGGCACTGGGCTGAGGACAGATGAGCTCCAACCAGTGCCTGTGGCTGACCTGAGGTCAGTAATTTTCTTTATTACAATTGCCTACTTAATTGCATCTTTCTTATTGCCCAAAGGATGACACCAGACGAGAGAAATATTATTCTACCAAGTTATCTGGGATGCTTTGTCATCCCTTTTCCAGGTAAAAGCATTACATTTTCATTGTGGAAAATGTGTTGGAGAAGACAGATCAAAAGGAGATAAAAAAAATCATGTATTTCTCCACCCCTCCAGGAGCAGTGGGGACAGAGGTCCTTACACTGTGAACCACTGTCACCTAGCGGGCCGACTTCCCTCTGACCCTGCAGAAAGACCCGAGCCACATTATTGGAAGGGGCCTTAAGCTGATCAAGGGGGACCAAGAATCACTGACCCCCAGTGTTGATGAAGCAGGCCCTGAGCACACACTCCTGGGGTGGGTCTGTGGTGGACCTTTTTGGGGAACAGGGACAGTGCTCCTGCTGAGCCAGCCTCGCCACGTGGGGGGATTTATGGTCGGCCCATCATCAGGTGTGCATTATGATTTATGTGGGAAGATGTGTATCACACAAATGTTGGTGAAAGTCCCTCCCCACAGAAAAAAAAAGAAAAGAGGAAAAAAGAAAAATAGGGAGCAGCCCAAATGTCCGGGTGGAGAGCCACGTGAACATTGATTGTTTCTGCCGCCATCAGGCTTTCTCCCCTGTGTGTATGAAATTGGTCTCCAAAAAACTGGGACAATAGTTCATAGCTATTCTCAGTACATCTCGATACATCTAATAAATATATTCGTTTCCTAGGGCCACTGTACCGTGGAATACACAAGACAAATGGATGGTCTCTTAGTTCTGGAGGCTGGAAGTCTGAGATCCAGGCGTGGGCAGGGTTGACCCCATCTGAGGCTGCGAGGGGACTCTGCCCCAGGCCTCTCCCCTGGCTTCCTGTGCTTTGGTGGCAGTCCTTGGTATTCCTTGGCTCGTGGAATCCGCCCCGTGACCTCCTCCTTCATCGTCACATGGTGTTCTCCTTTGTCTCTGTATCTCTGTGCTCCCATTTCCTTATTTTATTTTATTTTATATTTTGAGATGGAGTCTCACTCTGTCACCCAGGCTGGAGTGCAATGGCATGGTCTTGGCTCACTGCAACCTCCACCTCCTGGGTTCAGGCGACTCTCCTGCCTCAGCCTCCCAAGTAGCTGGGACTACAGGTGTGTGCCACCACACCTGGCTAATTTTTGTATTTTTCGTAGAGATAGGGTTTCACTTCGTGATCCGCCTGCCTCAGCCTCCCAAAGTGCTGGGGTTACAGGCGTGAGCCACCATACCCAGCTCCATTTCTTCTTTTTGTAGGAACACCCATCATGTTGGTTAAGGCCCACCCTCCTGGCTTCATCTCAATTAGATGACCTCAGTAAAGACCCTGTTTCCCGTAAGACCACCTCTGAGGGTACTGGGGCTTAGGACCTCAGCGTATGAATTTGGGAGTGACACAATTTAAACCCTTTCACATAAATCGAGAATGCTTTTCAATGTCCTTGAAATGCTCTTCTGATGCTGTGGTTCTCAAATGCTTTTTAACTGGGGCAGAACCCTTTTAAATAGTGAAATTTTCTGGAGCCCATGGGAACCCTCCCAAAGCAGGTTAAAATTCAGGGGGAAAGTGGGGCTCAGGCATAAGAGGAGTCCAGAGGAGAGCAGGGCTGACCTGCTGATGTGTGTGTGTGTGTGTGTGTGTATGTGTGTGTGTGTGTATGTGTGTGTGTGTGTTTCTGATGTTGTCACATGCAAACAATAACAGCTTGACTAAGGCCATGGAGGATGAACAGACAGGGCGGGGTGGGGAGACATATTCCAGCCAGAAGGAGGCTCGTGAGAGTTCAGTAAGCCCAGGACTCAAGGCAGTAAGCAGTAGTTGCTTAGCGTCCAACTGGCCTTGCTCTGTTGAAAGTGCTCTGTGCGCATTCGCTTTTGCCGGGGCAGGTACTATGATTTTCCTCATTTTTCCAGGTTGGGGGAAACTGAAGCTCAGGGAGGACAAGGCACCTGCCCCAGGACAAACAGCTAACAAGTGGTAGAGTCAAGATTCGTACCCAGCATGAGACAGAGCTGGCCGTTGAGAACACGCCACTGCACGGCCATTCCGTGGTTCTAGAAGGTGAAGTTCTGCCAGTGGATGTAGGTGTGTGGAGGGTCTGTCTGTAGTTAACATCGTCAAAATATTTGGTTTTCTGCTTCTATGTTTAAAATGGTTTTGTGTGTCCCTCTTCAATTTTAACTTGGGTTCTAGGCCAGGTGCAGTGGCTCACGCCTGTAATCCCAGCATTTTGGGAGGCCGAGGCAGATGGATCACGTGAGGTCAGGAGTTTGAGACCAGCCTGGTCAACATGGCGAAACCCCGTCTGTACTAAAAATACAAAAATGAGCCAGGTGTGGTGTAATCCCAGCTACTTGGAAAGCTGAGGCAGGAGAATCGCTTGAACCCAGGAGGCAGAGGTTGCAGTGAGCCAATATTGCACCACTGCACTCCAGCCTAGGTGACAGAGTGAGACTCTGTCTCAAAAAAATAAAAAGAAAAAGAAATAAAAATTAAATTCACTTGGGTTCTGGGGTACCCCAGCTTTCATCTGTGTTCAGGTGCAGATAACAGAAGCCACTCTGTCCAGCTACTTTAAGTAGAGGGACGGGGCACAGGGAAGTAGGTGTCAGTAGTGGAAGGTCAGGGAGCAGAGTCTTGTCTGGGCTTAGGCTTGACCCCCAGAGTGTCACCCCAGAGCTGGCCTCTCGGGAGCTGCCATCTCTGCCACCTCTGGGAGCTGGGGTATTGGGAGCCACTGTCCCAGAGCTGGTTACAGCCTCAGCTGCAAGCCAGGAAGGAGAAGGCCATGGTTGGACCCCCAACGCCAGAGCACACCTTGTCTGCCAGGCCCATACCAGCAAGTGGGCACCTTGTCCCATCCCCACCTGGCTCTCACTTGTGTTCAGGTCAGGCCTGTGTGATTGAAGGACTGATGAACTGAATGAATGATGGAACCTAAGTGATGTGCAGAGCCCTAGCTCCAAGGGAGTGTCAGAGATATGGTTTGTGGCTCTTTAGCCTCCGCAGTTCAGGATAGCACATTTGGTCCCCTGTGGGGGTCATTGCCTCCAGGTGCGGAGAGAGTGTGGATTGGCTGAAAAAGAGCATCTCTCGAGTGAGGCCATCTGGAATGTTCAACCAAATCACAGCTCCTGATTTCCCTGAGTAAAGGACTTGAAGGGGTTTCCTACTTAGCACGTCTGCTGTCACCCAGGGTGTGAGACGACTTTTCAGGAACTGTATCAGGTGTGACGTAATTAAGGTTCCATGGGCCAGAGCCGTGAATTTCCTGAATCCCAGCGAAGGCACAGGAAGAGCACCGTCTAAACCTGATCCGTCTGTTAGGAAAATGCCAGCGCATGCCGTGTTGCAGCCACTGTGGCTGCTGTGGCTCAGTGGGCCCTGGTGAGCCCGGCTGCTGGCACGGGGAAGCCAGGACCTGGCATAGCACATGTCCTGTCAGGTGGAAGAGGCAGAGCTGCATGTGGCTCGATTCCAAGCCCTATGGGGGAGGCTCTGCAAGGCAAGGGAACATGCAGCACCTTACCATGAAGACGGGGAGGGGGGTGTTGAGGAGGAAGAGTGATTATTCCCCTGGTGGGGGCACATCGGAGGGGACACCGTGTGGGAGTTTGATTACTGGTGCAGAGGAGGACTGGAGGGAGTAGGCTCCAGAGTCCCAGGGGCCTGGGGGAATCCTGGCTCCCCATGCCACCTCCCTGAGCCTCAGTTTCCTCATCTGTACAATGGCATGGTCAGTGGAATCCCATGGGCTTGCCAAACTTCAACGCAACTGTGTCTAAATGCCTGTTATGTGATGGGTAGTGCCGCTGCTGGTAACTAGCTTTTTGCTTTCTGCCAGTGGTTCTCGAGGGCTTTCTGTGTAGTCAGGACCCCCACGATGTGGGGTGTGGTCAGCTGGCTGGACTGGACAGGGAGGAAGGTCTTGTTATTTATTTATTTTTCCTGGGCAGGCCATTTCTTGGAATTCCAGATTCTTTAGTGTGGCTCCTGACTGGGTGCTAATCACCATGAAAAATCAGAAAAGTAGGCAAGAAAAGGATAGCTGAGCAAGGTGCAGGTGACACGAGCCATCCTTGGTTGTGTGACCGTGGACAGGAACTTAGTCGCTCAGTGCCCAAATTGTCTCAGATACAAAATATGGGAAGCGAGGCCTCTCTCTTGGGACCTTGAGAGATTGAATAGATCACTCTGGGCTGATACCAAGTTCCTTCCAGCAGGTCCCTCAACGTCGTGGCTTTGCTTCCTTCATTCCTGCTCCCAGTGGGAGATATTATCACTAGGGTACTGATTTGTCAGAAGTACTTAAATATTCCCATGGTTTTTTGGGTTCAAGCAGACTGAAATATGGATTCACAGATGCCTGCATTTAGACGTCAAGCACTTTGGTACATGTTATTTATGTATTTATTTATTTACTTTGAGTCTCCCTCTGTTGCCCAGGCTGGAGTGCAGTGGTGTGATCTCGGCTCACTGCAACCTCCATTTCCCAGGTTCAAGTGATTCTCCTGCCTCAGCCTCCCCAGCAGCTGGGAATACAGGAACCCACCACATGCCCGGCCAATTTTTGTATCTTTAGTAGAGATGGGGTTTCACCCTGTTCGCCAGGCTGATCTTGAACTCTTGACCTCAAGTGATCCACCCACCTTGGCCTCTCAAAGTGCTGGGATTACAGGTGTGAGCCACTGTGCCCAGCCTCGGTCCATGTTGAAGGGACACTTCATTCACTCCTTATTTTTGCTGTCCCCCCCCCGCCTCTCCCCCCACCATTTCTTAAGTCCTGTGACACCAGCCTCTGCCAAGGTGTTAGGTGGCTATCTGAAAATGTTAGTAAGAAGTTCTGTGTGAGCCAGCATTGTGCTGGGCAGTGTGGTTTGGGGAAGAACCAGTGGGATGGGCTTTAGAAGGCTTGGGTTCAAGTCCAGGCTGGCTGTGGCTCTCAGAGCATCTGGTTTCTCATAGGTAACATGGGGCAAGAAGCAACTTCTCAGCGGGGGCGGTATGGTTGATGCAGTGGTATGCAGGGAACTAGATTATTTTAGTCTGCAAAATGCTGTGTACGTGATGGCTTTTTGATCAAGGCTAGGCCAGGCTGGACCTGGGAAATCCCCATCCGTGGAGTGGGGTCGGGCAGCTCAAGGAGCATCTCTGTGTCAGTCTTCACGGGCTGCCATGATGGAGTCCACAGACTGGGCGGCTCACACCACAGACATTTGCTCCCAATTCTGGAGACTGGAAGTCCGAGATCAAGCTGCCACCAGGGTTGGTTTCTTCCAAAGCCTCTCTCCTTGGCTTGTAGACGACCGTCTTCTCCCCGTGTCCTCGCATGGTCTTCCTTCTATGTGTCTGTGTCCTGTTTTCCTCGTGTTGTTAGGACATCCGTCGTCTTGAATTAGGTCCCACCCTAATCCACAGCCCCATTTTATCTAACTTACCTCCCTAAAGACCCTGTCTTCAAACATGAAGTCCTGAGGTGCTGGGGGTTGGGGATTCAACAAAAGAATTTTGGAGGGACACGAGTCAGCCCATATACCATGGCTTGAGAATGGGAGAGGATGGGGAGGAGTGGCCCCCATGGAGACTGAGCAGCTCTGCCCCAACTATACCAGACCAGAGACACATGAGCCCTACACCTGCCATCTCTACATGTCCAGGGCCTGCCAGGGAGCCCAGACGCTGTCTTGTGTGTGGAGTCCCCAGCTAGAAGACACTTCTCTTGCGTCTGGGCATCCACAGTGGTTTATCTGCATCTACACTGCGTGTTTTGGGCTGTCTTTATTTATGCATGCGCCACCCTCCCATGCTGGGCTTGAGGCTCTGGTGGGGGAGAGAGGATGTGGCTCATCTCTGCCTCCCCAGGCCTGGTGCAGTATTTGCATGTGTGAAAGAGGGCATTGTGGCACCATCGTGTGGACAGATTGAGTCCATTTCACAGGCACTCAAGAGCTGCTTTGATTCTGGCAGACACCGAGCCAGGCTCTTGGGAGGTTGAGGCAACAGGCCTGGCTGTCATGGGCACCGAGTCTGGTGGGGGGGATGGGCAACACCAGCACAGGGTGATCAGAGCTGTGAGACAGGGAAGCTTGAGGAACTATTGGTATGCAGAGGAAGCCCTTGACCCAGCCTAGGGGTGGGAAGTGGTGCCAGCTAAAGCATCCCAGAGGAGGTGATGCCCAAGCTGAATTTTAAAGAAGATGAACAGGTGGAAAAGAGGGGGAGGGGCATTTCAAGAAGAGAGCATCAGTCAGGTTTGATGAGGCAAGGCTGCAGTAACAAAGAAACCCCAAAAGGTCTGTATATTAGTCTGTTCTCACATTGCTATAAAGATACTACCTGAGACTGGGTCATTTATAAAGAAAAGCGATTTAATGACTCACAGTTCCACATGGCTGGGGAGGCCTCAGGAAACTTACAATCATGGTGGAAGGGGAAGGGGCATGTCTTACATGGCGGCAGGCGAGAGACAGCGAGTATGTGAAGGAGGAACTGTCAAACACTTATAAAACCATCAGATCTTGTGAGAACTCATTCACTATCATGAGAACAGCATGGGGGAACTGCCCCTGTGATCCAGTCACCTTCCTCCAGGCATCTCCCTCGACCTGGGGATCAGGGGGATTACAATTCAAGATGAGATTTGGGTGGGCACACAAAGCCTAACCATATCAGTCCATTCTAATTCACACATGCTCTAGTGCAGGCCCACTCCAGTGGGTGATTCAGGGATCCAGCCCCCTCCTTCTGGTCATCCAACCATCTCAATGCATGGCTTCAAAGGTCCCTGCAGCCAAGAAGAGAGAGAAGAGTGATGTGAGCTTTTAAGAGCTTTAGCCCAGAAGTGACACAGGTCAGGTCTAGTCATATGACCCCTACCTCCTGCAAGGGAATCTGGGAAATGTCAGGAACTGTGTGGAGGATTTGCCAAGGACACCATGGGGAACACACTTGCTGGGGTGCCAAGGCCAGGAGGACACACTGTTGATGGGAAGCATGGTCACAGGGCAAAATTAGCTTTGCAAGAAACTTGGTAAAACAATGATTCTCCCTCCATGTGCCCCCTGCCCACTACCCACTATCAGGCATTAACATCATGGCTAGAAACTAGACCCACAGAAGGAACAGAGTTGCAGAGGGGAGATGAATGAATCTGCTTGCGTCAGGCTGGGAAGGATTAATTTCTTTGAGAACTCTTGTTCATTTGCTTTTTAAGGAATTGAGTTTAACATGGGCTCTGTCTCTCTATTGCTCTCCTTCCCTCCCTCTGAAAGTATAAATAATACGGAGTACTTGTTCTAACCTTTTTCATATGGAAACAAAATGTTTATGGTTGTACGTCTTCTAAGGCTTTCAAAGAGCTTGTGCTCGAAGTCACCATCCCCATTATCAATGGAGGTACCTTGGCACTGAGCAGGAGTGGAGGTCTGCCTATAAAATATTCAGGAGCTTAGCTAACTTTAAAATTCTGGCTGGCATAGGCACTGTCTTTGTGATTTTCATTCAGATTTGTCATTATGAGGTTTTTTTGGTGTTCTGTTGGGCCATATTACTTCATTATGAGCTCCTTGAGTATCATTTTTATAATGACATTTTTATCTGATTGAATTTATTACAAAGATCTTTTTTTAATTAAAAAAATAAGGTTTGCTTTTCTGGTTGTAGTTTAGAGATTGTGTCAACACCAAGAGATGAACAGTGGCTGGGAATTAATTGCTGCTTGCATTTCCCTTAATTGACTATGAATGTGTAGAAGTTGGCTGGCTTTGTGCATGCGAGTCTTGAAATGCAGTGCTTTCTTGTAGCACAGAAACAAATAACACAAGTTGTGCCTTGTTTTTTGATCCACCCCAACAGTCTCTTTTATTGGTGTATTTAGACCGTTGACATTTAAAGTGATTATTGATAGAGTTGGATTAATATCTATAGTATTTGTTACTATTTTCTGTTTGTTACCCTTAATCTTTGTTTCTATTTTTGTATTCTACTCCTTTTCTGCTTTCTTTTTTTTTTTTTTTTTTTTTTGAGGCAGAGTCTGGCTCTGTCACACAGGCTGGAGTGCAGTGGTGAGATCTCAGCTCACTGCAACCTCCACATCCCAGATTCAAGCGATCCTCCTGCCTCAGCCTCCCAAGTAGCTGCGACTACCAGTGTGCACCACCACTCCTGGCTAATTTTTGTATTTTTAGTAGAGACGGGGTTTCACCATGTTGGCCAGGCTGGTCTTGAACTCCTGACCTCAAGTGATCTGCCCGCCTTGGCCTCCCAAAGTGCTAGGATTACAGGTGTGAGCCACCGTGCCCAGCTGCCTTCTGTGGTTTTAATAATGTTTCCGTGCTCTGCCCTTCTGAACATATCAAGTGTACTTTTTAAAAAACTTTTTTTAGTAGTCACCCTAGAGTTTGCAATATACATTCACAACTAATCCAAGTCCACTTTCGAATGACAACACACTGCTTCCTGTGTAGTGGAAGCATCTCATAACTCATGAGTCCCGTTTTGTCTCTCCCATTCATTGCTCTTATCCATAAGCTGTACCCATCAATTACACTGTTGCTGTTATTATTTCAAACAAACTGTTCCAGTCAATCAATTAAGAATAAAAAATGATTTTATTTTATCTTCACATATTCCTTCTCTAAAGTTCTTCCTTTCTTTATGTGGGTCTGAGTTTCTGACCTTTGTCATTTTCCCTCAACTCTGAAGAGCTGCTTTTAATCTTCCTTTTTCCAAGGCAGGTGTCCATAGCAAATTCTTTCAATTTGTGTTTGTCTGGAGAAAGACTTTCTCCTTCATTTTTGAAGGATAATTTCACAGGCTACAGAATTCTACACTGGTGAGTTTTTTCCTCTTCTCATCACTTTAAGTATTTCCCTCTCCTCTTTCTTGCTTGCATGGTTTCTGCAGGGAAGTCAGATGTATCAATAATTTTTTGTTTAGACAGAATCTCACTCTGTCGCCCAGGCTGGAGTACAGTGGCACCATCTGGGCTCACTGTAACCCCTGTCCCCTGGGTTCAAGCCGTTCTCATGCCTCAGCCTCGTGAGTAGCTGGAATTACAGGCACACACCACCATGCCTGGCTAATTTTTGTAATTTTTGTAGAGATGGGGTTTTGCCATGTTGCCTAGGCTGATCTCGAACTCCTGACCTCAAGTGATCCACCCACCTCAGCCTCCCAAAGCATTGGGATTACAGGCGTGAGCCACCATGCCAGGCCTCAGTATCTTTTCTTTATCTCTACTTTTGTGCAGTTTGCATATGATATGCTAAGTGTAGGGTTTTTTTTTTTTTTTTTTGGCAGTTATCCTGCTTGCTATTTTCTGAGCTTCCTGGATCTGTGGTTTGGTGTCTGACATTAATTTTGTGAAATTCTCAGATACTATTGCTTCAAATATTTCTTCAATTTCTTCCTCTCTTTCTCATCCTGTTATTCTTTTTTTTATATATGTGTTTATACCTTTTGTAGTTGTCTTATAGTCCTGGGATATTCTTTTTTTTTTTTTTTTTGGAGGCAAGGTCTTACTCTGTCATCCAGGTTGGAGTGCAGTGGTGCAATCATGGCTTACTGCAGCCTCAACCTCCTGAACCCGGGTGATCCTCCCACTTCAGCTGAGGTGGGAGGTGTGTATCCCCACGCATAACTAAGTTTTGTGTTTTTTGTAGAGACAGGGTTTCACCATGTTGCCCACGCTGGTCTTGAACTCCTGGGGTCAAGCAATTTGCCTTCCTCAGCCTCCCAAAGTGCTGGGGTTATAGGTTTGAACCACCGCACCTGACTGTCCTGGGATATTCGTTTTTTTTATTTATTTATTTTTAGTCTTTTTTTTCATTGCTTTCCAGTTAGGAAATATTCTATTGACGTATGTTGAAGCCCACTGCTTCTTCCTTCAGCTGTGTTCGGTCTACTAATGAGCCCATGAAAGGCATTCTTCATTTCTGTTAAAGTGCTTTTTATTTCTAGCTTTTCCTTTTTATCCTTTTTTTAGAATTTTCGTCTCTGCTTACATTGCCCATCTGGTTTTGCATGTTGTCTGCTTTTTCCATTAGAATCCTTGGCATATTAATCATAGTTCTCTTAAAGTTCCAGTCTGATCATTCCAGCTTCTCTGCCATGTCTGCTTCCAATGTTTGGGCTCTCTTTTTTGCCTTTTAGTATGCCTCGGAATGTTTTTTGTTGAGAGCCAGACATGATGCATTTGGTAAAAGGGACCTAAACTGGTTCCTGTGGAGGTTTTGCTGTGGTATGTTGTGATTCTGTGTATCTGCCTGTCTGCCTTTCCAAATGTTGGAGCAGTAGTTTGTCCTATGACCTCAGTTGTCTGATGGATCCAAGAAAAGTTCTTGATTTGCATTCTGTTTAACTTGCCTTATTTAGACGGGAGTCATGCTTCTAAGCTCCTTATGTGACAGACCAGAAACTAAAAGTTTGATTCAATTCTCATTGCGTCCCCCCTCCCTCCTTCTTCCCCTGCCTCCCTTCCTCTTATATAGAGTCCCCCACTTCATTGGGCAGGACTTTGCCAAAGTGGCCTGGGGCAGGTAAGTGCAGAGTATTGCCCTAACTGGAAGTTTCTCTGATCTTTTTGGGGTTGGCATGATGAGCTTGGACCTGGGCTCTGTGGGTCTCTGACCATGAGGCCAGAGGTGTTCCAGAGTCTTCCAAATTTAGAGAGGCCTCTTCTCCTGAACTTGGCTTCACTGGGACATATCAAGATGGACTTGTTAGGACCAGGAGAAGGAGGCTGTTGAGGGCAGGGTCGTCGTGGTGGTCAGCTGTTGCAGCGTCTCCTGCAGTCCTCCACAGCAGAGGTGAACGTGATGATTCTTTGACTGGGGGACAGTGACAGGTGATGGTGGCAATTGAGGCTGCCAGAAACAGGAAGGGTGTTTTGACCTCAGAATACTTTTCTAGGGGCAGGAGTTGTGCTCCATGGAGAAATCTCATCATAACCTCTTTGGTGGGTCATATTTACAATGCAGAGGGATGGTTTCCTCCTGATCTGTGTAGGGAAATATTGAGAACGGCAGCTGAGTGGGGGTCTGGACAAAGGAACTTTCAGCAGGAATGGCCATCAGCATCATGAGGGCAAGGCATGGTGGGTCCTGCTTGGTATCCTGGTCCCCGTACCAGCATGGCACCTGGCTTTCAGGAGACATGGCACAAACTTGTGCTGAACAGATAATGGGGTGATGTGTTTAACCAGTCGACTTCAATGTGATCTCAAACCTTGTAGATCATAGAGATCAAACACTCATGGCTTTGTTTATCCAAGAGCAAGGCCAAGGACCCTTGATGGTCAGTACCTTACCATTTAGCCAAAGGCCACATTTGAATATCAACGGTTCCTGGCTGGCATGGGGTGGGGCCACGCCCAGCATCTGACCACACATGTGCCAGCTCTTGTCCAGTTGTACTTGATTCTGCAGAAGGGGGGACTATTTTTATCAAGGAATCAGGAAACCTGTGTCCCTTGATGGCCGAATGGCGTGTGTCCTCCTGCCTGAACTCTGTAGATGTGAAGACACCCCACAGTGCGAGAGTGAAAGTGGGGTATGTGATGTCTTCATCATCCAGCAGGCATCCAAAGAGGGCTCCCAGGGGTATTGACAACTGCTCAGGGCAAGGCACCTTGCCTGGTACTGGAGATTCAACTAAACCTGATGGTGTGGAAGGAGCTCTGAAGGTTGCAAGTGGACCCGACGCCTGGGTGAGATGGCCAGGGGCCGGGCAAGGCACCCCCTGGGTGTGGGGGTTCTGGACAGTGGGCTGCCACAGGCAGGTTCCTGTTACTGCTGTTTTATCTCTCTGCAGGGGTGAGGTGTGGCTGATGCTTGCTATAGGTGGTGCCTTTTGGTGGCCCTGCGGGGGTGGCTAGGAGGAGGAGGGGCAGGGAGACCCTGAAGGCCTGTGAGGTCAGCCAGCTGCAGGTGGCAAGGCTGGGAGCACCAGAAGGACTCTAGAGAGGACTTGGCAGGTGGAGCATGGGACTTGGGCAGTGCACGTGGGGAGCGAGCCCTGGAGGGAATGGACGGAGGAGGCACGTGGCTCCCGTGTTTGCTCACCCGGGCTGGGGCTTTGTCAGGCAGACAATGGATCCATTCATTTTTTTTCCACTTGAAGAAGCACATTGAAGACCAGCTGGGTCTCCTGTTGTGGGGACAAATTTCCCAGGCCACGGGCTTGGACCTTGTGCCAATAAAGACTCCCCTTCCCTCCCTCCCCGCTCCTGGTCCCTTCTGAGCTCATTCGCTGCTTGCAGCCCCTGGGCCCCAGCTACGGAAGCAGGTGGCCTTCTGTCCACCCATTTGGAGAACACACCTGTGGGGACACTTCCCTTGCCCTGACTCCATGGAAAGCCACCACTTGTGGGGCTCTGATAGTCGAGGAGCCTGGATGCAGTGAGAGATCCTCCTTTCACAGATGGGGAAACTGAGGCCCAGACAACTCAGAGAACTGACCCTAGACCCCGAGTGACCCACCTGGGAGGTGAATCCATGTCTGTCTGGCTCTAAAGCCCTTTTCTAACCACATGACTGTGGCCAGTTTCTGTCTCGGGCCCCAGCGTCTTCACCCACAGGTGGAGGTGGTGGTAATCCTGGCATCACAGCCTTTACAGGGCATCATTGTAGGGGTCAAATGAGATTGTCCTGTGAAAGGCAGATGGGGCGCCTGATACATAGCAGGTGTTACCCAGAGATGGGGGTGGTGGGATGGGAACTTCCCGATCTCTAAAGGGCTCCTGTGTGCGGGAGGGGGAGTGGACTCATTTTGGGGCCTTCCGAGTGCCCGGAGGAGCTAAGGGCAGAGGTTAGACGGGCGTCGGTTTTTGTTTGCTTCTTTTTGGTTCGAAATGAGAAGTGCTTTCTGAAGTGAGAGCTGCCAAGGGTGAGCCCGAGGGGGGCCTCCTGTCACTGGAAGGACTTTCGAGAGAGGCTGGGGGACCACGTGTCAGGGAAAGGGGATCAAGGAGGGAATCCCACAGGAGTGAAGGGGGGATGTGGCCTGTGGGGCCTTCCCAGGTGTGCACTGGCCTTGTGTTCCTTTGCATTGTTTCTCTTCACACGGTGCGGGGCCACCTCCCAGCCTGCCAAGTCCTGTCACAGCTGTTGCCCTGTTTGGGCCTCACCAACGTGCCAGCGAGGTCCCACCGAGCCATTTGCCAGGGAGCCTGAGGCTGACAACCGATCCTCCCCTCCTGGGCCCAGCCTGTGCCCCTTCTTGCTCCCTCAGGCACAGGCTTCCCCTGGCACAGTCTCTCCCGTCTCCTCTGCTTCCCATCTTTCCTTCCAGAATGGCCGGCTTTTCAGCAAACTCCACGGTGTGAGTTTTCCGTGTGTGGGGTGTGCCATGCTTGTGGCTCTGAGCCTCAGTTTTCTCATCTCTAAATTGGGGGAACAGCCTATGCCCTGCCTGCCCCCGGGCTTGCTGTGGCTCAGATCGGTCAGGTGGGCAGGGTGGGCAGCACGTAGTGAGGTGGACGGGGCTTGCTGGCCAGGCGATGTGCCAGGCTCTGAAGCCCCCCAGCCCATTTTCCCCCAGAAGAAAGAGAATGATATCCCTTGGCCGGGGTTTGCTGGGGAGCCTGCCCTGCTCAGAGCCACCAACTCTGCGCGGCCGGGTGTGGTATGGGGGTGTGTCTTCTGTGTGTGTGCGTGGCATATGTGGTATGGGTTTCTGTATGATGTGTGTGATGTCTATGTATGGTGTGGTGTGTGTGTGTTGTACGGGGTGTATGTTTGTGTATGATGTGTATATTTGTGTGTGGTGTGTATCTGTGGTGTGTGTGTGTATGTGGCATATGTGGTATGGGTTTCTGTATGATGCATATGTAATGTCTGTGTGTGGTGCATGGGTTGTGTTTCTGTATGGTGTGTGTGTGCGTGCACTTGTGAGTGGTGTATGTATGGGTGTGGGGGGGCGCATGTGTTGTGTGTTTCTGCCTGGTGTGTGTGTGTGCATGTGTTTCTGTATGGTGTGGGCATGCTTGTGGGTGGTGTATGTATGGGTGTGTGTGTGGGGGGCGTGTGTGGTGTTTCTGCATGGTGTGTGTGTGTTTCTGCATGGTGTGTGTGTGTTTCTGCATGGTGTGTGTTTGTGCATGTGTTTCTGCATGGTGTGTGTTTGTGTGTGTGTGTTTCTGTATGGTGTGTGTTTGTGTGTGTTTCTGTATGATGCGTGTTTGTGTGAGTGTTTCTGCATGGTGTGTGTTTGTGCGTGTGTGTGTTTCTGCACGGTGTGTGTGTGTTTCTGCATGGTGTGTGTTTGTGTGTGTGTTTCTGCATGGTGTATGTTTGTGTGTGTTTCCGTATGGTGTGTGTGTTTCTGCATGGTGTGTGTGTTTGTGTGTGTTTGCGTGTGTGTTTCTGCATGGTGTGTGTTTGTGTGTGCGTGTTTCTGTATGGTGTGTGTTTGTGTGTGTGTTTCTGCATGGTGTGTGTTTGTGTGTGCGTGTTTATGGTGTGTGTTTGTGTGTGTGTTTCTGCACGGTGTGTGTTTGTGTGTGTGTTTTTCTGCATGATGTGTGTGTGTTTCTGCATGGTGTGTGTGTGTGTTTCTGCATGGTGTGTGTGTGTTTCTGTATGGTGTGTGTGTGTTTCTGTATGGTGTGTGTGTGTGTGTGTTTCTGCATGGTGTGTATGGTGTGTGTGTGTGTTTCTGCATGGTGTGTATGGTGTGTGTGTGTGTCTCTGCATGGTGTGTATGGTGTGTGTTTCTACATGGTGTGTATGGTGTGTGTGTGTGTTTCTGTATGGTGTGTGTGTGTTTCTGCATGGTGTGTATGGTGTGTGTTTCTACATGGTGTGTATGGTGTGTGTGTGTTTCTGCATGGTGTGTGTTTGTGTGTGTGTGTTTGCGTGTGTGTGTTTCTGCATGGTGTGTGTTTGTGTATGTGTGCTTCTGCATGGTGTGTGTTTGTGTGTGTGTTTCTGTATGGTGTGTGTTTGTGTGTGTGTTTCTGCACGGTGTGTGTTTGTGTGTGTGTTTCTGCATGGTGTGTGTGTGTGTTTCTGCATGGTGTGTGTGTGTGTTTCTGCATGGTGTGTATGGTGTGTGTGTGTGTTTCTGTATGGTGTGTGTGTGTTTCTGCATGGTGTGTATGGTGTGTGTTTCTACATGGTGTGTATGGTGTGTGTGTGTGTTTCTGCATGGTGTGTATGGTGTGTGTGTGTGTTTCTGTATGGTGTGTGTGTGTTTCTGCATGGTGTGTATGGTGTGTGTGTGTTTCTGCATGGTGTGTATGGTGTGTGTCTGTGTTTCTGCATGGTGTGTATGGTGTGTGTGTGTGTTTCTGCATGGTGTGTGTTTGTGTGTGTGTTTCTGCATGGTGTGTATGGTGTGTGTGTGTTTCTGCATGGTGTGTGTTTGTGTGTGTGTTTCTGCATGGTGTGTATGGTGTGTGTGTGTTTCTGCATGGTGTGTGTTTGTGTGTGTGTTTCTGCATGGTGTGTATGGTGTGTGTGTGTGTTTCTGCATGGTGTGTATGGTGTGTGTGTGTGTTTCTGCATGGTGTGTATGGTGTGTGCGTGTGTTTCTGCATGGTGTGTATGGTGTGTGTGTGTGTTTCTGTATGGTGTGTGTGCGTGTGTTTCTGCATGGTGTGTATGGTGTGTGCGTGTGTGTTTCTGTATGGTACATGCATGTTTTTGTCTGTAACATGCACAGAATCACCCTCTCCCGGACACATGAGGGACTCTCAGGTGTCTGTTGGGTGCAGAATGAACAACCTGACCCAAAACAGGAAGTCCTGACAGTGTGGGTCACTGTAGCCATAGATGGAGCTGGGAGAGTGGCATTGGGTGGCCTGTGTCCCAGCTTGGTGGGACTGTGTGGCCCTGTCTGCGGGGAGGGGCTTGAGGGTCTTTGCCCTTGGGATGGGAGGGTCCTAGGTGAGGGGTCAGCCAGCCCGGGTGGGGGTGCTCCGGCTGCTGCAGTGCTGATGACATAATTGCCCAGGGAAGTGGAAGCTGAGGGCACCTCAGAGAGCTGGGGCTGGGGACTGTGGTGCCTATGTGGGGTGGCACACACACCATACACACCATGCAGAAACACACACATCCCCTCCCTGACCTCCACATCACATGGGCTGGGTGCTGTCCTCCTAGCCCTATGGCCTTTGACCATAGCATGGCTGACCACTGGTGGGGAAGAGGCAGGTTCTCCTCTCCTACTCCCTCTGTGACCTACAGCCCCTGACCTGTTAGGCCTCAGTTTTCTCATCTGTAAAATGGGTCTGTCTCCTGTGGCAATCTTAACCCAGCTGGCCTCATAGTCCTGGAGATAGATGGTCACCCGATGGTGGCCTAAAGTCAGGCTTGGGCCTCAGGGACACCCGATCTTGCTTGCAGAGCAGAAGAGGTTTGCCCAAAAGAGGTGTGGCCCAAGCCAAGTACTGGGGACAGTTAGAAGGTGATCCCAGGTGGCCTGTGAGCTAGAGAAGGGCACATGCAGAGGCCTGCAGGGGACAGCAGGCATGGCCCAGGCTGGAGCAAGGAGCAGGGTGCAGTGCAGAGGCCTGGGTGCTGTAGCCATGGACACTTTTTCCCCGACAGGGCATCAGCAGGGAACGGTGGGGAGGGTCACTCCCCATGGCCCTAGAGCCTGGATGGATTGGCATATAGGCCTAGACCAGGGGAGGCCACTGTGTCACACGAATGCAGACAGGCAAGGGTGAGGGCTGGCTGGGGTGGTGGCAGTAGGGGACACCTCTGAGAACTGGTGATAGAGGACAGTTCTTGGTGGCTGGATGTTGAGGGTTGGGGAAGCCTGAGGCCCATTCGCGGATTAAGCCGCCACACTTAAGCGTGGAATTGGGTCCAGGTCACTAAGTGCTCCTGAATGTGCTGGTGCAGGTGGCTGCTCTGCCGTCATTTCTGTGTTGATGAGACCCACCAGCTGTGACCTCCTGGCGTCAGTGATGGGACACAGGGCTTGGGAGCCCTGGCCACAGGTGGCCCTCTCTGGGATTAGCAATGGTCGCCAGCCCTCGTTCCACGTGGTGCCGTCCGCGTGGCCCACCCCCATTATGGATGGAGAGTCCTGCGTGGAGAGAACACAGCTGGGCCAGGGCCATGGTGGGAATGGTGGCAGAGATGGGGCAAGTGACTAAGCCTCCTGCTCCTCATTTCGGGTCCTCTCTATGGCACGTCACCTCCAAGCCCAGAGTATGTGTTAGGAAAACCTGACTTGGTTGACATTATTGATACGCCTCATGGAAGTTTCATTTAAAACTCCCTCTAACTATTTTGCATCAGTATAAAAAGAGACAGCAAGCACCTTGTTAATTTCCTATAATTGGAAAATTAACTCCTAAGAAAGTTAATTTCCTAGACTTCCCAGGCCTTTTCTTTTTTGTGTGTTTTAGGGACAGGGTGTCACTGCTCTGTCGCCCAGGCTGGAGTGCAGTGGCGCCACCATAACTCACTGCAGTTTTGAACTCCTAGGCTCAGGTGCTCCTCCCACCTCAGTCTCCTGGGTAGCTAGGACTACAGGCTTGCACCACCACATCCAGCTAACTGTTACATTTTTTTGTAGAGACAGGGTCTTCCTCTGTTGCCCAAACTGGTCTTGAACTCTTGGGCTCAACCATCCTCCTGCCTTGGGCTCTCAGAGTGCTGGGATTACAGGCTTGAGCCACCGTGCCCGGCCTGAGGCTTCTTCTTTTTAAGTATTAAAAGACTTTATTTTAATCTCCTCTCTCTCTTTTGGGGTGGTGGCATGGTGGAAAATCTTTGCTTTCTAGAAAATCTTTGCTGCCTTTCATTTTCCTGCCTGTGTCTTCGCCTTTTGCACGATGCTGTCTTCCAGTTCCCTGTGTCCCTTAGGCCCCGGGGGCTGGAAGAACAGACAGCTCAGCTGCTAGGATTACGTGAAAATCCTGAGAATCAAGCTGTGCCCCTGGGACGGGGGCTTTGCCTACTGTGTGGTGTGCACTGGCTCTGGGTGAGGGGTTTGGGCCCCCCAGAAGCCATGCCTCCTTTGCCAGTGGCAACAGCTCTGTTCCACGGGACTGAACAACCTCAAGATAGGTGTGCATTTTCCGGGGTATGTTGCAAACTAGTAGCATTGGCAGAAAATCGAAAAACTAACAGAGCCTTTTGCATTTCCTAAATTATTAGAATGTTAACAAGTGACATCTTTCGTTTAAAGGGTTTTGTAGTTTGCAATTAAATCATTATAATTGTTAACTGTTACTGAGTCCTTATTATGGTCTGGTCCCTGTTCCGAATACCTTAAAAGTATGAAACCATTTCATGCCCAAAACAACCTTAGGAGGAAGGAATTATTACTAGCCTCATTTTCTCATCAAGAAATTGAGGCACAGAGAGGTGAAGTCTCCTGTCTGAGGTCACACAGCTAGTAAGTGGCCAAGCTAAGAATCCACCCAGTCACTCTGGCTCCTGAGCCTGTGCTCTCGCCCTCCACATCCCCCTCCCTGATCTCCATATCACAGGGGCTGGGTGCTGTCCTCCTAGCTTTGCAGCTGACGAAACGACAGTTCAGGGATATGAACTGACGTCTCCCGCATCCTAGAGCCGGCACTTGCTTGTGTGGGACTTGAATTCAGGTCAGCAGCTGCTCCCTCTAACCTCTATTTATATCACATTATGTTATTTTTCTTCATAAGGCCTCTGCCATGCCTTGAATCTCAGCACCATCTTTTAAAGACAAGAATCTTTTGTGATTTCATGCTAAATATGCAATGCAGAGTCTTTGTAGTTCCTTTAGAAAATGTATCCAGGCAAAAATCAAATCCTAAAAGAAGGAAAAACCCAAGTACCCTTACCTCTTTCAAAGATGTCCACTCTCAATAGATTGTAAATATTTGTCTATGCTATTTTATTATTATTATTATTTGAGACAGGGTCTCACTCTGTCGCCCAGGCTGGAGTGCAGTGGTTCGATCTCGGCTCACTGCAACCTCTGCCTCCTAGGTTCAAGCGATTCTCCTGCCTCGGCCTTCTGAACAGTTGGGATTACAGGCTAATTTTTGTACTTTCAGTAGAGACGGGGTTTCACTATCTTGACCAGGCTGGTCTTGAACTTCTGACATCAAGAGATCCGCCCGCCTCGGCCTCCCAAAGTGCTAAGGTTACAGGCGTGAGCCACTGCATCCGGCCCTGTCTATGCTATTTTAAATGCCTACCCTTAAATATAAGCCTGCCTACAAATGCACATATATACAGCGTATATTATATGCAGTATATATACACATTATATGTACGTATACACTGTAGTATGCTGTATGTACGATTGTATAAGTTGCTTTTTCCATTTAATAGGTGGCAAACCTCAGAGCTGGCAGAGTGATGCCCACAGGTCAAATCTGGTCCACAGATGGCTTTTGTTTGGGCTGAAAAATATTTAAACAAATTTATGTGAATTCATTTCTAACGTATACAAATTGGAAAATTTCACATAAAAATCAATGTTAGCTTTCTCCGGAAAAATCAGATCTGGTTCCTCTGTTTAATGCTCTTCAACATGGCTGGAGCCGTGTTGCGATCACTGGAGTAGATGGCGTGTGCCGAGGGCTCACTCCAGTGACTTCCTGCACGTTTGCTGTGTGCTCCCTGCTAGGTCCGGGGGCAGGCTGCATGTCTGTGATGGCGTACACTTCTCCACTGCATACCCATCACGGGATTTAGTAGTGCAGTTTTGTAGTACAAGGAATTCCCTATGGCTGGACATTTAGGTTGCTTCCAACTTTTGGCCTCCTGATGCCTGGCACCGTTCTTCGGAAGGTGAGAGGGAAGTTGAAGGCAAGAGAGTATTGGCCTCCAAACAGTCACGTTGTTCCGGGCCTGAACTCTGAGGACCATTTGACGCCCTTGCTCCTTACGCAGCCCACTGTTGATAGAGTCATAGGAAAAATCCTGGGTCAAGCTATGGACATTGTTGGCAAACTGGCAGCACATGCCAGTGAGAATGATGATGATGATGAAGATGAAGCTGCTGCCATTTTTTTTTTTTTTTTTTGAGACAAGGTCTGGCTCTGTTGCCCAGGCTGGAGTTCAGTGGTGCAATCTTGGCTCACTGCAACCTCTGCCTCCCACATTCAAGTGATTCTCCTGCCTCAGCCTCCCGACTAGCTGAGATTATAGGTGCGCACCCCCACGCCTGGCTAATTTTTGTATTTTTAGTAGAGACTGGGTTTCACCATGTTGGCCGGGCTGGTCTTGAACTCCTGATCTCAGGTGATCTGCTTGCCTCGGCCTCCCAAAGTGCTGGGATTACAGGTGTGAGCACTGTGCCCGGCCTGCTGCCATTTTTTTGAGCATTGCTTTGTGCCAGGAAGTGTGCCAAGAAATGCCCAAACCTGAAGGCACTTAGCCTCCAGCAGCTCTGTGGAGTGGGGACTCTGACAGCCTCTGAGTCTCCACTTGGGCCATAAAGGACGCATGGAAGGAGCTGAAGCTGGCCTGGGGTGTGAGCTTCACTCTGGTATTTCAGTTCTGCTCAAAAGAGAACCCACTACCATCTCTTTCATTATTTTCTTGATTGCACAAACAGCATGGCCACCATCACTGGATTTAAAACGAAACTGAAAATCGTGGGATGTGAACTGATGAGAAGCACATTCCCCATCTCTCCAGGGGCTGCCCGGCAGGGCTCACATGCTACTGTTGTCCGTGGGCCTCCCTCCCTGTCTCCGCCTGGGCTGTTTCTGAGTGAGCTGATGTGCCTTTGCTCATTCGGCCATCAATAACTTTTGGGTCCTGAGGTTATTTCCAGTTTTCCACTGCCATCAACAATTCAAATTATGCTACTCGTAACATCTTTAGGCAGATTGCTCTTTCCTTTCGGGAATTGCTTCCTTAGAATAAATTTCCAGGAAGCATATTACTGCGCCTGGGGTAGGAATATGGCTGTAGCTTTTTAAGTCAGTACAATCAATTTGGATTTACATATTTAAACCAAAGTCATGTACTTACTCAGAGAGAGATTTTTTTCCTAAGGGCTCATTAAGTAATGAATATTTGTTAAAAAAAAAAAAAAAGTGTGGCTAGATTCTTTAGGATAAACTGTTTTCTGTCCACAGAAAGGATTTGACTCTACCAACCTAGACCATTCATATTTTCTCCACGGAGACCCCTGGGATTTCCATGTAATTTTTGGTGAAGTTTGCAGGAAGTGTTACAAAGACTTCTTGGTGATGGGCTGAAATTTCTGCTTATCAGATATTATTTGGACTTGAGTTGTCTTGAAGGAGCTAATTTTCTTTTTGTGCCTGTGTTACTTGAATCCTGCTATAAAACTATCAGGCCATGTGGGGCTGGAGGCAGGAGACCCGAGTTGGAAAGCCCATGGCTGACACCGGGTCATCCAACAATCTTGGGCAACTCACTTCTGCTTTCTGAGGCTTACTTTTTTCATCTGCACCTTGGAGGCAAAGGTCCCTTCTAATCTCACCTTGTAGGTTGTGAATTGTGACTGTAGAGGGATGTGAGCAGCCCTGTTCAGCCGGGAGGCATTGTGGTTTCTTGATGATATTACACACAGTGTGGAGAGGGGCAAGGCAAGGCTTATTCAGACTCATGTTCTGAGGAGCTGGTTGCCTTTGGGCATTAAACAAAGTGCTGAGTGTGTCCCAGGAGTGGTTTTTTGTTGTTGTTGTTTGTTTGTTTTTGAGACGGAGTTTCACTCTTGTTGCCCAGGCTGGAGTGCAATGGCGTGATCTCGGCTCACCGCAACCTCCACCTCCCGGGTTCAAGCGATTCTCCTGGCTCAGCCTCCCAAGTAGCTGGGATTACAGCCTTGTGCAACCACGCCCTGCTAATTTGTACATTTAGCCGAGAGGGGGTTTTCTTCATGTTGGGTCAGACTAGTCTCGAACTCCCAACCTCAGGTGATCCACCTGCCTCGGCCTCCCAAAGTGCTGGGATTACAGGCGTGAGCCACCACGCCTGGCCCCAGGAGTGGTTTTTTCCTGCATGCCTGGTATATTAATTTCCTGTGGCCTCTATAAAGCATGACCACAAACTGGGTGGTAAACAGAAATTTACTCTTGCAGTTCTAGAGGTCAGAAGTCCCAAATCACGGTGCTGGCAGGGTCGCATTCCCTTAAAAAAAGCTGTCAGCCCTTCCCCCCTCTAGCTTTGGGTGGCTGTCGGCTGTCCTGGGCTTCCCTGGTGTGGCCACAGTGCTCTGGTCTCTTCCCTGACTTCGCTTGGGCTTCTCCTCTGTGTGTCTTCTCTGTGCATCTCCTAGAAGGACTCTTGTCAATGGATTTAGACTTCATCCTACTGCAGGATGATTTCGTCTTGAGATCTTTAACTTCGTTACATCTTCAAAGACGCTTTTTCCTAATAAGGGTACATCTGCAGGTTCTGGGGAGCAGGATGTGATCGTATCTTTTTGGGGGCCACGATTCAGCCCGCCTCAGCCCTCTTCGGCCAGAAGCTGGCCCATGTTGGCCAACCAGAGCTCTGCCCTTGCCTCCTGTGGCCTCAGTCCAGGGTCCCAGCCCTTCTGCTTGCCTCTACAATGTTGTCACCACGAAGCTGTGCTTTAATGAAGAGAGGAAATTTTGCAGCAGGCCTGAGAAGGCCAGACAAGGCCCTGCACCCAGTGCATGGGCAGATATTGGTGGTGGGCATTGTGGAAGGCTGTGGGGTCAGGCCAAGAGCCTGGCATATAGGTCAAGGTTGGCGAATATCCACCTCCTGCGAACCAAATCCTGTTGGCTAGAGAACTGAAATATCTCTGCAGCCCACCCATCTCTGACACCACATGGCCCTTGTCCCAGCCTCCATGTCATTTGTCTGTGTCTCAGCAGCCCAGGTGCCTTTTAAACAGCAGGATGATGGTCACAGAGCCTCTGCAATGCTTCCTGTGTGACAGGCAGGGACCCATTTCACCCTCACCACCACCAGTGGGATACAGCTATTACCTGTTGCGGGAAGTCAGGGACCCCAAATGGAGGGACCGGCTGAAGCCATGGCAGAAGAACGTGGATTGTGAAGATTTTATGGACATTTATTACTTCCCCAAATTAATACTTTTGTAATTTCTTATGCCTGTCTTTACTGCAATCTCTAAACATAAATTGTAAAGATTTCATGGACACTTATCACTTCCCCAATCAATACCCTTGTGATTTCCTATGCCTGTCTTTAATCTCTTAATCCTGTCAGCCGAGAAGGATGTATATCGTCTCAGGACCCTGTAATAATTGCGTTAACTACACAAATTGTACAGCATGTGTGTTTGAGCAATATGAAATGTGGGCACCCTGAAAAAAGAACACGATAACAGCAATTATTCAGGGAATAAGAGAGATAACCTTAAACTCTGACCGCTGGTGAGCCAGGCAGAACAGAGCCGTATTTCTCTTCTTTCAAAAGCAAATGGGAGAAATATCGCTGAATTCCTTTTCTCAGCATGGAACGTCCCTGAGAAAGAGAATGCGCACCTAGGGGTAGGTCTCTGAACTGGCCCCCCGGGGCGTACCTGTCTCTTATGGTCGAGATTGCAGAGGTGAAATAAACTCCAGTCTCCCATAGCGCTCCCAGGCTTATTAGGAAGAGGAAATTCCCGCCTAATAAACTTCGGTCAGACCGGTTGATCTCAAAACCCTGTCTCCTGATAAGATGTTATCAATGACAATGGTGCCCAAAACTTCATTAGCAATTTTAATTTCACTTCGGTCCTGTGGTCCTGTGATCTCGCCCTGTCTCCACTTGCCTTGTGATATTCTATTACCCTGTTAAGTACCTGATGTCTGTCACCCACACCTATTCGTATACTCCCTCCCCTGTTTGAAACTCCCTAATAAAAACTTGCTGGTTTTTGTGGCTTGTGGGGCATCACAGATCCTACCAATGTGTGATGTCTCCCCCGGACGCCCAGCTTTAAAATTTCTCTCTTTTGTACTCTATCCTTTTATTTCTCAAGCCAGTCGACGCTTAGGAAAATAGAAAAGAACCTACGTGATCATCGGGGCAGGTCCCCCGGTAATTACCATCTGCACTTCAGTGAAATGGAAATCCGAGTCACACCCTGCTAATGGCTTCCCAGCATGCTCAGAGCAGGGCTTGAACTCTGTCCAGGGCCAGCTTCACGGGCACATGAGCTGTGCTGTCCTGCAGGGCCTACACTCAGAGGGCCTGGCTCTTGGCTTAATGCTCTGCTGTTGCCGTCATGCAAGTCTTAATAATTTTGAACAAGGAGCCTCACGTTTTCATTTTTCACTGGGCTGCAAATATATAGCTGGTCTTGACTCTGTGCTTGGTGTAGAACCCCCACGTGGTCTGGCAGTTTGCCCTCCCCACCGCCTGCCCGTGACAGGTGATATTTGATAGCTGTGTATCACAGTGCCCTGTAGACTTGTTCTTTCCAGCACCTACCACAAGCCATCATTGTTTTATGTATTCATTTCCATAGTGGTGTTCCTGACTAGATAGTTCTGTGATGGCTGGGACCTTGTCTGGTCCTCCTGCATGCCCGGTATATTAATTTCCTGTAGGCAGTTAAAGGGCACCCGCACTGCCAAGGCACAGACAAACGATATGGAGGCTGGGACAGGGGACATGTGATGTCAGAGATGGGTGGGCTGCAGAGATATTTCAGTTCTGGGGCCAACAGGACTGGTTTGTGGGAGATGAATATTTGCCAACCTTGGCCTATATGCCAGACAAGGTCCAGGGTCAGCAGGTCCAAGGTCCCTGTGCCTTCAGGAAGGAGCCTTCTCTGAGGACTCCGCCCCCTGTGTGTCCTGAGCAGTCATCCTCCAGCCTGCGGCGCTGAACCAGTGCTGTGCTCCTTCCTCGACAGTGGGCTGTGCCATCTCCTGCTTGGTGGGCAGTAGGCTCAGAATGAAAATCCCCGGGCGCAGCTGACACCAAGCTAAGCTCAGGCAGGAGAGTTCCCTGCTGTTGCTCCTGCTGACGAGACCTTTGTGCAGCCCACAGCCAGAGGGGCTGATTACAGTGATGCTGTGTGGTGCTGTGAGCGTCAGGACTATCAACAATGTGTCCATGGCACAGAGGCCGGCTGCTGGGGCCCACCCTGAGCTCCAAGATTGACTTGGCCCAGAACTTTGGACATCCTCCCCTCCTGCACTCCATTCATCTCCACACTCACTGTGGCCCAGCCTGGCAGTGTCTGGCATGGGGTGTTGAGAATACCAGGCTTGGCATCAGCCCATGGAGATTTATTCATCCTGGAATTGGATTGAGCTTGGACTTTGGGCTG
Organism: Gorilla gorilla gorilla; assembly: GCF_029281585.2. NCBI lineage: Eukaryota > Metazoa > Chordata > Mammalia > Primates > Hominidae > Gorilla > Gorilla gorilla. Next base: position 15,291,999 of record NC_073227.2, read on the forward strand.
GGCACGGGGTGGGGTGCACAAAGGTGGGAGCTAAGGTTCTGACCCAGAGGAGCTGACACTTGACACACAGGGCAGGGCAGCCCTTTCCCCCACTGGCGGCCCAAAGAGTTGACAGACCTGCAGCCACCCCATCCTGCCTGCGAGGCCGGTGGGCCGCTCCTGTGGATGTGGTCCTTTTGCTTTCTCATCAGCTTTTTAGTGGTGTCCTTCCTGGCTAATTGCAGATATTTTTCTTGCCTTTCTTAAAAAACAAAACAAAACAAAAAAACTGCACTGTTTCCTCTTAAAAGCAGTCATTGAAGTAGAAAATTGTACTTACCTAGAAGAGTCTAAAGAAGAGAATAGATATCACCTATAATTGCATCCCCCAGGTGGTCCCTGTCAGTATCCTGGGGGCGTGGCTGCCGTGTCCTTTCCACCGTATCCCCAGGGTGCAGGGCTGGCACCTTGCAGGTGCTCAACACATATTTGTGACTGAGTGAAAATAATGAGCAAATATATATATAGCAGAAAATTGAAACTATAAATTGTATTTGTTTTTTATTTTTATGTATTTATTTATTTATTTTGAGATGGAGTCTCCCAGGCTGGGGTGCAACGACACGATCTCGGCCCACTGCAACTTCCGCCTCCCAGGTTCAAGCAATTCTCCTGTCTCAGCCTCCTGAGTAACTGGAATTACAGGTGCACACCACCACGCCCTGCTAATTTTTTGTATTTTAAGTAGAGAGGCAGTTTCATCATGTTGGCTAGGCTGGTCTCAAACTCCTGATCTCAAGTGGTCTGCCCACCTCGGCCTCCCAAAGTGCTGGGATTACAGGTGTGAGCCACCACACCCAGCCTGTTTTTTTATTTCACCTTTTTCACTCTTTGTGGTACTGACCTTTTCCCCATGTGGACTTTTCTGTCGGGGCTTAGACATCATTTACTTAATCTATCCCTTCTGGCTGAGCCTTGTGTTGTTGGGATGAACATCCAAGTGTTTCTATCAGAGACTGTATCTCTGGTATTTCCTTAAAGCACATTCCTAGAAGTGGCCACAGAAAGGAATAAAAAGGAGCAAGCTTCCTTTTTTGGTGTTGTATTTTGTGTGTCTTCCTGCCCATCAGGGTATGGGGAGGTGCACTTCAGACTCGAAGGCTGATTTCTGAGAACTGCTGTGGTTATAAAAGCGGCAGGTCAGCGGAGGTGAGGAATGAATTATGTATCAAGCTCTAAGTCAGATCAAGGCAAATGGAGTTCATACTTATCTGAAGACAGAATGTACCTTTCTGGAATCGATCAGCGGTGATGTTGATTAGCCCAGAATAATCCTTCATGGTGTGTTAAGAAACACCACTCTCTCCTGTTCAGGAGGAAAGCAGCTGACCTCCATCACTGCCTCCCAGATTTTGTAGCTTGGAGGGATGTCCCAGGGCCCCAGGGCTAGCAGGTCCCGCCTGACTTCAGTTCATGGCCACTGAGCATCTGCAACTTGCTGGATGCACTGGCGTTGTGGAGACCCCACCCCAGACCATCCCTGGGCACCCCTGTCCTGTACTTCCTGCATCTCCTGTCCACAGGCTGAGGTCATATGGACTCCAGGAGGCCAAATCCAATGTCCAGCTTCAGGTCCTCACCTTGACCTCTTTGGGGCTGCCCGCTGTTGGAGCCTTCCTTCTTCTAGACACACCATCTTCTGCAGCCTCCCTGGTGCTTTCTCTCCTTCTGTCCTGTTCATGGCCTTCCTTGCCAATTTTGTCTCATCTGCCCAACCTCCCAAGTTAGCATTCCTTGACACTGGAGTGTTCCCTCCTCGCTCTGCATTCATTCCCTACGTGATCTAATCCCAACGCCACGACTCACTGACTGTGTGGATTTAGGTAGCTGACTTCACCTCTCTGTGCTTTCATTTCCTCATCTCTAAAATGGGCCTAGTAAAATCCTCTCTCACCAGGTGTTCCAAAGATGATAGGACAGGATTCCCAGCTTCTGTCACAGGCCCTGGCACATGATGGGTGCCTCATGACTCTCCTGCTGTCACTCACTCATTCATTCACGCACCTGGCGGATCCTGATGGAATGCATCCTTACGTGCTGCCCTCTGTTCTAGGCATGGAGGACACAGCAGGTGCAGAGCAGGCCCAGGCCCTGCTTACTGGGAACCCATCCTCGTGTAGGGGACATAGATGAGAACTAAGTCAATTACAGTTTGTCAGATAGAAAACGAGAAGGAGACGTGGTGAAGGGAAGGGAGAGCAGAGGCGGGCTTTCAGAGGCAGCTTGGGGCGGTGATTAGGCTCAGTCCTGGCTCACCCGCTTCCAGCTGTGGACCTTGATCAGGTTCATACTATTTCCTCTCTCAGTAGTTGAGTGACATCACCAGCAGTCAACCTCTGTGTGTCTCAGTTTCCTCATCTGTAACACTGGGTGATATCACCTACCTAGTAGGGAAGGAAACTACTAACCTCTGAAATCGAAAAGTCCATTTCTCTAAGTGTGGTCCTCACACCTTGCTCCAGAATTGCTGGGATTGTGGATGGAAATGCAGATTCCCTGGACCACCATGCTCCTCATGCTTCGAGCTCTGGATGAGGCCCAGGGCCCTGCTTTTTGGAAGAAGCACCTTGGGAGACACAGGCTCACTGATGTTGGCAGACCATGGTCTGCAGGCTGCTGAGATGGGCTGGTCTTATCCTGATGGGAGCAGGATGGACTGAAGCTATTCCAGGTGTGGTCACCTGGGAGCCTCACCTGGGAGCATGTTAGAAATGCAAATCAGATTCTAATGGGTGGGCCCAGGACTCCACGCCTTAACAACCTCCAAGCGATTCTGCTGCAGCCCCCATCGGGAAGGCTCTAGGTCAGTCTGGGAGTGGCAGGTCATGCTCCAGATGAGGCAGGTGCCTGGCCCAGGGTGCCCGAGGCAGGGACACCAGCTCCCCACCCTTCTGTCTCTGCTAACTCAGTTTCCCTCCTTCCTTCAGGATCCCAAGTGATGGTGGTTTCCTCGGAGGGCGAGCTGAGTCCTGCGCGACTGGTTAGCACGGTGGAGCTGGTAGCCACGCCTGCTGGCTGGCGTGCGTGAACGGGTGTGGACCGCAGGATCTCAGCACTCTGACCCAAGGGGAAGCATGTCGAAGAAAGGCCGGAGCAAGGGCGAGAAGCCTGAGATGGAGACGGACGCGGTGCAGATGGCCAACGAGGAGCTGCGGGCCAAGCTGACCAGCATTCAGATCGAGTTCCAGCAGGAAAAAAGCAAGGTGGGGGTTGGCGCCAGCTCAGCAGCGGCTGGGCTGCAAATGTCCCTTTGGGCCGTGTTGCCCCTGAGGCATGTGTGTGAAGAGCCTGTTCCAGGAGGGGGGCCGAGGGGGGGCACTTCACCTCTCTGCCCTGCTGTCTGTCCCTTTGCAGTACAGAGACTGCTGGGCAGGAGTCTGGGCCCTACCAGTGCTTGCTGTGACCTTCAAAAAGCCACTGAACACCTCATTCTTTGATTTCTCTTACCTGCAAGATGGGGGTTGTCAGAAGAAAAATGTTTGACAAATTCAGTTTAGCAGAGATTAACTGAGCAAAGAACGATTCGAGGATGGGGCAGTCCCCAGAACAGAACAGGTTCAGAGAAACCTGCATGTGGTCAGACAGCATTCATTATGGGGACAGAAAACAGAAGAGGTGCTGAGGCTATTTGATCAGTTACAGCTTGACCCTTGATCCATGGGTCACCTGCGATTTACTGATGCTCAGCTGCTGTGATTGGCTGAGCTTCGGCTATTTGTTTAAAAATGCACCTAAGTCAGGCTTTCGGTTAGTTTGCCTGCTAAGTTAGGTTGCAGTTCATTGTATAGGAACTCATGCATGAAGGCATCCTCAGGCTGAGTTTAGTTTAATTCAGCAGGGTCATGGCGGTACCAGCTTTTCCTAAATTCCAAAAGGGAGTAGGGCATAGTGAGGTATGTCCGACTTCCCCGCTTCCCATCATGGCCTGAACTAGCTTTTCAGGTGAACTTTGGAAGACCCTTGGTGGAGAGGAGGGGTCCTTTCAGATGGTCAGGAGGCTTCAAAGTTTATTTTTGGTTTATGCTGCCATGAGGTCTTGAAAGCCATATATGTGCTTTCTTAGATGTGATGGGGCTGTGGTCTGGACTCAGGGCTCTGCTAGCTAAAGAGCTTGGAACAGAGCCTGGCTCTGCGATATGAGCTACTTTCCTCTCTCCTAAGGCAGATTTGAGCTTTGGAGCTGGTCAGGACAGTGCCTGGTTGGGTGCTTGCAGTCTAATTAAAGCACGGGCTGTCACAGAGTGGAGGAGCACAGGCTTTCTAGGCAGACCCGGCTTCAAACCTCAGCTTGTCCCCTAACTGGTCTCATGATCTTGGCCAGGTGACTAAAAGTCTCCGAAACCTCTGTCTTCTCATCTGACACCAGGTATTATGGTGTAATAATAGCTGTCTGGTTTAAGATGGTCATGAGGATCTGATTAATGGATGCAATAAAAAGCCCCATCAACATCTGGTGCCCAGGCACAGCTGCAGTCCTATTTGGTGGCCTGGTTCTTACTTGGGTGGGCTTGAGGGTGGAGCAAGCCCAGGGCTCTGTGAGCCCAGAGAGGAGCTGCCAGCCAGGCTGAGCCTAGAAAGAGGATGGAGATGCAGGCTTGCTTCTGGGTGGCTTGAGCAGTTGAAGGTCTATCTGAAGCCCGGAAGGTGCCCTCTGGCTCCTGCTGCAGTACCTGGAGTGATGGGTGGAGGCTGCTTGGGGAATTGCAGCAGGCGTCCCTGTCTTGTTGAGCTGGGACTCAGGTCGCCAATGGAGTGCTGGGCCAGATCCAGCTTCCAGGTGGGGACGGGGCTGGGGCCTGGGATCTGGGTCCAACCCCAGCTCAGGATGGCCGCACAGAGCAGAGGCTGAGTTCTGGACCAGGGGACTGGGCTTCTGGAACTTGGGGACAGATGCACCTGTCTCCATCCCTAGGTGTTCAAGATTCCAGGCCGAGTGCATCCAGCCTCTTTTAGACATGGATGCTGGTGATGCTGACCTGTTCACCCTTTAGCCAGGTCAACAGGCCAGGTCACCTCCGGGGCTGGGGCTGGGGCTGACTGGCTGGGGGTGTAAGGGCTGGAAGCTTGTATCGGACATAGCTACAGCAGCTGTGGTGACAGGGAAAGCTGCTCACTCACATCACACTGCCTGGGCTCAATCCCCTCTCCACCACCACCCCTGCCTGAGGTCTTATAAGCTGTGTAACCCCCTGCCTCAGTTTTCCCATCTGTAGATGGGGACCTCTAAGGTGTCTGCCTCCTGGGTTGTTTGAGGAATGGATGAGACAGTCACACACAGGGCCTGGGTGCTGCCTGTCATACGCTCACATGACCATCAGGGTGACCTTTACATGCCTACTGTGCAGATAGCACCAGGTGCTTTAGAGGGTGTCATGACCCTGGCAGTGACCTGAGAGATCAGGTGTGGCTTCCCCCGTGTTACAGGTGAGCAAGCCAAGGGCTGGAGAGGGCGGGGACTTGCCCAGGTGTGTTAGCTTGCCAGGGCCGCAGTAACCAAGTCCCACAGATAGGGCGGCTTACGCAACAGACGTTTGCTGTCTCACGGTCCTGGAGGCTGGCAGCCACAGATCCAGGTGTCAGGATTGGCTCCTTCTGAAGCCTCTCTCCTTGGCTTGCAGACGGCCGCCTTCTCCCTGTGTCTTCACATGGCTTTCTCCTCTGTGTTTGTCCATGTCTGTATTTTCTCTTCTTACAAAGACACCAGGCAAATCGGATTAGGGCCCACCCTAATGACCTCATTAGGATCTGTCTCCAAATGGAATCGCATCCTGAGGTCATGGGGGTTAGGACTTCAACATATGATTTTCAGGGGGACACAGTTTAGCCCCACACACGAGGCCAGCACAGTAGGTGGTATTGCTGGGTTGAAAGCCAGGCCCATGCGGACCCCAGGCTGGGCCTCCCTGTTACCACGCTGCCTCTCTGCCTCTGGGACGTGTGGCAATTTCCACTTGGATGCACACTGGCTGCTTATTTTCTCAATCCAGCCATCCCTGTGGCCGCTTCAGGTTGACTTACCCATCTGGCTGCTGGGAGAATTTCAATTCTCTGAGAATTCAGCAATGTGCTTATTGACTGGTACAAAAAACATAAATGCAAACTTTACAATTGCATTGAAGTGTTACTTTGATATGATCTCACAATCACTGTCAATGTCCCATTTAAAGTGCTGGCATTTTAGCAAAGCATCCCTGTTGGACACTGTAGGATGAAGGAGGGTGGTAAACGTGTCTGTCTGTTCATCTGCAAACCCCTGGCACGCATGCTCCATGCCTGGGCTGAGTGAGAAGTGTTTGGAAGTAACTCAGAGACAGACCCTGTCCTCAAGTCAGATGGGTACAGAGCCTCACAGGAAACCAGCAATACAGCAGCCCTGGGCACATTCCATCAGAGGTTTTAGAAAATAGTGCAGGGACAAGCAGAACCCAAGGCTTCACAGGGGCAGTTTTGTGGGGGTTTTGTGGAGCACTTCCTTACTTTCTGGCATTATAAGATGCCCCAGGCTCCGTAGTGGCTCACGCCTGTAATCTCAGCACTTTGGGAGGCCAAGGCGGGCAGATAATGAGGTCAGGAGATCGAGACCATCCTGGCTAACACAGTGAAACTCCGTCTCTACTAAAAATATAAAAAAATTAGCCGGGCGCAGTGGCGGGCGCCTGTAGTCCCAGCTACTCCGGAAGCTGAGGCAGGAGAATGGCGTGAACCTGGAAGGCAGAGCCTACAGAGAGCCAAGATCGTGCCACTGCACTCCAGCCTGGGGGACAGAGCGAGACTCCGACTCAAAAAAAAAAAAAAAAAAAAAAAGATGCCCCAGGCTCATCTTGTATATTTCCTACCCCAGCGCTAGACCCAGCAGTTTCTCTAAGGGGTCCTGGTTCCTTTTATTGGAGAATGGCATTAGAAACAAAGATCCAGGCACCAGGTGTGCCCATCACTGCTGCGGTGTCATTGTTTCTAGGCCCTCTCAGCTGCCAGAACAAGGAATATATATGTGTATACTGACCTGCGTATGTACACATACCTGTAAATATTTCCATATATGACATCTATATCCATACAAAGTCAAACATGAGTTCTTACAGATGTTCCAAGACGCATCGACTGCCGCATGGCTCCCTTCAGCCTCCTCTTGCTTGTCTGTAACCTCTTACTCCAAGTGGGAAACCTGGCTTCCCCCTCTGCCATCCACTTTCTTTGTTCAACACTATACATGTGTGATGGTTTCAGAGTAGTGAACTGGTACCCATGAGATTTAGAGGGCTTTGAGCATGGAGGGTGTGGTGGGGAGGGCTGCTGCAGGTGGCTTGGGCAAGGGGGAAGTGGGGAAGTGGCCAGGCCTGGACATGGAGAGCCAGTGCTGCCGGATTGGATGAGGATGAGGATGGAAAGGGGTGAATCTGACTCACTCTCTGAGTGGGAGTGGCAAGTGAGGGTGGTGCTGGTGGTTCAGATAATTTCTCCACGCCAGCCCCCACACCCCCAGGGCCTGCTCCCTCTCTTGGCCTTTGTGCCATGGCTGCATTTAGAGTCCAAGTGCTGAGGAGCGGCTGGTGTGGGTGCCTCTACACTTGGGGTAGCTTGGAGGCACCTGGAGGTAAAGTGCTGGGCAGCTTTTTTTGGCCTGCTCAGCTGGATGGAGTGGTGGTGGGAGGGAGTGCTCTGTGCCCATCAGAGGTCACCCCAGCCTCACTCTGCTGCTTCTGTGGCATAGGTCATGTCACCTGGGCTTGGCTCTCGGCAGCTTTGGGCAGAGCTGGAGGGACCCAGCAGGGCCCTGTCCCCAGGCCCCTGCCTCTCTGTCACCATCCCTGCCCTACACACCTGGATCACCAGCCTCAGCAGCACCTCTGCCCCTCCCAGGAAGCAGCCCCTAGACACCCCGGGCTGCCCTGCACAGGCCTCTGCCCACCCTTCCATGTTCCTCACCCCCTTTCTACCTGTGTCTCTCACACGAGGCCGCCCACCCGTGATGCAGAAAGTCAGAACCATGATAACAACAGACTTCCATTCACCCACCCACAGTCACCTCATCTTCCTCCTCCCAACGGGCCTTTGAGGGGCAGCTGTTGACATCCCTGTTTCCTAGTAATGGAAACTGGAGCTCTGGAAGGTTGTATAGTCAGGGTTCTTCAAAGAAACAGAACCAATAGGTTGTGACACACACACACACACACACACACACACACACACACACCACAGAGTGAGAGGTTGTTTGTCAGTTTTAAGGAATCGGCTTATGCAGTTGTGGGGCTGGCAAATCTGAAATGTGTAGGACAGACCAGCAGGCTGGAGATTCAGGCAAGGGTTGATCTTGCAGCTTCGAGTCGCAGTGCAGCCTGGAGGCAGAGTTCCTTCTTCCGCAGGGGACCTCGGTCTTCTCTTAAAGCCTTCGACTGATTGGATGAGGCCCACCTGCATTGTAGAAGGCACTGTGCTTCACCCAGAGTCTACTGATGTAAATGTTAATCTCTTATAAAATGTACCTTCACAGCCACATCTGGACTGGTGTTTGACCAAACGACTGGGCATTGCGGCCCAGCCAAGTCGACCCACAACATCAGCCACCATAGAGGTAGAGAAATTTGCCTGGGGGAAACGCAGCTTATCAAAGCAGATTAGGATCTCATTGGATCTGACCCTGCTGGCCCCAGATGGCTGTCGGCATTAACCAGGGACTTGACTGTTGCCCCGCAGGAGGGAGAACAGTCAAAACCATTTTGTCCTTAACCGGGACAATTCTGTTAAATACTTAAAGTTCTGGCTTCCTGCTGCTAAATCCACTAGGAAAAGATGCTGATTGCTGCCCCCAGGGTAAGGTGGACAGAGCATGGACTGGTCGGCTGGCTTCATTCCTATGATTGTGAGTATCTGGTGAAAGGAGATGTTGATCTTGTGTGTTTGCCTGGGTTGGTTTTATTTGCTTTTTTACCTGCTGTTATAAGTAAGGATTTATCAATACTCAGGTGCCATTGTAAAACTTCTCACCTAAAATTAATTTTAACATATTACTATGTTATCAACAGTGTGGTCTGGGGAAAAACATTGCCATTTTCCCTGGAAGCAGCTTGTCCACCAGAGGCAATTCATTTCAGGTCTTCAGAGATGGGCAGAATTCAGGAAATAAGGGCTTGTCAAGCATTCCTGTGGAATGTGTGTTGAGTGATATTTGAAACAAAAAGGTTAAAGAAAGCATTTTGAAGTGTTTTAAGAACACACTCCCTTGGGACGTTTTATAAGTAATGTTTTGAATTGTTTGCTGATAAAATGAATAGGCTCAAGGCGGGGTGGGTTGCCTGGTAGCACAGGGTCCTCATCCCTCACCCTGGGCAGCTCACCAGACTGTCTCTGATCTTTGGCTGCCTCATGATAAAACAGAGGAGAGAGAGAGGAAGAGAGAGAGAGAGAGAGAGAGAGAGAGGGAGAAAGAGAGGGAGCACGCTACCTCCTTCCCAAGACCGTGAGGGGTTCATGTGGCAATGTGGGTGATGCATTGGAGCCCCCAGCCCAGCTAGGGACCCCACTCAACAAGAATGGTGCCCCCTGCTCACTGCCCCCCCAGGACTTAGAAGCCTGGTCTGTCTTTTCCAACTCCACAGTCCGCGCATAGGGCCCTGGAAATATATTTCTGGTTTACAATCTTTTGGGTCTTGGTGATGATTTCTGCAGGGTGTGTTTTGTGATTGAGCAGTCGTGTCAATCTACAACCTGGAAGAGATGTCAAAGGCTTGAATGCCTCTCCAGCATCCTCAGGGGGTTTCCACCCCCAGGGAAAATCTCAGGGAACTAGCAGGAGAGATTCTAAGTGGGGCTGGCAGGAGGGTCAGGCCTGCAGGGCACTGCCGAAGGGGGAATCCATGGGAACGTGGGCCCAGGTGGGTGTCTTGGGCGTGGGGAGGCTATGGCCAGCTCCCCCAGCTGTGACCCTGACCCTGACCCTGACCGGCTCTCTCGCCGCTCTGGCTGCAGGTGGGCAAACTGCGCGAGCGGCTGCAGGAGGCGAAGCTGGAGCGCGAGCAGGAGCAGCGACGGCACACGGCCTACATTTCGGAGCTCAAGGCCAAGCTGCATGAGGAGAAGACCAAGGAGCTGCAGGCGCTGCGCGAGGGGCTCATCCGGCAGCACGAGCAGGAGGCGGCGCGCACCGCCAAGATCAAGGAGGGCGAGCTGCAGCGGCTGCAGGCCACGCTGAACGTGCTGCGCGACGGCGCGGCCGACAAGGTCAAGACGGCGCTGCTGACCGAGGCGCGCGAGGAGGCGCGCAGGGCCTTCGATGGAGAGCGCCTGCGGCTGCAGCAGGAGATCCTGGAGCTCAAGGCAGCGCGCAAGCAGGCAGAGGAGGCGCTCAGTAACTGCATGCAGGCTGACAAGACCAAGGCAGCCGACCTGCGTGCCGCCTACCAGGCGCACCAAGACGAGGTGCACCGCATCAAGCGCGAGTGCGAGCGCGACATCCGCAGGCTGGTACGTGCCGCCCCCTCCCCCGCCCGCGGGCACGCGGCCTTCCCTCCCTGCACGCATGGGGGAAATGCGGAGCTCCGAGGACCTGCTGTGCTCCAGGCATTGTTCAAAGCACTGGGGCCCCAGCAACCTCCCTGCCGTCTTAGGTGTGGTAAGGAGGCTTTGGGGCTGCAGGTAATCCGCTCAAAGAACAGTTCCCCATTTGTCAAAGGAGCTTAATGGAGACTAGCGAGGGTTATTGCAAATGCCTCGTGATAGCACATCTAAGTGTCGGGCATTTATTGATTCATTTGCTTCAACAACCATGAGCAGACTTCCATCTCCAGGTAAGATGCCGCAGGTCAGGGCAGGCCGGTCAACTGGCTGCAACAGCAAGGGAAAAATATAAATTGCAAATAGTCCTGTTTTGAAAGATACTGGAGATCTGTGGAAGCTGTGGAGTGTGGATGAACTAAAATTCCAAAGGGAAGGGGAAAGAGCCCTGCCTAGGCGGCCTAATTGCCAGCTGCTTTCTTCCCTTGGGGCATTTGTGGATTCTGGGTGTGGGCTGAAGATTGGATGTCCTCAGAGAGATGAGTAGGACTTTCTGCCATCTCAGAGTGGGCATGAAAGAATGGAAACCAGAGGAGCCCCACCTAGGCCAGCTTGCTGCACAGGAGATCCTCCTGAGTCCTGGAGTGAATGGGGAGGCTGGCGAGCCCAGCTGGAAAGGCAGAGTGACAGCTCCCATGCCCTCACTGGACGTAGGAGACAAAGGGAGGGGGCCCGCCACAAACACATGACCAGTCTGCCCCTCAGGGCGTTTGTCACACTTTGAAGCTGTGTGGGGCAGGAGGCTAAGAAGTAAAGTAAGCTGAGATTTTCAGACTGGATCAAACAGTAACAGTGATATTTACAAGAGAGACATCTTAATTATGAGGACATGGTGACATGGAGCATAAGAGGATGGGGAAAGATACACTGTGCAAGCACTTCCTAAAAGCAAAGCTGGTCTGGCTGTATTAATGTCAAAGGCTCTAAGGCAAGAAGTAATACTAAAGACACAAAAGGACAGTTCTTAATAATAAAGGGTCAATTCAGTGGGAATGCATTCAATAACAAAACCTCAAAATGTATAAAAGAAAAAAATTATCAACACTAAAAGGAGAAGCAGACAAATCCACAGTTATGGTTGGGGTGAACACACTTCTCTCAGCAAACAGTAGAACACACAGACAAAGAATGAATAAAGACATGATTTCACCAACACAATTAACCAACGTGAACTTACCTGACAGAGCACTCTATTCCACAACTGCAGAATACTGTGGACATGACATACTTTTATCATTATAGACCACATTTCAAAATTTGTGGGTTGTAATTAGTCCTTAGAGCAAAACATACTTTAGACAAAAAGAAGAAATGCTGAAAATCAAGCATCTAAGCTTCTATCTCAAGAAGAAAGAAAAAGAACAGCAAATTAAACTCCAGAGAGTAGAAGGAAGGAAATTTTAAAGAGCAAGAAACAGTGAAATAAAATCAATAAAGAAAATCAACAAATTCAAGAGTTAATTAAAACTGATAAATTGACAAACATTTAGCAATATTGATAAAGCAAAACAGAGACAATAAATTACTAATATCAAAAATGTAAAGGGGGAAATACCACAGCTCCTACAGTTAATAAAACCACAGCATATACCAATAAACTTGAAACCTCGATAAAATGAACATATTCCTTGAATAAGCACAATGTACCAAAACTGACATGAAACAAATAGAAAATCTAAGTAGTCCTATAGCTCCTAAATAAATTAAATCTGTAATGAATAATTTTCCTATGAAGAAAGGCCCAGACCTAGATGGCTTCACAAGTAAATTCTTTCAAGTGTTTAAGAAAGAAGTAAAACTAATTCTAGCCAAAGTCTTCCAGAAAATAGAGAATTAGGAACACATTTTAACTAACTTATGAAGCCAGTGTAACTCTGATTCCAAAAGCAATAACATTACAGGATAAGAAAACTTTTGGATTACCTTTTATGAACATAGATACAAGAGTACGAGCAAGATCTTAACATATCAAATCCAGCAATACATAGGAAGGCTAATAAGTCATAACCCAGCTGGGTTTATTCTGAAAATATAAAGATTGGCTTCATATTCTAAAATCACTGAATATAATTCAACATAATAATATGATAAAAAAGAAAAAAAACATGTGGTCAGTCATCTTAATAGATGCAGAAAAATCTGTTGGTAAAATTCAACTTCATGATATAAACTCTCCGAAAACCAGGAAAAGAATGGAATTTCTCTAATATGATAAATGGTTCTGTCAAAAATCTTTTACAAGTAACATACATAATGATGAAATATTGAACATTTCCCACCCAAGTTCAAGGTCAAAACAAGATGTTGACTATTACCACTTCTAGTCAACATTGCACTGGCCAGGATGTCAAATATAAAATAAAATAAAATAAATAAAAGTTTCATTGGGAGGCCAAGGCGGGCAGATCACGAGGTTAGGAGATCGAGACCATCCTGGCTAACATAGTAAAACCCCATCTCTACTAAAAATACAAAAAATTAGCGGGGTGCAGTGGTGGGTGCCTGTAGTCCCAGCTACTCAGGAGGCTGAGGCAGGAGAATGGTGCGAACCTGGGAGGCAGAGCTTGCAGTGAGCTGAGATCGCGCCACTGCACTCCAGCCTGGGCGACAGAGTGAGACTCCCTCTCAAAAAAAAAAAAAAAAAAAAAAAAAAAAGGTTTTAGAGAGGGAGAAAAAAGGGAAACTCATTATTTGCAGGTGCTATGGTCGTGATGCAGAAAACCCAAGAGACCTGTTTTAGTTCATTACTGTTGCTATAACAAAATAACACAGACTGGGTAACTTATATATATTAGAAATTTATTTCTTACCATTCTGGAGGCTGGGAAGTCCAAGATCCAGGCAGTGGCAAGTTCAGTATCTGGCAAGGGTCCAGTTTCTGCTTCTAAGACAGTGCCTTGAATGCCATGTCCTCACGTGGCAGAAGGAGTGGAATGACATAAGAGAGGCAGGCAGCTCATATTTCTCTTATAAGGTCACTAACTCCCTTCGTAAAGGCTTTGCCCTCATGACTTCATCGCCTCTTAAAGACCCCACCTCCTAATACTATCACATTGATGATAAGTTTCAATGTATGAATTTTTGTGAGACACATTCAGAACATGGCAAGACTCCACAAACTGTTAGAATTAATAAGTGAGTTTATCAAAGTCTACATATACAAGGTACATACACACAAATAAGTTGTTTCAATATATCAGCAGTGAACAATTAGAAAATGAAATCTTAAAAAATATCATTTACAGTAAAGCACCACAAAATTCAAATACCTAGGAATAAATCTAAGGAAAGTTGTGTAAGATGTCTCCCCTGAAAACTATAAAACATTGCTGAGAAAAACTTAAGGAGATCTAAATCAATGGAAAGGGATATCGTTTTCATCGATTAGAAGACTTAGTATAGATATCAGTTTTTCCATGATTGATCTACAGATTCAGTGCTATCCCTTACCAAAATCCCAGCAGACTCTTTTTTTTTAACTGAGTCTTGCTCTGTTGCTCAGGCTGGAGTGCAGTGGCGTGATCTCAACTCACTGCAACTTCTGCTTCCTGGGTTCAAGCAATTCTCCTGCCTCAGCCTCCCAGGTAGCTGGGATTACAGATGCCTGCCACCATGCCCGGCTAATTTTTTTTTTTTTTTGTATTTTTAGTAGAGATGGAGTTTTGCCATGTTGGCCAGGCTGGTCTCGAACTCCTGATCTCAAGTGATCCGCCTGCCTTGGCCTCCCAAAGTGCTAGGATTACAGACGTGAGTCACCACGCCCAGCCACCAGCAGACTTTTTAAATGCAGACATCGGCAAGCAGATTCTAAATTTGATGTAAAAATTGAAAGGATGTGGAATCACAATCTTGAAGAAGAGAAAAATTGGAGGTTTCATACAACCTATAACAAAGTTTACTACAAAGCTACAGTAATCAAGACAGTAAGGCTGAAGGTTAGAGAGACACGTCAATGTAACAGAAGAGCCCAGAAGTACATCTTCACGTGTGTGGACAAAGATACCGTGGCAGTTCACTATAGAGAGGATGATCTTTCAATGGACAATATTGGACTGGTCAGCTATCTGTAAGAAAAAAAAAACAGGAAATACACACACACACACCACACACACACTCTCTGTATATAGAGTATGAAGTCTATATCATACTACCCACAAAGATTAATTCAAAGTGGTCCATAGGCCTACATGTAAAAAGTAAAACAATACAGCTGCTAGTAGAAAACAGACTATTTTCATGATCTTGGGACATGGTAAATATTTCTTAAGCAGGACACAGTACACTATTTACATAAATATACTATTCAGAGAGGGTTGTACATTGGACATGAAATAATCATTGTTCATCAAAAGACACTAATAAAAGAGAGACAAGGCAAATTACAGACTGAGAGAAGACATGTTCAATACCTATAACCACAAAGAACTTTTGTGCAGATTATAAAAACTATAAAACAATATGAAAAATAACTCAAAAATGGGCAAAAGCTTGAAAGAATATTTCAAAAACAGGATAATTAAATGACTAACAAATATGTGAAAAGGTATTCTACCTCATTGATCATCAGGGAACCAGTAAAATTACAACTAGATATAAATTCTCATCCACTAGAATGACTATTAAAAAAAAACAGACAATAGTAAATGTTGACTAGCATGTGGAGGAATGGGTACTGTCATTCTGATAGGACTTTAAAATGGTATAGCCACCTTGATAAATGGTTTTGCAGTTTCTTAAAAAGTCTAAAAAAAGGACACCTACGGACTCTGTAATTCTACTCCTAAGCATCTACCCAAGAGAAATGAAAACACATATTTGTATAAAGATTTGTACACGAATGCTTATAGCATTATAATAGTCAACGAACGGGAGAAGCCCAAATGTCCTCAGTTGGTGAATGGATAAATGTGGCATGTCTATATAACACGATGTGATTCAACAATGAGAAGGTATGAAATATTGATATATGCTTCAATATCTATAACATTTCTGAACCTCAGAAACATTATGCTAAATGATAGAAGCTAGACACAAAAGACCTCATATTGTATGCTTGCATTTATATGAAATCTCCAGAATAGCCAAATCTATATGCTTCAATATCTATAACATTTCTGAACCTCAGAAACATTATGCTAAATGATAGAAGCTAGACACAAAAGACCTCATATTGTATGCTTGCATTTATATGAAATCTCCAGAATAGCCAAATCTATATGCTTCAATATCTATAACATTTCTGAACCTCAGAAACATTATGCTAAATGATAGAAGCTAGACACAAAAGACCTCATATTGTATGCTTGCATTTATATGAAATCTCCAGAATAGCCAAATCTATATATCCAAATCTATAGTGGCTGACGGGGACTAGTTGGAATGGAGATTAGCTGTAAATGAGCGTGAGGGATCTTACTGGGTGAGGAAGGTTCTGAAACAGATTATAATGATGGCTTCACAACTTGGAAGACTTACTAAAAATCAGTGAAGTTCATGATATATAAATTAAACTCTAAAATATTTAAAACAAGAAAAATTGGAAATTTAAATAGGATTGATAAAAGTTTAATGGTGGATCTTGTATCTGCATTTAAAAGGAGCATATTTATAAGAGGAAGAAAAGCACACAATGAAACAACACTGCCCAGGCCCCAGGATGGCTAAATTAAAAAGCTAACAGCGCTGAGAAATGGCAAGGACGTGGAGCAACCGTGCCCCTCGGTAGCATCCCATACACTAAAGTGCCCTAAAACGAAACAGAGACATCTATCTGTTAACTCAGAATTTCTCATCAAGCAAAAAATATTATTTTACAATAAGAGTGAAATGAAGACATTTTAGGTAAGAGGAAGCTAAGATTATTTGTCGCCAGAGGCTGTACCACCAAAAATGCTAAAGGAGATTCTGCAGGTGAAGAGAAACAATGCCGGATAGGAATTTAGTTCTCTTGGAAGGGAATAAAGAACAGGAGAAGTGGGTAAAGGAGAGTCAATGTCTGAGACGATCTCTTTTTCTCAATGTATTCAAAACACAAGTGACTGTTTAAAGCAAAAGAATCACGTTGTATTGTGGGGTTTATGACATATGCAGACGTAAAATGCATAAAACAATCTAGAAAGGATGGGGTGGGGGTGGTTGGTGGTAAACGGACCTGTGCTCTCGCACAGTCCTTCAGTCTTGTCTGAGGGGGTGCGTGACGCTATGAGTTCAAGGAGGCTGTGACAAATCAAGGTTTAAAAAGGCAGCACAAGGAGGCACAGCTAAAAAGCAAATAGGGGAAATAAAATGAGAGAGTAAAGAAATCTGTTTGCACTAAAAGAGGGTAGCAAAGAAGGACCAAAGCAGGGAAAAAAAAACAGACGAGACAAATGGAGAAGAGACAGCAAAACGGTGGAATTAAAGGGGTCATATCAGTAGTTACATTAAATGTAAATGGACTAAACCAGTTAAAAGGCAGAAATTGTCAGAGTGGATACAAAATTCACACTTTAAATATAAAGACCCACTTTCCCTGAAGGAAAAGGATAGAAAACATGCTCTGTCAGCAATAGATGTAGCAATAGGATGGATAAAGGTGTATTTAGTCAATGGGATATTACACAGCACTGGGAAAAAATGAATTTCCAAAACAGGCAAGAAAATGAATGAATTTCCCAGACATGGTGTCAGAACCAAACCAAAGAAGATGAGCACAAAAGCTACGTACTATATGATTTTACTCACATGAAGTTTAAGAAGGGTAAAAACTAATCTAAGGTGCTAGAATAAGAGTGTGGATGACCTCCGGGTGTGGGGTTGATCAGGAAGCGGCAGGAGCCAGCCTTCTCGAGCATCAGGAATCAATCTTTCTTTTCTTTCTCCTTTCTTTCTTTCTTTGTTTCTTTCTTTCCTTCTGTTTCTTTCTCTTTCTTCCTTTCCTTTCTTTCTTTCTTTCTTTCCCTTTCTTTCTTTTTCTTTCTTTCTTTCTTTTCTTCCTTTCTTTCCTTTCCTTCTTTCTTTCTTTCTCTCTCTCTCTCTCTTTCTTCCTTCCTTCCTTTCCTTTCTTTTCTTTCTCTTTTCTTTCTTTCCTTCCCTCCCTCCCTTCCTCCTTCCCTCCCTTCCTTGTTCCTTCAGATGAAGTTTCACTCTTGTTGTTCAGGCTGAAGTGCAGTGCTGTGATCTCGGCTTACTGCAACCTCCACCTCCTGGATTCAAGCAATTCTCCTGCCTCAGCCTCCCGGGTAGCTGGGATTACAGGCGCCTGCCACTACGCCTGGCTAACTTTTTTGTATTTTTAGTAGAGACAGGGCTTTGCCATGTTGACCAGGCTGGTCTCGAACTCCTGACCTCAGGTGATCCACCTGTCTTGGCATCCCGAAGTGCTGGGATTACAGGCGTGAGCCACCGCACGCGACGAGGAATGTTTCTTTTCTGACCTGGGTGGTAGTTGTGTAAAGTGTGTTCAGGCAGGCGTGGTTTTGGACAGCACCTTGTTAAACCAGACTCATGCGTATCAGAACCATGTTCTCGAACTGCAAACTCGACACTACACTTTTGTTATCTCTGAGTCAAGTCACAGTCACCGTTTTTCTGTCCCACAATGTAAGTGGGCCATAAAGGGCATTGCATTTTAATTATTCTTTCTGGTTCCATGGAGAGAGCTTTCACTACCTCTGAAATATTCAAAGCCAGACAAAAACCTGACATCCTGGTCTTGAGTGATTTTGATCAAGGGAAACAGATTGCGTTTCTCCAAGCTGTCTAAGCAAGCATGGGGCCTGGCTTTTCCCATGGAATGGTTGACTCACACCATTTGTCAAATGATGATGAGAACGAACGCTTCTTATTGCATTTTTTGTTGCAAAATAGGGAAGTGATCTGTAAAGCTTCCCCCGTCCTTGTGGAGTTTTCCAAAGGTGGTATAGAAATAGGTTGAGCATCCCTAATCCAAAGTCCCAAATGCTCCAAAATCTGAAACTCTGTGAGTGCCAACATGAAGTCACAAGTGGAAAATTGCACACCCAACCTCCTGTGACAGATCGCAGTCAAAATGCAGGTGTACAACGCAGTGTATTTAGCATACCCAAGGGGAAAAAGATCCCCCTAGCCCCCATCAGCTGTGATAGAGCTTCCATACACACCCAGACTCCCCATGCAAGCAAGCTCACATGTTACCATGAGCAATTATCTTCTCCACTGTATCAGTGGTATGTGTGAATAAGTGTAAGAAATGATTACTTATTGGTAGCATATAAATTCAGAGTCAGAACTGGGCGAGATGGCTCATGACTGTAATCCCAATACTTCAGGAGGCTGAGGTGGGAGGATTGCTTGAGGCCGAGAGTTTGAAACCCTCCTGGGCAGTGAGGTCTTGCCTCTACAAAAAATTTAAAAATTAGCCGGACGTGGTGGCATACCCCTGTAGTCCCAGCTACTCAGGAGGCCCAGGTGGGAGGATTGCTTGAAGCCAGCAGATTGAGGTTACTGTGACCTACGATCATGCCCCTGCACTCCAGTCTGGGTGACAGAGAGAGAGAGTCTGTCTTGAATAAATAAATACATTCATTGTCAGGAATGATGGTGATGCCAAACAACCCCAGACTGTCAACTTGGGTGGCTGAGACAGTGAGAACTTTGCTTTCCGATGTTTCAATGTACACAGACTTTTGTTTCATGTACAAAATTATTAAAAATATTGTATAAAATTACCTCTCAGCTATATGTATAAGTGTATGTGAAACATAAATGGATTTCATGTTTAGACTTGGGTCCCATCCCCAAGATATCTCACTATGTATGTGCAAATATTCCAAAATCCAAAAACCCTCAAATCTGTAACACTTCTGGTCCCAAACATTTCAGATAAGGGATACTCAACCCGTACTCCCATTTTACAGGGTAAAAGTTAAGTGGGAATTTTATACTCAGTCTCAGGCCATTGATCCTCTTTAAAAACTCAATTCTGAATGATACAGGATTAAAAGCAATGTCCAATGGGATCTGAAAATGAATTTGTTATAATGATAATGGCAAATATTATTCTACCCCCAGTTTCCTCAACAGAGTATTTGATGCACAGATGGCATGCAGGCCTTTAGAAAAATGGAGGGTGAAGATATAGCCTGGGAAACAGTCTTTAAACAATGTGGCAGAGGGTTAATATCCTCAGTGTATAAAAAGTTTGTCAAGTTTACAAGAGGAACAATGGGAATTTATAATTAGTCAAGCCATGGGAACACACAGTTCACAAAGAAGAAAAGCAATGCCTATTAAATATAAAAATTAGTTTAACCTCACCAGTCATGAAATGCAAATTAAAACAGCAGGATGCTATCATTCCCAATCAAATTAGCCAGGATTTTTTTTTAAAGGTAGGGTATAATTTAAGTGTCAAAAGAGAAGACAGCAGGTGCCTTTGGCAGGTTGTTCTCAGCCCCAGGGCCTTTGCACAGGCACTCCTGTGTCCTTGGCCGGGAGCGCTCCACCCCCGATCTTTGCACCGTTGGTTCTTTCTCACTGAGTAGCTCCCACCTCAGTGTCCCTTGTTCAGGGAGGCCTGCCTGAGAATCATCTAGGCCAGCCCCGAGTCACTCAGTTATATGCCACCTTTTCCCATCCTTGCCACAGCACTTCTCATCTGATATTTTTATCTCTCTCTCTTTGATTATTTCTTGTGTGTTTTCCCCTACTAGGATCGAAGTTCTGTAAGGACAGGGACTGAGTCTGTCTTGTTCACTGTGAAAGCCCAGAGCCTGTGCAGTGTGGTGCATAGCAGATGCCCCCCGCCTCTGTGCAAACAACAGCTTTATGCACGCTCCTGCCCTTTAGTGTGTTAATTCCACTTCCAGGAGTCTACCGGAGGAAATGTGCAAAAGCATGCACAAATCTTACGTACACATCAGATGGCGCCGTGTGTGTTCTGCCAGTGGTCTATTGCATCCGCATTTGCTGCCTCGAGTTTCTGAGTCAGGACAATGACTCAGGCGTTTATGACAAGCTATAGGGACTTGGGAAAGTGAACACAGAAGGTTAAAAAACAGGATGTATGGCTGCAAACAGGACTCTGTCTTGCAGAAGTAGAATGAGGGGAAGCAGGTGACAGGTTGGCAGGGGCTGCCTCTGGATCCTGACATCATGGGGGCTTTCTGTTTCCTTCTCTGTTCTTTGTTGTATTTTTAATTTTCCTTCCTTCCTTTCTTCTTTCTTTCCTTTCTTCCTCCCTTCCTTTCTTTCTCTCGCTGTCTCTCTCTTTCCCCTTCGTTTCTTCCCTCTCCCTCCCTCCCTCCCTCCCTTCCTTCCTTTCTTCCTTTCTTCCTTTCCTTCCCTTTTTCCTTCTCTCCTTTCCTTTCTTTTCTTTCCTTCTTTCTTCTATTTCCCTCCTCCCTTCCTTTCTTCTTCCTTTCCTTCCCTTCTTCCTTCCTTTGCTCCTTTCTTTCTTTTCTTTCATTTCCCTCTTTCTTTTCTTTCCCTTCCTCTCTCCCCCCTTCCTCCCTCCCCCACTCCCCCTTCCTTCCACTTTCCTTCTTTCCTTCCTCCCTCCCTCCCTCCCTTCCCTCCCTCTTCCTTTTTATCTTTCTTCTATCTTTTTTCTTTTTTGACAGGGTCTTGCTCTGTCGCCCAGGCTGGAGTGCAGTGGAGCAATCACAGCTCACTGCAGCCTCTACCTTCCAGGCTCAAGCAATCCTCCCACCTCAGCCTCCTGAATAGCCAGGACCACCTATGCCCAGCTAATTTTTTGTATTTTTTGCAGAGACAAGGTTTCTCCATGTTGCCCAGGCTGGTCTTGAACTCCTGAGCTTAAGCAAATGTCCCGCCTCTGCCTCCCAAAGTGCTGGGATTATAGGCGTGAGCCACTGCGTCTGGCTGTATTTTTCATTTTCTATAATGGATCTGCATTCCTTTCCTAATAAGAGTTAAAACTTTATTTTTGAAAGAGTGCCACTGTTGGGAACTAGTTTGACAAGGTAGGAGGAATCAAGGCACAGCTTAAGGCCTTGGGCCTGAGGATCTCAACTAGGAGAAGAGGGGCCGATGGACCAGCCTAGGCTGGGTGCCCGCAGCTCCTGAGACCCCAGGGGCCCCGGAGGTTGGTAGGTTTGTTTACTCCCATGCCTGTCTGCCAAGCCCTCTCACTGGGGCCAGGCTGTTTTCTCAGCACGATTCCTCCTGTCAGTTGGGTAGGAGTGGCCCATTTCTGGCCTTCTCAGTGGCCCTTTCGCATCAAGCTTCAGGCAACTGGGAGATAAAGGAGAGTGTTTTCTTTCTTTTTTTGCCAGAAAATTACGGAAGAGAGGCTATATATTTTCCGGGCACTCCATTTGGTGAGCACCTGCTGTGAGCTAGACCCAGGGCTAGCACAGATTGTTTGAGATTTTATTTTATGCTTTTATAAAACCATAATGGTTGTTTTTAAAACTCATGAACTGACAGTGGCGTGTGTTCGATGCATGTTCCCTATATAGATGCCTGCTGGGCCAGCCTCTCGGGGGACTCGTGGGGGGCCGTGGCTAAAACCCTGCCTGGCCATCTGCAGGGAGCTCGCGGTCTACTGGGGTGACAGGTAATACCTGCTCCCATGTGATCTCAGCTTGAGAGGTGAAAGGCAGGACGTCTGGGGACTGCCCAGCCCAGCCAGGGCAGCAGAAAAGAGGGAACATGCAGCCTCCTGGGCAGATGGGACTCTGGAGCCCTGCGCACAGGTTGACCAGACACATTGAGTGGTGGTGGGCAGAGGCACCGGGCCAGGACTTGTCCCCCACTGACTCCTACCACCTGCAAACCTGGCTCCTTCTTTGAGGAAAGTGACCTCTTCCCACGTAAGCATCATTCTTCTCTGGAGACAGGATACTTTTCAGGGCACGGCAGCCACACCTCCCTGTACAGGTGGACATCATTCATTGTAATACAGGAGGTGTCTGGTTCAGGACCCTGAACTTCAAGAGACTGCTGACCTTTATGAGGTGACTGTTTTGCATAAGAATTTGAGAGATTGTTTCTGAAGCTGTCTTTTTGGGACATCTCGTTGGGTTGGTTATCAGCCTTGGAAGCAGCACATGATCTGGACTCGCTGCCAATTGCTGCATGTTAATAGTAAACAATCAGTTTAATGGGAGCTGGACACTGTTTATAGTCATCCATGGCGATGAAATTTGCTGTCAGTCAGAATGGCCCAAGAACACATATAGCCCTGGGCAGGAGAGTTCCCCCTCAGTGGAATATTTATTTACTGAGTTATAGAGAAAAATAAGACACGATTCCAGGCAGCAAAGCGCTTACAGTTAACAGGAGTGTGAGCAGATTATTCTAGTGTGAGCAGGACGGTTTGGTAATAGGACCATGCAAGCCAAAGAGGCAGCAACAAAGAAGAGGATGTGATCACTTCTGTGGGTAGATGCAGGAGTCATTTCACAGAGGAAGTGAGGTCTGAGCTGGGTTTTGAAGGATGCATAGGAGTTTGTTAGGTGATCCTATGCAGAGGGAGAAACACTGGCAAAGGTTTGGAAGTAATGGGGCATGATGTGATCATTTTAACCATATCTCTAAAATAGCCATGATGATATGTGATACTTGGATTTCCAGTAAAATACAAAATGAAAATATAATGGAATCCTGTTGTCAAGTACTGGAGACTTTATTTTCTTACTTTTAATAGGAGTTCTAAAAGTGTGAACTATTTCTGGCAAAAGGTATAGATGAGATCACAAGCAAACACCTTGTTCCCACCACACAGTAGATGAAGCATCACGGGTAGAATCGAGGCCCCTGCACCTGAATCTGGGGGAATGATTTCCAGGAATGCATTTCTGATTCTGTCTCCCATGCATGTGATGATGACCGATATAGTGGGTCTGCACGAACACTGAAAAGGTTTTCTATTCTCTGCCTTCCAATGACTTGGGGTCAAGGACCCTCTTAGAAGGGGCCATGCTTCCCTGCAGACCTCACTATGCTGTGCACTGAGAGCTTCAGTGACAGAATAACGACGAAAGGTATTTTGCTTATATTCTATGTTTTCCTCCTATAGACTTTCATAGCTGGGCAGAACCAACAATGTTCTCTCAATGGCTTAAAACCCACCTCTGCCAAGCCCCGTGCATTCCCAGGGGAGCAGGAAGGGGGTGTGGCCATGGGGAGGGGAGCCTGCCGCTTCTGGGGATGGTGCTCCAGTTTCCTCTCCGGCGTTGGTACACAAGCCCATTGGCAGGAAATGGTTCTTTGCCCAGTGTCTCATTTTGTAGCACAGGAAGGAGATCTATGGAAAGTTAATGACTTCAGAGAGCTGAAGTGCCTGTACCCACACTGGTCCCCTCTCACTGACGGTACAGGGCTCCTCTGCATGCAGGCTGTGGGCTGGCCGGGATTCCACCACACCTGGAGTGTGCTCTTCAGGTGAGGACAGCTGGGAGGGAGGGGGGCGGGACACCTAGTGAAAGGCACTGAGGGTGTTGCTGGGGTAGAAGGGAGTTCTCTCTTTTCTTTTTCTTACCTTTTAAAAAGTCCTGATGATTTGATGATATATTCATTTATTCCCCACCCTCAATGTTGGAAAGACTCTGAGATTCCAAAGGTTCTTAGAAACTAAGAACCTCCTGGGGAGGTAGTGAGTGTCCCAGCATGGGGAGAGTGTAAACTGGGGCTGGGGGCCCTCTGCGGGAGATGAGATGCTGGAAGAGATTTTGGGACTGGAGGCAGGTGACAAGACACCCTTTTAAAGTCCTCATCCAGCTATAGCCTGGGTCCCACAGTTGGTGACAAACCACCAGTTCATGCCTTAACCCCATACTGTGCCAAGAATGGCAGAAGAGCTGTGTGTCAGTTTAAAATTTCTGATTTATAGACAGTGCAAGCACACCAATACTGAGTCCTCAGGAACAGTCTCCAGCCCCTTTTCTCTATCACGTATGTTCATGGGTTTGTGTTCAGGGGAGATGTCATCAC
Organism: Gorilla gorilla gorilla; assembly: GCF_029281585.2. Lineage (NCBI taxonomy): Eukaryota > Metazoa > Chordata > Mammalia > Primates > Hominidae > Gorilla > Gorilla gorilla. The sequence continues at coordinate 15,316,506 of NC_073227.2, forward strand.
ATGGTGGGAAGTGAAGCCTTTGGAGAGAGGCTGCTCTGAGTGATTCTGGGCTCCCCATTTGTTTGCCATGTGACCCTGGGACAGGTGGTTACTGTCTCCAAGCCTCTAGCACCTCACCTATAAAATGGGGGTATTCCCATATCTGCCGAGAGTTAGAATTAAACAAGCAAGTGAGCTAAAGCATGTAGCAGCTTATAGTTTCTGTAATAGGATACTTGTAAAATGTGTTCTTCTGTTATAGGAAAAATGTATATGTAAGAGAAGTAAAATGGGGGAAAAAAACCCTGTGTATTTGCACAAGAGACGGTTTGAGCTTAATTTAAAATGTGCCAGGGATCCAGTATCACAAAGCCTCCATTTCCATTTCAGTGCCAAACAAAAATCTCCCCCATTCAGGTATCTCATTGTGTGGATGGTTTTCACCCAAAATGGTCCACTTAGGAGAAGGAGTGAAAAAATCGAATGTTCATTTCTCCTATTCACCCACACCCTGTCTGATAAATGTCACTCCTTAAGCAAACCTGTTGCCCATGGCAACACATTCAGAAGATGGGCTGCTGGTTTCATTTCTTTGTCAGCTGGATTGGATTAGAAATGCAAGAAGGCTTTTGGACTTTTATCTACACATTAGGATGCATCTTAGTAAAAGTCAAGAAGAAAAGGTAGTTATGGTCAACCTGGGGTGGCGATGCTCTAGTTTAAGGCAGTCATGGTCAACGTGGGGTTTTGACACTCTAAGGACGTCATGGTCAACGTGGGGTTTTGACACTCTAAGGACGTCATGGTCAACATGGGACAGTGATGTTCTAGTTTAAGGTGGTTATGGTCGACATGGGGGGTGACACTCTAGTTTAAGGTGGTTATGGTCAACCTGGGGCGGCGATGCTCTAGTTTAAGGCAGTCACGGTCAACATGGGGTTTTGACATTCTAAGGTGGTCATGGTCAACGTGGGGCAGTGAAGCTCTAGTTTAAGGTGGTTATGGTCAACATGAGGCAGTGACACTCTAGATTAAGGTGATCATGGTCAACATGGGACAGTGACGTTCTAGTTTAAAGTGATCCTGGAGCCCATACTGCGTGGCCTGTGGCTTCTGAGAAACCCTGGTGTGGTGCTCTGTTAGTTTCCTGGGGGCAGCTGTAACAAATTACCACAAACTTGGAGGCTTACAACAATGACATTTATTTTCTCTACGGTTCTGGAGTCCAGAAGTCCCAAATCAAGGTATCAGCTGGGCCATGCTCCCTTGGAAAGCTCTAGGGTGAAAGTGTTTTCTGGCCTCTTGCAGCTTCTGGTGTGGCCGGCAGTCCTTGGCATTTCTTGACTTGCAGTCGCACCACTTCAGTCTCTGCCTGCACGTGGCCTTCTCCCCTGCATGTCTGCAGCTTGTCCTCTTCTTTTTCTTCTTTTTTTTTTCTTGAAATGGACTCTCACTCTGTCACCCAGGCTGGAGTGCAGTGGCGTGACCTCGGCTCACTGCAACCTCTGCCTGCCAGGTTCAAGCAATTCTCCTGCCTCAGCCTCCCTAGTAGCTGGGATTACAGGCATGCACCACCTCACCTGGCTAATTTTTGTATTTTTAGGAGAGATGGAGTTTCACCATGTTGGCCAGGTTGGTCTCAGACTCCTGACCCCAGGTGATTCACCTGCCTCGGCCTCCCAAAGTGCTGGGATTACAGGTGTCCTCTTCTTTTAAGGATGCCAGGCAGTGGGTTTAGGGTCCACCCTAACCTGGTATGACCTCATGTTAATTTGCATCTTCATTTCATCTGCAAAGGCCCTATTTCCAAATAAGGTCACATTCTGATTTTCGGGGTAGACGTGACATTTTGGGGCACATTATTCATCCCACTACAGGTACCAAGAATGAGAATTGATGTTGAGGTAGAGGCCTCTGCTTCAGTCTTTGATTCCCCCAAACTTTGCAATAAAGTGGAGCTCACCAAATCAGTCATGGGTCAGTGGGCTTGTTTTCACTGAGATACATTTCCTGGTGGACTTGACTGCTGAGAAACAACCGGACTCTGTTCCTTTGGGGCAGAGGGGACAGGGAGGGCTTGGAGAGGACAATCTGCATTTGAGTCATGGTTCTGCTGCTAACTAGAGTGTTAGCACATTCCCCTTTCTGGGCCTCAAGTTTGTGTGTAACTTGGGGTAAATGATGTCCGCTTTGAGGATCTTTTAAAGACTCAGAGAGTGTCTCTTAAGTACAAATGAGTCCTAGCTCACGCTAGCATTAAGAGAGGAGTGATAGCCAACATCAAGTTTGTCGTTCTTTCCTGAACTCTGTTGATTGTGATTCTTTTGGTCGCAAGTGACAGAAATTCCATCAAACCAGCTTAGGCCATGGGTGTCTGTTGGCTCCCCCAACTGAAGTCATGGAATTTGCTGTAGGTGCAGCTCCAGGTGCACTAACGATGTCATCCAGGATCCCAGGTTCTTGGGCTCTGCTCTGCCTCCTGCTGCGTCATTCCCAGGCTGTGGGCTCTCATGCTGTGCTGGGGGGATGCCACCACTGTGCCAGGTCCCACATTCTTACACCACACAGCCCAGAGTCCCTTTCTTAGCTCCTAAAGAAAAACAGGAGGATCCTGGTGCTGCCTACTTCTGGCCATTGGTTCTGATTGGGTTGTGCATCCATCCCTGAAGCAATTACTGTTGGGACAGGGACATTTGGGTGGCATGAGCCAATTGGGGACTGCCCTGGGAACTTGCAGTGGTGTTCGTTCCACCCCTTTCCTACTGCACATGCTGAGACTGGGCGTATGGGAGAAGGGGAAATGGATGCGGGAAGGAAGCTGAGGGATGTTCCATATGGTCAGATGAGCAGTTCCAGGAAGCTTGGGATTTCATCAGCATCCCAAGGGCAGCGAGGTAGGATCACTAAGAGCTCAGCTTGTGATCCAGGAGTAAAGTCAGTGAACTGTGAGTGTGCCTGCCTCTTGCTACGTGAGCTTGGCCAGTGTCTTAACCTCTGGGGCCTCAGGACTCTCATGCTGGCTCCGGAATGTGTTCTGCATTGGCCGTCCGTCCGTTTCTAGATGCCATCTCTGCTGTTTGAGAATATTTTCTAGGAAACTTTCTTGTGATGACTGGGGCAGAAGCCCTCTGTCTCACTTACTAGGACAAGGGGGAATTGGTGCTCTTCCAGGTGCAGAATTTGGGATCCTGGAGATGTCTTGCTCGCGACGGTGCTGCCTTTTGTGGGGAGCTAGTGGAAGGCAGTGGCGGGGGCTTCACTGCAAAGCTGATACTGAGGGGCAGACAAGAACCCTCCCTTACCCGTGATGGACAAACTGTTGGTTTGCAACACCCTCCACTGCCCCTACCGATTTCCTTTGCTTTGATGTTGTTATTGTTTTTTTCCCCCTCATAGCACAAATCACTCTCAATCACTACAATGTCTGCTTATTTATTATGTTTATTGCCTGCTCCCCCCTCTAGCAGAATAGAAGCCCCCAGGGCAGGGCGGCTGATCTCTTTTGCTCACTAATGTTTGCCTGCTCCCCCCTCTAGCAGAATAGAAGCCCCCGGGGCAGGGCGGCTGATCTCTTTTGCTCACTAATGTTTCTCAGCACCCACTGATAGCGCTCAGCTCAGCATGTGTTGAGTTAATGAAAGCATGTTTGAGTGAATTAAATGAATAAACTCCTTCTGCATAATGATTTTTGCTTTGGGGTTGGCATCTACATTGGCAGTGGTGTTTTCAGCATGTTTAAAGATTCCTCCTGTGGAAGGGACAGTGCTCCTACCCATTTGGAAATTGCAACACTCAGGATTTGGGATTTGGCCCAAGCAGGTAGATGCTGGTGGATCATCACCAGGGGGAGCAGTGGGCACATTCAGCAGCTGCTTAGGAGAAACTGCATGGAGCACCCATTGCAGGGGCCAGGATATCATCCTGGCAGATGGAAATAGCCTTTTGTCTTCCAAAGAAAGATGCCTCAGAGAGCTCTTAAGTACAAATTAGTACCTAGCTCACAACTAGCAAATAAGAGAGAGGTGATACCTCTGGCAAGTTTTTTGTTCTTTCCTGAACTCTGTCAATTAGGATTATTTTGGTTGCAAGTGATGGAAATTCCACATCAGAACTGTAGCACCATGGTACGTGGCTGGAAAACCTCTCAGTCTGGAATCTAGGAGGACCATTTCCTTTCTTCTCTCATCTCTATGATATTTTTTCAGTTTTTAGTGGTCTTCTTTTAAAATAAAATAGCCTCGTGTTACCTAGGGGCTAGAAGAGATTAACAGTGGCAGTGAACACTGATGGCAGGCTTGCGATATGCTAGGCACTGTACCAAATTCTTCTCATGGTTGCTCTAAAGCTCCTCAACAGTTAGACAGAGTTGGTTCTAAAGTCTTCCTATTGTCCACATTTTACAGAGACAGAAGTTGAGTCAGAGAGGTGGCCCAACCTGCCCATGGTCATATGGTCAGGGTTGGGGGGTGGGCGGGATTTTAGCTTGCTTCTCTCTGCTATCAGAAGAGGGCCCTTCACCCGAATTCTCTGCTGTGGCAGTCTGTGTCTGAAATCAAGGTTTATGATTTAGAAGTAAGAGCTTTGGATTGTAATCCACTGAAATGTAACTTGCTACGTGAGTGAGCTGAGCAGGAGGAGCCTTTGCATGCACCTGTTTCCTTGCAGCTGCCGCAACAAATAATCTCAAACTTCATGGCTTAACATGACAGAAATGTGTTCCTATACAGTTCTGGAGGCCAGGAGATTGAAATCAAGGTGTCTGCATGCCCACACTTCCCCCTAAGGCTGTGGAAGAGGATCTTTCCCAGCCTCTTCCTGATGCTGGTGTTGCTGGCTGAACTTGAGTTCCTTGGCTTGAGGCTGTGTCCCTCCAGCCTCTGCCTCTGCCCTCACACGGCCTTCCCCTCTGTGTCTCTCTTCTCCTCTCATAAGGACACCAGTCGTAAGGGCCCACCCTGCTCCAGGATGACCTCATCTTAACTAATTGCACCTGCAGTTACCCTCTTTCCAAATAAGGCCCCATTCTGAAGTTCCAGGAAGGCCATGGGTCTTGGGGGCCTGCTATTCAACCAGGACAGTGCCTTCACTGGAGCATCCAGAAAAAGCCAGAGTGGATGACCTGGGGCTGACACTTCCTCTGCATACTTTTTTTGGTGTGGTTCCTCACTGTCACCCGGCCCACTGTGTTGAGCCTGTGTCGTTTCTGACACTCCCCCGTAGGAAGGCTGGACAAGACAGGGCTGGGGGTGAGCTGAAGATTAAGTTCAGGTTTGTACGTGGAGAGGCTGTGGTCCCTCTGAGATCCAAGCAGAGGTGTCAGGCAGCCAGCTGGTTCTGTGATTGTGGAGCTCAGAGAGAAGCCAGGGCTGAGGCATGTGTTTAAGATCTGCTGCATATGTGGGGTTGATACCGTCGGGGAGGACCTGGCTGCCTGGGAGAGGATATAGAGTGAGAAGAGGCCCGAGCCTTGGAAACTCCAGGCTTCAATGAGAGCCAGAGCAAGACAGTCTATAAAGGAGATAGAAACTGGAAAGCGGCCTTGGGGAGAGGGAGCAGGAGGTCGTCAGTCTGGGAGTGGGTGACGGAGTCAGGGCGGGAGGACAACGTTTTCCGGTGGGTTCGGTGGCCAGGAGAGCACTGGTGACCTTGGCAGGAGCTGTCTGGTGGTGAGGGTTGGGGAGTTGTGGCCAGGCAGGAGAGGGTCAATGACTGAGAGGGAGACATGGTCCTGGAGACGGAGAGAGAAGCCAGCTCTGCCAAGAAGCTGAGCTGCAGAGGCCTGGCTGGGGGCCGGCAGTGTTTTATTGTATCTCATTAAAGTGAGAGAGACAGGAGCATACATTGATGTCAGTATGCATGTCAGGTTGAATATGTATGTGCTTCAACCCCTAGCTCTGTCTCCTCTGTCTTGTGGGAGTGACGGGGAACAAGCCCTGGGCTGCGGGCTATGCTTGCTCTGTGTCTGGAGTTTACTGAATTCAGTTGACCCAGGCCCGAGACACTGCTTTGACCTTTCCCTGGGCCGAAGGCCCCAAACGGGGGAGAGATTTCCTTGGTTATGAGCCCCTAGGGCTGACTGCTTATTCTTTCTCCTTTTCAGATGGATGAGATCAAAGGGAAAGACCGTGTGATTCTGGCCTTGGAGAAGGAACTTGGCGTGCAGGCTGGGCAGACCCAGAAGCTGCTTCTGCAGAAAGAGGCTTTGGATGAGCAGCTGGTTCAGGTCAAGGAGGCCGAGCGGCACCACAGTAGTCCAAAGAGAGAGCTCCCGCCCGGGATCGGGGACATGGTGGAGCTCATGGGCGTCCAGGTGAGGGGCAGCAGCTTGTGCCAGCCTCAGGCTGGTCCCCCACCCATTTATGTGGCATTCTTCTGGTCAGCCACAGAGGACACTGAGGTAGCATGTATTCACTCATTCATTCATTCACTCAGTATTGGAGGGGTTGTTATAAGTTCTTTGTGCTGGACGCTGTGTGAGATGCCGGTGCGTGGCGGCCTTTGTAAGAGATATGGGGTGGGAGGGGCCTGACCGCAAGGTCCCCAGGGAGCCACGGAAGGGTTTGAAGTCTCAGTGGCCGTCTAGATGGAGTCTTCCGCAGGTGTGCAGTGGGCTTGGGTGTTCCCCACCTTGCTGTGTGGCATGTGGGCCCCTGAATAAGGATCTCACCCATTATGTCATGTGAATTTTCTAAGAAGGCTCCACACAACTTCTTCAAAGTACATTTACGTCTTGACTTTTTTTTTTTTTTTTTTTTTAGGATCAACATATGGACGAGCGAGATGTGAGGCGATTTCAACTAAAAATTGCTGAACTGAATTCAGTGATACGGAAGCTGGAAGACAGAAATACGCTGTTGGCAGATGAGAGGAATGAACTGGTAAGTAGCCCCGAGAGACAGGCAGTGCCTCATAGGGTACAAGGAAGGGGCCCTGAGTCCCTGAAACATGCCCTGCACAGAAAGTTAATGCAGAAGCCTTCTGGTTCTCTGAACTTTCCTTCTTACTTCTTTTCGATTAAAAATCTAACACATGCTCATTGAAAAAATCTCTTACTGCCATTTATTTTTGTAGGAACTTAACTTTAGCAAACAATTGGAGAAGTTCCATGAGAAGCGTGGAGAGGATGTTCATTGCAGTGTTGTTTATGTTAACAACCCAAACCGAAGAAAATCAACAATTAAAAAACCAAAAAACCCAATTGTTCAATACTAAAGCATAGGGCAGAGTGATTATGGAATATTTATACAATGAATTCTAGACTGTCATTAAGATTGATGATGGAGACCCTCTTTAATTGAAATGGAAACGTGTTCATAGTAAATTAAATGAAAAATGCATTTTATGGAACAATAATACATTGTCATCATCTCGAATATTAGAAATTATTCTTTTTTTTTTTTTTTGAGACAAAGTTTCACTCTTGTCGCCCAGGCTGGAGTGCAATGGCACGATCTTGGCTCACCGTAACCTCCACCTCCCGGGTTCAAGCGATTCTCCTGCCTCAGCCTCCCGAGTAGCTGGGATTACAGGCATGTGCCACCATGCCCGGCTAATTTTGTACATTTAGTAGAGATAGGGTTTCTCCATGTTGGCCAGGCTGGTCTTGAACTCCTGACCTCAGGTGATCTGCCCGCCTCAGCCTCCCAAAGTGCTGGGATTACACACATGAGCCACCACGTCTGGCTAGAAGTTATTCTTTTAGGTGGTGTAATTATGGGTAATTTTAATTAGTGCTTATGTTTTTACTTTTTTGCATAAAATTTTATATACTTGTAAACTAAAACGTATACATTAATTTTAAAAATAATGAACATGGACTTCTGGTTAAAAAAGAAATCTCCAGTAAAAATAGCAATTTCATGAATATGTTTACATTTTCTGGATAACAGCAAAACTAATTTTTATGTAATGGCAGTTGATACATCAACTTCTTGACAGATGCCTCATAATTTTTATGTTTATTCTAATTTTTATTATGAAGAGAAGTATATCCACAGAATATTTGAAAAAAAATGAGTGGTGAAAAGTGTCCGTAAGTATCACCTCTTCACAACTTTAATAGGATCAAAATAAATTTACTTCCTTCCAGTGTTTTTAAAGGTTTTTTTTTTTGGCTTTAATCAGACTGTACATCTAATATTATGTCTCTACTCTTCATTTAAATATTTATAAGCTCATAAATACTCATGAGCTGCATAGTTTACTGAGTGGATTAGGAAAAAACACAGGCTTCTGGAAACATGTCAGATCAGACTGAAGTAGTTAAAAGTAGAAACTAATAAGTTTGCCAACGCTTCAATCTTTTTTTTTTTTTTTGAGGTGGAGTCTTGCTCTGTCGCCCAGGTTTGAGTGCGGTGATGTGATCTCAGCTCACTGCAACCTCTGCCTCCCGGGTTCAAGTGATTCTCCTGCCTCAGCCTCCCAAGTAGCTAGGATTACAGGCACCCGCCAACACACCCGGCTAATTTTTGTATTTTTAGTAGAGATGGGGTTTCACCATGTTGGCCAGGCTGGTCTTGAACTCCTGACCTCAAGTGATCTGCCTGCCTCAGCTTCCCAAAGTGCTGGGATTACAGGCGTGAGCCACCGTGCCTGGCCTCAATCTTAAAATCATGAGGTAACTACTGCTAGTTTGGAGTGGTTCTTAAATGTTCTTAATGTTTAAATAAATGCCTTAAAACTCACCAAGAGACTTTGTTTTATTTTATGGATATGAACTGGGATTTTTTTCCCTGTTGTGTATTGTTCTGCAACTTGCTTTTTTCACCTCATTGATCAATTACATCACTCCCCATCAGTGCTTAGAGATCTGTCTTTGTCTTTTTACCAGCGGCTTGGTAGTCCATTGTGTGGATATACCATGGTCTGTTCAACTCTCTTCCCAGTGGTGGATCTTTAGGCTGTTGCCGCTTTCTGGATTTCTGTGAGGTGCCACATGCCTGTAATCTCAGCACTTTGGGAAGCCAACGTGGGAAGATTCCTTGAGCTCAGGAGTTCCAGCCCAGCTTGGGCAGCATGGCAAAACCCCATCTCTAAAAATACAAAAAAATTAGCTGGGTGCAGTGGTGCACACCTGTAGTTCCAGCTACTTGGGAGGCTGAGGTGGGAGATCACTTGAGCCCAGGACGTCAAGGCTGCAGTGAGCTGAAATCACGCCACGGCCCTCAAGCCTGGGTGACAAAGTGAGACCCTTTGTCAAAGTGACACATGTCATTTTACCTACCTCCTGTCTCGAAAAAAAAATGCCATGTAGAAGATACATACGGGTCTTTACTGACTTTACATAAAGGTTCAAGTCAGTAAAGACCCGTATGTATCTTCTACATGGCATTTTTTTGGGGGGCGCTAGGTTTCTAGAAGTAGAATGCATGGGTCACATGGTACATTTTATATTTCAACCTATACCATCAGAATATTTTACCTTAACATTTACAGCCTGGGGAGTAAACACAGGGGTCTAGAGTCAGTCCCTTGTGTTTGAATCTTGGTGAACTCAAACCACCAGTCTTTGCAAAAGTGCAAAGCATTCTTGGCACTTTCTTTGTGAAGTTGGGCCCATTGCCTCCTCTCTTTGGGCTCAGGTTCTTTGTCTATAAAATGGGGATGGGGAAGGTGGCCCCTTCACATGTGTTGGCTGTGCCTGTGGTTATCATAATATTGATAGATATTTAAGTTGTTTCTAATTCTTTCCATGAAAATAACACTGGGAGACTACCACTATGTATTCAATTCTCACCATGTGCCTAGGAGACAGGAGCTGCCATGATTCTCATTTGATAGATGAGGAAACTGAGGCTGAGAACTTGCCCATTGTCATGCAACTAGCAAACAAATGTGTCATCCAGGACACTGGCCTCAGAAGGGGTCCTAACTGGGTTGAGTCTCTGCTCACCTCGGTGCTGTGACCTCGGCCGTCCGTCGTCAAGTTGTCTGAGCCTCTGTGTCTGTTTCCAACCACAGCTGAAACGCTCGCGAGAGACCGAGGTTCAGCTGAAGCCCCTGGTGGAGAAGAACAAGCGGATGAACAAGAAGAATGAGGATTTGTTGCAGAGTATCCAGAGGATGGAGGAGAAAATCAAGAACCTCACGCGGGAAAACGTGGAAATGGTGAGCTGTGGACCCCTTGGGGACAGCCCTGACACTCCCTTCTCTGTCTGGGATTCTTCAGCCCTGAACCTCCCGATTCACATGTTCTGGGGCGCACCTGCTGCCCACCTCCCCACGAAGCACCAGGCACAGTGTCAGTCACAGATGTCTCTCCTTTCTCTCCACCTGTCTCACATTCACTATGCTGTGGGTGTTTGTGCCCAGAGGGAGTCAGGCAGCTGTGTCCTTAAACACATCCCCCATTCTCTCTGAGCCTCTGTTTCTTCATGCATAAAATGGGAATGAAAGTATCCACATTGGAAGATCATCAAGAGGATGAAATAACAGCATGTAAAGACCTCACAGGGAACGAGCCCAGAGGACACCCAGCAAGTGAAAGCCATTACAATGATCGCTGGCAATGCTCTGCAGAGGGGTTTCTCCTCCAGCTAGGATGCCTGGTGTTTGTGGTCAGGGCGGGTGTCTTGTAGTTGACAGTTTACAGAATGATTTCAGGTTCATTGTTCAGAGTAGTATCAACCCCCACTTTACAGCCGGGAAGACGGAGGCTCTGTCACCACACATGCTCTGCTGTCTGCACTGTAGCAGGTGCAGGTGTGTGTGTGTGTGTGTGTGTGTGTAATTGCTGTTGTGTGAAGTCCTCTCCTTCCCCTGCCTTCCCCTCCCAGGTTTCTAGGCTCATTTCAAATGTCGTCTTCCACCCCCAGGCCCTGCGCATCCCTTCCTGTCAGCAGAGTGCATGGTCAGCCCCACCTTGGGCTTGGCTTTGGTCTGCCCTGTCCTCTCTTCCAGCACAGGACAAGGTGGCCACGTATTAGTCCATTTTCACACTGCTGATAAAGGCATACCTGAGACTGGGTAATTTATAAAGAAAAAGAGGTTTAATGGACTCACAGTTTCACGTGGCTGGAGAGGCCTCACAATCATGGCAGAAAGCTAAAGGCACATCTTACTTGGCAGCAGACAAGACAGATTGAGAGCCAAGTAAAAGGGGAAACCCCCTATAAAAACATCAGAGACTTATTCACAACCACGAGAATAGTATGAGAGAAACCACCACCATGATTCAATGATCTCCCACCTGGCCCCTCCCACAACACATGGGAATTCTAGGAGCTGCAATTCAAGATGAGATTTGGGTGGGGACACAGCCAAACCATATCAGGCCATCATCTCTTTCATCCTCCCGTCCATCCTTCTGTCCCTGCACCCCTGAGCTCCACTCCAGCACTGTCCCTAACAAACATTGTTGGCGGGTAACCCTGTGGTGGTCTGTCTCCCTGTGGCTGCAGAAAGAAAAGCTGTCAGCGCAGGCGTCTCTGAAGCGGCACACCTCCCTGAATGACCTCAGCCTGACGAGGGATGAGCAGGAGATCGAGTTCCTGAGGCTGCAGGTGCTGGAGCAGCAGCACGTCATTGACGACCTCTCACTGGTACATCTAGCACAGCTGGCGCGGCTGCCCCTGGCAGGGGTGGCACCAGCTGACATGGGTGTCAGGAACGGGCGTTGGGGCTCAGGGTGATGCTGCTGAGCTGGGTCAGGGTCAGGCAGTGCTGACTTTGGGACTCACCAAGCTCACCCTGGTGTGCACATTCCTGCTTCATTCTGCCACTAAGCAGCCTTGGCTTAAATGAGATCACTGGTACTTGGGGACAGTTTCCATGGCTACCCTTTTCTCACATCTTCTCCCTAGCTTGCTGTGGTTGAGAAGCATCAGTTTTAAGGATGTCTTTTGGCCTTTAGAGACTGGGCATGATCTGTTCCAGAGAAGGCTTTTTGTTTGTTTGTTTGGTTGGTTGGTTGGTTGGTTTTTAGCTTAGCAGTTGCAGACTGTGAGTTTAGGCCCACAAACTTGAACCTTATAACCAGACCAGCACCTTGCTAAGACTGCCTGTGTGAGTTTTGGACGTGTATATGGGGCGTGCATCTATCAAAGGGGGTTGAGTATGTCCTAAGCGGTGGAGAATTGCATCCAGAGAATTCCACAGCTCTCTGTGAAAGGAACTTAGGCAACAGGCAGAGAACACCTGCAGGGAGCTTTAGTTGGATCTTAGAAGTAGAACGTGTTCTGCTCACCGAAGTGGGTGTGTGATGGTTCCATGCACTGGTTTTCAAAGAATAGAAAAGCTAGTGATCAAAATTCTAGAAAAGGCTTTGATTGTAATTGTCATGTTCATTTTGCCTGCCTCCATCTCCCTCTGCCTCTTTAACTTTTCTGTTTCTTCCTTTCACCCATCCATCCATTCATCCATCCATCTATCCATCCATCCATCCATCCATCCATCCATCCATCCATCCATCCATTCATCCATCCATCCATCCATCCATCCATTCATCCATCCATCTATCCATCCATCCATCCATCCATCCATCCATCCATCCATCCATCCACCCATTCATCCATCCATCCATCCATCCATCCATCCATCCATCCATCCACCCATCCATCCATTCATCCATCCACCTATCCATCTATCCATCCATCCATCCATCCATCCACCCACCCACCCACCCATCCATCCACCCATCCATCCATCCACCCATCCATCCATCCATCCATTCATCCATCCATCTATCCATCCATCCATCCATCCATCCATCCACCCATCCATCCACCCACCCACCCATTCTTTCATCCTTCCATCCACTTATCTATGCATACATCTATCTATCCATCCATCTTTGCTTCATTACATAAAAGACTCAATGCAGCTTAGGATGAAAAATATATTTCAGTGAAATAACAATAAAGTCAAAAGGTGGATAATAAACTCTCCCTGTAGCTCTCAGTTCAGAGAAGCAGCCATCACTTGGGCACTTAGAACTTGAACTAGCCATGCCTGGTGCGGATGGGCAGGCCCAGCTCCCTTTGAGAGCCATTGGCTTTGGTTTGTGAGATGTGAGGCTGGCTGGAAATGCCAACCGTTGTGTTTCCTTCTAGGAGAGAGAACGGCTGTTGCGCTCCAAAAGGCATCGAGGGAAAAGTCTGAAACCGCCCAAGGTGAGCCTGCGATGGTGCACCTGCCCTGCCTTGCCGCTGTGTCACGGATCTGCAGGGCAGATGGGTCGTGGAGTGGGGAGGTTTTACAGAGGGGTCCTGAAGCAGACACACACATCTCTGCATGCCAGATGATGAAAAGCCTGTCATCACCGTCTCTCAAAGCAACATAAATATGGCCGTGTCATGTGACCCAGTTATTGTAATTTATTCATGGAAAACTTCCTGATGTATTCTCCACTTAGGCTTCAGGGTATATTCACCCAAAATTAAAAACATAAATACTTAAACCTTTTGAAGGATTTAAGGGACATTCAGGGTTGGTTTATATGAGAGCATATCCTGTTCTGAAAAAATCAGGAGCTTTGTGTTTTTATGGAATCATGCAGAACTGTAGTCTTTTTTGGAAAATATAGGTCTTTTGCTATTTCCTAGTAACAGTGTCTGAAGGAGCTGGGCTTATAAAATTCAAATGCCCACAGGGACCAATCTGGAATGTAAAGAGCACACTGGAGCTGATACCAAAAAAAAAAAAAAAAAAAAAAGCATACTTTGCCTTTAAACCTGTAAACCTATTTTTGGCTTCCTCAAAGACACAGGTCTCCTCTCCATTTTTTTTTGTTTTTGTTTTTGTTTTCTTTTTTAGACAGAGTCTCACTCTGTTGTCCAGGCCGGAGTGCAATGACACCATCTCGGCTCACTGCAAACTCCACCACCCAGGTTTAAATGATTCTCCTGCCTCAGCCTCCCGAGTAGCTGGGACTACAGGCACATGCCACCACGCCCGGCTAAATTTTGTATTTTTAGTTGCGGCAGGGTTTCACCATTTTGGCTAGGCTGGTCTTCTCTCCTTTTTATTGAACACAAGTGCCCCATTTGGTTTATCTTTTGATCGAGATGTGTTTATAGAGAAATATTTCTCATCTATAAGGGAAACAGCTGTGCAAATGTGATAGTGAATGGCCAAAGACATGTGGTCTTGGTGTCAGGGTGACAACAGGGAATGGTGGGGACTGTGGCAAACTGGGCCCTGAATCCTGGTTGCTTTAAGAAGGTGGGCCGATGGCATCAGATAGTCCAGTTTTTCAAGAGAAATATAAATCCTTATGTGTTAGCTTCCTAGGGCTGCCTTAACAAAGTACCACAAAATCAGTGGCTTAGAGCCACAGAAAAAGGCCAGGCACAGTGGCTCATGCCTGTAATTCCAGCACTTTGAAAGGCCAGGGTGGGTGGATCGCTTGAGCCCAGGAGTTTGAGATCAGCCTGGGCAACATAGCAAGACCCTGTCTCTACAAAAAATTAAAAAAATTAGCTGGATGTGGTGGCACCTGAAGTCCCAGCTACTTTGGAGGCTGAAGCAGGAGGACTGCTTGAGCCCAGGAGGTCAAGGCTGTAGTGAGTCATGATTTTGCCACTGAGCTCCAGCCTCAGTGACAGAGCAAGACCCTGTCTCAAAAAAAAAAAAAAGGAAAGGAAAGGAAATGTATTATCTTACAGTTCTAGAGGCCAGAATGCTGAAATTAAGGTGTCGGTAGAGCCACGTTCCCTCCCTCTAAAACCTGTAGCAGACCCTTCCTTTCCTCTTCCTAGCTTAGAGTGGTTTCCCAGCAATCTTTGGTGTCCTTGGTTTGCAGCTTGAACTCCAATCTCTGCCTTCATTGTCAGTGACATTCTACCTGTGTGTCTCTGTGGCTTCACGTATAAAGCCACCACTCATGCTGGATTAGGAGTCCACCCTACTCCAACGTGACCTCATGATAATTTAACTACATCTGCAATGATCCTATTTCCAAATAAGTCACATTCTGAGGTACTGGGATTAGGACCTCGACCTATCTTTTTGGGGGGATACAGTTTAATCCATAACACCTTACTTTATGTGAAATTGAAGGATTTAAATGCTGGATTTTAAATGTCTGTAATTTTAAATGTCCGAATACAGGTTGAACATCCCTAATCCAAAATCCAAAAATCCGAAATCCAAAATGCTCCAAAATCTGAAACTTTCTAAGCACCAGCATGAGGCCAGGGAAATTTCACACCTGGCCTCATGTGACAGGTTGCAGTAAAAACACTGTCAAAACTTTGATTCATGCACAAAATTATTTAAAATATTATATACAATTCCCTTCAGGCTATGTATTATATATAAAGCGTATATGAAACAAATGAATTTCATGTTTAGACCTGGGTCCCATCCCCAAGATACCTTATTCTGTTTATGCAAATATTCCAAAATCTGAAAAAACATCCAAAATTCCTTCTGGTTCCAAGCATTTCAGATAAAGGACACTCAGCCTGTAAAATATATACCTGTGGGCCACATAAAATATATCTATGGGTGCAATTTGGCTCCCAGGCTGCCTCCTGGTGGCCTTTACTGCAGCGTTCGGGTAATGCCCTTAGAGTGGCCTGGCTCATTGATGATTTGCTAGGTCCTGGATTCTCAGATGAGTGGGTATTTAAACAATCTCATTGAATTCTCACAGCCACCCCATGTAGTTGGTATTATTTTTTCAATTTTACAGCTACAGAAGACATATATATATAAAATATAGAAAAACTCAGAGAAAAATTAAATTGACAAGGCTGAGTTTCAAACTCAAGTCTGAGACTACAAGGCCCAAGCTTTTCCCACCAAGCCAAGTCGAACACGGGGCAAATTTCTGCACACTGACATTAGAAACTCAGAAATAGGAAGTGGTTTGAGTAGAACTTGTCTATATTTATTTATTTGTTTGTTTATTTTATTTTTTATTTATTTACTTATTTTTTTTGAGATGGAGTTTCGCTCTTGTTGCCTGGGCTGGAGTGCAATGGCACAATCTCGGCTCATTGCAACCTCTGCCTCCCAGGTTCAAGCGATTCTCCTGCCTCAGCCTCCCAAGTAGCCGAGATTACAGGCTTGTGCCACCATGCCCGGCTAATTTTGTATTTTTAGTAGAGACAGGGTTTCTCCATGTTGGTCAGGCTGGTCTCGAACTCCCGACCTCAGGTGATCCACCCGCCTCAGCCTCCCAAAGTGCTGTGATGACAGGTGTGAGCCACTGCGCCTGGCCTATATTTAAATATATACTTCTGTAGAAGACATAGAACCACATTATAGAATATCTGGGAAATAAAAAGTGATCTATCACCGCGGTGCCTCCCCGGCACATTGGTGTTGCTGTTTTAATTCATTTCCCCAGCTGGAACTGCGGTATACACATTTGCACCCTGGATTTTATTTAACATTAGACTGCAAGCCTTTATCCTGTGATAGCTGTCATTGTAAATATAAATTTTTATGGCTACATAATCTGTTGAGGAGATGGACCATAAACTGGTTTACTGTTCTACTATTGTCGGGCACATTGCTTTCAGCTCCTCAGCCCTATGAATGATGCTGCAATAGCTGTGCTTCTGTTTACGCAGACAGCTCTTTCTGGCCCAGCTCTATTTTATTCCCTGACTGTTGAACATGTCATTAAGTGACTGTACCATTATTTAGCTACCCTTTCCCCTACCTTTGGACTTGCTGTTTCTGTAAATGTTGCCACAGCAACCAGCTTTTGTCTGGAAAGCTGTGTCCATAATCAGAATCGTTTCCATGCATAGATTCCCAGAAGTTGAAATGTGGCTCAGAGGGTGAGAAGGCTTTGACCAGAGAGCATCGCGCCCACCCCACCCCACTGCCTCATGGAAGAGTTGCACCATTCTGCACAGCTGCTGGGAGTGTGTGTAACAGCCATTTTCACCATGGGACATATGTTTAAAAGGCACAAATCTAAAGACTGTGCAGTTTGTCCCATTAATGGGATGTGCTGTGGCGTTACACACCCCATAGAGCTTCCACGTGGGATTTTGAAAAATCCATTGTTGAGCCAAGAATTTATTTTTAAAGTCTATATCAGAATGCCTGGAATTAAACAGAGGTTTCTTTTACCCCCGTCCCCCATCTTCCTGACTTCTTTCTTTCTTTCTTTCTTTCTCTTTCTTTCTTTTTTTCTCCTTCTTTCTTTCTTTCCTTCTTTCTTTCTCTCTTTCTTTTTCTTTCTTTGTTTCTTTCTCTTTCTTTCTTTTTCTTCTTTCCTTCTTTCCTTCCTTCCTTCCTTCTTCTTCCTTCCTTCCTTCTTTCTTTCTTTCTTTCCTTCTTTCCTTCCTTACTTCCTTCTTGTTTCTTCTTTCCTTCTTTCTTTCTTTCCTTCTTTCTTTCTTTCTTTCTTTTTCTTTCCTTCCTTCCTTCCTTCCTTCTTTCTTCTTTCTTTCTTTTTTCTTTTTCTTTTTTGAGACAGACTTTTTGCTCTTGTTGCCCACACTGGAGTGCAGCGGTGTGATCTTGGCTCACTGCAACCTCCGCCTCCCAGGTTCAAGTGACACTCCTGCCTCAGCCTCCCAAGTAGCTGAGATTACAGGCATGTGCCACCACGCCTGGCTAATTTTGTATTTTTAGTAGAGACGGGGTTTCACCATGTTGGCCAGGCTGATCTCAAACTCCAGACCTCAAGTGATCCACCTGCCTCAGCCTCCCAAAGTGCTGGGATTACAGGCATGAGCAACTGCAACTGGCCATTCTTCCTGATTTCTGAATGTGTTTATGGGAGGAGAAATTCACAAAGGGTTAGAATTGAATCGTGATTTGCTACATTGCCTGTACAACAGGCAAGGACAGGGGCTGTGTCTGTCCTGCCCACTGTGGCCTGTTCATTGCCTGGCACAGAGTAGGTGTTGACTAAATAGTCCCTAAATAGTTGTTGGCTAAATAAGCGAATTGCCTTTACTGGAAAAATGTACTTGTATGACACTGGATTGTTGCAGAAGAACGGTGATGTGTGGTCACTTTAATGAAGATAGTTCCGTGTCATTAGGAGGCCGAATTTGGGGATCTGTGTAGAAACTTTCCTGAATGGGTTTAGGGTCTTTTCTGTTCACTGTTTCCTGGGCCCACCAGCATTTTTTCTTTTTCTCAAGATTCAGTGTAGACTTCCGTGTGGACCAAGTTTTCTCCCATGTTCCTACTTAATCCTGGCATTGTGCAGGGCTGGATTGAATTGATACTTGGATCCATCGGGGCCCAAGCAGGTTTTGTAATCCAGGGTTGCCTTTTAGGCCTAAGAAGCTTCTCTTTCTTCTCTACCACAGGCCACAGGCATTCAATACACTTGGCTTTCTCTATCTGTGGGTTTCACATCCGTGGATTCAACCAACCTCTGGTTGAAAACCTTCAGGAAAAAAAAATGGATGGTTACATCTCTACTGAACATACACAGACTTTTTTTCCTTTTCTTTTTGTTTTGAGATGGAGTCTCACTCTGTTGACCAGGCTGGAGTGCAGTGGCACGCTCTTGGCTCACTGCAACCTCCACCTCCCGGACTTTTTTTTCCTTTTCATTATTCACTAAACAATACAGTCTAAAACTACAGTCATGCATTCCTTAACAACCGGGACACATTCTGAGAAATGCGTCATTAGGCGACTTTGTCATGCAAACATCATGAAGTATACTTGCACAAACCCAGATGGTCTAGCCTCCTACACACCTAGGCTATTCAGTCTAGCCTGTGGCTTCTGGGCTGCAAGCCTGTGCCACATGCTACTGTACTGAATACTGTAGGCAGTTGTAATCCAATGGCATCTGTGTATCTAAACATAGAAAATGTACAGTAAAAATACAGTGTTATGATCTTATAGGACCGTTGTTGTATACTGTTGAGGATTGAGATGCTGTTATGCTGCACATAACTGGGTTTACAGGGCATCTGCATTGTATTAGGTACGATATTATAAGTAATCTACTTAAAGTGTACAAGAGGATGTGCGTAGGTTATATGCAAGCACTACACCAATTTGTATAAGGGGCTTGAGCAGCCATGGATTTTAGTATTCGTGGGAGGTTCTAGAACCAGTCCCCCATGGATACCGCAGGATGACTAGACTAGTTTCTTGTTCCCCTGAAATGCCCCGATCACTCTCTGTCCATCACACATGGAAGTGTTTTAACACTTTGCCAAAGGCTTTGCTTGACAGAGTACTGTGGTGAATGCATTGAAAGTTCCAGAACTTTCCAGAAATCTGACAGCCCCATCCCTGCTCTCCAGCTCCTGACTTTCTGTCAGAAAGACCCTAGCAAACCTCCCTGGACTCCCTGCAGGAGGGTGCCTCCAGTCCACTCCCACACCCCAGCTTGCAGAAGATGCAGTCAGGGCAGAGCCTTGCAGAAGATGCAGTCAGGGCAAAGCAGAGGGTGTCCACCTTTGTCTTCCCGGAGCGTTTGTGTCCCTGAGGGCCATGACTCTGTCTTACTGGGCCTGTCCAACAGTCCCCTTATGGGATCTCCTCCAGGGACAAGATTGGTGTCGATTATCTCATTTCCCAGGGAGCCTGCTGGTTCAGCGTGGGCTCACGTTAGCCCCAAAGGAGAGGTTGGGGGAGAAGGATCCTGAGTGGTTCCTCGGACTGTGCCCTGGGGACTGGGGTAGGGGGCTTGCTCAGGACCTGGGCCTCTGGCCATGTGGCAGTAAATTGTGTTGCAGGCTATTGGAACTTGCACAGAAGCTATATCATCACAGAGTTCTAAGCATATGCATAATGGCTAAAAATCAGTACAGTTTACGCACACAGCTTGGTTGAAAGAAGGATCCATCATTTTGGATAAGGTTGGGGAATTGTAGCCCCAAGCAGTGTGGGAGTCAGACCCTAGCTACTAGCTGGATGGGATTGGCCAAGTCATCTAAACTCTCAGAACCTCAGTTTGATTCTTAAAATGAACATTATATCCATGGGATCTAAGGAAGCTTCTGGTTCTTTGCTTGGTGCATAGCAGGTTATCAGGAAGTCAGAGTATCTCCTTCTTCCTTTACCTTATAGCTCAATAACTTTCCTTTGGAGGGCCTGTGAAATGCAGATTCCCAGGCCATGCCCACACCCTGCCTCCCCCACTAATTTATAATAGTGAGGTGGGATCTCAATGCCCTTTGCAGTAATCATCCTTTAAGGGAGGGCTGGGGACTGCACTGGGAACCATCAAAGCACCATTGGAAGGAGAGGCCCTTTCTTGGGCCAGTGCTTCAGTGCTGTGTCCCCTCCTCCCCAAATGACTTTGGGTCTGCTGTTGCCAGGGGTTGGAGGATGCCTGAGGTCTGGCGGGCCATTTTTGTCAGTGGCTCTTGCATCCATTCTGATGGGACCTGTCAAAACACGCAGGACCTATCTAAACTTGACTCCTAGCCCCACGCCCCTGAGGCCAAGCCTGCTGCCTGCTGGAGGGAAGGACAGACACTGGCAGCTAGTTGTACAGTACCTTTGCCTGCCTAGGAAGCTCAAGCACTTTTTTTTTTTTTTTAAGACAGAGTTTCTCTCTGTCGCCCAGGTTGGAGTGTAGTGGCGTGATGGAGCTCAGCTCACTGCAACCTCCGCCTCCCGGGTTCAACCAATTCTCGTGCCTCAGCCTCCTGAGTAGCTGGGAGTGTGCCACCAGGCCTGGCTAATTTTTTTTTGTATTTTTAGTAGAGACAGGGTTTCACCATATTGGCCAGGCTGGTGTCGAACTCCTGATCTCAAGTGACCTGCCTGCCTCGGCCTCCCAAAGTCAAACATTTTTTCATCATGTGCATGCATTTTTCATTTGCAAGTTTTGCCAAAGCTACCCATTTTTTCCTTCGTGGTTGTTTGCAGTCGATCTTATTCCTAGGCTGCCTTCCCCACGGTTGTCACCAGTCTGTGAGCTCATGAGGGCTGGATGGTGCCCTGGGATCCAGCTACTCGAAGCTGCTGGCACAGTGCCCTGCACTCAGAGGGGCTAATAGTAGTGACTGCGTGAAACCAGTGGCTACTTCATGTCTGTCTACAGGGCTGGCCTCGGTTGGTGTGTAACTGTGGGCCCTTTGCTGGGAGGGGCGAGGGCTTGTTCCCTTCTGGCTCAGCAGTGTCCCTGTCATCTGGTCCCTCCTCCACAGCAGCCATCAGGATTCATTTCATGCAGCTCTGATCAAAGGTAAAGAGGGCATGGGCAGCAGGACTTTGTCCCAGCCTCGCCAGCTGAGTGGCTGATGTAAATCAAAAAGTCTCTGAGGCAGCTCTCAATCAATTTAGAAGTTTATTTTACTAAGGTTAAGAATGTACCCTGGAGACAGATCTGAGCCTTTCTCCAAAGATGATTTTGAGGGGTTCAATATTTAAAGGGGAAAAGCGGGCTGGAGGGGAAAGAGGGGGTGTGTGGTCACATGACTGAATCCACAGGTTGTGAGAGAAAAGGAGCAGGTAGGGGAATAGTCCAAATTATGTAATTGTCTTGTGCTCAGTAAATCAACACTTTACATAAGATAAGGTGAACATGGAGCAGCTACCTGTAGAGATGCTTAACCTTTTCTCTGCAGCTCTCTGCTTAGGAACAAAAGGAAAGGCAGCTTCTTGCATGACTCAGCTTTCAGCTTAAGTTTTTCTTTTTGGTGGAGTGAACTGGGGTTCAGAGTTTTTATTTTCCTTTCACAGCGGGCTCTGTGCCAGAAGCATGGGAGGCCCCTCTGAGCATTGCTCCATGTCCCACCTGCTGGGGACCCTTTGGTAAAGGACTCGGGGAAGATGTGGGTCCTGGGGATAGGACACTGGGGTGATTATGAAGAGCCGGGGGCTGTGTCCTGGACCACACGCAGGCGTCTCAGCAGACAAGCACACACACCGTCTGTGCCGGTCCTGGAGGTACCGCCAGAGGAGCTGTAGCTGGTGTGGGTAGAGCAGAGCTCGGGAGCCTGACCTGGCCACAGAGGCCGGCTGGGTACCTTGTCCAGGATAGCAAACACCATGGGGACATCCAACTCCCATTTGCAGACTTGGGAAGGGACAGGTGCCATTACCTGTGGTGGTTCTAGGTAATTTGTTCACACAGGGCAGGAAACCCCAGCGCCAGGAGTGAGCAGGGTTGTGAGTCCTGGTCTCAGGGAGAAGTTGCTGCAGAGGCTGGGTCTGTAGGTGCCTGGCCTCCTGCCTAGTTTCAGGAGGTGACTTCAGGCCCCGTGGGGAGGGGCTTGAGGCAAAGGTTCCAGATTGCAGCCCCACCCCTCCCGGCCCCTCTGTCTCAAGTCTGCACTGCCTGGGGCCAGGCCCAGGTGTCTCAGGTCTGCACTGCCTGGGGTCAGGCCCAGCTGTCTCAGGTCTGCACTGCCTGGGGTCAGGCCCAGCTGTCTCAGGTCTGCACTACCTGGCCGGGTGGTGCCTCATTAGGAAACATGGCTTAAAGGGTAGTCAGCACTAAATTGAGTAGCACAATCCAGTCACACAGTTCATCTGATGAAAACTTCCAAAGGAATACGGCATCATGCATTGTTGAAGTTGAAACATACATGAACTTTGCTATGTACATTTCTTTTATGAATTATCCATTGCCCTTTAATATTGCTTTGGTATCTGTCAAAGTACAGACGTTTTATTTTTTTGTGGTAAAGTCTGTCCATTTTTTCTGCAGCATGAGAGTTTTTGCTTTTGATATTATGTCTGGTGACGCTTCTCCGAGAGATGGAAGACTCTCAGAGACATCCCTTCTGGGCAGGTGAATCTGAAGACTTTGATCTAGTTAAAAAAATCAGTTTTTCTATTAAATAATGGTTTGTTTTGGCCTATAAAAATGGTAAAACGCTGACAAAATGATGGTAGAGAAGCCAATGAATTTGGCAAGTCTAGGGTGCCTATGAGGTTGTCGGGGAACAGCAGATAAATTTCCCAAACACATGAGGACAGAGGCAGCTCCTCGGTTTGGGTCCTGAGGGAGAATCTATCCTGGCGTTGCCATTGCTAGTGCTGCCCCGGGGGCCTTGCGATTGTCTGGGGACCCAGGGCCTGTGCCATGGTGTTGACAACAGGCTCTCGGCTCAGGGAGGATGGGATCTGGGAGGAAGGTCCCCAGAGAATAAACTGGTTCGGAAGCTGTCCTCCGTGACGAATGCAACCTAGCCCGCCCCTGGAAACCTCTCCCTTCAGCCTGCGGTTGGCGTGGCCAGCATCTGGGCTCTGCCCTGGAGCTGGCTTCCCTTTTACTGAAGGTGCGTCTTCTGGCGCACTCCTGTTCTTGGGACTCTGCAGCAGACGGGTCCACAGGAAGCCGTGGAGATGCTAGGGCGGGTGTGTTAGAGGAAAGGGGAGTGCGTGGGGAGAGAATTGGTGCTTTTTCATCGGACTGGAGGAAGCCCTGAAAATGGATGCCGACGAGGTGGCTTTTGCCTAAGCCCACGCACAGGGGCTGGTGTGTCTGCAGCATCATGCCACCATGGAATATGTCCTCTTTGTGCTGTACTTCTCTTTCTTCCTGTGTCTCTGCGCCCTGGTGTGCCTGTACTTCTCTGGCTGCCAGGAGATGACCTATAAGCATGAAGGTAGGCAGCTGGTTCGGGGTTTTGTGTTTTAAGGTTCTCTGGCAGTCCCTGGCTGTGGCCGACTGATGCTCCTGCCTGTGACAGGTGGCTCTGTTGAAAATGATAGGAAGGTGAGAAGACAGGTGGCTGAGAGAGACTGGATCCGGTTGGGGGGCTATTTGTTTTGGGGGTACCTCCTCTTTTTCCCTCTGCTTCATCGGACCCGCTGAGGAAGAGCACCTCTGTATATGCAAAGTGTAAATGGAGGAGACATGTTTACTCTTCATTCATTTTGCCAAAAATGAATCTTTTTTTTTTTTTTTTTTTTTTTTTTGAGACAGGATCTTGCCCTGTCACCCAGGCTGGAGTGCAGTGGCACAATCACAGCTCACTGCAGCCCCAGCCTCCCAGGCTCAAGTAATCTTTCCACCTCAGCCTCCCAAGTAGCTGGGACTACAGGCGTCAGCCACCATACTCAGCTAACTTTTTAAATAACTTTTTGTAGAGATGGATTCTCACTATGTGGCCCAGGTTGATCTTGAACTCCTGGGTTCAAGCGATCCTTCTGCCTCAGCCTCCCAAAGTGCTGGGATTACAGGCATGAGCCACTGTGCCCGGCCAAAACTGAATCTTAATCTGAATCTGGATTCATCTGTAGAAACGAGTCAACAAGGAGAGGCTTTGGTTGCAAGGAACATGGAAGGCTAGAGGAATTACCTTTTTATTCAGTAGATGGGCTCAGAATGAGCAAATGGTGGACATTTTTGCTCCTAATGTATCTCTTGTGAGGAAAAACCTAGAGACTTTTAGAAGAGTGGAGACACAAAAAAATGAACAGTTTCTTTCATGTTTGCCATTTTTTTTAAAGCCCGCTATGTGCCAATCATGAGAGGAAACAATGTTTTCTGGGCAGTTCTCCCCTCATCCCTTGAGAAGCAGGTGGTGAATTATTTCCCGCATTTTTTGAAAATGCAGGTGCAAAACCAGTTGCATTGCCTTCAAGGAAGACAGCCACTGTGTTTTTACTTTAAACATTAATATATTGTTTCTATTTTTTATTAATAAAGGCACAAATATATTGAGAAATTGAGTGCATGTAGGCTTACTGCATAATATAATCAGTCAACAAACTTTTCTCTAAAGGAAAGAAACTAACCCAGTGTTATAAAATGTTATAAACACGAACCCAGTGTTATAAAATGTTATAAAAAAAAAGTTAAGGCTGGGCATGGTGGCTCACACCTGTGATCCCAGCACTTTGGGAGGTCGAGGTAGACGGATCACTTGAGGTCAAGAGTTCGACACCAGCCTGGCTAACATGGTGAAACCTTGTCACTACTTAAGAAAAAATATATATATATACAAAAATTAGCCAGATGTGGTGGCACGCACCTGTAATCCCAGCTACTTGGGAGGCTGAAGCAGAAGAATCGCTTGAACTTGGGAGACGGAAGTTGTAGTAAGTTGAGATTGCACCACTGCTCTCCAGCCTGGGCGACAGAAGGAGATTCTGTCTCAAAAAAAAAAAAAAAAAAGTTAAAATTTTTTTTAAAATACCCAGCATAAAAACCTGAGGGGTTGGGTCCCAGACAACTCGTTGCTGCTATGGGAACTCTGTGTGTGCCGTGCCTGGCTGTGGATTCCTCTGCATTGCTGCAGGATTCAAATTGGACTGCCCTTTTGTGTTTGGTTTCTGCTCTAAGAGCTGCTTCCTCTTTCCCTCAAAGCAGCATAGTTCTGTGGAGTCTTGGTCTCTGGGGCCATATGATATGATACTGTCGGGGGCTCCACTGGGTCTGGAGTTAGGCTGTTTGCGAAGGTTGCTCTACTTTAAACACAGGCGGCAACATCGGTAGTTAATGCCCTGTATTAGGGCTTGGGAGTTGAGTCCTTAACTAGCAGTCCTGTAGGGTCTTCGGCAGCATTGGTAGTTAATGCCCTGTATTAGGGCTTGGGAGTTGAGTCCTTAACTAGCAGTCCTGTAGGGTCTTCGGCAGCATTGGTAGTTAATGCCCTGTATTAGGGCTTGAGAGTTGAGTCTTTAACTGGTAGTCCTGCAGAGCCTTCACAATGGATCGTCCTAGGTAATTGAGCATCGAGTCGTTGCCCCCAGGAGGGTCCCTGATGCTGACGTGGATGGTCACAGCCCAGCAGTGTGTTCTAAATGTTTGGAAAGTATGTAACTTGATGATGCTTCCTGGGCTACAGCAACAAACAGACTCGTCCCCAAAGGCCTTGCAAATAGCAGTGTTTACAAGAAATAAGGTCAGCTCAGTGGCTGCTCAGAAAAATGTGGAACGTGGAGCTCAGGGGGGTGACCTGTGTGTGCAGAAGAGCCTGAGTGAACCTGGAGCTCAGGGGAGTGACCTGTGTGTGCAGAAGAGCTTGAGTGAACCTGGAGCTCAGGGGGGTGACCTGTGTGTGCAGAAGAGCTTGAGTGCTGCAGAAGCATCACTCCCATGGGTGCCATTGTCACCATGGGATGTCACTACCACTGCTCTCTAGAGCTGGTTGGAAGAGTCCATGATGCCTGAAGTTGGGTGGGGTTCTCATCCAGAGGGGAGATTTGAGTAGATGATTGTCTCCAGCCTCTGCAAGGAGAGAAATGACATTGAAGTCGATGGTGCCCATAGTCCTCACGTACCTGCCAGTGAGACTCATCTGGGGCATGTAACCACATGGTGCCCAACTGATGCCAGCTGTGTGAATGAATGGAAATGGTGTCATGTGCAAAACAAAATCTGTTTGTGGATAGACAAACTAGTGTGGCTTTGAGTTCATTAACACTGGGATACAGTTGAGAACAAAAGGGCCAACCCCCTGCCTTCAAGGAGCTTCCATTTCAAGGGGTAGGGGGAAGACCATCAGTAAACACAATAGCTTGCCAGATCTTACGTCAGCGGGGAGATGTGCTATGGAAAGGAATAAAGAAGGAGGCCCCAGAGGCTGGGGTGGGGGTGAAGCAGGAGGGACCTGGGCATGGTGGCCAGGAAGCCTTTTCTCATATGGTTGCATTTGTGCAGAGACCTAAGGGAATCTAGGGAAGGAGCCATGTGGATTCTGGGGAAGAGTGTCTCGGAGCGCAAAGGCCCCATGGCAGGTGTGTGGGGGGTGCAGGAGCCTGGAGCGGAGGAGGAGAGGAGAGGAGGAGAGGGAGGGTTGATGCCAGGGCAGGATGGGAGGTGGATCCTGTAGGGCCTCGCAGACCACTTGTAGCCTGCCTGGATGTTGGTGGTTTTAATAATTCCAGAGAGAGAGATATTGGTGGCTGGGACCAAGATGAAGGTCCCAATGGAGAGAGGGGGAGAGAGGGCTGGATTTTGAGTTGAAGGTGAAGACAACAGGGTTTCTCCCAGGGAGGGCAGGCATGAGAGGTGGAGAAGACAGGGGAGGACTCCTGGGATTGGGGCCTGGGCAACTGAAGCATGAGCTGCTGCTGCTGGACTCAGGTTAGACTGCGGGACGTGCAGTGTTGGGGGTAAGTCACTGCCCACTAGGATTCCACAATGCCATAAAGGACACAGCTGACGTATGAGTCTGGAGTTCGGGGGAGAGTCGTATTCCCCATGCATATTAAAAAGCAAGGAGGAATGTGGGAGGGGTGATGCAGTGCGCGGAAAGACAGGTGCCAAATGCAAGAACGTTCTGGGTGACGTGTGGTGGTGGGTGCCTCCCTTGCAGCACCTTCAGAAACTGTGTAAGGTGACAAGGGTGTCCCTGCATCTTCTTCCTTGCCTTATGTCTGAATTATTTCCTAATCACATTATTAACTCTGGTGCCAGTCACATTTTTCTCACATTTACAGATATCTGGGTAAAACACTCAGGCTGGGAGGGGCCCTTAGTATGTGGGGAGTGCCTGGGTTTTCTCTGTGGGTTGGGGGAGCTCTGGGTGAAGTCATGTTTTGGATGAGCCAGCAGAGCCTCGGGCTGGGCTCTGGAATTCAGTTTTGATTCATTCTTCATGGTCTGAAAGGCATTCATTGATTGTAAAAACAAATAAAAATCTGATCTGGTGATTGTGGGTCGAGGTCTGCAGCCCCTAGGGGATGCAAGCTCCTTGGGGCAGGGACCTGGCCTGGTTATGATCCTATTGTATTCCCCAGGCCTGCCCCATGTCTGGCCCATAGAAGGAGCTTTGCCAGTGTTTTCTGAGTGAATGAATCGATAGACAGATGAATGAAGCCCCATATCCTATGATATTTGGAGTGGGAGAAGTGCCAGCAGGGCAACTCAGAGGCCGGCACATAGAGCCTTACAATTTGCCTCTGGATCTGAGTGATGGTCGTGTGAAGGTCTATTACATGATTCCTTCTCATTCTGTGAATCTTCCCAGTTTTCTATAATAAAAAGTTAAGCAGAGATTGCCTCTCAGTGTGGGTCTGGCCAGGACTTGGGCCACACATTTGCCACACTAGTCAGAGTACTAGGACTATGGCTGGGCTCTCCACTCCTTCAAGCTGTTGCCCCCTCTGCTGTCCATATTCATCCAGTTCTTCTCCTTAGAACTGAGCATCTCCCTGGGCCCTGTCCCCCTTCTCCTTGGTACAGCCAGTGCGCTGCTCATGGAGCGTGACGGAGTGCTGGGCTGCTTTCTGGGCACAGGGCATGCATGGCCCCCTTTTGTGCTCACAGGTGAGGTGGCTTCTCAATCCATTTGCTAGAGAAGGAGGCTGGTGCTCCAGGGGCCAAGTGGTTTGCACAGGTCTACAGCTGGAGAGCCAGAGCCAGGACCAGGGCCAGACTAGCTCGCTCAGGCTGTAAACCCTAGGGTCGTCCGCCACCTGCTGCCACCTTTTATCCCACCCAGTCAGTTACGAAGCCCACCAACCACATCTTGTGATGCCCCAGTGGCCCAAATGTCAATCGTCACCCTCCTGCACTGGCATGCCCACGACCAGGGACTTAGACTCTGGCAATCCTCAGTCGTTGCTAACATCATACAAATTGCGTTTTACAGAAGCATGTTGTGGAGACATTTTTTGGATTTGATGAGGAGTCTGTGGACTCAGAAACGTTGTCCGAAACATCCTACAACACAGACAGGACAGACAGGACCCCAGCCACGCCCGAAGAAGACTTGGACGATGTAAGCAAACCTGCAGAGAGGGCAGGACCTCACCCCAGATGCTCTCGGGGCGGCACCTCCTGCTTTTGATAGTCGCAAGTTTCGCTCCCTTGCCTATAGTTCTGAACCCCAGATGACCGGTTCCTACCAGTGCATTATCAAAGCCAGTGGTGTGAAGGGAAGGCGGCCCCCACAGCTGTGGGCTCCATGAATGGCGATGGGAGGGCAGCACGTGGGGACCCTTTCTTTCCCCAGCACTGATTTTCCCACCAAGGAAATCTGTGGCTGCCAAGTTCAAGCTGAGTCATTGAGGGATGTTGCCTTGGGTTTCCTCACCATTTGCAATTAAAACTGCTGCGTAATGGTCTCTCCCTGGTCCCCACGCATGTGTGCACACACGCACACACCACCGGGCAGAAACAGCATCATTGCTTTCTTGACTAAGATAAAGCATGTAATCCAAAAATATATAAAGAAGAAGGTGAAGAGCCCTGAAGTCCCATCACCCCAAGGTCACCGCCTCACCCTGTCCTGACGACCTGTGCCCATCTGGGTGCATAGCCAGGTTCTTGAGCAAGGTGGATTCGTGAGGGGGCAAAGACCAGCTTCGTTCTCACTCATCTTCCCCAGGTGAATTCTTTCAGGAGTGCTGATTACATCTCAGGCAGACCTTGTGGGCTTCTATGCCTTCCAGTGATGGGAATAATCACATTTGATTAATTTCCTAAACAGCAGACTTCATTCAGTGCAGACCTTCCCCTTGCTCCCTACCAGGGCCTGCGTCAGGCTTGGCTGCTGTTTCCCTACCTTGCTCTTCTGCCTCTTCCCATGCAGGCCCCTGGTGGCTTTTTCTGAGCCCAGGGAAGGGCAAGAGTGGGAAGGGGGTGCGGATATGCCGGGGCAGCTGGCCCTCAGGGCAGTGCCCTCCGGCAGGTGCAGGTGGATCGCGCTGCCTCGCGGGGCAGCACTTCTCCAGGTCTCCACAAGCTCCCCTTCCTGTGCTGCACCCCACAGCTTCCTGGTGAGGGACTGGGCACTGCAGCTCCTTGCGCCCCCACATCCCAAGACTCTGAATGGTCTGCCTCCCACACACCCCTGCTTGTTGTCCTTGTCCCCTCCTGGTGGCCTTTTCTGTGGAGTCCCATCTGGAATGATTTCTAGGCTGGTTTCCTCCTATGGGTCTATTTGCCATAGGAAAATGTGGCACATGCTATAGGCGCTGGCACATTCAACCCCAAGGTGGCCCTCTCTTTGCTCTTCCATCTTGTGCCAAAACTCTAGGGGACACGTGTCACCTCTGCAGGTCGTCCCCTGGACATCCTTTCTCACGCTGGGAGAGACACACCATCCTCCCCGTCAGCCCACCAGCCTCAGCCCAAGTGCCGGCTGGAGGGAGGGGCCAGGCCAGTGCTGGAGACACACAACAGTCCATCAGCCTGTCCTGCACAGGGGTCTGGACTAGGCTACTCAGCCTTTAGGGTCTTGTTCTCAGCCATGGGCCTTTTATGTTTAACTTAAAACAGGATGCGTGATTTTCAGTTGCTTTTTCCCAGCCAGTGATATGTAATAGGCATCTTTCAGCACCAGAACATGGGATTGCCTCATCCTCTCTCATGGCCATGTGGGGCTTTCCCATGGATGAGCAGCACACACTGATGAGGGATTTGTGCTGTGTCGTTTTCCACACTTGTGAACCATGTATGGAGCTCCTTCGTATTTGTGTCTTTACACACTTATGTGGCCATTTTTTTTTTTTTTTTTTTGGAGACGGAGTCTACGGAGTCTAGCCTGCACCCAGGCTGGAGTGCAGTGGCATGATCTCGGCTTACTGCAACCTCCACCTCCCAGGCTCAAGGAATTCTCCTGCCTCAGCCTCCCGAGTAGCTGGAATTACAGGTGCCCACCACCATAACCAGCTAATTTTTGTATTTTAGTAGAGATGGAGTTTTGCCATGTTGGCCAGGCTAGTCTCGAACTCCTGACCTCAGGTGATCTGCCTCAGCCTCCCAAAGTGCTGGGATTACAGGCGTGAGCCACCATGCCCGGCCATCTCTTTAGGATAAATTCCCAGAATGGGAGGTGCTGGGTGGGAGGGGACACCCTTTACAATGGAGACCTTTGCTTCTGGAGTTGGGGCTGGTTCCATGGTACCAGCCCTTTCTCTCCCACCTGCTCCCACATAACTCAAGTGATTCCCGTGGGTCGGAGCTCCTGGGAGGAGTGCTGATGGCTGAGGAGGTGCCTCCTCCTGGCAGCCCTTTCCTCCAATGCCCTAGTTGCTTCCTGGCAATGCGAGGCTCCTTAAGCACCTGTTGGCAGCACTGTGAGATGTGGCCATTTGATGTCTAAGTTGACCCTGGCACTCAAAGCCATAGCAAGTGTTTATTTATGTTTATTATTAAAATCAATCATAAATCATTTATTATTGTAATTATGCACTTGATTATTTGTTTTCTTCTCCATTATGTGAAGGCCACAGCCCGAGAGGAGGCTGACCTGCGCTTCTGCCAGCTGACCCGGGAGTACCAGGCCCTGCAACGCGCCTACGCCCTGCTCCAGGAGCAGGTGGGAGGCACGCTGGACGCTGAGAGGGAGGCCCGGGTGAGTGCAGCCAGCCTCAGGGCTCGAGGGAGGGGCCGAAGGCCAGGTCATGTAGGTCCTTTCCAGAAGTGTGACATACCCTGGCTTGGACACTCAGAGGGGATTCTGAGAGGTGGTGGGGAACCCATAGCAAGGTCTCTGCTGCGGTGACATTCTAGATCCCTCTCTGCATCCTCGGTGTGATGGCAGGTGCTCTGGAACATTGAGCTGTTAGAGGAAGCAACGCTACACATCACCTGTGCCGTCTGTTTGGAGGAGAGCACGTGTTCAGAATTTAAGACTAAGTGATGAAATCACAGACTTGGCCAGCTTGCAGGCTTCAGGCTCCACTCCCTCCAGGGCTGCCAGCCCCCCGCCCTCCAGGACATCCACCAGAACACTTGCAGGGACTCTCAGGGTGCTCCCCAGCCACCAAGGCACTCTGGGCCCTGTGACTACCTCAGTCCAGGCCATGCCATTCCTCAGGCTGGGCTGAGCTCTGCCTTCTGGAAACTTCCACCCACTGGCCCTTCTCCCACCTTCGGGAGTCACATAGACTGGGGCCTGCTCTCCCTTCCTCCTGGGAGTGCGGAGGACTCCCGGAGAGCACACACGGGTGCTTCCCTGCATCCCCTCCCCCATCTCACCCCCACACTGGCCCCCTGAAGCAGGAGGAATTAATCTGATCTTCCGAATGAGGAAACAGGCTCAGAACTGAGCAACTTGCCCTCAGATACCCAGATGATGCTGAACAGAGCTGGGAGTCGAGGCCAGGTTTCTCAGACTCAGGGCCTGTGCTCTTTCTCAGAGCCCTGTTTGGGAATTCCACAAATGGATGGATTTTGGTAGTCTTAAAGGCAATGGGCCAGAATGGGGCATTGCCTGGCAAATCTGATGGCAAAGGCAGAGAGGAGAGGCCACGCCCACGTGGAGTTTGTTCCAGGGGCAGCAGTGGCCCTGTAGTGGGGAGCCAGGAGTAAGGGGGAGTGAGGTCAGCAGGGAGGGAAGCTTCTTGTCCCACCATAAAAGGCCCAATCTTTGTCATCTAGGTCAGAGGAGGGAAACTGTGAGGCTTTGTGTGGGCTGAATAATTTTTGTTTCGCTTTTTAAATTTCATCTACTTGCCAACATTGAAAAGTCAAGAGATTCTATAGAGAAATCCAGGTTCCTGACGTCTCTTGAAAGGTCAGAACATCTGGCAGCAACAGGCGTCCCATTTCTTGTGGCTGTTGCTGGGTGGCAGTGTCTCCCTGAGATGGGACATGTGCCTCTGGCTTGCCACAGTCCCCACCACTCCCTGTTACCCCACACCCAGTTGACTTCCCTTATTTATATGACTTTCTTGGTGCTTGAAGTATTTTGCTTTGCAGCCCCTGCTGCAGGTGATAAGGGGCCTGGGCCAGGGGCTATGCAATTGTGCAAGCGTGTTGAAGTCTGATGACGGCTGAATGAACTTCAGGTTCAGTAAGGATTGGACTTGGTCAGAGAGCTGGGCCTGGGCCCCCAGTGTGGCTGGCTTCTGGCTCACTCACCCCCTTCAAAAACAGGGTCCCTTCTCCAGGCTTCATTTTCCTTGCCTGTAAAACCAAGCAAGTTTTGGTTTGTAAAACCAAACAAGGCTGTTCTGTTCTTAATGATTTTTGTGTTTGAATCTGAGCCATGCTTCTAGTAGGCCAAGGTTGAATATGTGCTCCTAAAAGTGAACCTGTTCCTAAGGTTTGCCTATAAGGACCCTAGGCATTGCTTGCATTGGGGCATGACGCTTTCCGCTTCCCTGTTACCCATTGGAGGTGACCTGCTTACTGCCTGGTCTTTTCCCTTCCAGACTCGGGAGCAGCTACAAGCTGATCTGCTGAGGTGTCAGGCCAAAATCGAAGATTTGGAGAAGTTACTGGTTGAGAAGGGACAGGTGAGCAGGAGTGATCTGTGCTCTGTGAATCTTTGCCTTTCTGTCCCCTTGGTGGTATCCCTGGGGCTCGCCCTTGTGCCAAGGGTGACGTTCTGTGGGGCTGGATCAGGAGCTCCAGAGACGCTAGAGGAAAAAACACTAGCAGAACCCAGGCACGAATGTGCTTCCTACTGTACCTGTGTGCCGAGTTAAAAAATCAAAACAAGGTATGGCATTCTAACTTGGCCTTTCCTTTGTTTGTTTGCCAAATGCACAAAAAAGAGGTAATTCCAAAAGCAAAGGTGTGATCAAAGCTGTTTTTGACTTGAACCTGAAGAAGAGCTGTCATTTTCTATCAAGATTTTAATTGTGAGAATGAACCAGCACCCATGACTAACCCTGGGTTATTGCAGAGGCCCCACCTCTGGCCTCTGATTGTGTCTTAGAACAGTCTCATCCTGTGCTGCTCAGGTTAGAGTCAACTGCACCTACCCATCCACTGCATTTGATTAGGCAAGGCTGGTTGACAGTAAGACACAGCAGAAAAGCAATGCCTGGGCCTAGACCTGTCCCCTGGAGTGGGGGAGCCAGAGAGGGCTCTGGGTGGAAATCTGGCCTCTCGGGGTGACATGCGAAGGTTCGTATGGGTCGGCCTCCTCTGTGTCAGAAGTGCTGCTGTGGTGACATAACCTGAACGTCTCCCTGGCTCCATGTGACAAGGTGTATTCTGTTCACACTCCTGTTTCTCCCCAGGGCCTCTCAGGGATTCAGGGCAGGGGGCACCACCATCTTGGAACTGCCCCATCTCGAACTTTTCCTCTGCTTGGCTGTCTGCTGCCTCAGCAAAATTCATCAGTCACGTGGTCCCACTAACAGTGAGGGTGCCAAGGAGGGTGTGGGCAGACGGAGTGTCTGGTGGCCCCCACCCCTGCCTGCAGAGAGGCATCTATGGGGGGCTGAGGAGGCCAGGCAAGGTCTACCACAGTTCCTAGGCCTGGTGGGACACAGTGGGAGGAGGCGGGTGTGAAGCAAGGGGTGTAAGAGGTTCCAGGCGGCTTAACAGAAGCAGCTCCAGAAGAGCACTGCAAAGCTGCAAAGCTGCAAAGCTGGCAGCTCAGAATGGCTGCCGCAGGGCTCGGGGTTGAGACTGAGGTTCCCATGGAGGCGGACGGCCAGCGACTAGCATGCATGCCTGGCACAGAGCAGGTCACCACAGCAGACTTTACCAATGGACTGCGTGGGGGAATGTGAGTGCCCAGCCCTCTGGAATGGCTTCTCTAAACCGTGGTCTGCACCCTCCATGTGGTAGGATCGTGACGCAGAGCTCACATGCTATAGCTGGCCACCTGGGTCAGAGGGCAGCTCTGCCACTTCCTTGTTGCATAACCTTGGGCAAGTAACATAATCTCTTTGTGCCTCAGTTTCCTCATCTTTAAAATGGGGCTAATAATAATACCTAACACATTAAGCAGGAGGACAGAGGAGAACCCAGGAGTAGCTGGGGCAGAAATCCAGGTGTGAGATGATAAGGCTTTTTTTTTTTTGAGGCTGCTAGCCTCAGTTTCCCTCTTCCAGGCTGAGCCCACATATCTGTAACTTGCCTGATCACAGTCTATAACTAACTTAGAGTTGTAAGTAAATGCTTATTCCTTGGCACTGCAAGGAAAAATTAGCATTCAGACAAAAAGTTTTCTCAGCAAGGCAATTTTACTTTCTGCAGAAAGGGTGCTGCCTGTCAGTAGTCCTGCCACGAGAGCACATTGAACAAAGAAAAGCAGGGATATTTATTCCTTATGCATTGGGTCCTTACTGCTGTGTCCTGTCTCCATTGGCTGGAACTGGACCTCCCAGTCTAAGCTAGACCCAATTGACTAATAAGTTAAAACTTTTCTAGATAGGTAAAGGTAATAGAGAACAAAGGAAAAGAGGAAGTTGCTTGCGAAAAGACTTAGAGAAGTAATAACATTTCCAAATAAGGAAGGGACATAAGCTGCGAGCTGGGACATGCTTGAGCAAGTCTACAACAAATATCTTGGTTAAAGTACAAAGACGTAGAATGTACTTATTCCCTTATATCTAACAGCTACATAGGAGGGGCTTAACAAAGAGTTATTAGTATAAAGGCAAGGAGGCTTGAAGGAAGTTAGTTTTTAAAAAGAAACTATTATTTTTAACACTTATGATTTATTCTTTCATAAGAAGGGAAACTTTGAAGAGGAACTTTTCTACTTTCCACACTTAGCCTCCCCCAGGGGGGTAGGTCCTCTCTGTGTGGCCTGCTCTGCCCTCCATGCTGGAGGATGGCACCTGTCTGAGGCAGAGCCTGTGGCCGTTCATCCAGCAAGCACTTCCCAGAACTCTCGCCTATCCCAGGCCCAGTGCTGGTACCTGGGACGCTGAATCAGTTTGCTGTTGCTGAGTAACAAACCACCCCAACACTTAGTTATTTAGAACAGCAGGGATTCTATTTGTACGCAGTTCTGTGGATCAGCAGTTTGGGCTGGGCTCAGGCTGGGCACATACTGCCAGCTCCCGGCCAGGTGCCTCCACCTCAGGGAGGCCCACCTGGCTTCTTTCCGCATGGTTTGGGGGCAAGCCCAAGGCCCAAGGATGGTCCAAACCTCTGCTCAGATCACCTCTGCTAACATCCCAGTAGCCAGAGCATGGCATGGCCCAGCCCAGCTTTGAGGTTGAAGAAATGGACCCCATCACCTGCTGGGAGGAGCTGCCAAGTCATATGGCAAAGGGGGTGCACACAGAGGTGGGAGGGAGTGTTGCAGCCATTTTTGGCCACAATATGCCACAGACAAAAGGTGGGTGGAGCACAGCCACTCCTCACAGGTGCTCGCAGCCTGGTGAGGCCCACACATGGGTCAGCATGGGGATGATGCAGGTGCCAGATGCCAGGGAGACAGAAGCCTGGAGGCAACCAGCGCCTTTTCTGTGCATTCCATGTGCTTGGGACGAGACCCTAGGCCAGGCCTCTGCTTCTCAGCATCCTAGAACAACAAGACTCAGTGAGCCCGGCCCAGCCTGGTGCTTGGGAGGGGCCTCAGCCCAGCCCCAGCTCTGTGGCTGACCAGCAGAGAAGGGAGGAGGGAGTTGGAGAGGGCTTCCCATGCCTTTACTTATTCCTTCATCCATCCATTCTGGGATTCACAGAGTCCCCCTGTCCCCGTGTGACAGGCACTGTGCCAGGCTCAGGGTGCCACAGCGACAAGATGGACTTGGTGCCGTGTGCTCACAGAACTTATGCAAGAGGATACGACCAGGCAAAGAAACGTGGGAAGGGCATCGCAGGCAGAGAGAGTGGAATGAACAAAAGCATGTCAGTGTGGCTCTGGCCAGTCTGCGGGGTATGAGGTCAGCCTTCCGCATGCGTGGAGGGTCTGCCAGTGTGGACCAGTCACCCTGGAGCCATGTTTCTGTTAATTAGACTGACAGAATGGAGTCATTGTGCTTTTGGGAACGTGAACAAAGTGGAGAAGTGATGCCCCACAAACCAGCCATTTCTCTTTTTGGGGTTTAAAAGTTGACAGGGACAATGAGGACACATCACGGCTGTCATTTTTTATGACCTTTCCATAGTCAGTTTCATAGAAAGTGACCTTTCTCACTAAAAGTTTGTTACTTGACCATCTGTTTGCTTCCATGAATGTGACCATATTTAGTGCTTTTCCTTAGGATTCCAAGTGGGTTGAAGAGAAGCAGCTGCTCATCAGAACAAACCAAGACTTGCTGGAAAAGGTGCGTGACCCCACCTCAGGGAAGCACAGAGCCGCAGGGCAGTTGGGACCCCGCGGGCCTGCTCAGACTACACGGGTCGTGCCCAGTGCCATTTGGGCATTCCAGTGACCAGGGCCTCGGGCCCTGCACACCTCCCATGAGGAGAGATGTCTTCCTCACATGGAATCAAAGCCACATCTGTGGTCTATCCTCTGGGACCAGGTCTGCAGAGCTGGTTTAGATCATCCTCCTTGGGTACTCCACAGAAATGGAGAGGCCTGGCCTGTCTTCCCAGGCCACTCTGCAGAAATGGGGAGGGCTGGCCCCAACCTCTGGGGATACCCTGTAGAAATAGGGAGAGCTGCTCTGTCCTCTGGGGACACCTGCAGAAATGGGGAGGGCTGGCATTGTCCTCTGGGGACACCTGCAGAAATGGGGAGAGCTGCCCCAACCTCTGGGACCCCTGCAGAAATGGGGAGGGCTGGCCATGTCCTCTGGGGACACCCTGCAGAAATGGGGAGGGCAGGTCCTCTCCTCTGGGGACACCCTGGAGAAATGGGGAGGACAGGTCCCAACCTCTGCAGACACCCTGAAGAGATGGGGAGAGCTTCCTTGTTCTCTAAGGACACCCTGCAGAAATGGGGAGGGCTGCCTTGACTTCTAGGGACACTCTGCAGAAATGGGGAGGGCAGCCCTGTCCTCTGGGGACACGCTGCAGAAATGAGGAGGGCTGCCCCGACCTCTGGGGATACCCTGCAGAGATGGGGAGGGCTGGCCTGTCCTCTGGGGACACACTGCAGAAATTGGGAGAGTTGCCCCGACCTCTGGGGACACCCTGCAGAAATGGGGAGGGCTGCCCTGTCCTTTGGGGGCACCCTGCAGAAATGGGGAGGGCTGCCCCGACCTCTGGGGACACTTGCAGAAATAGGGAGGGCTGCCCTGTCCTCTAGGGACACCCTGCAGAAATAGGGAGGGCTGGCCCTGACCTCTGGGGACACCTGCAGAAATGGGGAGGGCTGCCCCGTCCTCTGGGGACACCTGCAGAAATGGGGAGGGCTGTCCCTGACCTCTGGGGACACCTGCAGAAATGGGGAGGGCTGCCTCATCCTCTGGAGACACCTGCAGAAATGGGGAGGGCTGGCCTATTGTTGGGCTGGTCCATCTTCCTGACACTGGGCTCCAGGCCGCCTCTGCTGTGGCTTTATGGTCCAGAGCCCTTCAACCACCAGTGTGGTGGGCGCCTGAGGCAGGTCCATGGGCAGATCCTCAGGCCATCTCAGCCCAGTGCAGCTGACCCATAATGGGAACTGGGCCTCTGTTCTTCTCTTTCTGGTTGTGGAACTTTCCAGAGCTCTCGGAGAGTCTGCTTGGGGAGTAGCTCTAATGCTTTGGAATTAAAATCGTAGCTTATTTTTTCCTAATTGGTGTACAATTCACTTATTCTTTTTGTAAATCTGCTGTGTTGCACAACCATCACCGCAATGCAGTTTTGGAACATGATCAGCCTGATAAAGACCCCTCCTGCCCATGTGCAGTCCCCCCTCTGCCCTGCCTCCCGGCCCCTGGCAGCCTCCAGTCCACTGTCTCTGGATGTTGCAAGTAAGTGGCGCCAGACCCTAGGTTAGGCCTCAGCTTTTAAGCATCCTGGGGCACCAGGACTGGAGGAACCTAGCCTGGCCCTGGTGGGGGTCCTTGGCCCAGCCCCCTCTCTGCTGCTAACCAGCATGTGGCCCCATTCCCTTCCCTGCATTTCTCAAGGGCATTTGGGACAAGGGCATTTGGGACAGCGAGCAGCCCCAGGCCTCGGGAGAATTTTAGCATCTTTGGTGTCTTGTTCACTAAATCCTGGGAGCCGCAGAAAACCCTCACTCCCTCATCCCATTTCTAAAGGTCTCCCGGGGGTGGGATCACCTGGCAGAGGGCCCCCCTCTAGCCTTCTGTAATGGTGCCATGAGGCTTTACTGAAAGCCCTCATGTACATGCGTTATTTTAGTGACTTCTCGCTGCTGCCAGGCGATGGGTGCTGCTGTTTCCCTTCTTGGACAGAAGGTGAGGGCTGGAGTAGTGGGCTGAGTGATCCAGCGTCTCCCAGCTGGGTCTGGGATGCAGGCAGTGTCGCTTCCCACACTGATCTGCGCTCTCAGGGAACTCCTGCCTTTACGGCTTCTTCTGCAAGCTCTGTGGGGAAGCAGGAGGGGGCCTCCCTGCCGCAGCTGGCTGGGCCTCTGTCTGGGCGGGCTGAATCTGGTGGGGCTTGAGTTGGGAAGACCTGGACAGGCTTTGGGTGTGGCACTCTTGCTTCCCAGTGTTTGGCCTCAAGGAAGGGACTTAATAGCTCCATGCCTCAGTCTCCCCATCATTCATTTATTCAGCAAATATGTAAGTAGCCTCTACTCCACTGGGCCAGGCTCGGAGGTGCAGGGGTGAACCTGGCCCAGCCTCTGTCTCCTTCATTTCCAGCCGCATCAGCAAAAAGGACCTGCAGCACCTACCTCATTCGTTTGCTAGCTGCAAACCCTGCCCTCTCCTGCCCCTTGCCTCCGTGGCCGGTCCTCTGTTTCCCTCCAGCCACTCAGTCAGGTGGCCTGTGACCAGGGGACCCCAGTGCTCCCACCCATCCTGTTAATCCGCAGGTATCTTTGCTCTAGATTTACAGACTGGAAATGGAAGAGAACCAGCTGAAGAATGAAATGCAAGACGCCAAGGATCAGAACGAGCTGTTAGAATTCAGAGTGCTAGAACTCGAAGTAAGAGACTCTATCTGTTGTAAACTCTCAAACGGAGCAGACATTCTCTTTGAACCCAAACTGAAATTCATGTAAAGCTCTCAGATGTTTTCAAGCATGTGTAAAGGGGACATGTTATAGTTTCTTTCTTTCTTTCTTTCTTTCTTTTTTTTTTTAAATCTGTATGTTCAGAATAATTTCACTGCCTTAATGTGTTCTGGAGAGCGTGCTCACCCAAGTCTATGGACATGTACCAGAGCTAATATATTTATTGCCTATGGCTTGTTTTGCACTTAATAAAATAATTTGTTTTTGCAATATTTTGCCTTTTTTATTTGTGTTTCATTTCCATAACTACTTCTTTCCTGCATGCGTAGTCACCGGGTACGCATTCTGCACACCCAGACGGAAGCACTGTTGCAATTAATAACACACCTTTTTAAGTGATCTTGCATGCAGTAAATCTCACCTTTTGAAATAGCAGAGTCTGACTTGAGCCAGCAATTGACTCTAGAATGTGTTTAATGCCAGTTTGGGCCCATTTTCTATTTGCCAAGGTAAACACAAGGTAAGTAAAGACAGGGTAGAAGGATGTATTTGCATAGGCGTTTAAGAAAACTAGTTACGTTGTTCAAACTCTTTTATCCAGTAAATACAGACCCAGGCATTGCAGCAATATTGGACTAAAGAAATTACTATTTGCAACTCAAACTGCACCTCAAAACTACTGGAGGGAGATCAGTTGCTGTTCACATGTAGAAATCCTGTTCCTTCAGGAACTGCCCCAATGCACCGAGTGAGATTCAGTGAAAGAATACCAATGGTCTTACTGCTTCCAGCTGAAATCTTACCTCGGGTGTGTTACTGTATTGCCTTGCTCTCATGGTACTTCATAATCCTTTTTTTTGTTTCTGTTGAAAAATCATTGGCATTTTAAACATCACTTAAGTTTGTGATGAGTTTCTCTAAGCACCTGTAGTGGCGCAGCTCTGCTGTCTCTCAGCTGAAACCTTTGCATGCGTGAAACCCTCAAAGTGAGCACCTTCACAGTGTCTGTGGCTTCCCCAATTTTGTTTTCTCCTCCCGGCTTGAGTTACAATTCTGTCTGCATTAGAACTGACCGTGTGTACCTTGTCGTGTGGGCAGGGACCTGTGGCCTGAGTATTTCTCACACCAAGAGTGACTCAGCTCTTGGCTCAGCATGACATGAGCATTTTATTTGTGCGACACAATTGGAAGTTATGTGAGGTCATTGTTAATACTCCTGCCGCTGTTAGAGAACCTTTCACAAATCCTTGTTATGAGTCTTTCTCATGAGAATTCTATAAGCACTACCCAGTTTACTAGAGTTTTCTTTAATGGTCTCCACCATCCTTCAGAACCACCAGAAACAAAATGGCTTTTTTTTTTTTTTTTTTTTTTTTAGGACAGAGTCTCGCTCTGTCACCCAGGCTGGAGGACAGTGGCGTGGTGCACTCTTGGCTCACTGCAACCTCTGCCTCCTGACTGTGAGTGATTCTCCTGCCTCAAACTCCCTAGTAGCTGGGATCACAGGCACACACCTCCTCACCCAGCGAATTTTTGTATTTTTAGTAGACACAGGTTTCGCCATGTTGGCCAGGCTGGTCTCAAACTCCTGACCTCAAGGGATCCACCTGCCTCAGCCTCCCAAAGTGCTGGGGTTACAGGCATAAGCTACCAGTCCCGGCCTTCAAAATGACTTTTGTTCATATAAAATCTGAGTTTTGGGAGCCACTTTTTCTATGGGGACGCCATTTAAGTAAATTTGCGGGTAGAAAGGCATCTGTGGAATGGAACCATCATGAAATTTGTTTTTTTGCTTGTTTTTGTTTTGTTTTATTTTTTTTAATTTTGGCTAATAAGGGAAATAAGGTTTTCTTACTAGACTGTTTCAAATCTAGGTTAGTCAGGTTAGGGCTTCATGGAAATTGATTGAATTAGTGCCCAGCCCTCCCTCTTTCCTTCAGTCTCACCCCAGAGCATCTTCTTAAGCCCTGCCGTCTAGATTCGTGCCTCTCTTGGCTACATCTCTTAGTAGAATTATTCAAGAAGCCCACTGGTTCTGTAGCTAGATTCTGCTAGAATGGCCCAAAGCGTGTTATTTTTTACCTTACCGTAACTTTGCTCAAACTAAAGCAGTTTGATTTAAAGGTGTAATTTGAAAAGGTCTTCTCTGCTGCCCCACCATGACAAATCTGTCCATTGCTAAAGTGTTTAAAGTCCATTCTGTGCAGGAAACACATCTGAGACCTGAGTCCTGTTCTGCCACTGTGCTTTAGCCCTGTAAGTAATTAGGTTTTCCCGACCTTTTAAAAACTTGTCATTTATGTATGATTAATAAATACCTCTTCTGGGAAAAGGCTTGCTCTTCTTCCTCCCTTAGTAATTAATTGAGCTTTGCTGTAAGTCTAAGGCAGGGGTAGAATGATCACTTGTTGTGTTTGTGTGGTTCAAAAAAAATTGTGAATGGTATTGGCAGATTGTATTGGAAAGAACAGAAAGTCAGCCTTTGGGGCCGGGCGAGGTGGCTTACGCCTGTAATCCCAGCACTTTGGGAGGCCGAGGCGGGTGGATCACCCGAGGTCTCTGGAGTTCAAGACCAGCCTGGCCAACATGGTGAAACCCCGTCTCTACTGAAAAAGAAAAAAAATCTAAATACAAAATTAGCCCGGTGTGGTGGCGTGTGCCTGTAATCCCAGCTACTTGGGAGGCTGAGGCAGGAGAATCACTTGAACCCGGGAGGTGGAGGTTGCAGTGAGCCAAGATTGTGCCATTGCACTCCAGCCTGGGCGACAAGAACAGAACACCCTCTAAAAGACAAAAAAAAAAAAAAAAAAAAAGGAAAGAAAAAGAAAGAAAGTCAGCCTTTGGGGTCCTGGCCCTGCCGCTTGCTAGCGTGGGACCTCAGACACAGCCTCCCTGGGCCACCACCTTCTCTTTGTCTACAGAATGAAAGCAATGAGACTGCCTCCTGGGGTTGTGTGAGGATTAGACGGGAGAGTGGTGTGCCTGGCACAGAGTAATAAACCATAGTTGGTGGCTTTTGCTATCTATTCAAATTTAGTGCAACTGTGTTTTTTAAATTTTGTAATTCTGTGATTTCCTGGGTTTTGATCTCACAATGGATAAAGCCATGGTACCCTGTTAACCATTTCTCCCTAGATGAATAGGGAAGAAGTAAACACATTTCCATGGAGAACTGCTGCGTGGGAAGGCGTGAAAACGTCGTAGCTCATGGACGAGGCTGCTTCTAGTCCGAACTCGTGCTTTTTAGTAACATCTGTGCCCACTGGAATTCCTTGGTTTTTGCTGAGTAACGTGGGAAAATGGCAAGTGGTAAATAATCCGGTCACATTCTGTTTTTAAACCGAATCTTTTCCCCAGGAGAGAGAGAGGAGGTCGCCAGCATTTAACCTCCAAATCACCACCTTCCCCGAGAACCACAGCAGCGCTCTCCAGCTGTTCTGTCACCAGGAAGGAGTTAAGGTAGCGTGCCTGGGGGGTGCCTCTGCTGAATGCCAGCCAAGGGCTCGCTCAGTGCCCGGCTCAGCTGCAAAGGGGGAGTGCTGGGATAGAATTGATTTTCATGAGATACCCCTTGTGTTGAAAGTCACAGTTTGTCCATTTATTAAAGGGTCACCAAATGTGACTCTATTTTGACCCATATGTTTAAAACAGCAGAGGCTTGGCGTATAGCCCTGAGTGTGAACCCCAGTTCCACCACTGCTCTGGCCTGTAAACTTTCAGAGCCTTAGCCTCTTCGCTATGAAATCCAAATGACAATACCCACACCGTGAAGCTGGGGTGATGATGAAATTAGATCATGAACAGACTCCAAGTGCCTGGCCCTCTGCCTGGCATGCAGCAAGGTTCTGTAGATGGTGGCTGTGGTTGCTAGAAGGGCCCGGGGTTTACCGTGTCCTAGAGCCCTGCTCAGCCCCAGGGACAGTGTCCTGACTCACCCGATTCCATGGCCTTTCTAGAAAGCAGTGTTTGTGCTGGTGTAACACTCAGCAAATGAGCAGCAGTTATGCCTTCTCTCCCTCACTCCCCAGAGGAACGGCTGGGCGCAAAACTTGGCCAGAAAAGAAAAGAAAGAGCGCGGTGTCTTGTCCAGAGGAAAGGCCGTGGCCCTAGAAATTGGTATGGTTGGTCTCTGTAGCTCACACAAAAATGAACGTTGGAAATCTCTTCCAGGATGTGAATGTTTCTGAACTTATGAAGAAATTAGATATCCTTGGCGATAACGGGGTAACTATGAGCGATCGGTTTCTGCTTTCGTGTTCTTGTTTTGATCTGGGTGTATTCTGTGTGACTTTTGTTTTGTTTTGTTTTTAATTTCTCTCTGATGTAAGAGATCTAAGAAGTACAATGTAAGGCTTTTGTATGGCCGTGTTCCTGTGTGGGTGGTGGGGTTGGCATTCGTCAGAAGTGGGGTTCCGAAGTTAGATTCCCCTGGCCTGTTGAGTGAGGAGGGGACGGGAAAGCCTCAGAACCCCTACCCAGAAGGCAGGTGGAGTCAGACGAGATTGCTGAAATCAGAAAGGGATCTTTTTGCCGTCCTGAAAGATGAGCTTGCATGTAGCCATGTTTCACAAAAGCTTAGTGCCACTCTGTGAAATGTCCCCAACCAGAGGGACAGGAGCTGTCTGCCTGAGGCGCTGGCCCCATTAGCGAGAGGGAGCTGACCCTCGGGTGCAGCTCGGAGAGAAGCTAGGAAAGTTGCTTGGTGTTGGCTGGGCATGGTGGCTCACGCCTGTAATCCCAGCACTTTGGAAGGCTGAGGCAGGCGGATCACCTGAGGTCAGGAGTTCGAGACCAGCCTGGCCAACATGGCGAAACCCTGTCTCTACTAAAAATACAAAAACTATCCAGGTGTGGTGGTGTGCATCCCAGCTGCTGTAATCCCAGCTACTCGGGAGGCTGAGGCAAGAGAATCACTTAAACCCAGGAGGCAGAGGTTACAGTGAGCCGAGATCACACCACTGCACTCAGACCCAGGTGACAGAGAGAGACTCCGTCTCAAAACAAACAAACATAATAAAACAAACAACAACAACAACGAAAAAAAAAAAAACTTGCTTGGTGCTGACTGTCTGCACGTGGATTTGGGATCCAGTGTCAAATGCCCTTGCCCATTTTTGTGTTTTAGAATTTGAGAAATGAAGAACAGGTTGCAATAATCCAAGCTGGAACTGTGCTTGCCCTGTGTGAAAAGGTAGAAGCCAGCGGCATTTCTGTGCTCACACCTTGTCCCAGCTTCCCAGCACCATACAAGAAACTGTACATTGGCGTCTTGCTTTGCGTGGGAGCATGCGTTCCAGTCCGTCTGCGTCTGCACGTGCACATGCATGCCTTTCCGTTCTCTTCATGACGGAAGTCCCACATGCTCACTGTAGAAAACCCAGAGACGCAGGAGGAAATCAAAACCCGGTGAAGGAAACAGTCTGTCACTTTTGTGTATTTCCTTCCAGTGGTTTCCCTGCGTCCGTTGTTTTTAAACTTAGTTGAAATGATACTTGACATCCAGTTTTCCATCAGGCTTTAGAAACATCCT
Organism: Gorilla gorilla gorilla; assembly: GCF_029281585.2. NCBI lineage: Eukaryota > Metazoa > Chordata > Mammalia > Primates > Hominidae > Gorilla > Gorilla gorilla. The sequence goes on from NC_073227.2 coordinate 15,361,479, forward strand.
CCATACCATTTAACATGGTTCATAAATGTGTTTAAATGGCTGTGCATCTCTCCATCACACAGTTATACTGTTAGTTACTTAAGCCCCTCTTAGCTGTTAGATATTTTTTTCTACCATCATGCAGTGGTAAACTGCACATTTTTTACACATAAATTTCTATCTACGTCTTAAAATATGCCCATAAGATATATTTTAGAAGCAGAATGACTGGGCCAAATAGTAAGAATGTCTTGAAGGACTTCGGCATTGTCAAAACAGTGTCCAGAAAAGCGGCACCAGATACCCTCCTACCTGCAGCCTTACACGTTGTTGATTTATGCTTGACATGGCATGTTACCGCTGAAAAGAACTTTGCCCATTTGATGGTGAAAACCGTATCACGTCATTGTTTTAATTTTTATTTGAGTGCTAGTGATACTGAGTTTTTTATGTGTATTATCTATTTTCTTCTCCTTCCTTGTGAATTGTAATTGCATTTATTTTGAGGGTTTTCCATTGGATTTGTTCACCCATCCATCCATTCATTCGACAAATATGTACTCATTGTCATTGTCTTTCTTACTGACTTCTCTGAGTGCTTTACATATTAAAAATACTAACTTTTTGACCTGTTTGTTACAAAACACATTCCTGATTTGTTTGCCTTTTACATTGGTTTATGGTGTGTTAGAAATATACAACTGTTTGTGGCTAAAGACCTTTTCCTTTCAAAGCATATGGGTTCAACTTTAAAATGCTATTTTTGCAGTGATGAGGTCTTAATGATCTTAGTTGGGATTCCTTCCAGAATTGCTGGAAGGGCATTTAAAATAGAAATAGTTTCCTTCCCAGGGCATCTGTTCAATCCCTCCATCAAGTAAAGGATACTAAATGTTGGTAACAAGACTTATGGCCAAACCTTGCCCAAGGTCACACTGGTAGGCAGTGAGAGGATTGGAACTCAGCTTTCTCCTGTTCCTATCATCACTAAACCTGGCTGAGCTTGTGTCTTCTGGTGAACCGCGGGACGGGGATGACTCACACCTGGCCGGCTGGTGGCTATCAGGTGCAGGTGCAGGCACGGGGCGGGGCACATGGGGCACATTCAGCACCTTCCTTTCCAGCAGCAAAACCCTCCGTGGCTGTCTAGGCTCCTCCAACAGTGCTCTGTGTAGTCACACAAAGTGCTGATTAAACACTTATGACTCAGCTTATTCAACATCTACTGGAACATTTACTGAGAAAGAGCATCTTAGTGTCAAGTGCTGAGCACGGCCCTGGGAGACGTGGAGATGTCACATCCACCAGTGTCCACTTTGATGTCGGGGAGGCCTCTCCTGGCTTGGGTCTTGGCCACACCACGTGCCAGCTGCAGGGGTTTCAGCCGGTTTCTCACCACGTCTCTCTCAGCCATGACACTGAGCATCCTGGTGGCTCACAGTGTCTGTCGGAATCCAGGAGGCTGCATATTTCAGTAGGATCAGGCATTGTCATCAGGTTCAATCAAGCACCTGGGGCCATGCTTGCTTCCTGGAGATGCTTGGTCAATGCCTGTGGACCGGGTGAGCAAGGAGCAGGAACCTGCTGGTGACTCAGGGTGGCTGGTTCGTCCTGGGGCTGGGGCAGAGGGTGTTGGAGGGCCAGGGCGCCAGCTGGCAGGAGGCTTTCAGCCTCAGTGAGAGCAGCCCTCTGCAGGGCGCTGAGTTCTCCCACCTGAGCCGTTCCTGATGTACCCCTGCCCACGCCCGACCCACAGCAGGTGTTCCAGGCCCGCACCTTAGGTCCCCAGCGCTCCTCATCCTCTGGGCATCTGTGAGATTAGCAGCCCTCTAGGACAGCTGAGGAGGTGGAACCTGTCTGGGATTCGGCCACTGTCTGCCTTGACCCTCACCATGCTCTGCTCGCCTGGCAGCTGCCCACCTCCCCGCTTGCACCCTGCCCACCCCCACTGCCGCCCACCTGCCCCTGACCACCAACCTCCCCAAGCTGGTCAGCCTGGTGCTGCGCCTTGTGCCCTACACACTAGAGAGCTGTGCCAGTCGCCCTAGCCTGCCAGGCCCTCACAACCCCTACTGACGGTTATGGGGTCCCGATTCTGAGCCTGGTACAGAGGTGCCCAGCTCCGCGTCTTTGAGGAATAGACTTAAACTAGAGTTTTCTCAGGTTGGGTTCTAGGAGACACTGGCCCTGCCATTTGTCTGTGGATAAAGGTCCAGTAAGCTTGGGAGTTGCCGCTCGTCTTCTCCCAGCTTGGAGAGGATGTTGGTGTAAGAGCTCCTCAGGTCCAGAAGTGGACCTTCATGTGGGGTGGGAACTGCATCAGCAGGACCCCCTGAGAACCTGGCAGGACCGCTAGGGGACTGACGGTCTGCTTTGCCTGGGACTGACAGCTTTCCTGGGACGTGAGAATTGCAGTGCTAAAACAGGGACAGTCGTGGGCCAACAGGGACAAGCTGGTCACCCTAGAGCCGACAGGCGCTGCAGGGAAGTTTGCAGAGGGGGCGGGCACCTGCAATGTCACTGCCAGAGAAGGCTTGCTGACAGGGCCCAGTTAACCCCTGCTCCACTAAATACTCTTTACTTTAAAAATTGTCATTCCATACGGGTATCCGAATAAGTGGAAGTCAATGTCAATGTTCCCTTAGAGGCATTAATTTTTTTTTTTTTTTGAGACAGAGTCTCACTCTGTCACCCAGGCTGGAGTGCAGTGGCACGATCTCAGCTTACTGCAACCTCCACCTCCCAGGTTCAAATGATTCTCATGCTTCAGCCTCCTGCAGCTGGGATTATAGGCATATGCCACCACGTCCGGCTAATTTTTGTATTTTTAGTAGAGACGGGTTTCTCCATGTCGGTCAGGCTGGTCTCAAACTCCTGACCTCAAGTGATCTACCCGCCTTGGCCTCCCAAAGTGCTGGGATTACAGGTATGAGACACCTCACCCGGCCTCGAAGCCAGTTTCTTAGTGTGTAGGTGAAGTGCAACCTGAAGGAATGTCCTATGATGTGCCTGTGTTGATTTCGCTACAAACAGCATCTTGCCCTGGGCACGTGCTTTCCTCATCTCCACCCACTGAGGCCCTGCCCAGTCATCAGGGCACAGGCATCCGTCCTGGCGCCCATCAGCCCCACTCTGGTTAGCCACGTATAGGATCAGGCAAGTTCTCACTCACCTCGGCACATGGCACGTGCCCCACAGAGAAACTGAACCATGAGACATTGGAGGGTTTATAAATCATAGCAGTCATATCTCTTCTCCCTCAAGTTCAAAGTGGATCGAGAAAAAGACACTGGCCTCAGCCAGGTGGGAATGTCTTAAAGGCCGTGTTCTCACTAGTAACGATGGATAGGAGAATGAGGCATAGGTCTGAGCCATAGTCGGACTTTCTAATAGTTGGCCCTGAGTCGAAGCCTTGGGACCATCCCCAAAGGGAGAGGGGAGAGATGAGCCCCACCAGTTGCAGGGGATCCAGGCTCTGCACCTGATGGGCCCTGGGAGGCGGGGCGCAGACAGCAGCCCTCACCCTGCAGCATGCTGCCCCCATGAGGCTGCTCAGTTCCTCATCAGCAGCTCCCTGTGAGTGGACTCACTTCTCCTCCCCAGCCTGAGACCCCCTCTCCTGGGGTTGGAGCAGAACCATGAACACTGTTTCTCCCAGGAGTGACTGAGGCTCCACAGCTATCTGGCCAAACTCTTTGATATTAAATTTCTGATCTCACGTGGTCGGGGGTCCTCATGGCCAGCTCTCTCTGCTTTCATGTTCTCTCCCCGTTGCTGAAAAGGTCTTGTTAAATTTATTTTTTATATGCAATTTTTTAAACGACAGCAACAAAAAATCTCAACCCTGTTCTGCAGAAACCGTTCTGAGAGCAGCATGTTGTAACCATCCAAACCTGGATTTCCCATTTTAATTTTATTCATTTTATGACTGCTTGCATGAGTGTATTAAAACTGAAATACCTGTAACTCCCCATCCAAAATATGCTTATCTGTTTCTAAGAAACCACGCATCTTGTCTGAGCCTTGTTTGAGGAAGTGCTGGCCACCGCGGCTGGCACAGGGTGCTGGGTGCTGCCACCGTGGCTGGCACAGAGCCCGTACTGGGGGCCAAGCTCACTGTGACATTAGGGAAGGAGTTCTGTGGCAGGAGCCGATCAGTTCTAGTCCCCTCTGTTTAGACAGCACACACCACACCAACCTGCACAGCCTTGATTCTCCTTCATTCAACAGAAGTTTATTAGGCACCTGCTTGTGTCAAGCCCTGTGCCAGGCAAGGAAGTCCAACAGGAGGCAAATGTGGTCCCCCCCTTCAAGGGGGGCAGCGGGGTTAGGGGTGAAACAGACAACAGCGCTTGTCAGGTGAGTGCTACGACCCGGCATTCACAAGATGACTGACATGGGCACCATGGAGGTTAGCTGACCCCATGGACTCAAGCAGGGGCTTCCTGGAGGAGGTGACAGCTAGCTCAGGGCCTGAAGACTGAGTGATGCTAGCTTGTTAAAGGCCTGGGGCTGAGGCTGGGGCCAGGAGAGGTAGGCACAGCACATGGAAAGGCTGGGCATGTTCAAGGAGCTCTGTGTAGTTAGGATGACCAGGGCCTGGGATTTCAGTGGGGACAGGAGAGTGCTGACTGATGAGGCTGTGAGCATCACAGGGGCCACCCCACGCTGGGGCCTTGCCAGTGTTGTCGGGGGTGCTGGGATGTCTTTGGAGGTCTCTGAGCAGAACAGGGATGTTCCATGAGCCCATGTATGTTTTTTTAGGGAACTTGCTGGCTGGGGGGCAGAAAGGAATTTGGGGTGTGTGGGGAGGATTCAGATATGAACCTGGGGGCTGAAAGGGGAATGGGGGGTTGGCGATGGGGAGGGAGTGCTGCGGGTGGGTTTGAGAACCGGAAGGAGGCAAAGCCAATATGTTGGAAGTGGACGGAAGGAAGGAGGGGGCACTCTTCCCCATCAGGGGTCCTGGCAGGCCCTGGAGATGCCTTGAGGCTTGGGAGTGGAGGGGTGCAGGAGGCAGCGGCACACAGGGCGTGGTGGGGCAGATCTGGGTATAAGACATTTCAGAGAGGGTAGGGAGGGTGGATCCCGGGGGAGGGCAGAGTAAGGTGGAGACGGCCGAGGGCAGGGCTCCAGGACCTCACGAGTGCAGGGTGACCTGGCGAGGGTGACCAGCTGCTGCCAGAGGAGAGGGAAAGCAAGGAGTACAAGGAAGCTGGGGGAGCCTGGGGTCGGGAAAGGGGGCTTTCTGCAGCCAAGGCCTGGAGTCAGGAAAGGGGATGCTCCACAGCCGGGATCTGGTGGCAGGAAAAGCACTCTACAGCGGGGCCTGGGGTTGGGAAAGAGGGCGCTCCGCAGCTGGGGCCTGGCAGTGGGAGACCATCCGACAGCCTTAGCAATGAGGAGGTCAATGGTGTTGACAAACCCGGACACCCCTCTGTGCCCTGACCTCCCCGCGGCCCTCCCCCACAGGGCAGCCACCCTGTGCTGGCCTGGACTTCCTCCCGTTTTAGGGGCTCCTCGTAGAGGCACATCCACGTATGACACCTGCCTCCGTGCTCATCCCCAGCCCAGACCCCAGAGGGAACGTGGACAGAGCTCCCACTCCCTTACCTGCCGCTCAGGTGCACGCCCCGCCTGTTCACCCCATACTCTCCGTGCCTGCGCCCTCATGTCCTGGCATGAACCCTGCTTTCATGCTCCTACACCCCCTACCCTATGTGTGATTCCACCTCCTCTCATGGTGGCACCAGGCACTCTGGGCTGCTCCAACTCACGTTGCTGGAGGGATGAGGGCAGTGGCTTTGGCATCCTGCAGGCTGGGTTCCAAATCTCCATTCTGCACCCGTGTGACCTTGGACAAGTTACTTAACTCAGCCTCCATGTCTTTACCTGCAAAATAGGGGTGACGCTGCCTACTGCTTGGGGTGGTCGTAAGAGAGTCAGATGAGGTCTCCTGCGTGAAGCATCAGCGCAGAGCAGGCACTCATTGACATCAGCTACACCACACCACTTCCTCTGCTGCACACACTCGCAGCCGCCCACACTCGGGTCCACCCAGGCTCTGAATCCAGCTTCCACACCACGTACATGTCACACTCACACCTGAGACCTCCTGCACATGCAGGCTGGACCATGCACACACAACCACGCCGTCCACAGATCAGGCATGTGTGTGCCATGACCTGACCCATTCCTGAGCACACTCTGAGGAAGCCGACCTATGAAATTCACACACCTGTGAAATTCCACAGCCCCTTGGGTTCTGACTCTCACTTTGCTGCACCCCTCCTGTCCCTGCTGTTTTCTAGTGGCTGAAGCAAATAGAGGGGACCGAGGCCGCCCTGACACAGAAGATGCTGGACCTGGAGAAGGAGAAGGTGAAAGATTTGCTGCCTGGGGGTGGGGGAGAGGGTTCAAAGAGCTCAGAGAGGTTGATTTGCAGGAAGGCTTTGCATGTGGTTTCCTAATGATTTGCATGCATTTCTCAATTTTGCTTTTGCCCCAGTGGTTGTTCTAAGTAATTGTCACCCATTTACTTACTCTTTCACTCGCTCAGTTACTCATCGAATACATATTTTCAGAGCCTCTGCTGTGTCCCAGGTGCTATGCCAGGATTAGAGGCTTAGTAATGAATAAGTGGGGTCCCTGCCACCAGGAGCAAGCTCACAGACCTGCAGGGCCATGCGTTCATGAGCTCACGTGAATGCAGCATGAGGATGTTAGGAGAGACACAGCCCAGATATGGAAATGCTGGTGCAGTGACTCTAGGAACACACGGGCATGGCTCAAATCTTTGCTGGCCATGAAAACTTGGGAAACTGGACTTTAGTTTTCTCATGGATGAATGGGAAATTCCAGTCTGTGCTTTGCTGGGTTGTGGGATGAGAAATGCTACATACATAACCAGGGTTGCACTGTGCTTGGCACCTTGGGTACCTGATAAATGGTGGTGGTGGTTATTCACTGGGACTATGGATGTATGGGGAGCCTGGGGAGGACAGAGAAGGCTTCCCAGAAGACGTGGTTCTTGAGTAGTCGAAGGCCAATTTGAGTTCTCCAAGGAGAAATGGAAATGGGAAGAAAAGGAGGAAGGTGGAAGGACTAGTATGGCCTAGGAGCAGGGTGTGGTGTGGCAAGAGCCCTGACTGATGCCAGAAGGCCTGGGTTTCTACTCCCACCTCTGCCATCACTGAACTGTGGCATCTAAGGCAAGGCTCTGGTCCTCCCTGGCTCTCTCCTTCCTTGTCTATAAAAGGAAGTGGCTACAGGAGATGAATTCTAACCCTGAAACCCTCAAATCAAGTCATAAAAAGAGATTTGCACTCTGGAGAGATCATGCTTGCGGGGTCTTAGACAGTGACCCAGGTATGTGGGAGGCAGGGAGAAGTGTGCTCAGTGAGACCAATCGGGAGGTGGGTGATGCAATTCAGGCAGGAAGGAAGAGCCACATCTGGGAACCATGAAGACAGTCTTCAGGGGCCACTAGGATGTAGCAGGAGGAACCTAGAAGGACTCCTGTGACTTGCGCCTTGGTTTGAGGTGGGTCCCTTCTTTACAGTCAGGTACCCAAGAGGCAGGGAAGCAGGAGGAATGGGATAGTCTTCACCAAGGATCCAGGTGTGGCTGTCAAGGGTGCCCCAGGTCAGTGAGGCTCCTGCTGGGTGATTCACGTGGGGGCAAACGGGGAAGACCACCAAGTCCCTTCTCATATGAGTGCCCCCAATTCGGTGAGACTGCCACTTTCTAGCAAACGGGCTCTGAAGCTGTCATGGATTCCTGTTCTGACGCTGGTCCCTGATGGCGCCTCCCTCTTTCTCAGGACCTGTTCAGCAGGCAGAAGGGCTACCTGGAAGAGGAGCTCGACTACCGGAAGCAAGCCCTTGACCAGGCTTACCTGGTAGGACCAGAAGTGGGTTTGACACTTTGGCTTCTTAGACTCCACATTAGAGGCTGCTTTTTCCTCTGGGGCTGAAACTGCATTTAGGGCACTCCCCAGTGCCAAACAGGAGTGATAAAAACGCCATCTCCACCTTGTGACTGGAATGACCGTACAGATTGTCCCTTTTCCCAAATCAATCGTGATTTTCACAAATATTCAAAGTTACTTTAATGGTTTTCTTATACATGCTTCTTAAATTCTAGTAATCATTTGAGATGAATGAGAAGAAACTATATTTCTTTCATGTTTGATTTTACTTAAATATCTAGACTTAAAGTCCCAAAGCAAGTTTTCCTATAAATAGGAAAAAGAGATGATCACAAAGGAACGCAGAGGTAAGGCAATTAGATGAAGCCAGGTGATTTTCAGAACCGAAGGGACAAGGTATAAGGTCGGATGTAATATTGCATTTGGGTTGCAAAATTGGTTCTGGGCCTCCTGGTGATTAAAGTACAGTGGGATGATGTTCAAACTCCTGTGTCCTCACACTCAAAGCTAAGTGCTCCTGGCACGAGAGAAATTCTCCTTGGGGGTGGTGGGGAGTTGAGTAAGATCATAGAAACTTGTCCCTGCAGGAGAGAGAGTTTAGAGTTCAATGTCATTCCTTGTAGGAAGAAGCTAGTGTGGTACAGAGTCTTGAGCAAATCTCTGCCCAGATCATTTGTAGTTCAAATAATTTTACAAAAATGGGTTTGCACCTACAAAATGCAGAGCCAATCACTAAAAAAATGACTTTAAAACTCTACTTCCCATGACAGGCTCCAGGAAGACAGACAGCAGGTAGCCTGGGCTTAGCTCAAATGGACAGGAGATTTAGACATGAAGGCCAGTGCAACTAGCTATGACCCTTGTCCCTTCCTGTCGAGGCTGTGAGGCTTGAATCCCTTGAGACTAGGAGCAGGAGATGTAGAAGATCAGAATGAACGAAGCCTTATCAAGACACGGCATTTCCCTCTGGGCTCTTGTTTCTGGTTACGCGACGTTTCAGTAGTGTTGAGGGCAACTAACGAATGGAGACATTCTCCATTCATGTTTTGGTCCAGGCTTGGTGCTTTTGAAAACACCCTGCAGGCTGGGCCATCCCCATCATGCATCCCTGTTCTTCCCTAGTGTTTCCCAAGAAAACTCCAAGCAATGTGGTTTTAGATGGAACTTAGGGTCCCGCAAAGCGTAGCGCAATAGAGTAAGTTGGAAAACTCTGAAGGACTTCTTGGGGTCTTAGCGTGCTAAAGGGTGAGTTGAGGCTCCGAGAGGAATGTAAGCAAGTGGCGTGCCAAGTTCAGTGAATCACTGGACCTTTTTTCAAGGGACATCTTGCAGAACTGGCATTTCCCAAAACACACTTTGGAACACCTTGGGGTCCACCCTTCCTTTGTCTAAGCCCCAACTCAGGAAGGCCTGAGGGGCCCCTCAGAGTGCTGAATCTGCAGAAGAGGCCCCTGCACGCTGGTTCTGCCACCATATAGAAGCTACCTTCACACTTGGAGCATTTGAAAGCCTGCCGTGGGCACTGTGCTGCCAGTGGGATTTCAGTTGCATGGGTAGACAGGAGTTCTGACGCAGCCCCTGGATTCTCATGAACAGTCAGGAAGTGAAATGCTCTGAGAGGGTGACAGGGCCATGTGTCCATGCTGGGGCCAGGACAGCAGGTGCCAGATGCAAGCCTATGTCCCTTTGTCACTGAGCTGAGTGAGGCGGGGCAGGCCCGCAACGGGATTTCCAGAATCCAGTGGTGCGTTTCTATCTGGAAACTGGCCACGCAGGGGTCTCCTGGGAGCTCGGCTGCTGAGTAGAGAAGGGGTGAGCCTGCAGGCACCAGCAAGCTCTGCGCCATGTGGAGCCCACCTCGGGGCCCCGCAGCTCTGCTGGGGAACAGATTCCACCCTTCTAGTTCCCCAAGGGCAACTGTTGGGGTGGGCAGAGCTGAAGGTGATCATGTTTGTTGGTTAAAATCAGTCTGGCCCGATGGACCTAGATCCCAGCAGGGAGAAGCCAGATGAGACTTGAAGAGCAAGTGGCCTGATGGTGATGGAGGGCTACTGGGTTAGCCTCTGCCTCAGTGATGGAGGGCTACTGGTTAGCCTCTGCCTTGGTGATGGAGGGATACCGGTTAGCCTCTGCCTCAGTGATGGAGGGCTACTGGGTTAACCTCTGCCTCGGTGATGGAGGGATACCGGTTAGCCTCTGCCTCAGTGATGGAGGGCTACTGGGTTAGCCTCTGCCTCGGTGACGGAGGGCTATTGGGTTAGCCTCTGCCTCAGTGTTGGAGGGCTTCTGGGTTAACCTCTGCCTCCATGACAGAGGGCTACCGGGTTAACCTCTGCCTTGGTGATGGAAGGCTACTGGTTAGCCTCTGTCTCGGTGATGGAGGGCTACTGGGTTAATCTCTGACTCAGTGATGGAGGGCTACCGGTTAGCCTCTGCCTCTGTGATGGAGGGCTACTGGGTTAACCTCAACCTCGGTGATGAAGGGCTACCAGGTTAACCTCTGCCTCAGTGATGAAGGGCTATCAGTTAGCCTCTGCCTCGGTGATGGAGGGCTGATGGTTAACCTCTGCCTCAGTACTATGTTTCTATTGAAACTCGTGTTTCCTCTATACCACCTGTAGTTTCTTTGGGAGAGAAGTAGCTGCTCCTTAGTGAGGAATGTGGGTGGGGATTTAGGAAGGCAGAAAAGGAGGTAATTTTCTTTTGTCCTTAGACATTCCCATAAGATAGCTATATTTAAGTGTCTTGCTGTGAAAAGGAGTAACATCCTGTAATGATGACAACTCAGCTTTCACAAGGATCCACAGTTGGTCACTAATGTCTCATTCAGCTTTGCCAAAAAGGGTGTCTTGCTTTTGTTGGGGGTTAGAGGCAATTAAAACATTGCCACTATTTGCTTTGGGCTAGAGTTGCATTCTTAAGGCAGCTGAAAACCAAATGTGTGCAAATCCAGACATATTTTCCCATTGGCACCCATTAGAAAAGGGGAGATTTGTTTCCAAGGTGAGGAGAGCCAATTGGAAACCAAGGATGAAATAAAACCCAGGTGAATTGCACCTCTGTTTGAGTCATGCATTTTAAGGGAATGCTATGATTACTTTTTCTTCTTGCCCTTGTACCCTCTTGTGCATAGTAGGGGCATCTGGGTTGAATAGAGTAAAAAATGACAAGTGCGCGGGGCTGAGTTGCTCCCTCACAGCCTGCTCCCCCGGGCACTGCTGGCCCTGTGCTTGGCCCCTGCCAGTTGCCCCTCCCTGCCTGAAACCCCCTCCCTGGCTCTGCCTTCACTGGCAGCAGCCTTCTGGTGTTTCCTGTCCACCAACTTGTGACCTTCCTCTGTCTGTGTGATCTGGGGTCCTCAGAAAATCCAAGACCTGGAGGCCACACTGTACACAGCGCTGCAGCAGGAGCCGGGGCGGAGGGCCGGTGAGGCGCTGAGCGAGGGCCAGCGGGAGGACCTGCAGGCTGCTGTGGAAAAGGTGCGCAGGCAGATCCTCAGGCAGAGCCGCGAGTTCGACAGCCAGATCCTGCGGGAGCGCATGGAGCTGCTGCAGCAGGCCCAGCAGGTAGGCAGCAACAGCTGCTGTGCCCACAGCACCCCTGGCACCCTTGTTGTCCTGTGTGCACCTTGGCACCCTGATGGGCCTCTGAGTGCCCCAGGCTCATTCCAGGGAGAGTTGGTGGTAAAGCAAGTTTCCAAGAAGCAAGATTTCATAGACGCCCGTCATAACTCCCTGTGACGGGGCAAGACGTGGGGCACTTGGGCATTCTAAAGAGCAAACGCTGAAACATTCATCCAAACCAAAGTGCCTTCTCCCTCGGCCCTCCTTCTCCAGCATCTGCACGCTGTTTCCAGGTCAGATGCTGGTTACGGGGAGGCATCCGCTGAATGGTTTGCTTTTTTGCTGCCTTTTGTGATGGCGGCTCATTGGAGGATTGGGCCTGGAAACTGTACCAGTTGTAGGTCTGAAAACCTCAATGTCTTCCAAGGTTCGAAGTTGTGTGTGAGTTTCATGTGCTACTGAGCACATGGGGAGCTGGGGGCTTCATGACTCCTGATTGACGAGGAAGGGAAAGAAGCAGCAGCATCATGCAGAGCATTTGTCGGGCGCTCACCGTGTGTCAGGCGGTGGCTCCCTGCACTGCAGATCCTTTGTCTCATGGACCCTACGTGTAGGCACTATGACGTCCATTTTCCAGACGAGAGAACTGAGGCTCAGGGAGGTTAACTCATGTGTCTGAAGGTCACCCAGATAGTAAGGATCTAGATTACCAGTGGGGAGGGATGTCACAGAAGGAAAAAAGAAGGGGGATGCGGTCAGAGAGAGAGAAAGAGAAAGAGAGAAAGAGGTTGACTTACTTTAAGGAACTGCCTCACGCAACTGTAGATAAAGATCGGCAAGTTCACAATCTGGAGGGCAGGCCAGAGCCCCAGGGAAGAGTTGTTGTAGTTCAAGCCTGAAGGCCATCTGCTAGCAGCATGCTCCTCTCCTCGGGGAGCTCAGTCTTTTTCTCAAGGCCTTCAGGTGATTGAATGAACCACACACACACACGTTATGGAGGCTCATCTGCTTTACTCAAAGTCTACTGATTTAGATGTTTATCTCATCTAAAAAAGACCTCCACAGAAACATCTAGTTTGTTTGTTTGTTTTTTGAAATGGAGTCTCACTTTATCACCCAGGCTGGAGTGCAGTGGGACAATCTCAGCTCCCTGCAACCTCCGCCTCCCAGGTCAAGCAATTCTCTTGCCTCAGCCACCTGAGTAGCTGAGATTACAGGCACCCGCCACCACACTCAGCTAATTTTTGTATTCTTAGTAGAGACGGGGTTTCTCCATGTTGGCCAGGCTGGTCTCAAACTCCTGACCTCAAGTGATGCGCCCACCTAAGCCTCCCAAAGTGCTGTGATTATAGGCATGAGCCACCATGCCCAGCAACATGTAGCATATTTGACAAAATATCTGGGTACCATGGCCTAGCCAAGTTAACATAAAATCAATCATCATCACCATCAAAGGGAAAGGGCATTCTGGGCAGCAGAGCAGCATGGTGTGGTTCAGCTTAGGCAGCAAAGAAGCTGAAAACACAGACACTGGGACCAGACGGCCAGGCTGTGAACTCTGGCTCTCCCATTTAGTTGTGTGGCCTTGGACAAATTACTTAACCTCTCTGGGCCTCACTGTCTTCCTCATGGGGATGATGACAATGCCTGTCTCATTGGGGCATGGTAAGGTTTAGATAATTATTACTTGTAAACTGCTCTCAATAAGTGCAGACCACTATTGAGACCACTATTGCTGAGTGTAGACTGTGGGTGGAGGTAGCGGCAGCAGATGGGGAGTTAGGAGCCAGGTGCTGGCTTGTCTCTAAGGCCAAGGACTGTACCTTCTTTTCAGGACTTGCTCACTGAGTGTGCAGCAAATGAAGGAATTGATTTTGTGTTCAGGAGATCCAGCTCAAAGAACAGAGTGATGTTTGTGTGTTCAAGCCAAAAAGAAAGAAATCGTTACCCCACTCAAGGATTCAAATTTCATGGAATGTGCTGCTTTTGGTGGTCTAAGTCTGAAATGTATGATGGGTTAGAGAGGACACCGTAAAGATACAGGGCAATGCCACATTCCACTATGACTCCTGGAAAAGCCCCCATGCTGCACATGCTGAGAAATGAACCCAGGATCTGGGTGATTTTTTAAAAAGCCAAAAAGCAAGCCATGGCAGTGTCTGCCTGCTGGGCAGTGTAGAACTAGCATCCCTTAAAGAAAAGATTCATTTAAAATGCAAGTGTTTTGTGGTGTTTCTCTAAGATCATACAGGACAAATCACTTTCCTTTTACTGTGTAGTCAATTGCATGGAGAGGCTTGAACAGTAGTTTAACCAGGGTTGGTATTGCTTTTCCTTTATCTTTGGATCATTTTCAAATTAATTGAGAATTCTGCTGAAAGTAATTAGTAGACACTCCTTTCTCCCACTGAATATTGAAACTTCCCTGACCTCAGTTTTATTAAAATACAGTGATAAGTACATATACGCTGAAGTCAATACATTTATTCAACAATACATTTGCTCTGAGGCTTTCATGAGATAAGATATGCAAATCAATTCACCTGGTACATGGTAGGTGTTCAATGAAAGAGGACTCTCTTTATGTCATAACGCATGGATGTCAATACCCAAGGTAGCATGCTGCCTCCTGGCCACTCAGTGTGGTTCATGGACCAGGGACATTGGCATGATGCTGAGGCCTGCTAGAAATGCAGGATCTCAGGCCCTGTCCCAGGCCTATGGAATCAGATTCCACATTTAAGAAGATCCCACGGTGATTTCTATGCAACTTCATGTTGTCAAACCTTAGTCTTATAGATGCATGGCTGTGAGTTCTAGGGGGATGTAAGGGTCTTGTTACTTTTTTGGTTTTGTAAGAAAATGAGTTCTTATTCCTTCCCTTCCCCCTCACCCTGTCTCCCTCCTCTAGCACACCAGGCAGCAGAATCCAGGGCAAAGGGTTCTACCTCCTCCCTGCTTTGAGTTCAGCTCTAGAACTGTCAGCAAGGCTTAACGTTTGCTGGCCTCAGCTTCTTCATCTGTACTATGTGGGTAGTTCTGAGCGGCTGCACCTCTGGGCATTGCCTGGAGGCTGTGGTGTGGTTCTGCAGGTGAAAAAGCTTGGCCAAACTCTCCCAGTGTTACTGATGATGCCATGATGTGTGCTGACTCTCGCTCCCCTTCCCCGCGGAGTGTTGCAGGTGTGTAGTAGCAACAGGAGCCCGAAGCCCCCAGCCAGTAGCCCAGAACCTTCATAAAAGAGGTGCAGACTTAGCAGTGCATCTGTTTTACTGGATGCTTCCTTTAACAGGTCTTCCTGGAAGTGGGTGGTCTAGGTATGATTCCTAGGCAGAGGGGAGACTTTCCAGCCAGCCCAGTGGCCACAAGGTGCTGGGGAAATGAGATGCTGCTGCTTCTGGCTTCCGTCCAACAACTATGTGCAGAGCACCCACCCCATGCCAGGCACAGTTCTGGCTGTTGGGAGTGGAACAGTGGACAAACTCCTGCTTCTGTGGAGAGGATGTTCTTAGATTCTGGGGAGGGGAAACAAGCAAGACTCGAATAAATACTGAGGAGGTCAGAAACAGGCAGAGGCTGAAATGGTGCAAGGAGGTGAGCCGGGCAGCCACCTGGCAGAGAGAACAGCAAGTACAAAGCCCCTGAGGTGGGAACAGTTGATTGTGGTTGAGGAAATGCTTTATGTTTTCTAACAGCTGCAATTTTCAAAAGTAGTACCCTGTATATAGATTTTACAGAGAAACCACCACCCTGGAACAGTGGTTGTAATGAGCCTCATTAAAACACCTGTTTGAAAACAGGTGTTTGGCTACCTGATTAAGTCTTCAAACCAGCTTAAACAGAGGGAGAGATGAAGGCACAGAGACAAAACAGCTGGATGAAGGTCAGCTAGCCACAAAGTGACCCTTCCAGGCCAGGCCCATCCTGAGTCCACTGCCAGAGCCCTGGTCTCCGCACTGCATGATCCCCTGAGGGTTCACTATTGATGTTTTGTGATTCTTTGCTAGTTGCTATCATTTGATAGTCTCCAGAAAGCTGGTATTTTCAAAAGAGTATTGCAAAACCTACATTTTTTTTCCCAAAGAGAAGGAATTCAAACCTGCATTACGGTGATTTTTTTCCCCTCCAGGAACATAAAAATTAACGTTTTAAAGTTTATATATGGAAAGCTATGATGCAGCATTAGGAGCCATAGGCTCTCGGGTCAGACAGGTTTTTATTCAAATCCTGCCCCTAGTTATGGTGTGACCTAAGGCAAGTTAGTTCACCTCTGTGAGCCTCAATTTTCTTGTCTGTAGAATGGGTACAATCAACACACACAACTTGAAGTGTTGTGGTCAATGGAGAATTTATCTAAAGTGCTCACAAAGTAAGCATTCAATGAATATCAGCTAACATTTGCTGCACTTGGCTTTTCTAACCCAACCTAATCATTATCATGTCTTCTCTCACCTTTATATTCATCATAATCCCTAACACTCATGTATTCAACACGGGCGACACTACATAATACAACGAGGTGCTCCGGCAACACTCACCCCACTTCTGATCTGGCCCAAGCACTGGCTACCTGCTTCAACCATGGACAGACCCTCCCACTCTCCCAGTTTGCTGTGGACATTACCATTGTATTTCACCTGGAATCTGGCCCACAGGGTGCAGTGATGTCCCCTGCCCGGCCCCAGCTGAAATTGGCATTTTCCAGCCCTGTTAACTAAGAGGAGAAGAGGATGTGAAAACATCCATTAGTGAATGGCACCTTTCCCAGCGGAATGATTCTGCACTTTTGTAAAAGGTTCTGCCTGAGTGAAGGTTGGAGTGAAGCCACTGGTGTAAATTCACTTTGTCCTGACCCTCTCTGAGGGTTCAGTAGCACTGGTTTCACTTCCTAGCCACAGTTGGCCTGCAGAGACATCTGCTGGGACAATTCACGATGGCAATGCCCTCTCCATTGTCTCTTTCTCTGCCGAAGCCTTCCTAACACAGAGCACCACCACAGCACCCCCCCCCCTCCCCCCGAGACCCTCACTGGCTCCCTAGTGCCCAGAGCACAAAGCCTGGGTTGCTTAGTCTGACCTTCGAAGCCCTCTAGAGCCCCTTCCAACTGCCACAGCTGCATTGTCCACCTCTCTCAGAGTTGCCCCTGCTGGCCATCATGGAGCTGTGTTTTGCTTTGTTTTGTTTTGTTTTGTTTTGTTTTGTTTTGTTTTGTGTTGTGTTGTTCTAACATTCGTGTACCAAGCACTGTTCTAGGTGCTGTGGCAATATTCCAGCCCGGGGAGGCAGACTGGGGCTGACCCACAGAAGGGGCTCAATGGACATTGGTTGAATGAAACTCACATGAGTCCTTTGAGGACAGGTCATTGATGCCATTTTTCACAGGGGAGCAGAGTGAGGCTCAGAGAAGGTAAGCAACTTGTCCAAGGTCACACAGCCAGGAAGCAACAGAGCTCAACTGTGAACCCAGGTCATCAGATGAGGAAACTCTTACCCACTGCTCTTTCTGGCCTCCCACACTCTGATGAGAGACTGTTTCCTAAGTGTGAATATCAAGAAAGATTAGAATGAGAACCAGGTTGTCAGGCTGATTTTTAAAGCCCAGAAGTTGTTCCTGGGGGATTCTCAGATCTTCTTTGGAAGCTGTAAAGCCAGACATTAGATGACAAAGCATTGTCCTGCAGATCCCATTTCACCCTCGGTGTCATGGGGTCCGACACAGACATTACAGCAGAGGGGTCCAGACACAGAGAGATCATATCACTCACCCAGAGCCCAACAGCTGCTACATTTGGGGTCCAGAATTCAAGCCGGGTTCAGGCCGCACGCCCTGCTTACTCAGCAGCACTCGGCCGCCCTGCATGTGAGGGGGTTGCCAGGAAACTCCTGCCACTACCAGACTGAGGTCACACCGTTCCCTTCAGGTGGGAGAGAGTAGAAAATTACCAGTTTAAAAAAATAACGTATGGAGTGCTCAATGCCAAGCTCTGCTCTAAACACTCGGTACAAATTTGCTTGTTAAATCCTTAGATGTGGGCAGCACCCATCTATAGATAAGGACACCAAGCCTCAGGGAGGCAGAATAACTGCCCAAGGTCGCAGATCTGAGAGAATCATCTTTTTTTCTGTCTCCTTCGTGGAATCCATTCTGTTTGGCTGCCCCGTGATCATCCTGAAATCAAAAGCTCATCATTTCCCTGCTTAGAACCCATCACTGGCTCCCCATGGCAACCCCAAAGCTGTGAGCACCTCATCGGGACATGGGCCATTCCAGACCCTCTGAGCTCTGTCCCCGACCCCCCACCAAAGGCCCCTTGGCCTCCTGCACATGCCGTTCCCTCCGCCTGGAATTCCTTTCCTCTCTTGTGCATCTGGTGAACTAACCCTGCTGGGTTCCAGGTCTCCTCCAGCCCACGGCACGATACCTCACCCCTCCTCATGCCTCTTTATTTATTTATTGGGATGGAGTCTCTCTGTGTCACCCAGGCTGGAGTGCAATGGCGCGATCTCAGCTCACCGCAACCTCCGCCTCCCAGGTTCAAGCAATTCTCCTGTCTCAGCCTCCCTACAGGAGCGCACCACCAAGCCTGGCTCATTTTTGTATTTTTAGTAGAGACATTTCACCATGTTGGTCAGGCTGGTCTTGAACTCCTGACCTCAGGTGATCCACCTGCCTCGGCCTCCAAAAGTGCTGGGATTACAGGCTTGAGCCACTGTGCCCAGCCCCTCTTGGTTTTCTTGATGGTGTTTGTATTCATCTGATGCCCCTTCTATTTATTTGTATGCTGCTATTGTCTGAACTGTAATTGAACTATAAGGGGAGGGACTTTGTCTTTCTCTCCAGGACTGGAACAGGCCCAGGCATATGGAGTCCTATTTACTGAGTGACTAAATGTGCCCACAGTGGTGGTTCTCAAAGCAGGGGCCCCGGACCGTCCGCGTCCTCATCACCTGGGAGCTTGCTGGAGTGCAACTTTCACTCAGGTCCCACCCCAGCTGGGCTGAGGCAGAAGCTCTGTGGGCGGAGCCTGGTAATCTGCATTTGAGTAGGCTCTCTGGGTGATGCTGACACAGGCTGGAGAATCACTGCCCTACGGAATGTGAGATGGCTTCTCTGGGCCTGAATAAAGGCCTATGGTGACCCCACGTTTAATTTTTGCTGGCTGAAATCGTCCACCCTTCCGCCTCCCAGCATTGTCTCATTGTATGAGGTCTCTATCCCGTTCAGGGCAGACAAGGGCCAGCAGCCCGCTGGGCAGAGTTGCCCCAGGGGTACCCGCCTTGGTGGGGCCCTTGATGGGGCGGAAGCCCTGTGAGCACATGAAGATCTGGAAACGGGGGAGTTCACCAGATTCCCTCGGTGGAGACGCTGTGTGGGATGGGAAGGAATGATCGGTAAACCACCCAGGGAATTAATTCTGCAGGTGTGGCGCCAAGGAGGGTAACTAAGAGTCCGGGTTTGCCCAGGACTGAGGGGTTTCCTGGGGCTCACACCAGGAAAGTCCTGGCCAAACCGGGTCTGTCGGTCACCCTGGTACCACGTGCTGAGTGGGGTTCTAAGAGGGCAGGGTGGACGCTGGTGCAGTGGCTCCCACCAGCATTGACCTCCTCTGCCCTTCTCCCTCCCTTCCCCCATCCCCCAGGCTGCAGTTAAATAAATCTTAGACAATACGTGACTTGGTGTCACATCCCACCCATGCCCTTTATTAGCTGCTCAGGGTGCCTACATGTTTTGGTCCAGTCTCGATGTTTTATTTTTAAAAGATCCCCTCTGAAGAATGTGTACCGTGTAATTCTATTTCCACAAACTTCTAGAACAGGCACGATCCATTATTAGTGATAGAAGTCAGAACAGAATTCCTTTGCAGAGCTGGAATTGAGCCGGGGGACCAAGGCCTCCTGGGAGCTGGGATGCTCTCTTTCTTGCTTTGGGCGGTGGTGACACAGGCTTGTGCACGTATCAGAGCTCATCAGGCTGCCCACAGTGTTGGTATCCTTTACAGCTTCTGTGCTAGACCACAATAAAAAATAAAAACAGAGTTTTTAAACCTGGAAAACTTACTTTTTCTGACACATAACCTGGTGTATTTCAGAGAATCCGAGAACTGGAGGACAAACTGGAGTTTCAGAAGCGGCACCTGAAAGAACTGGAGGAAAAGGTAGGTGACTGCAGCTGAGACTGTCCCCAGGTTTCTTTCCATGAAACGTTAGCGCGGAATCATTTTATTTCATAACGTCCAAAGCATAGACTCTGTCTCCAGCCCTCCTTTCTCTGCCCTTCTTCCCCTAAATCAGGATCTCATGGAAATCGCTAGTTCCTCAAAATTCCTTTCTGGTAAAGGCATTTCCTTCTCAATGGCTGTCAAAAATTCTTCAGGCCGGGGCCAACTCTGTGTGTCTTTTTCACAAAAGACTTTCCCCTGAATCCCTACTCTGCTGTCTCACTAGGAAGGAGGTGAAGCACATTAGCCCGATGAGGTCAGTGGCATCCCCCTAACCACAGACACGGGTTCTCCTCCATGGACTCATTCACTTTTTAAATACCTTCTATGTGCCCCAGACCAGTCGCATGTTCCTAGAAGACGCAGCCTCTCCCATCCCAGAAGACGTGAGGCTGGCCTCTCACTGGGCTTTGGGTATGTTCCACCAGCCCATTTACCATGATGCCCATTTTATGAGTGAGGAAAGTGAGGCAGAGATAGATTAGGACACCTGTCCATGGTCCCACAGCTAGGAAGGGATGGCTGGGTTCTCCATGGACGTCATAGCCATCCCATCCTGCCCCTCCATATGACATTGGTCCAGACAGACACATGAGTCTGGCTCAGGACACACGCAAAGCAGTTTTATCATGGTATTGCCCTTCATCTTCTTCCGCCTGATGGCTGTGAATCCTTGAGGACAGGGACCACGTGGTGTTCATCTCTTCATTCAAGACAGTTCTTGCCACAGGATAGGGCATCATCAAATGTTTGTGGATGAGTACGCAAATGATTCTAGATGAGTACAGAAAAACAATAATTGCCTATTTAATGTCATAGAGGTAAGTTCAAGTGTGGCAACAAGATGGAGAGCCGCTGAACCCATCCAGGAGGTCCATGGCCGGCATGCCTGTGCTCAAAGAGGGGGTCCCACCTGAATCTCAAAGGACACTGTGGGATCAGCCCTGGGAAGAGGAGGTAGAAGGGGCATCTCTGGGCTTCATGTGTCTGAGGCCGGTCTTGTGAGAGAGGAAGCTGACTCATTTCAGGGACAAACCAGGGCAGAAATCTCTGGAAGGCAGATTCCAGGGCTGTCCAACAATGGGATGACAGCCTTTCCAGTCCTGCAGGGAATCAAACCATGTGCCCAGAGAGATGGAACAGCTCTTAACATTCCACCTCCATTTCAGACGCTTCCTCTCCCTTCTCTCATGACAGTCGGCTCCATGCAGATGAAATCACCTTCCCATCTGTGCTGGAGGCGTAGGGCCCTGCCGGGTCGCAAGTGGACTGAGGATCTGTGCGCAGGGGCGGGGGCAGGGCTCGCCTGCCAGTTCCCTTGTTGCCCTCATGGGAACCCCAGTTTTAGCTGATTCCTAGAGTCCCCGTCTGCCAGATGCCCACGCCTACCAGCTTCCCAAGGATATTTTGAGAACCCAAGGGGGTCTCAAGTATAATTGGATTTAAGAATTGCTTGAGGGATGAGCTGGTTTCGCAGATAGATGAGCCTGGGCTCTCCTCTGGCCTTGCCCAAGTGGGCCCAGAGAGCCTGGGAAATTCACCCCTGTGCCCCACGGAATTCACCCCTCTGCCCCAGGCCTTGGTGTTCTCATGTGCTGCTAGGAATGGTGCTCTGTCTCTGAGGGTGGATGTAGGGATAAAATTAGGTTGAGGATATGAAAGTTCGCAGCCCAGGGCCCAGGCAAGGCGTGTGGACTGGCAGCACCGGTTCTTCCCATCTCCCAGGTAGCTCTACCACTTGTGTTGGTAAAATGAGTCACAGAGCCAGATATGACAAAAGAAAGGCTTAAAACATGCCCAAGGTCATCCTTGCTGATTAAAATGTTAAAAGTCAGGTGGAATGAGTGCACACTTAAAATAACACTCACTATATCCTCGGCAGTGAGAATACCTGGGAAATGTTGGAATCGTCTTTCTGGCTCTTTTTTTGACTCTTTTCTCAAAGCCAATGTTTGGGGACTGGTCTGTCTCCTTTTGCCACAGAAAGGAGTTGCGGAAGCTGGCATGCAGAGCAGGAGGAACTGGCCAGGATGGATGGCTGACGAGGCCTGTAGGGCTGGAAACCTTCCAAGATGCCTCTTGCCACCTTCATTTCCTTATAGGCATCGGAGCCTGTGACCGTGGAAATAGCCCCAGCCACCACTATCCCTGGCCCCTCGGTCCCTTCGTCATTGCCAGAAACTCTTTCCTGCCACACCCCCACTGGATGGTCTTAATGAATCCTTCCCTCTTCCCAGGCCTCAGTTTCCCCATGTGGAAGATGAAGGGCTGGGTGACTTTCAAGGCCCCTTCTAGCTCTGACTTCCAATGATCCTACACCTTGTTTAGAAGTTGATGGCTGTTAGTTTGGACTTTTCCAATAAATAATATAGGGAGCTATTACCTTTTTTTGGGGGGGAAAGAACTCAAGGATTATTTTCAAAAGCCCCAGTTGATGTTCAGATATGTTTCCCCTAATGACTTGCAACTCCTTTTGAACAAAGCAAGTCCTGAGCAGGGTAAGAAAAAAATTCTACTTTTAAGTCGGCATGTTTAATTTTTCCTCCCGTTAAGACCGTTTTTCCCTGGTTTTTTTTTTCTGTATAAGTAGACTAATCAAATGACACAAATGATTTTAAGTAGTGACTCTCTTGGAAGAAAGAACACGGGGTAAAGATGGTGTAGGGCCGGGGTGTCCAATCCTTTGACTTCCCTGGGCCACATTGGAAGAAGAATTGTCCTGGGCCACACATAAATTACACTAACACTAACAATAGCTGGTGAGCTAAAAAAAAAAAAAAAAAAAATGCAAAGAAATTTCATAATGCTATAAGAAAGTTTACATTTGTGTTGGGCCACATTCAAAGCTGCCGTGGGCCACATGGGGCCCGTGGGTAGAGGGTTGGGCAAGTGTGGTGTAGGCGGAAGCGCTCTACTTGTCTGCAAGTTGGACTGGGTGACCTTGAGTGGAATTTACCCTGATCTTTGGTGCACACATCACGCCCCCGTCTCTTGGTGGGAGCCGCTGACCATGACCATTGGCTGGGCCTTCCTCTATTTATACGGGCCTGCCCAAGTTCTGCATGAAGGCCACATCACAGCACCAAAAAGTCCTGTCCTGGTCCAGAGTGTCAGTCTCCCCTGAATGAGTTAGCTGCATGTTTGGAGAGTGGGTCGGGATAACCCACCCTGAGTGTGGAAGACCCCAGGATGCATTTCCCAGGGGAGATCACTTCCTAAAGCCTGTTTACTTCCCATTTCTCTTTCCAAACCCAACAACTCAGTGTCATAGTTCTTGTAAAATGCTGTCATTGAGTTCCATACTACATATCTTACATCTGTTTTCTTTTCTTTTTCTTCTCTTTTCCTCATTTTCTTTTGGTATTATTTTATAGTTTTTGTTCCTTTTTTTGTTTTTCTCACTAGCATTCATTCTGTGGCCTTGATGACTTCAGTGAGCCAAGAACTCGGGTTGGTATCCTTTTCTTTTCGCAGATGAAAATGATGATTTTCTAAAACAGGAGGAGTCCTCCCAGTCCCTGACTGTCACGTTCCTTGAGAGATGAGGCACCGTGGAAGGTGGCCTTGTGCTGGATGCCTTAACTCATGGGTCTGGGTCATGGGGGGAGACCCGCCCTGAGGAGGGGGATCAGGGACGCTCACTGTGAATAAGAAACTCCTCTGTGGAGTTTCATCCACAAAGGGGGACTGTGTTTTATTCCAAAGGTTCTCTCCAGTCT
This sequence comes from Gorilla gorilla gorilla, assembly GCF_029281585.2. Taxonomy (NCBI): domain Eukaryota; kingdom Metazoa; phylum Chordata; class Mammalia; order Primates; family Hominidae; genus Gorilla; species Gorilla gorilla. The sequence continues at coordinate 15,384,889 of NC_073227.2, forward strand.
GGCTTCAGTCCCTGGTGCTCTCTGTTGCCTTGTGGACCAGTAAGTCCTCTGTAGGGTCCAGGGTCTTTGGCTTCCAGGGCCAAGGGCTACAGGAGCAGGAGGTTGCTGGACAAACGGCTCCTGAGCCTAGACTACCACTTATGTGCAAAGTGCCCAGGGAGCCTGTGTAAGAAGCCACTCAGCTCCCTCCCCCTCTCACCCCTGTCCTGTGCTGGGTTTTGACTCCTGTGCCATGCTCAGGGACCTCTGGAACAAGGCCATGTCAGCGTCTGGTCCTCCTCTGACCACTGAGCCCTGTGTGTCCCCAGGACCCAGCTCCCACCTTAGACACCTGGACACTTGCACATTCTCCCTGAGAGTGGCCATTTCAGAGCCAGGGGCTGCCAGGACCTCTAGACCCTAGAGTTCTGTCTTTGAATCCAGCCCAGGCTGAGGGCCCCCTGGATTCCGGGGATGCCTGCAGCACCCACTGGTTACCTGGACCACTTAGGCTGAGCTCCCAGGCCAGGGCCCTGCCTGATGTCCTCATAGGCGTCCCTGAGGCTGACCGCAGTCCACAAGGGCTTTGGTCTGGTACCTTCTGTACCCAAGTGTCTGGGACAGTGCTGGACACATGGTCGACATTCATTCAATGTTTATGGACTGAGTAAAGGAAGGATCTCAGGTCTTAGAGGACAGCTGACACTCAGTCCCATCTGAGCAGAGGTGGGGGTGGCCACAGGGGTGGGTGGGTGTTGGAGGATGGGGGATCTGATCCTGCTGCTGCTGCTTCTCCTGGATTGTGGGGGAAGGTCCCTCAGGGCTCAGCTGGGGTGTTTATGACAGCAGTGGGGGCAAGGGGCAGATAAAGCCAAGGGATCCTCCAGCCATTTTAACCCTTGGTTCTTGTGTCATTTCAAATTATGTTTTAATCTTACAGGATAGAAAAAGAATTTATGGAATAAACTGAGTCCCTACGGCAACCCCAACCCCACTCAAACCAAATTCAACAGCAAAACAAGCTACTCAAAGTCCAGAGACTGCAAACAGAATTTATGTATATTTGACAATAGCTTTAAGGGGAAGCCTTTGGACACACGGCTGGGTCCTGGCCAGCCCAAGCCGTAAGGACTCTGCAGGGACGATGGGGATTTTGTCAAACTTGGAACCACATCCATGTCCCAGCTCTGGCACCTTGAAGGCCCAAGGGGGCAGAGACCTGAATGCCAGGAAACTAAGTGCAATTACCAGAAACCAAGGGATCGGCAGCCACCGCACTGTCTGGGGACAGGCCCGAGTCCTCGTCCCCACGCCAGATGCCTCCCCAGTCCGCAGTGTGCATGTCCAGCTGGACCCGGGTGGGTGCCGTCTCTGCCCTATGTACATAAATCTCCACGAACCGTGCTGTGTTCGTCCTGGAGTTTGTCTGCCGGAGCGACTTGCAAGTGTCCTTGTAATGTGAACCCCAGTTCAAGTCCTGGTCAGCAAAACCTCTGAATCTGTGCACAGCTGGATGTAGCAGCTGGCAGCCAGAGAGAGAGGGCAGGACCCTGATGAGGGGCTGGAGCCTTGCCCATCATGGAGAAGCCGACCTCAGGGACCCCAGATTTCTGAAGGGAGGCCGAGGGCTCTGTCACTCTTGTGGGTGTGACACGGCAAAAGTCCCAGAGCATGACTGTCCCTGGGACCAGGTGGACTGAGGACTGATAGAGCAGACATGACCACCAACCAGGCCACACTTGGGCCTGCGTTGCACCTTGATCGTAATTTGCAAGGGGCTGCCAAGGAAGAGATGCTGAAGCACCCGCAGGAACTAGGTTATTTCCACAGTGGTCCCGAGACCAGGTCCTGCTCTCACCACCGCGGGGAGGAAGTGAGATCTTCCTGCCTTGGGAGGCCACCCCTGGATGGAGCCGGGAGAGCTGTCAGGGTGTTGGAGGCCTCGCTGGAGAGTGGATGGAGTGGAGCAGCCACAGAGAGCTGGACGCCAGCTGGGGATGGTCAGCCCAGGAGGAAATTCCCCAAGTTCCTTTCTGATGATGTTCCTGTTGTTATTCTAGGCTGGGTGGGGTGGAGGCATCTCCAGAAGAAGCCACCTGCTCACAGGATGCCTCTCCCAAACTTCTGTGCGGGAAGACGTTTGGAATTAGAATAGATGAAGTGAAATAGAAGACTGAATGTGACGAGGAGGCTGGCTGTGTCTGCATGGGAAGAGCCGGCTGAAGGCCAGGCCGGGCCATCCTCAGCTGGCTGCAGGTAGACGGGCTCAGGCCCTGCTCATCAGGTAGAAGGAACGGTTCTGTGGTCTCTGGTGAGGAGGACCTTTGGACAAAAGGGAAAGGACTGAAATGTAGGCAGTTGAGGGAACTCATGGGGTGAGGGCAACAGAGGATCTAGAAGTTCTCAGAAGGCCACATCCATGGATGGAGAAGGACACGGTGCCCTGCACAGAAGGGGCCCTGCCAGCCGGGGAGGGCTGCTCACACCACATCCCAGGATCCATCTCTAAGCAGACATGCACCGGGATGGCCCAGTATTACCCATTCTCTTTTGAAATCAAAACCCCAAAGCACCCACTGGCTCAGCCTCTGTAACTTACCAACACCTGGTGATGAAATATGAACAAACTGATGTCGGTTGAAAACACAGGCATCTTAGCAGCCCAGGGGCGATGGGAGTGTGGGGTCGCACAGTGAGTGAAAACAAAGGCACGCTTACTCTTTCCGGCCAGGAAGCACAGGAGGCGTTGCTGTGCTAGCTTCTGCGGGCAGAAGTCTAGGGGCACCCATGGGTCTCTGGAATGTCGGTCCAGCTCTCTTGCAGCCGCTGCAGGAGTGCGGTCCTCATGCCTGCTTGTCCCCGTCCTTCAGCGGGTGAAGGGCAGTGTCTGTGTCTGCTGGGCTCTCCCACTCAGATCATGCGACCAAAATGGCCTTGGCTTTGAAGTCAGACCCATTTGTCCCTGCCAGCCCGGCCTCTTCCTGCTGTATTGCACTGGCAATGTCCTTGCCGCTCTGAGGAATGGTAGTGATAGTTCCCATGCATGGCCTTGGGAGAGGTCTGAGCTGGACGGTTAGACCCGCAGGCTCCCGCAGGCCACCGTGGCTGCTGGTGGGAGACGTAGCATCTGCTGTTCTCTCCTTGGGAGCTGTCCTCGGAGGAGTCCACATGGCCGGCCCGGGCCCAGGACCCGTTCTCTTTTGCCCTCCGGGAGGCGGCGCAGGAGGAAGCATGAGGCTCACACTGGCAGGTACGGGGGTTTCCCTGCATAGAAATCCAAAGTCCCTGTTAGGAACCAGCATTTCTTGTCACAGTCCCAGCCGTGGCTTCCCGGCTCCCTGCTAGGCACAGTCCTGGTTGCAAGGACCCCAGTATGCAGGGAGCCTCGGAGCTGTGCTGCACCCTGGTTCACTCACCCCTCATCCACAGCCCTGTGCCCAGGTCAGGCGCATCTGCCACGGCTTTGGATGTTGTTGCCTAGTAACATATATGTGGTTTCCAGGGCAGCAGAGTTACAAAGTCTGGGGAACCCCAGGTCACTTCCTCAGGTAGAAAGGAGAAGTGTGGCTCCACCCTTTAGCGCAGTCCTGCCCACAGGTCAGCTGGGAGGTTTAGCAGAGAGCCAGCCCTGAATGTTCCTGGCACAGAGATGTCCGTGGTACAAACATAGCTTTCCACTTCTCTCTCTTACACCTCAATCCTCTGTAGGCCAAAGGCAACCAGGGAGGAGCTGGGGCATAGAAGTCGAGGGATCAGACAGCGTTCTGTCCCGCCACTCTGGCAGCCTCCTGGGGGCTGAGGAGTGGAAGCCGGGGCTGGGGCCAGGAGATCAGCTGTGCAGGGATAAGCCAGGCTGATTTGTCCAGGACAGCGGGGATTCCGGGAACAGAGGACTTCGTGTTTTAAAATGGAGGAGGCTCTGGGCAAACTGGGAGGTCGTTCCCCCATGGGTGCAAGGCTTTTCTCGCTGAACCCCACTTCCCTTCTGGGTCTCCAGCTGGCCGCAGGTGTTTTGGCTGAAGCACGCAGTGCCCGTGCCGAGCACCTTAGGTGAAATGGGCTTTGTGCTTCACACGGATGCCCTGAGAGTCAGCTCACGCTCAAGGGTGTGAGATCCTACGCAGCCTGCCCCCAGTTTGGTGCTGGGCCCTGAGAGGAGGGGAGGAATACAAACATGTGGGCGGGTGGACCACTTCCCTGGTTAGGGGCAAGGCTTACCCTGGCTGGTTGCACTCCCCACTTCAGCTCCAGCTTCCCCATCCTTCCCAAGCAAATTCAACATCTGCCCCCATCAGCTGCTCCTCTATCTGCCAGGAGCATCCAGGACTGTGGCCCCTGCTTCTCCCTCGCCTGCCATAACCCCTCTGTAACCAGTAGCAATCCTGCCTGATACTCCCAGGACAAACAATGGCCAGTTTGATATTTGGTTATGTTCTCACATTTAAACGGGGTTTGCCAGGGGTGTGCCAAATTGGGTGGGAAATAGCAAATGTGCCGTTGTGGGATCCTTTTCCCCCCCGCCCAGTTGTCTGGACTCTTGGGGCTTTCTGTAGGGCCCTTCTCTATGCCGCAGATTCCCGCTCTGAAGTAGGGTGGAGCCCAGGTCTTCACACGGCTAGACCTCCCTCCGTTCCTCCCAGCCTCCCCCCAGCTCTCAGGGGCTGTTGTTCCAGCAGAAACGGGGACTCTTGATTTCTTCCATGGCCTGTGTCCTCCCTGTCACCACCCTCAGTCTCAGGGAACCTCCCTAAGGATCCCGAGGGGGCAGAACCCCATCCTTACATCTGCACATCAATCTGTCCTGTTCTCCTGCCCAGGCCCTACCACTTCTGAGGGGCCTGCAGGCTCAGATCCCCACCCCAGGCTACCACAGATGTTGGTAAACCATGGGCAGGCCACAATTTTCTCTGTTTGACCTTCTTCTTCCCCCAAGAGCCTCTGTCACTTACCTAAAAAGCCTGAGAACACTTCCCCAGGAGAGGCCCTGCCTGCTTCCCTGTCCTTAGGCGAGAAGGAAGGACGTGCCCTCCCTCAGGGCTGCTCCCAAGGAAGGGCTGGAACAGCTCCTCCTCCTTGGTGGGCCTGGGGTAATTTTTCAGTCTGTTGCTGTTGCCTTCAGCTGTCACTCAGTCCTCCCGCTCTGCACTGGCTCCTCTTGGCTGATGTTCCTGGGGGCTCATGGTGCAGTGCAGGTACAGGACCAGCCACCACCCCCCACCACCACCCCAGAGCTCAGTTAGTCATCACCACAGTGGGGAGCGGGGACTGCTGTCAGTTTCATTTTGCAAGGGGCCGAGTCATTTGCCTAGGATCACGCGGCAAGTAGGCGTGAAAACTGGACACAGCTGGACAGTGTTGCGTCTGCCCCCTACCCAGCAGACAGCATGCTGTATTTAGTGTGTGCCAGGTGCTCTGCTGAGGGCTTTGCAGGAATTGACTCATTTATTCCTCAACAGCTCTTCACTTAGGCATGATTTTTACCCTCTTTTTTTTGAGAAGTTAAGTAATTTGTCCAAAATCACATCTGAGAAGCGATGGAGACAGGCCTGGAACCCAGGCAGCCTGGTCCCAGCGCCTGGGATCTGAGTGGCTCCACTGCACCCCCGTCCCCCGCCTCCAACTGCCCCAGGTCCACGGAAACCCCCTGTGGCCAAAAAGACATTGGCCACTGTTGGGAAAATATGCTTAAAGACAAAAGCTTCTCCCAGCACAGAAAACCTCACCACAAAGAAAATTAAAAAAAGGTTTATTGTTGAATAAGCATTAAACCAAGATATGAGGTGCATTACAGGTAACTCACTGAGAGATTGCAAAGACAGAAAGAAGTTTCACCCTTTTATATAGCCAGGCAGGCACAATCCGTGCACACATCCTCTCTCATCCCTACGGAAAAGGACTCGATAGCGTCATTGTTTCACATGGTTCATCCTAAACTCACCTGGCAACAAGGGCAACCCTCTGTGTTCATTAATTTGTTTTATACAAAGGAAAAAAAAGCTTCTCCTGCACCTGGGTTCCACCCTTCTGTCACTTACTGTGACAGGTTTTGCATCTTGGAGCCAGGCGCCTGCCCAATTAGGCTCCTTCCTCCCACTGAACACTAGGGGCGCTGTTTTCCTTCGAATTTACATCTCAAAGAGGCGGTGCCCAGGTCCTTCAGGGAAACATTCCTGATTCGTAATGCTGGCAAAAGGCTTATTTCGCTGTAAAAAGGATTTACACATATTTCAAAGAGACAAAGAAAGAACTTACACATTTTCTAAAGTAGATGCTTTAAGAAAAGGGAGGGAGGACGTCTCTTATTTTTAACAGGGAGACGGAAGCCTCTCATTTTCTATTTGTCTTGGTCCTGACGCCTCTTTGCACCAGGCCTGGCCTGTGGCGCTGCCTCCTCCTACAGGTCCAGCTGCCTCCATCTCGCTCCTGCAAACCCCAGAGTGCTCGATCCTCAAAATGACATTTGACCAGGCACCTCCCTTCTCCCAGGGGCCCACAGAAACGCCAGAGTCCTTGAGTGCCTGAGAGAAGATGGCACCCAGCCTCCTCTGTCCTCACTCCTCACTTCCTCATTCTGTGTGTCCACGGGGCCAGCTCAGTCTGGTCCTCCTGTTCCCTTCACTTGTCCTGCCTGTCTGTGCGGGGCTGTGGCCTGAGGATGCTCCCCACCTGGGGGAGTCTCCTCCCCACCTCTCTCTGCTGTAATTCCCCATTCCTCCTACGATCTCTTCAGCCTCAGGCTCCCTCCCCCTCCTCAGGGTGCCCAAAGGATGCGTTTGCTCCTTTTTTGGGGTCTTGTTGCTCACCTATTACTGTATCTCCTGTGTCAGAACACACACACTCCAGTTCGGGAGTCAGATCCATATTTGAATCCTGATTCTGCTACTTCCCGTCCCACCTGTAGGACCCAGATAAGCTCCTTCACCTTCCAGAGCCTCCATCTGACCATCTGTATAATGGTCATGTTAACGCCCAGCTCATAAGGTCACCGGGAGAATTGGACTAGGTAAGGCATGAGAGGCCCCTGCCCTGGGTGCAGACGGCACCCAGGGCAGCATAAATTTCCCATCCTCTTCCCCTAGAAAACTCTAGGTCCTTGAAAAATATGTGCTGTGCTCAAAGAGGAGGTGTGGAACCTTATTCATTATGTGGTAAAAAGATAAGCTTCATTGACTACTGGGAGTCTCTAACATCTGATGGCCTTACCTGGAGGTCTTATTTTTCCTCTCTGTGTTCATCACTAGGCATTTCATCTCAAGTGATTTTTCTGCAACTTTTTCTTGCTTTGCGTGAGTTCTGGCATGCTGACTTGTAAAACGAGAGGCTTTCATTCATATTGTATGACGTTTGTGCAGATGAAACCCAAGTCACCCACTCATGAATAATCCACCTGTTCTTGCCCTTCTCAAAGGATATTTTCCTGAACAATCTGAAGTCACAAACACCACCTTGAAATCTCCGGGAAGTCAATGTTGCAAACTCACTTAATTTTATTATTAAGTCTTGCCCCATGAAATATTTCTGAGATGGAGCCAACAGCCAAGGGACGGACTGAGAAGAGTTTCAGCTACGTCATCAGAGCCCCCAGCAGTGAGGGGTTCGACATAATGAACGTTGATGTGAAGATTGACACATCCTGGATATTCCAGGACATGGAAGATAGTGCTGAGGAGCGGGAATGTCTTCAGGAAGAAGCAGCTGGTCGCCCAGACACGGATATGGGTGCGCTCAGGAGGCAGCTGGAGTCCTCCGAGCAGAAGCCGTCAGCAGCGGAGGACAAGTACGTGACATCGGAGTCCGGGCTGAGAAGCAGGTAGCGATGCCATTTTGATCTCTCTGTGTGTATTTCACAAACCCCGGGGCCATCAGAGTGTGTCACCATGGTGTGTTGAATCACACCACACAGCTGGGGAAACTGGCTCACCAAAGGCACGTAACCTGCCCACGCAGTCACTTGCCTTCTGCTGCTCCCGCCCTCCTTCTTCTGCTCTGTACCTGCAGATGAGGCTGCCCGGGCTCCTCTGCTCAAAGGCTTCCATTTAGGTGCAGCCAATGGGAGGCCCTGAAACGGAGGGAGGCAGGGAGAAGCCAGGTCTTCTCCCTCTCTTCTTCTCTGGGTGACTGTTCCATGAAAGGGCCCTATGTTCAAAGTGACACGGAAGTGCAGAAGGAACTGAGAAACCAAAGAAAGAGGCAGACAAATCCAGTTGGTCGGTTTGGGGTGATTTTTTAGGGGAACTGGCAGACAGAAGCATGGTTTTAGGCAGCCGCCAGACAAGTAGATGTCCACACAGCAAACCTTCCATCCCCAACCCAGGGCTTATATCCTGGGGAAAAAGCATGTGTGCTCTGGAAGGCTTGCATAGGTGGCTACAGGCATCACAGCCTATGGTTTCTGCAATGACAAGGGTTGTTTTGGAGGAAACTCACAATGAATAGGTGTTTCTACGTAAAGAGAACTATATCAACTCCACATCTTGGAGGCATTCGTGGACTCAGGGTTAGTCAAGAGTCACCTGCTGGATTAGCATTTAAAATAAAGTCACTCTTGTTCCCACAGTGACATCTCCCACTGTGGCTGTAACTCAGATGTGCTCTCGGCTTCCTCTGCAGTCCCAGCTCCCGCTGGGTGGCCTGGCTGCTCTGCCCTGCCCTGGTAACATCATCTCTTCCCTGTGTGGCTGTCCAGCCCCAGGGGCAGAAGTGGCTTCCGGCAGTTGCTAATCCAGGCTGCCTGTCTCTGTCTGGCCTTTGGACTCTGCTGTCATCTTTGAAATAGGTTCTCCGCATTCGTTTCTCTATGTAGAACTTCCTGGTGTGGGCACTGTTTGCCTGATGGAGCTGACCTGGCCTCAAGGTGGGGCATTTGAATCCAGGTCTTTCTCTAAAGCCCATCTTCTTTCCTGACGATGTCTTGACACCCAGACTGAAAGAACGAGGTTGGGCCTTGTATATAGATCAGAGAAACCCAGCATGGAAGCACAATGCAGTGACGGCAGGGATTGATTCTGACACGTTACTCATATCCCAGCAGCCACGTGCCTTGGATTTTTGCGGGACTTCCCCATTTTCTTGTACTTGCCTTTGATTTAGTAAAGGCAGACCATTGAACGTGTATGCACATGTGATTTACTTTTCTTCCTTTTGGTAAAGTTTTATGCATGAAGAAATTCACAATTCAGAAAAATTCTTCTGTTACTCTATGTGATTGCCCATTCTTTCATTCATTCTGCAACGCACTTACCCTCCGAGAGTCATATACAAAGTTATGTTGGTTTGCCTGGGTTGCCATGACAAAGCACAGTAAGTCCTCATTGAACGTTGTCCATAGGCTCTTGGAAACTGTGACTAAGTGAAGCAACCTACAACAAAACCAATTTGTTTTTGTTTTTTATTTTGCTTTGTTTTGAGATGGAGTCTTACTCTGTCACCCAGGCTGGAGTGAAGTGACATAATCTTGGCTCACTGCAAACCCCACCTCCTGGGTTTAAGTGATTCTCCTGCCTCAGCCTCCCGAGTAGCTGGGACTATAGGCGCCCATCACCACGCCCAGCTAGTTTTTGTATTTTTAGTAGAGACAGGGTTTCACCATGTTGGCCATGCAGGTCTCGAACGTCTGACCTCAAGCGATCTGCCTGCCTTGGCCTCCCAAAGTGTTGGGATTATAGACGTGAGCCACCACACCTGGCCACAAAACTCATTTGACCATAGGCTAATTGATACAAATAAGAGTTAAGTTCCTACAGCATATTTCAGGTCACAAAAACATCACCAAACTTTGAGATAAAGACCCCAGACACTTCTAATGTTAAACATTGAAATAAATGTGAAAGGCTCAAACAAATTTAAATTTAAGAAAGACTCAAAAAATCACAAGTAAGATGATTATTTACCCAGTTGTTCCAGTTCAGGGTCACAGGTGGCTGAGGCCTCTCCCGGCAGCTCAGGGTGCAAGGCCTGAACAGGACACTCACACCCACGCGCACACTCACGCAGGCTGGGACTATGTCGACATGTCAAGGATGGTGACATGGGGATATGGACCCAGATTTACCGGCTGGTCTCTAAGACCAATCACAAGTATCCTTGAGAGAGGGAGACAGAGAGGGTTGAGTCTAGGGATGGCAGTGTGGCCACCAATGTGGGATTGCATGCAGCTGGCTCCAAAGATGGAGGCAGGGCCAAGAGCCCAGGAATGCAGCTCTAGACCTGGAGAAGACCAGGAAATGGATTTCCCCTCCAGCCTCGGAGAGGGCTTGGCTCCACTGACAGCTCGACTAGCTCAGGAAGACTGATTCCGACTTCTGGCCGCCAAGCTTGTGGTGACGTGTTATAGCTGCAGGAGGAGACCAGGGTACCCCGAGAAAGCCCACACAGACATGGGGAGAATGGGCAAACTCCACATAGACAGTGGCCCTGGCTGGGAATCTTTTTTTTTTTCTCATCAACATTATAATGAAATGGCATTATTTGCAGACCTGGGTGACTTAACAAAAACTTATTTTCTCACATTTCTGGATCCCAAAAGCCCAAGCTCGGGGGGTCGGCAGGATTGGTTTCTCCTGAGGCCTCACTCCTTGGCTTGTGGACTCCACCTTCTCCCTGTGTCGTCACATGGTCATCCCTCTGTGTGTGTCTGTGTCCTCATCTCCTCCTCTTACAAGGACCCCAGTCGGATTGGATCTGGGCCCACGCTCATGACTTCCTTCCAACTTAATTGCCTCTTTGAAAGGGCTTATCTCCAAATATAATCACATTCTAAGGAACTTGGGGGTTAGGCCTTCAACACAGGATGCAGGGATGCGTTGAGCCCATAACAGAAGTCCTGGGTGCTGAGAGTTGGGGAAGGCAGGGCCCTGGGCTGAGAGACTAGCAGCGTAGGCCCATACAGGGTTGTACATTCAAATCTTCTGGAAAGGTTGGTGGTGGAAAGAAGAAGATCAATGGACCCCAGGAAGACAGGCAGGGAACCTCAACCAAAGGAGACCCCTCCATGGGGGAGGGAAAGACAGAGATTCCCAGGGGGACACCATGAGCCATAGGGAGGAGGGGCCTCTGTGACTGGGCCTGTGGGGGAATGTGGGCTCGAGTCCTCTGTTCTCTTTAAAGATGGGGTACACCATCTTGCAGAAGAGGGGTCAGGGGAGGAGAAAAGGGAGCTGGCACAGGGCTGGGCCCTCCCATACTTGCCCCATCTTGGCTCCTTTGGACCCTGTGATGCATAGGGTGACATCATCTCCTTTGACAGATGAGTAAACTGAGGCTGAGGGATGAAATACTAAGTGATCCAGGGCTGCTAAAAGCTGAGGCCAGGGTCTGAAAGCACAATTCTGAGCACAGATTTCAGGTAAATGTCGCAATGTGTGTGGGTCTAGCTGGGGCAGGGAAAAGGCCGGATAGTATGTCTTGGGTTCACTTTAATTAAAGAGTTGAAGCACAAAAGTATTTCTTCTCAAAATAATATAACAGCTTTGTTAGAAATGTGAGGAAGAAAATCCCACTCCCATCTTCATAACACTATCATTTTGCATGTTTATTCCCCATCTAAATGCAGTAAAATTAATAACAGCTAAGCACTTACCGAGTACTTGTTCAGTACCAAGCCACTGTTCACGGGCTTGACAAGTATTAACATAATTAACCCTTAAAACAATACTAGGCGGGCACCGTGGCTCGCGCCTGTAATCCCAGCACTTTGGGAGGCCCAGGCGGGCTGATCACCTGAGGTCGGGAGTTCAAGACCAGCCTGACCAACATGGAGAAACCCTGTCTCTACTAAAAATACAAAATTAGCCAGGTGTGGTGGCACATGCCTGTAATCCTAGCTACTCGGGAGGCTGAGGCAGGAGAATCGCTTGAACCCCAGAAGCAGAGGTTGTGGTGAGCCGAGATCACGCCATTGCACTCTAGCCTGGACAACAAACGCAAAACTCCATCTCAAAAAAAAAAAAAAAAAAAAGAAAACTTAAAAACACAGTAAAAGTATCATCCACACTTGTCACTGGTATAATCAGGGAACAGTGTTCCTTCACTGTCTATGTCATATTCATGAGTGTATTAGCTTCCCGTGGTTGCTGTAATACGTCAGCACAAGCTTGGTGGCCAGAAGTCAGAATCAGTCTTCCTGAGCTAGTCGAGCTGTCAGTGGAGCCAAGCCCTCTCCGAGGCTGGAGGGGAAATCCATTTCCTGGTCTTCTCCAGGTCTAGAGCTGCATTCCTGGGCTCCTGGCCCTGCCTCCATCTTTGGACCCAGCTGCATGCAATCGCGTGTTGGTGGCCACATGGCCATCCCTAAGTTCAGCCCTCTCTGTCTCCCTCTCTCAAGGACACTTGTGATTGGTCTTAGAGACCAGCAGGTGAATCCGGATCCATATCCCCATCTCACCATCCTTGACTTAATCCTATCTGCAGTCTCTCTTGCATTTTAAGGTAACATTCATAGGTTCCAGGGATTAGGGCCTGGATAAACTTGGGGCCAAAATTCACCCTGCCAAAGTGAAATTCGTCATTTTCTGCTCCGTTTAAGATTAGGAATCGTATCAGAATTAAATACTGTTCTCATATTTATTGTTACAGATTGGTCTCAAAACTAGAAAGAAAGGCTTTTGTTTTTCCTAGCAAATCTCCCCATATTGTATAACTCATCAGAAAGTGCTCAGCCTGACTCTGGCTAACTGGAGCTGCTCCTGTGGTCCAGTTTGGAAGGATCTTGGTTATGATCCTCACGAGAGAGCACACTCTGGTCTGCCACCCTTGAGACCTTTCCTCAGGGCATGATAAATGGAATAGGAGAGGGACTCTTGGCCTTATCATTAATAATAATGCATCATATAATTTAATCTTCATGAAAACCTACTGAACAAGGTTAATGACCTCTATTTTATAGATAAAGTTACTGAGGGTCATAGTGCTGAACTAGCCCTGTTAAGACCCCATGGCTGGTGAATGGCAGAGCCAGCAGGCAAAGCTAGTTCTTCACCCAGGGCAGCAGTATCTGTCCTGGATGTGCAGGTGCCCAGCGTGGACTTGGGGAAGGAGTGAGGATATATAGAACTTAGGCATGGAGGCTGTGAATGCACCTTCACCTGTATCATGGTTTCCATTATACAGGCAAGATTGACACATTAAGGGGACTTGGAAACTAGGCACAATGGGAGACAGGCCAGTATTTGCAGTGCCTCCTCTCCCCGTAGGTCTGGGAGCCTGGGCTTTCTTTTCAGACTTTCTGCCCCGACCCTGCATGTGTCTCCCTCCCACAGAGCTGCAATCAGGGTTCACATCCAGTCTGGGTTCTACGTCTATGCCTGCTTGTGACATAGCCCCAGTGTGTTTCCAAGACGATGCAAAGTCTTCCTGTGACTTAGCCATTCCTAACAGACAGTTAAGCCACTTCTAGCTTCTCATGTGGAAGACTAAGTAACGCAGAGATTAATTTTTTTCAGTTGCAGAAACGTTTTTCTGAATTTCAATCATTTCCTTAGGTTTATAAGAATGTAGCTAAAACGGGAGACAGCAGAGCAGAGGCTGACAATGCTGAGTCCGGAAGTAAGACCGACTAGATTCTATAATGCTGTGCGACTTTGAGTAAAAATCTGCCCCCTCTGATCCTATTTCCTCATGTGTGAAGTAAGGGTAGCAGAACCCACCTGCAGGCTGTTAATGTGAGGAGTCATTGAAACCACCAAGTTAAAGCTCTTAGCCTAAATGACTCAAGCTCAGGTGCTCTGAGTTGGCATTACCTGAATCTGCAATTACTGGCTTCGGTGTGAGGATGTTGAAGATTTCTGATGCATGGTACATAATTGTTCAAATAACGTCTTTGAAGTATTGTAGATAATCTTTAGAACTATATACATGAATATTATGCAAAACATAATTTTGTCAGAACATCACATTGGCCCAGTGACAAAAACAATAATAATAATAATTTGGCCCTGGTGTCTGCAAAAGCTCTAGGCCATGTTGACTGCACCCTGAGCAAGTGCCTCCCTGCTTTTCATGCTGCAGAATTCAGGAGCTGGAGCTGTCAGAAAGGAAACTCCTCCGGAAGGTGGACCAGCTGAGCACCCACGTGGCCCAGGAGAGAAGCGCCTGGCTCCAGGCCCAGGAGAAGCTGGCGGCGCTGCAGGGGGAGTTGGCCAGCCAGGTACGGTTTCCTTCTCCTTTCCAGGCCCTGTTTCCTGTCCAGCAGAGCCGTGGGAACTCAGCAGCAGCTGCAGTTGGGCAAAGACAGCACAGGGTGGGCCTGGGAGAGCCCAGTCAGGAGGGTTAGAGAGATCCTAAGTTCATGGTGCATGGCGTGACTGCGGGGCCTGGGGCATGCAGGGATGTGGGGGTGGGGGCTGTGATCTGTGGGGGCTGCACACTTGCTGGAAGCTCTTGTGCCTGAGGACCTCAGCGCCAGGCCACAGCCTGAGGACAGGAGTTGGCTGATGCAGGGCTCCTGGGGTCTGGAGCTCTTATGCAGATGGGGGAGACTGATAAGAAACAAATAACTCTAAACCCGGATGTGGGGTGCCATGGGGGAGTGTGGGATCCCCCATGGCGTGTGTTCAGGGGGCTGGGGGAGTTGAGGAGAGCTACAGAGAGCTAAGGCCATGTGAGCTGGGCCTTGTTGGGAAGGGCAAGTGAGGTGTGGCTGACAGCATGGGCCGTAGCACAGAGGTGTGGGAGAACACAGCGGATATCACCGTGCTGGGGACGGAGTGGGTGAGTCGGAAAGTTCCAGAGGGGCCAGGTGGCCAACTCCGCTGCATGGCCCAATTCTGAATACAACGGGGAACAAGCTTTAGGGGACTTAAGTAGGGAAGCCTCAGGGTCAGATGGTCATTTGGGGAATGCCATTCTCCCTGCATGGGAGAGAGAGATGATGGAGGCAGGGGGAGAAGTTCGAGAGCTCTCTGGAGAAGCAGTCGGCAGTTAAGGGTGGGGGGCTCTGGAGGCAGAGGCCTGGAGCCAAACCCTGGCTCTGCCACTCGCTAGCTGTGTGACCTTGAGCAAGTGACTTAACCTCTCTGGGCCTCAGTTTCCTCATCTGTGAAGTGGGAATGATATAGTACCAATCCCCTCAGATTGTTGTGTGGGCTAAGTTGATACATGTAAAAGACTCCCAACAGTAGGTATTTAAATGACACTATATGCTTTTATAATTATTAGCCATTACTAAAATTTTCCAGGGGAAGGACGATGGGGCTGGAGGGCAGGCCACTTTTAGGAAAGGCTGCAGAGGCAAAACCCACAAAACTTCAAGGTAGCCGCATGCGGCATCCAACTGTCCCTGGAGGCATCCTGTTCTAGTCTGCTGCTATTTAGAATGCAGCCAGGGATTTTCAAATTGCAGATTGCAACCCATCTGTGGGATGTGAGATCGATTCAGGGGCTTACAACTAGCACTTAAAAATCAGATCAATATAGACTAAGGAATATACAAGCACATCGCACGTGCTAGAGAGAGTGCTATTTTGAGAAACTTGTTTCAGCTGTACACAGGTGTGTGTATAATGGGCATGATGTTCATAGGTGTTTCTTACAGTGAGAAACTCAGAAAAGCTGGAAAAGCACTTGACATAGCTATTAGCTGAAATAGAAGTGGAAGTGGAAAGGTAAGGATTCCAATTAAATTGAAAATAGTCCTTGAGATGCCAGGGAGGTATCCTAGTGGAATTTTTTTCCCCTTTATACTGAACTTCAGGTGCAGAAAATCGAGTTACTTCTCCTTGGCTCATAGTACCTCATCATTACCATCCTGAGGGGAGTTTTATCATAGGTAGAGTGGTGTTGAGTGGGATTCCTCCGCCACTGATGTGATGTCTCCGTGGAAAATATTGTCACAAATACTTTTCGAGCTGTGCCCTATGTGAATGTAGGATTTCCAAGGTGAATTGGACCCAGCCCTGTAATGATGTTCACAGTGTGATGAGGGGCAAAAGATGAGGGTGACAGCAAGTGACATGCTGTTACGGAGGGAAAGGTACTGCAGGGACCAGCAGTTTCTGCAGGGGAACACTAAGCCCTTTTCTACATGCGTCGTCTTATTAAATCTGTCTCATGTGCTGTGTATGCTCCTGGGAAAGACTCATCACAAAACCCCATTTCCAGACGGGCGGCAGATGTTCAAAGTGATAGGGAAATTGCTTAGGGTCTCTCAGTTGCCCCTTGGCCCAGCTGCCACCCAGCCCCCAACCCTCTAACCCTAAATCTCTCGCTGCAAACATCTGTATTTTGAAGCGAGTTTTGCAGGAGTGCTTGAGCGAGTTTTCCATGCCCTTTGCACCTGTATGTACCAAATGGCAGTTTTGCTTTGTTGCTGTCAATGTTTCCAGTAAGCATTTGCATATGAAGATGCCTCATTTCTGTAGTGACCTGCGGTCATTCTGAAAGCTGTCAAAGGCAGACCATCTAGGCTCTGAAATCCCTCCACCGGGCACCATGCAAAGATCATTACAGAATACACGCCTTCAGGAAGACCAGAAGAATTGTCCTCCCAGGGAATCTGACCCTGACTTTTATCTGCCCCACGTTCTCCAAAACTATCAAACAAAGCTTGTCTGAGCTGTTCCTGGGTTTCCTGTTTCACGTTTGCTCTTAGCTTGTTTGTTTTTGTTTTCCAGAAGCTCCCTGGCAGAAGAGCAGCGGCAGGTGACAGTAGTTGAAAGATTAATGTAGACGTAGTTCTACCCCTTTGCTTGAATTAATTCTGAAAAGTAGGCAACGGCTCTAATTTTTGCAGTGGGTTGTGCACCCCAGTCCAGCTCACGGACTATGGGTGGGAGGAGGCAGATGTGTTCCCCGGCCAGGAAGGTGGGCAGATGAAAGAAGAAAAGGCCTGAGTCAGATACAAGGCGCTTGGCATCCTGGCCACAGTGAATTTTAGCTGCGTGATATGCAAGTCACTCCTGAGTGTCTCTCAGGCTAGTAACGTACCTCCCTCCAGGTGGAGTATCCACAGTAATGACAGCTGCTGTGGCACTGGTATTGCAACTCACCTGCTGGGGCCAGGTGACCCTGGGTGGGCCAAGCATTGACCCTGTAGGTAGGAAATGGGGATCTCTGGGCAGTTCTGGGGTGGAAATGGGGACACCTGGGAGGCTCTGGAGCAGCTGTGTGCACTCAGGTGCGGACATATTCAGTATCCGGACATCTCCAGCGGCCGTCAGGGTGTGTACTCGCTGATGGCCATCCTGCCACCTGCACAGCTCCCTTCCAGGACTCAGGGAGCTGTTGAAGGTGCAGGGCCCAGACTAGGGTGGATGAAGTGAGGGAGACACTTGCCTCCGTGCAAAATTTAAGAGGATGCCAAAACAGTCAAACAGATCATACTTTGATGCACTATTACAATGCACAAAATGCAAAAACGCACCATGCACAAAATACAGAAATGTTAAGTCAAGACAGGACCAATGTGAGCCATGGTGTGTCCTTTGGGCTTGCTGACGCCCTCATCCACCGCCAACTTGTAGATCCGGGAGAAGGAGAGCGTGGCCAGGCGGCAGCAGTGGTGGCTACGGCGGTTGCAGGAGCGGTTGCGGCGCAAGGACGAGGCACTGGGGCAGCAGGCGGCGGCCCTGGAGCGCTGCCGGCGGACCCAGCGGCGCCAGCTGGGCCTGGTGCGCGAGCAGGAGCGCGTCCTGCGGGAGCAGGTGCAGCGGCTGGAGTGCGACGTGCGGCGCCTCGGCCGCGCCGCGGGCCTCCTGCTGGCCCAGTGGGACACCGCGGCCCTGGGCTCCCAGGGCGCCACCGAGGCGGCCGCGGAACTGCGCGCCCTGCAGGCGAGGGCAGAGCGCAGCGAGCGCGAGCGGGAAGAGGCGGCGCGCAGGCTGCAGGAGCACCGGGCCACCGAGCGCCAGCTCCGCGGGCAGCTGGAGGAGCTGCGCTGCTGGATCTATGGGCTGAAGCTGTCAGAGATTGGCCTGCAGGGCCAGGTGGAGGACCTCGCCCAGCAAAACCAGTGCCTGAGAGAGGAGCTGGGAGCCCAGGTCCCTGTTGGTCACTGCAGCCTGGTAAGTGGCGGGAACCCAGAGCAGGAATGATCTTTTGCCTTTCTCCTTCTCCTCCAGCCACTTGGTGAAGTCATTGACCCATCCATTCCCCGGGCTCCTCTTCCTACACCCGTCCAACCCTGCCAGCCCTGTCCATCGTCCTTCACTGCATCTGCTCACCTCCCCACCCACCCTCCCATCTAACCTCACATACTCATTCAGTGCACGTCCACCTCACTACCCGTCCACCAACGGTGTCCACTCACCTGTCCATCCTCAGATGCACACACTTGCCCATCATCCATCCATCCACCTATCCAACCACTCGCCCACCTACCCACCATCATTTTGCCATTCATCCTAACACCTGCTTGTCCACGCAGCCACTTATGAGCCCACTTACTAAACGACTTGTTTTCCCATTGTTGAAATCTGTTTGGGCTTTTATAAAAAATACCATAGATGGTGGCTTATAAACAACAGAAACTTATTTTTCACACTTTTGGAGGCTGGAGGTCCAAGATCAAGGCACCAGCAGATTTGGTGTTGGGGGAGGGCCTGCTTCCTGGTTCACAGATGGTGCCTTCTCACTAGGTCCTCACAGGGCAGGAGGGAGAGGGAGCCTTCTGGGGTACTAATTAGTAAGGGTACTAATACCATTCATGAAGCCTCCACCCTCAGAACCTAATTACCTCCCAAAGACTCCGCCACCTGACACCCTCACATTGAGGATTAGGATTTCCACATAAATTTGGTGGTGGTGGGGAACACAGCCATTCAGACCCCAGCACTCGCCCACCAACTTGTCTAGCCACGTTCCATTATCTTCTCATTCACCACACCATCTGTTCATCTATCTACCCCTCTGGCCACTGGCCAGGCAGCCAACCAGCCACCTTGTATCCCTTATTGTCCACTCACTCTTGTCAATCCATCTGTCCAACATCCAATGAGTTCCTGCTGACAGCCAGGCCCTGCGCTAGACAAAATCTTCAACATGCTGTGCCATGGGACTCATATGTGCTTGTGAAGTCCAGTCCCTCTCCTCTGGAAGCAGTCATCTCTTCTCCCACTTTACCTGTAGCACCAAAGGTGACAGCAGTACCCTGGTGGCAATTCTGTGCGTGCGTGCATCTTCAGTTCTCCCTCTTTAGACTGTGAGCTCCTTGAGGGCAGGGTCCAGACATGATGGTCTTTGCAGCCTCAGTCCCCATAGCAGCACACAGGAGGGCCCCAGCACTGTGGAGTAGAAAGCACACAGGGTAGGGTCCCTTTCTGGTTTGCATATTTACTCGCTGTGTGACCTTGGGCAAGCTTCTTAAACTCTGGAGGGCAGGCTGGACATGTGTTGGTTCATTTGATCGAGGGGAGGGTAAAAGCTTACATTTTATGTATTCCTACTGTGTGCTCGGCTCCATACTGGGTGTTTGCAAAGACGTTATTTCATGTAATGCTTATGAAGGCAGGTGATATTAGCATCTTCCTTTTGCATTTGAAGAAGCTGAGGCTCAGAGGACAGCATCTTTTAACTGTTGTCACACAGCTATTAAGGGACTGAACTGGAATGTGATCAAAATTTGATGAGAGTCCAAAGTTTATTGTTTCTACTGTAGCAGCCTGCGTTCTGCAATGGAAGTACTAACTCAGCTCCCACAAAAGATCTACAGCCTGCTTCCCCACTGGTGGCTCAATTTGCATTTAAGGAAAAATGAGTGAGCAACCTTAGCCCAAAGAGGAGTGCTCATTTTTTGGAAATAAAATTTATCTTTAAACCTGGATAATCCATTTAAAATTACCTGGAACCTTAAATGATCTGAATTTTCTCAGGATTGTAGTAATGTATTAATGGCTTCATCAGTGGTCTTAGTTGACCTTCTTACTGCTTTATCCTCCTATTCTCGCTGTTGTACATTTCCTGTTTGTTCTTCTTATGTTCATCAGATAAAAGGAAAACAAAGTGTATAACATTGGCAACTTGTTGTAATTTTGGAAAACAAGTGTGCCTAGATGGAAATTGTCATTTAAAATTCTCTCTGTAATTTTCCTAAACATAAGACTTTAGACTGTTGGCTTAAGTCCTTCTTCCCCCAATCTCTCCATTCATCCTATCTTCCTCTTGTAAAAGTCCCAGTGGCCCAGGGGAACTGCACCTCCCATGGGGCTTGGCTTTCAAGGCTGCACTGCAGGCTGCTGTGTACAGTCGCACTTCTCAGAAATAGCTACCTGCTATTTCTTGAAGATGGTTATCTGGGAGATAGCACGAGTACCTATGTATTTAGGAAGTACTGCTCATGTCTTGGCCATTCTGTTTTCTCATGTAATCCTTAGGACAGCCTTGTGAGACAGGTGCTGTTTACCCACTGAACAGATAGAGAAGCTGAGACCCAGGGAGTTTAAGTGACATCATCACAGGCACCAGCTGTTAAGTATCGCGGCCAGCAAGAGGACATGGCCAGAGCAGAGCCATGACTTCTGCCTGCTGCCGAGACCTCGAGATCCTGGGGTCAGAGTTTGTTATTGAGGAGCCTAGGGCAGCAGCAGTGGCTGTATTTAGTAGATTCTATGCCATAAGCTCCCTGGCTCCTTGTCAATGTGTGTCTGTGACCTTCTCAAGGTTTCATGCTTCCTCTTATAAAAGTCCCAGTGGCCCAGGGGAACTGCATCTCCTGTGGGGCTCAGTTCTCAAGGCTGCACTCTAGGCTGGCCTGCACAGTCACACTTCTTTTAAAAGCTCCCTAAATTGCCCATCAAGTGTGGTCCCCAGCCACTTCTGCCTTGGTCTCTCATCAGCAGAGTAGCTGAAAAAGCAGGGTTGTAGCTCAGGAACCTGTGGAGTGTAGAATGCTGAGCCTTCAACATTGGAGTGGAGCAAGATGCTCATATTCAGAGTTGCAGGCGGGAATGCAAGTGGAGATGATGGAGGATTCCAGCACAGCTCTGCCTCCTACCAGCGGAGATGCTTTCAGGCACGTTCCTAAATTCTCTGTGCCTCAGTTTCCCAAGTGTGAAATGGGACTAATACTGGGATGATGATAATACTAGTGCATCCTGGTGTGGTTGTGAGGATGAAGTGAGAAAGTACAGGGAAAGCTCTTAGCTCAGTGCCCAGTATATTTTGAGTGATCAGTCGAATCTAGCTTCTGTCACTGTCAGCATCATCACCACTATCACCATCACCACCATCACCACCATCACCATCACCATCACATCATCACTATCACCATCATCACCAACATCACCATCACCACCATCACCATCGCCATCATCACTATCATCACCATCACCATCATCACCATCACCATCATCACTATCATCACTATCACATCATCACCATTGCCATCATCACTATCATCACCATCACATCATCACCATCACCACCATCATCATCACCATCACCATCATCACCATCATCACTATCACATCATCACCATCACCATCATCACCATCACGATCACCATCACCACCATCACCATTATCACCATCATCACAATCACATCATCATCATCACCATCATCACCACCATCACCATCATCACCATCATCACCATTACCATCACATCATCACCACCATCACCATCATCACCAACATCACCATCACCATCACCACCATCACCATCATCATCACCATCACATCATCACCATCACCATCATCACCATCACCATCATCACCATCACCATCATCACCATCAGCATCATCACTATCATCACCATCACATCATCAGCATCACCACCATCACCATCATCACTATCACATCATCACCATCAGCATCATCACCATCACCATCATCACCATCATCACTATCATCACCATCACATCATCACCATCACCATCATCACCACCATCACCATCATCACCATCACCACCATCATCAACATCACCATCACATCATCACCATAATCACCATCACCATCACCATCACCACCACATCATCATCACTATCACCATCATCACCAACATCACCATCACCATCACCACCATCACCATCATCAC
The DNA here is from genome assembly GCF_029281585.2 of Gorilla gorilla gorilla. Taxonomy (NCBI): domain Eukaryota; kingdom Metazoa; phylum Chordata; class Mammalia; order Primates; family Hominidae; genus Gorilla; species Gorilla gorilla. Next base: position 15,406,833 of record NC_073227.2, read on the forward strand.
CATCACATCATCACCATCACCATCATCACCATCATCACTATCATCACCATCACATCGTCACCATCACATCATCACCATCACATCATCACCATCACCATCACATCATCACCATAATCACCATCACCATCATCACCATCACCATCATCACCATCACCATCATCACCATCAGCATCATCACTATCATCACCATCACATCATCACCATCACCACCATCACCATCATCACTATCACATCATCACCATCATCACCATCACGATCACCATCACCACCATCACCATTATCACCATCATCACAATCACATCATCATCATCACCATCATCACCACCATCACCATCATCACCATCATCACCATTACCATCACATCATCACCACCATCACCATCATCACCAACATCACCATCACCATCACCACCATCACCATCATCATCACCATCACATCATCACCATCACCAACATCACCATCACCATCACCACCATCATCAACATCACCATCACATCATCACCATAATCACGATCACCATCACAGTCACCATCACCATCACCATCATCACCAACATCACCATCACCATCATCACCATCACCATCATCACCATCATCACCAACATCATCATCACCATCACCACCATCACCATCATCACCATCACCATCATCACCATCATCACCAACATCACCATCACCATCACCACCATCACCATCATCACCATCATCACTATCATCACCATTACATCATCACCATCACCACCATCATCAACATCACCATCACCATCATCACCATCATCACTATCATCACCATCACCACCATCACCATCATCACCATCACCATCACCATCATCACCAACATCACCATCACCATCATCACCATCACCATCATCACCATCACCACCATCATCAACATCACCATCACATCATCACCATCATCACTATCACCATCACAGTCACCATCACCATCACCATCATCACCAACATCACCATCACCATCACCACCATCACCATCATCACCATCATCACTGTCATCACCATTACATCATCACCATCACCACCATCATCAACATCACCATCACCATCATCACCATCATCACTATCATCACCATCACATCACCACCATCATCAACATCACCATCATCACTATCATCACCATCACATCACCACCATCATCAACATCACCATCACATCATCACCATCACCACCATCATCAACATCACCATCACATCATCACCATCACCACCATCATCAACATCACCATCACATCATCACCATCATCACTATCACCATCACAGTCACCATCACCATCACCATCATCACCAACATCACCATCACCATCACCACCATCACCATCATCACCATCATCACTGTCATCACCATTACATCATCACCATCACCACCATCATCAACATCACCATCACCATCATCACCATCATCACTATCATCACCATCACATCACCACCATCATCAACATCACCATCATCACTATCATCACCATCACATCACCACCATCATCAACATCACCATCACATCATCACCATCACCACTATCATCAACATCACCATCACATCATCACCATCACCACCATCATCAACATCACCATCACATCACCATAATCACCATCACCATCATCACCATCATCACTATCACATCATCACCATCACCATCATCACCACCATCACCATCATCACCATCACCACCATCATCAACATCACCATCACATCATCACCAACATCACCATCACCATCACCACCATCACCATCATCACCATTACCACCCTCATAACCATCACCATCACCATTGCCACCCTCCTCCTCATCTCTTCCTGGGCTTGTGCTCATCTAGTACGATGTTGGGTAAATCACCCTCACTACCTACATTGTAATTTTCTCTCTCTTGACTTTTTATTTATTTTTCCTGAGGGCTTATCCTGGACTGGAACAGTTTAGATGTGAGTGTAATTTGTCACCATTGAGCTGCCTGAATGGCTGGTGGGAGCTCAGGCTAACATGTCCCTAGGGTGGGTGGGGCCTGTGGTCACCAGCTCCTGTGTCCCAGCATCCTGTGGATTGGCTGGGGAGACTGAGAGAACTGCAGTGGCCTTGTGCAAAGGGCCATCTGGGGACGGCTGTCTGGGCCGAGGAGCTGAGAGCTTTTACCTGGGTCTGCTGCAGGGCAGAGCAGGTGGGTGAAGCCCGCTGGCTGGCAGAAGACCTGGGATGTGAGAGGAGGTGAGGGGAAGGGGCTGGCTTTCATCTTGGGAGCTGCCCATCTGTTACTCGGTTAATCCTCAAGCGACATGGCCAGGTAGGTGTCCTCCTGTCTGCTTCATAGAGGAGGCAGAAGGCTCAGAGATGCAGTGTCCTGTCCAGGGTCACACAACCAAGGAGTGAGGCCCCAGTGTAATTCCCATTCCCTGCCTTTCCTTTCATATCCACCCAGCCTCCTGGGCTGGGAGTTTCCCAGAGGCAGCGGTGGGTGCTCATGCAGCTGAGAGCCGCCCTCCAAGGACATGAGGATGGCACCAGCAGCGACCCTGAGTCAGGCTGCCAGGGATCTGAGCCCACCTGGCGGGGGGAAGCTCTGGGGCAGGAGAGCATTGTCTGAGTGGGCAGGAGGGGCCCCAGCCAGCCACAGGCCTGGGGACAGAGTGACAGCAGCAGGCAAGGTGTTCCCAGCTGGTTTGGAGCTAGCTGCTGCAGGTAAGGGCCAGGTCACCTGGGGTATTCCCGGGGCTGCAGGTTGGGCCTTGAGGAAACAGGCAAGGCACAGCATGTTATTTTCCTGGGGCTGCTGTAACAAAGTACCTCAAACCTGCTGACTTAAAACGGCAGACATTTATTTTCTCCTAGGTCTGGGAGCCAGAAGTCGGAAATCAAGGTGGCAGTGGGGCCATGCTTCCTCCTGAGGCTCTAGGGGACAGTCTGCTCCTTGCCACACCCAGCTTCTGGTGGCTCCTGGCAATCTTTGGCTTGCAGATGCATCACTCTGATTTCTGCCTCTATTTTCTCTTGGCCTCTTTCCTCTGTGTGTCTGTTTCTGTGTCTCTTCTCTTCTTATATGGACACCAGATCTTTATCGGATTAGGACCCAGCATAATCCAGTACGGCCTCACCTTAATTTGATCACATCTGCAAAAACACTATTTTCAACAAAGGCCACACTCTCAGGTACTATTTCTTTTGGGAAGGCACAATTCAACCCACTCCACGAAGTAATGTGGCAGATGACGGCTTATGGTCTCTTCTCCTCCTCCAGGTATTCCCTGACCCCAGGAGCCTCTTTTGTCCTCCCAGGGCCCTCACACACATGGCTGTCAGTGCTGCGCTGAGCCTCCCAAGGGCAGGGCTGGGGCTGGGTGCGCTCTGCCTTCCTGGTGTTTGCCGAGTGCCGCAGGCACACTGACATGCTATACATTTATTTATTCATTCATTTACTTCAACCAAAACACGCATCTTGCAAGACAGGCACTGTCCTCTTAATTTTCTGCTGCATTCCCAGCACTAGCACAGTCCTTGGCACGGAAGAGGTGCTGGGTGAATATTTATTAAGTGCAAGGAGGAAGGAGGGAAGATAGCACTGACTCCGTTATCAGAGCCTGTGTGGGTTCAGGCCCCTTTTCAGCCCTGTGAGGCTGCAAGCAGATGATCTGGCTTCTTGGCTTGTTTAGGACACTAGTTTCTTGGGACATGCCATCTCCCCTGTGGATTTCTACTGGATGGGAAATAGTGGCAATTGTCTCCCTGGTGGTGTCAGAGGGAAGAACCCAAGAGACCGTGATGGCAGGACCCCGCTGAACAAACGCTGGATAACATTCTCAGCATAAAATATCATGGAACACGAACTCCTGACCTAAAGTGACCAGCCTGTCCAACATGGTGAAACCCTGTCTCTACTAAAAATACAAAAATTATCTGGGCATGGTGGCATGCGCCTGTAATCCCAGCTACTCAGGAGGCTGAGGCAGGAGAATCGCTTGAACTCTGGGGGGCAGAGGTTGCAGTGAGCTGAGATCGCGCCATTGCACTCCAGCCTGGCAGAACGAGACTCTGTCTCAAAAAATAAAAGAAAAAAATGTCATTGGGTAATCACTGATTCTGCCTTCCAGCAGTCTAAAACCATGGCCCTTGAAAAACCAGGTTAGGAGAATTTTGACTAGCAAGAGGCTTGCTTTGGCTGTGTGTGTGTATCCATTTTATCATGGCTTTTGTGTTTCTGGTATCGCTTGCTCTAACTTCCGGTGGAGGTGGGCTCTCCTGCCACTTACCGATGGGTTGCCCTTGGAGGGGACTCAGCACCGCTTCCTAATAACATCCCTTTGGGGATATGGGTTTTAACAGATGAGTTTTGGGGGGACATGAAAATTCAGACGGTAATATGGTGGGACCAGGATTTGCCCTTTGGTGAGCTGATCCCATAGCTGTGTCCCACGCCCTGTTTCTTCAGTAAATACTGGTCAACAGGTCAACAGTCAGGATTTGATGGTACCCACTTGGTGCGTGTGCTTGGCTCCAGTCTGAGCTCAGTACAGGGGCTGGGGAGTGAGACAAGACCCTGCCCCACAGGATGACAAAACAGATTGGGTGAAGGAGGTAGGGGCAGAGGAAAGGCAAGGAAATGAGCCCTGTGGAGTCTGTGGGTCACTGGGGGAGGACCCTGGTGTTGGAGTGGGGGCTGGACCCAGGCTGCAGCATGTGACAAGGCTGCCAGGCTCTGTCCATCTCTCAGAAGGAAGCTGATGGCCCACAAACAGCATCTTGAGGTCAAAAAGGGCTGCCTGGAAAGGAAGAATTCCTCCTGAGAGGGCCACTGGGAAATGTGAAGAGCTAGCCAGCCACCAGCTCTCAGGTTGAATGCAGCCTGGAATTTATAAATTAAAGTGTTAGAACCCATTGATAAGGAACTGCAAAGCCAGATGCGGCCCTTCATGTCTTGGTGGAAATTGCATGAGCCTCAGTGGCCACGGCTGTGGCTTCCAGGCCTCTGCACATCTGTGAAGTCACAGAGTCCAGAGAGCATCGCATGCTGTGTGACTGCCCAGGGCTGCCAGTGCATCTTCAAAGGACTGGGAGTGACCCAGGAGGACCGAGAGCCACACACAGGTCTTCAGCACCTTGCTCTGGACAACGGTGGTGACTGTCAAATGATCTCCCTCCATAAGCACCCCACCATGGCTGCCCACAGCCTCAGGATCAAGTTCAACCTCCTATCCACGGCATTCAAGGCCCCCGGTGTTCTGCTCCTTCAAGCCCAGTCCTCCGTATGCCACTTCAGTCACACTGAGCTGCAGGTCCCTGAGTGTGCCAGGCTCTTCTGCCTTGTAAGCCGTCCCTGTGTCTGGAAGCTTCTAGTGCCCATCCCCACTCAGGCTGTTGGAAAGCCTTGCTACTTTCTCTTTATTTGTTGGGAATGTTGCTTCCTCTGGAAGACTTCCCTGATCTCACATCAGCTCAGTGCCCCCATGGTGACATGAGCCACCTCTGGTGGCCCTGATGTTCACTGTGCCCAGATGCCCAATCCCTCAGCTGTGTGCCCCTCATCATCAAAAACTGGTTCACTTTAGCTCTATTCCCAGTCCCTGGCCACCAGCTGTGAAATGCTTGATGAGTGAGTGCCTTGAGGCATCGGTGAAGTTATTTGCTCCACTGCCCACGGGAAAAGGAAGCTTCTGGCTGAAGGGACTGCTTCACAGTGGCAATGCTGGGAAGTGAGGCATAGAAATGGGGAAATGGTGGGGAGGGTCTAGTCCCAGAGATGTGTACCACAGATAGAAAATCATCACGAAAGCTGACTTTCATCAACTTTTGGAGTGCTTATTGCCTGCCCAGCGTGGCAATGTGTTGCGTTCCCCACAACAAGCTTATGAGGTGGTAGAGTTATTGATTCTCACTTTGCAGAGGAGAACACTGAGGAAGGGAGGTAAAGTCACTTGCCCAAGGAAGTGGAAGCAGCAGTATCTGGAAGGAGGCACAGTCTTGGCCCCACCTGCAGTGACCTCTTGGCTATGTCTGATGTGCTCTGGGAGCCATGGTGTGAACTATGGCAAGGGCAGTCATTATAAAAGTGTGTTTCCTTTGCTTCGTATTCACAAAGCACTTTCCTAAACAGGAACTCATGAACTGGACAAGGTAGCCGGGGCAGTGCCCTATCCACAAACCTGTAGTCTGGAGGATTCCCGTAACTTGCCTGGGGTTATATGCTTCCTCCTGAGGTCACATGTTTTAGAGCAAGTTACTTGGAACCTTGATCCCCAGAGGAACGGGCCACTGCAAGGACAAACCCTGATATGGGGAGGAGTTTGGGGACAGGGTTTCTGCTCAGGGTAAAAGGAAGTAAGAACCATTCATAGTTGGCAAGACAAACGTGGTTTATCTGCAGATGGGTCTGAATGCTTTCCCATGAGTGTGCACTGGGCACCTGCCATGTCCCAGGCGCAGTGAGCCAGGCATGAACCTTGCCCTCCAAAAGCTTATAGAGGAGACAGACACATGTGCAAACCATGACACTACAATGATGCTACGGCAGAGGGCAGCACAGGGCTGTGCCTGGCCTGGAGGGTCCCAGAGATGCTCGTGCAGAGAGATGAAAAGCCAGGCTCTTAAAAAGTCCTTGTCCACTGTCATCCCAGAGCTGAGATCACCATCCCACGTCAGGGGCTTTAGGAGTGACTGGATGATCCCGCCAGCCTCTATGCCCTGGCAGTGTGCGTAGAGTGACCCCTGGTGGCAGCTACATGAATCTCTTTGTTGCTGGGTGAATGGCAGGCAGCCTTGCTCACTGCTTGCTTTTGTGCAGAACAGGGTATTACACATTTGTTTCTCTCTCCAGCAGCAAGCAAGAGCTTTAAAAAAAAAACAGTGTCAATAATGTCGAAAAATAAAATAGGCAAAAGGGATGAACATGCAAATAATATAAAAGGAAGTACAAAATGGCCAATGGTCTTAATAAAAAAATATGGACAGCTCCATTAGTTAAAAAATAAAGCCAGTGAGAAAAACCTCAGGATCCCATTTTCTTCTGTACATCTGTCAAAGGTTAAAAGGGCCTGCAGCCGTGTGGTGTTTGAGCTATCAGGAGTATAAATGAACATATCCCTTTGGAAGGGCTGTCAGGCAGTAAGTATTAAATGCCTTTAAAAAAGGTTTATGCCTGAGTCTCAGCCATTTGACTTCCACGAATATATCCAAAAAGTGATTGGAGGGTGCAGAAGAGCCATGTACAGTCATGTTTATCTCAGCTCTGCTTATAGTTGGTAAAAATTCGTAACAACCCAACTGTCCAATAAGAGGGAATTGATTTGATCTGGAACTATCTCCTTTTTTTCCTCTCCCTTATAGCAGAGAATATTAGTTAGCTGTAAAAACCGCACTGCAGAAGATCCTGTAGAGAAATGATCCTTCTATATCATTAAATGCAAAATTCACAAAGTAAAAATTTACATTTTGTATAAATAGAAATTTCGCAATGTCTATGCATAGGAAAATGTCTATGCATAGAAAAAAGCTCAGAAGGGCCTCTAACATGTTCGTGTTTATGCCTGGATATCCTGATATTTCTCATTTTCTTCTTTTTGCTTATAATTGCACATGAAAGCTGAGTCCAGATTAAGTTACAGGCAAATGTTTTCTTGAGGGTTGAAATGTAGGATGGACTGATAGAGCAGGCAGGGAGGGAGAAAGTTCAAGATCAGGTTTAGAAACCTGAGCTCTGCTCCTGTGCGCCTGTCGACTTACTGTGTGACCTTGGACAAGTGACTCACCCTCTCTGAGTACTGCCTTCATCGGTTGTGACATGAAGGGGTAAACTAGACAATGGGCAATGTTTCAGTACAGCGTTGTCTTCTAGGTTGTGTCCACTGGATGTCACCTCCTCGAGGCAGGGATTTAGGTATGTTTATACATGGCCGTGTCCCCAGCTCCAGAACAGGGACTGCCACATAGTAGATGCTCAGCAAGCATTTGTTGAATTGCATTGAAGTCAGCCTGGGTATGATAACAATCCAAAAAATACACCACCAGTAACCATTTCTACCTTCTGCGCTATGGAGTGGCCTCCACGCTGCCTCCCCAGCCTCTTCCTTTTTCTATTTATCTAGTCCTTCCTCTTCCTTCGACTTCTCTCTCTTCCTGCTTTCACTTTGAATTTCTGTCTCTTCCTTTCCCTATCCTATTCCCTCTCCTTTTCCTTTGTCATTCACCTTCTTTCACTTCCTTTCTTTGATGCCTTCTTTCTCTCTTTCATTTTCTCTTTTCCCTCTCACTCCAATGATGATTTTAAGCAGCTGACAAAGTGTGCAATTCTGGTTGAGTGGGAACCAAATGGATAAAGACAAGAGGCAGCTGAATGGGACCGTGAGAACGTGGGACAGCTGCAGCAGCCAGCAAGGCCCTCTGGGTGCAGGCAGGTGGCTGTCAGGACAGGATGCCACTGCCCAGGCCCTCAGGGTTAATAGGTTTGGGTTGAGGCTCCTGCACTGGTTCTTGTTTAAAGCTTCTGGGTGACTCCATGATGTGGCCCATGCTGAGGCCCCTGGCCTATGAGAAGAAATGGACAAGACCCAAACCATCATACAGATCAACAGGAGGCCACCAACCCAGAGTGGGAGGAGATGAAGGCCAAAGAAGGCCTCATTAAGGATCGGCCTTTAAGCAGGTCCCAGAAGGGGAGGAGGTTGACCAGGCAGAGGGTGGGAAGAGAGGTCCAGACAGTGTGCAAAGGCTCTGAGGTGTGGGGAGAAGAGTTCCTTCCAGGAGCACAGACGTGGGTGGTGGTAGCAGGGTGGAGGTGGGGGCAGTGAGGCCGGCGGGGGTTTCTCTTTCAGTGTAACAGGAAGCGTCGAAGGGTGAGAAGCAGGGAGCAACCAGATCCAGTTTCCATTTTAGTGCCATCGCTGGGGGCTGAGCGGTGCGTGGAAGGGAGGGGCCTGGAGCAACAAGCAGAGAAGGCTTTGCCTGCAGCAGGCAAGCGATCCAGGCCCCTCCTAAGAAGGATGTGACAGCCAGGTGTCAGGAACAGCATATGGGAAGGTGCAGAGGCCGGGGAGAGCACGGACGCGCTGGGGCAGGCAAGCAGGTTGCTGTGAGCAGAAGCTGGCGCAAAGCTGCAGAGGTGGGAACAAGGTGCCCAGGCAGCAATGACAGCCCATAGATGGGCACCAGCACCTAATTTCAGCATTCGTGCTGACCCTGTAGCCAGAGGGGAGCCAAGGGAAGCCTGGGTGATCAGCGGGTCTCCCTGGTAGCTGCAAGAAGAACCTGAAGGAGGTAGGAGGACCAGCCAGGAGTCTGATGCTGGGTCTGCTGAGAGAAGGTGAGGACCTGGGGAGCAAGTGAGAAGGGGACAGGGCACTTACCTGTTCACTTCTGTTTCCTCCTGGCCTAGAGCCACACCTGGCACACAGTAGGAACCTAATAAATGTTTTCTGAATGAATGCACTTGTAAATCTAAAACATCTACTTTCCCCCAGGTTCTATCTGTCCACCCAATGATGAAACATTTATTAAGCACCTACTGTATATAGGCTAGGGTGAGGGTGCAGACAAAATGAAGCCAAGTTCTCTTCCTAAAGGAGCTCACAGTCCAGTGGAGTAGTAGGTATGTGAGGCAGCCAATAGCACCGGGCTGGAGCACTGCAGTGGAAGCAGCCAGGGCTGTGGGAACCCAGAGGAGACCTGTGCCCAGCCCCTCGTGGGTGGTGGGTGACAGCTGAGTTTTTTTGTGTGTGTGTGTGTTTTTCCAGTCCCACGCCTCTACCCTGTGGCAGGGAGGAAGGAGCTGCCTCTGAATTATCCTGACCTGCAGCAGGGCGGCAGCTGGGGAAGCTCCACACTGTGGAGAAGTCCAGGGGACAGGGCGCTGCCAAGGTACCGGGCAGTCGCATTTGGAGCTTATTGACAGTTGAAGGATAGGACGGTCCAAACCCCCTGGGCAGACACCCTCCTCCCTGGGTGGGACATGGAAAGAACCTCTGCACAGGAAGGGTACCTTCTTCCAGGGTGCCCTGGGCTGTGTTCAGGGTGAGTCACTGCCCCCACCCAGGGAGGGGGCCCTGGACCTCTGCACAGGAAGGGTGGAGCTGGGAGCCTTTGGTGCCCTTTAGGGCAGCAGTCCACTTTTTTGGCACCAGGGTCTGGTTTCATGGAAGACATTTTTTCCATGGGCAGGGGGTGAGGGGAATAGTTTCATGGTGAAACTGTTCCATCTCAGATCATCAGGCATTAGTTAGATTTTCATAAGGAGCACCCAACCTAGATCTCTCACTTATGCAGTTCACAATAGGATTCGCGCTTCTATGAGAATCAAATGCCGTTGCTGACCTGACAGGAGGCGGAGCTCAGGCGGTAATGCCTGCTCGCCTGCTGCTCACCTCCTGCCGCACGGCCCAGGTCCTAACAGGCCACGGACTGTACCAGTCTGGTCCACGACCCTGCTTTAGGGGATCTGGGTGCTTCTTGGCTGGACAGACATACTCCTCTGAGGACTGAACGCTGCCCTCGTTGTCTGTGGACAGGAGTCTGAGTGCTAAGAGGGGGCAGTTTGGCCTGGTGAACCAAAAGCACAAGGCCGGGGCTGGGCTGCCAGGCTGTGAGCTCTCTGCCCTCTGAGCCTCAGTTTCCCCACCTGTGGAAGGGACTCAAGCTCCCTTCTGGGGAGGGGCCCCTGGGGATGGGCTTGGAGTGCACACTTCAGCCAGGACACTGACGGCTCCTGACTTCCTCTGTCTTCCTCCAGGACGCTCTGGGCTGTGTTCAGGGTGACTCACTGCCCCTGCCCAGGGAGGAGGCCCTGGACCCCTGCAGAAGCCAAGACTGGTGGAACTCCCTGCGGCCCGATGATGCCCCCAGACAAACGGCCCCAGCAGGTGCGCGGGTACCGCGGTGCGTAGAGGACGGGTCCCAGGCAGCACCCACTGAATGGCTAGCTCAGTTCCTCCTTATCGTGTCCCGATGACGCAGGGAGAGGAGGTGGTTCCCCCTCCCTACAGACAAGAATCGAGGCTCAGAGAGGTAGGGTCCCTCTCTCAGGGTCACACAGCTGCTGCAGGTGGGATCAGAGTATGCAACTCCCACCAGGGGCCTTTGGCTCGGGCTCAGCTGAACACAGGCTCACACCCTTGGCCCTCGGGAGGGTGCCAGCCAGGGGGCCTCACAGGCCAGCAGGTTGGCAGCAGGGACATGCTTTCACAGAAGTCCGTATGATGGCCAGGAGCCGTCCTGTCCCCCCACTTCCCAGGTGACACCTCCAGTGTGAGGCAGTGAGAATCGCACTTGGCAGGTCTGGAACCTGCTGGGGCTTAGAAGCCTCTTGTCCCTGATGTGAACCAGTATCTCTCTCTTGTTTATTTTATTTTATTTTATTTTATTTTTTTATTTTATTTTTTTGAGATGGAGTCTCACTCTGTCACCTAGGCTGGAGTACAGTTGTGTGATCTCGGCTCACTGCAACCTCAAGCACCCGGGTTCAAGCTATTCTCCTGTCTCAGCCTCCCAAGTAGCTGGGATTACAGGCTCCCACCACCATGCCCGGCTAACTTTTGTATTTTTAGTAGAGATGGGGTTTTGCCATGTTGGCCAGGCTGGTTGTGAACTCCTGGCCTTATGTGATCCACTCACCTCAGCCTCCCAGAGTGCTGGGATTGCAGGCATGAGCCACCGCACCTGGCTTGAGCCAATATCTCATAACAGCCTCAGCCGTGGCTTCCAGAGCCCCTGCACTCAGGGAGCCTGGCAGCCATGGCGGCCAACTGGGCATCTGTGGTTTATTTCCAGCCCTCCAACCTCAAGGGCTGTTAGGGATGGTATTATCCTCCATATGTGTAGCACAGTGGTGCTGCTGACTGATGCAACCAGCGTTTTCCCTTTATCTCATTTCTGAGGAGCAGAGCTGCCATGTCGACTCAGGTCAGATGTGTCCTCATGCCAGCTGTGCAGAGCTGGGGTGAGGCTCATACCCTGTTTGACAGATGAGGATGCTGAGGCTTAGAAAGGTTTGGTGGATTTTGTCCCATGCAGGAGTCTGTGGGCCGTAGAGGTGGCATGGAGCCCTGGGGTCTCTGCCCACCTGCTGTTGGCTGTTTCACGTCTCTGAGCCTCAGCTTCCTCCCCTGACCAAGGTGCTGGTGGTCATCAGGCTGCCCTTGGGAGGCTCACAGTCGGGGGTGGGGGGGTGCCATCTTACCCAAGCCCGGGGGACGTGGTCCCTAGAGGCGATCATGGCAGAGCCCCTGGGAGCATCTTTGTAACCCCCAGGGTCTTGTTGCTTTCCAGGCCAGTCCCCAGAGGGGCCCTGCACCTGGAGCTGCATCAGGCCTGGACGGGCCTCTTCTGTTTTGGCTCCAGGCCCGGAGACCACAAGCGAGCTCCCCAGAGACCTGGCCGGATCCAGCCGTGAACAGGTGAGGCCAGAGGCTTTCTGCGTGTGTGTGCAGTGCCACTGGTTCCCCTCAGCCCTGCCTCATGCAGGCTATGTGGCCACCCGCAGGATGTGGGAGGGGTAAAGAAGCCCCAGGTCTGGAAGAACATTCTGGAAGTAGTTGAGAGAGAGATTTGAGGAGAGGAAATGAAACATCCTGAGACCTGGATGGGGGGTGGGGAGGAAGGGGGTTAACTGGGTGCCAGGCCTGGGCTTCCACGGAACAGGCTTCATCTCGTTGACACCTCCTGACACCCACGAGGTGTTGCTGCCACCTCTGCTCTGGAGAGGAGATGAGACTCCAAGGGCTGCTGTGACTCCCCAAGGTCCCCAGCTTGGAGGTGGACCCCGAGATCCAGGCTTGACGGCCCACACTGCCCCATGCTGGCCCTGAGAGTCAGGAGCCTGCGTCCCGACTCACCTCCCGTGGCTCGCTCTGAGGCTGAGGCAGTTGTAACCTTTCTCCACTTCCATTTTTTCATCCCTGAGGAACAGAGCTGTGCTGGGACCCGTGAGCCCAGCTGTGGTTGTGTGGTTGTAAATAGAGAGGCCCTCCATCATCTCTTCATTCATTCACGTCCTGCTCACGATGCATCTCTTATTTTTGTTGTTGGACGTCACATCCCTATATGCCTCGCTCCTCACCGCCCCCTTCCCTTGAAGCCCAGGGCAATGTCTTAGAACACGGAGGTGCCCCATTTGACAGGTGAGGTGGCTGAGGCTCCAGCAGGTTAAGGAACTTGCTCAAGGTCACACCCAGGATTGAAGCCAGGTCTCTAGGTCTGTACCTCTCTGGGGCAAGTGCTCTTTTCTCTGTGGGCAGCTGGGACAGTGCCTTGGTGTCTGGATGGAAGGACATTGCAGACAAAGGCAAAGAGAACAGAGGACGAGGTGCTGCCCACTGGCAGCTCCAGGGAGCAGGGATGTGGTGGCCCCTCCAGGCAGGGGCAGCACTCCTGGCCTTCAAGCCCCCTCTGCCTGAGGGGGCTCTGCTGCTGGTATGTCAACCTCCAAAGGCTCATACCCCCTCTGTCCTTTGAGATGCTCCCTCTGTCCTTCTCTTCTGTGTCTTAGACCTGCTCAGCCTCTCCCAGCTATTCTAGGGGCTCCACTGAGAACTGCCTGCAGCCTGCCAGGTCTGGGAGGAGCCCCTGGGGACTCACAGTGAGCCTAGCTCAAGGCAAATTTCATCCTCACGCCTCCCTCAGCCCAGCTGGGGCCTCTGCTGTGAGCTGGGCTCCTCCTCTCTGGATAAACACATCAAATAAGTGAAGATAAAAATACATTAAAAATATGGAGGAAACACCACCTGTGTGCCCAGCACTGTTCTAGGCCCAGGAGTTGAACAAAGATGAAGTCCTGTCGTCAGGGAGTGGACCGCCTGCACCAGCCCCATCCATGAGAGCCTTCTGCAGCGCTGCTCACAGTCTGCATCTGCGCTGCCCAAGACGGTAGCCACGAGCCACACGGGGCTAGTGCCACCGTAGAACTGAATGTTAACCTTGATTTAATTACTTTACATTTTAGGAGCTCCATGTGGCCCATGACTAGTGGATTGGACAGGGCAGGGCTATAGGGGGAGTTAGATGATATAGACAGAAATATATAATATGGTGTGAGGGCATGGAGGGTGCTGTGGGAGAAGATGACATGGGGTGGATGGCCCGAGAGTGAGGGAGGGCAGTCAGGGAGGGCCTTTTCAAGGAAGTCACATTTGCATTGAGATGTGAATGGAGCCAGGGAGTGAGCCATGAGGGCATCTGGGGGAAGGACATTCTGGGCAGAGCGAAGAGCACGTGCAAAGGCCCTGGGGCGGTACCAGCTGTGTCCTGTGTGGGAAAGAGCTTGTCCCCTGTGCAGCTGGTGAGGAAACACGGAGAACCCCAGGAGGTGAGTGGAGGTGGGGGTGCTGAATGGAGGAAGGGGCTGTTTCACACCTCATCTTCTCTCTCCATTCGTAGCTTACTCTGGCAGAGCCCAGCTTGGATGAACAGATTCTTCTCCTGGTCTGTGGCTGCCCACCAGGGGAGTGCTTGGACGAGTCACTCCTCCCCATGGACCTGGCCCGGATTTCAGAGAATCTAGCAGCTGACCCAGCTGCAGAAGCCTTTCTCCTGGTGCAGACGTCCGCACTCCCTCTCTGGGGGCCGGCTGGGGACTCCGCTTCTTGGCGACCACTGCTGCTCCAGGAGGTTCCCTCAGATGGACAACAAACCCAAGAAGAGTTGGCCACCAGGTCCCCGCCTCCTCCCAAAGCCACAGGACACCCAGGCTGGGATTGTCACCAGACAAGAGGCCGCAGTGCCTCCCTCTTCCACGAGGCCCCATACATTTCAAATCACCGATTTCTGAAAAAACACCCCAAGGATCTGAAAGACACTTGGAACAATGGAGGAGGAAGCCTTGCGGGGAGAACTGAAGAGGGGGAGGCAAGGGGGACTTTGGGCAGGAAGGGGAAAAACCTTGGTGACAAGCACCAGCTAAGTCAGGAAAGCCATCAGAACCTGAGCTTGGAGAATGGGGCTGGAGCTGCAGAGGACGTGCAGGATCAGAATGGGGCTTCAGAGACTAAGGCCACCACCTGCCGCCCTGGGTCCTGGCAGGAGTTTTTGATGCCTCTTCTACAGGGGGAGGCCTCAGTATCAAAGGAGGGTCCCGAATCCCTGAGCAGGAGGGAAAGGGTGGAAGGATACGTCTGGGGTCTCCAAGGAGGACTGTCATCAGAGAATGAGGAAGTGGCGCCCCCAGCCACCTTCTCCAGGGCTAATGAGACCAAAGAGCCATGGCCAACAGACAGTCAGCTCCTCGCAGGGAAAGTCAGAGCCACTGGGAGGACAGCTAGGGGCAAGGAGGAAAACCAAGTGTGGCTTGGAAATGCTCTGCTTCTGCAAGGAGGAAGCCTGGAGGACAAAGGGCTAGAGGAAGAGGATGAGATGCCGCATCAAGAAGCATCCGGTCTGGGGTGCAGGGGTGCCCCCGAGGAGCCTGACTCCCAGGAACATGAGAGCAAGGAAATGCTTTTCTTTGCAGGAGAGACAGGTTTGCCACTGTTTCCCAGATTCGCCTTATCAGTTGAAGGGGCCGAACCCACTGGTCATGGTCATCCACGGGCTGTGAGCAAAGGACACGACAGGTGTGCACTCACAATCGATGAGCTTGCACAGGACGTGGAGGCTTGTTTCCAGCAGCTGTCCACCCTGCAGCCGGGCAGCGAGGGCTGGCAGTGCTCAGCCTCTGCATGTAGGGGAGAGAACTGGAGCTTTGCTCAGAAGTGGCACAGTGGCAGGGAGAGAGCTCACTCTCAGCAGGTTTGGGGAAATTGGGGTATTTGTTCTGATGAAGAAGCAAAGTCTAAAGAGAGTGGTGAAGGTGATAAGCCAGGAAAGGCCATGGCCCTGGGCACCAGTGAATTTCCTGGTAACCCAGGGACACTGCCTGATTGGGATGAAGCCAGCCCAAACCCTCCACAGGGGCCTGCTGAGCCCTGGGGTGCCCTCGAGAGAGTGAGGAGCAGGTTTCGTCAGCTCATTTCTGGATTGAAGAAACAGAGAAGCCAGATTTTACATGACAACACCAAGCTTCACGGAGACCAAGAGAGGTTCCATGAAAGAGTGTGCGCCCTTGAAAGAGAGAGAGAGAGAGAGGTGACAAAAATATCCAGGCTCGAGCGGGATAACCACAGGCTGGTAGGGGACATCTCTCAGTTAAAGAAAGAACTGGACCAATATTTACAGGCAATCTCTGACCTTGAAGACTGCAATGGGAAGAGTTATGGCAAAATTTTGGAGCTTGAAGAGGAAAATGAAAAACTGAAAGGGAATCTGGGCCAACTCCAGAAAGCCACATCTGAGAGTATCAGGAAATCCAAAGACACGATGGGGCAAGTCACCCTGGAAAACTGGAAGCTCCAGACGCTGATCTCGGAGCTTGGCGTCAGTTATAAAGAGCTGATAAAGGATATCGTGCTAGGAATAGAAGACATGATCCGAGCCTTAAGTGGGGAGAACGAGCACCTTCTACGCAGGGTCCATGTCCTGGAGAGGGAAGTCACCTTGCAGAGGAGCACGGATCAGGGGCGTTTGGTGAGGGGAAGGGAGCACCTCCAGGGAAAAGCCAAGATGCACGCTGTAGACAAAGAGGTGCAGGTGACTCCACTCACAGGACAGCTGCTTTCAAGAGCCTGTGGGCCACCCTTGGAGGAGGAAATGAGTCTGGCTGCAGGGCAGACAGGACCTTCCACAGGCAGCGGGAATTCCAGATGCGGTGCTGATTCTCCCCCTCCATCGCTGGTCTGGAGAAACACTGGTGTAGCCAACGCCCTGCAAGGAAATGTCAGTGGAGCAGGAGTGAAAGAAGCACATTTGGAGAAAGAGGAGAAGAGGCTCAGGTGTTCTGTGGCTCAGGGGCAAGCTCTGAGCTCCCTGAGCAATGGCCCCACGGTAGGTTGGGTCTGCATATCTGCTTACTCATCACGCATGACTCTGTTCCAGGGGCCACCCCATTCACTTATGCAATTCACCAGAGTCCTGTGAGGGAGGTAGAATCATCCTCCCCACTTACCAGATGAGAGGAGGTTGGTACAAAGAAAACAGAGAAATGCAGTCACTGCAGTCACATAGCCAGTGAGGGATGGAGCAGGGACTCACACCTGGGTGCTCTGATCCCGGGATCTCTGTTCCCACCTGCTATGGGAGATTCAAGCCTGCCCCTCTTCTTAGACTCCAGCAGGGCACCCACGGGGTGTTCACACTTTAAGATCAGCCCTTGCATTTTCCAACCCTGGGGTTTTTCAAGCGCCCCAAGTGCTAATTCTGTACATTGGGTCTTGAAAGTTGCAATGAAAAGAACAATGGAATGTAGAGCATGATAAAACCGGGTTCCAACCCGGCTCTGTGCTTTCAGAGCTGTGACTTTTAGGCCACATGCAGACTTCTCTGAGTCACTCTCCTCATCTGTGGACAGTTCTTGACTGTTGGGAGTCCTGGGATAAAACACTCATAATGTTCCTATGGTGGCCTTCACGATGTGTAGGATATTTAGCGTTGACACCCTGGCATTCGTTCATTCCATTTTCTATCTCTATTTCTCTCTCCCATCTCGCTCCACCCTCTCTCCCTCCTTCCCTCTCTCTGTGTCTCCTTCTCCATCTTTCTGCCTCTTGCCCTCCCCCTCCTGCCTCCCTTTCCCTCTTTCTCTTTTTGTCTCTCTCTTCCTTCTTTCCTTTCTCTCTTTCCTCCCGACCCCCAACAATTTTATCAGTCATTTCAAAGAATCCGTTTTTAGTTTTATTGATTTTATTTATTGTTTGTATTTTATGTATTGGTTTCTTCTTAGGCCTTTATTGTATTCTTTTTTTTTTTTTTTTTTTTTTTTGTGAGACAGAGTCTCGCTCTGTCACCCAGGCTGGAGTGCAGTGGTGGGATCTCGGCTCACTGTAACCTCCACCTCACAGGTTCAAGCAGTTCTCCTGCCTCAGCCTCCCAAGTAGCTGGGGCCACAGGCACACGCCGCCGTGCCCGGCTAATTTTTTGTATTTTAGTAGAGACGGGGTTTCCCCATGTTGCCCAGGCTGGTCTCGAACTCCTGAGCTCAGGCGATCTGCCCACCTAGGCCTCCCAAAGTGCTAGGATTACAGGCGTGCGCCACCGTACCAGGGCTTATTCTATTCTTTCTCCCACTTTCTTTTGATTTAATTTGCTGTTCTTTTTCTTGCTTCTTGTGTTGAAAACTTAGGTCATTGATTTTCAGCTGTTCTTCTTTTGCAATCTACGCAATTAAAGCTATAAATTTCTCTCTAAGCATCCCACACATTTTGAGATGAAGTCTGTTCAGTTCAAAATAGTTTCTAAGGATTAGAGGTAAGGAATATGTATTGCCTATCTACTATGTGCCAGGAAATTTATATACTATCATTTATTCCTCAAAATTGCCTCAAAATGACATCGTTAGGGCCAGGCACGGTGGCTCATGCCTGTAATCCCAGCACTTTGAGAGGCCAAGGAGGGCGGATCATGAGGTCAGGAGTTCGAGACCTGCCTGGCCAATATGGTGAAACCCCATCTCTACTAAAAATACAAAAATTAGCTGGGTGTGGTGGCATGCACCTGTAGTCCCAGCTGCTTGGGAGGCTGAGGCAGGAGAATTGCTTGAACCTGGGAGGCGGAGGTTGCAGTGAGCCGAGATTGTGCCACTGCACTCCAGCCTGGGCAACAGAGCAAGACTCTGTCTCAAAAAAAAAAAAATGACGTTGTTATAGCTAGCCCTGTTGTATTGATTTAGGAATTAAAGTCCAAAAGGATGAAATAAAAACAAGCAACAACAACAACAAAAAACCTAAAATAGCTTCTAATTTCTATTATGATTTCTTCTTTGACCCATGGGTTATTTAGAAATATGTTGCTTGATTTCTAAGCATCTCTGGAGTTTTTCAGTTATACATTTGTCCTTGATTTCTAGTTTTATTTCATTGCTGTTAGAAAGTATACAGTATATTATTTTAGTCTTCCAAAATTTGTTGAGACTTGTTTTATTGACCAGGTTATGGTCTATGGCCAACAGTATATCCCACATACCCTTGTAAAGAATGAACATTGTTTGATTGTTGTATATCAATTAGGCCAAGCTGGTTAATTGTCCTAACAAAATCTCTTCTATCTTTGCTGATATGTTGTCTATTTGTTTTGTCATTAACCAAGACATGTTTTAAAATCTTCCACTCTGAGTGTGCATTTGTGTATTTCTCTTTTTAGTTATGTTATTTAAAATCTATATATTATAATGTTCTTTAATTTTTATGTATTTATTTATTTTTGAGACGCTGTCTCGCTCTGTCACCCAGGCTGGAGTGCAGTAGTATGGTCTCAGCCCACTGCAACCTTTGCCTCCTGGGTTCAAGTGATTCTCCTGCCTCAACCTCCCAAGTAGCTGAGACTACTGGCAGCCACCATCACGCCCAGCTAATTTTTGTATTTTTTAGTAGAAATGTGGTTTCACCATGTTGGCCAGGCTGGTCTCAAACTCCTGACCTCAGGTGATCCACTGGCCTCAGCCTCCCAAAGTGCCGAGATTATAGGTGTGAGCCACTGTGCCCAGCCAATTTATTTTATTTATTTACTATTTTTTCTATTTGTCTCATCTGTTCTGTTTTCTTTTATTCTTTCTTTCCTCCCATTGTTTTTGGTATTAATTATATTTTGTTATTTATTTTTCTTCTCCATTAGCTTATGTTTTAGTATTATTCTTTTAGTGGTTACCCTCGGTATTTCAAAAATGTATCTAGTAATTATTTAAATTTACTTTAAACTAGTTTTCTTTACCATGTCCCAATTAATACAAAAATTTTTCAATAGTTTAACTTCATTTAATCTCTTTTTACTTTTTATTATTTATTTTTGTTATATATTACTCCTATGTAGAATAAATCTTATAAGCCACTGTTATTTTAAACAATCATATATTTTTCATTTACCCGTATCTTTACATGTTCTTGTGCTGTTCTTTCTTTCTTACTCTTCTGTGGCTCTGATTTCCTTTTGCCCTAAGAACTGTGGGATTTTTTGTAGTGATAATTTCCTGGTGATTAATTTTCTCATATTTCTTTTTATGAAAACAATTTTTTAACCTTCATTAAATTTTTTTTCTCCCATTGGATTCTGAATTTTAGGTAGCCAGGTATTTCACTCTTTTGGCTCTTTAAAGATCTCATTCCATTGTCTTCTGCCTCTCATAGTTTCTGTCCAGAAATCAGTCATAATTGTCATTGTTTTTCTCCCTCACTCCCCCTAAAATAAATGTGTTGTTTTATCTCTGACTGCTTTTATAATTTCCTATTTATCTTTGAGTTTTGGCAGTTTCACTATAATGTGCCTAGATATGGTTTTATTTGTTTTTGTCCTGCTTGTTTTTATTTTTTTGTTTGGTTTTTTTTTTTTTTTTTTAGCTTCTTGTGTATTTTTGTCTTTTCTGTCAGACTTAGAAAATTCTTGATCATTATTTCTTCAAATATTTCATTCTGTTCTATTTTTCTTTCCTCTCCTTCTAGAAATTCAGACTTTTTGGCTTTATTTCACATCTTTCAAAAATCCTGTATCAGTTTTAAAAAATGTGTGTTTCTGTTTGGATTTTCTATTGACCTCTCTTTTAGTTCACTAATCCTGTATTCTACCATGTCCCATCTTCCATTAAATCTATTCAATGAGTTCTTAATTTCATTTATTGTATTTTGCAGTTCTAGAATATCAATTTTATTCTTTTAAAAAGAGATTCTGGTTCTCTGTTGAAATAGTCCATCTGTACATCCATTTTATTTATTTTTCCTATGTTTTAAAAAATACATAGATCATAATTATTTTGAAGACCTTGAGGGGTTTTGTTTTGTTTTTGCTGCTAACACCAATATTTGGATCATCTCTTTGCCTGCTCCTATTGACTATTTTGTTTATTGGTGAACAGTCACATTTTTCTGCTTCTTCATGTATAGGAATTTCAAAAACTTTTATGTTGGACATTGTGTATAATATTTTATGAAGATTCCTGATTATTGTCTTTCTCCAAAGAATGTTGAGTGAATTTTATTCTGGCGGATAGTTGCATGATCAGCAGATCATCTTATTCTTGTGTAGGCCTATTTAAGTTTTGCCCTCAGACCTAGTAGGGCTTGATATTACTCCTAAGGTGAGGCCCTTGCTCTTAGGGCATGGCCTCTCAGTGATATCAGCTGAGTTCCACAGCATTCACCAAGTGCTCTCCATTTTGGCTTTGCCAGAACTCTGCCATCTTCTCAGAAGTGTGTGACCTGTGACATCTCTTCACCAATAAACCTCCAAGCTGCTGTTCTTTGCAAGGCTTAGAGTCTTCTACTGTGTCACATAGCTTATGATTCAGCCAAGGACCCAAGGGGCATTTCTAGGACAGTATTTGGACTTTCATTCTCTGCAGCTATCTCTTCCCTGTTACTTTGTCCCACAAACGCCAGCAGTCTTAGCATCCTTAAACTCCAAGCTCTATTTCTCCATCTAGCAGGACCAACACTTTCAGCTTGGGCTCTATTTTCGGGACCATTGTTTGGAAAATATTTCAGAGAGAAACCCAGGGAAAATGTGGAGCCTGCCTTGTTGTGCAGGCTTTTTCTTAAGGATTGTGGCCCTGTACTAGTCATCTTCCAATGCCTGCAAAGCATTACTTGTATATATTCTCCCAGATTCTATAGTTGTCCAATACCAGTGAGTAGCAGTGTGGAAATCTGAGGAGTTGAATGTTGAGCTGAGACTTCGAAGGTTAGAAAAGAGCAGTGAGGAAGAGCATTCCAGGTAGAGGGAAAAGCGAGCGGCCAGGCCTTGAGGCAGGACAGAGGCTGGCTCATTGGAAAAACAGAAAGTAGTCAGCATGGCTGGATTCCAATGGGCAAGGAAGGGTGTAGTGTGAGATGAGGTTGGAGAAGCTGTCACAAGGCAGGTTGCAGAAGGCTTGCAGGCCCTTGTTTGGATCTTTTCTAGATGTGGTAGGAAGCCATCAGAGGGTTTTGAGCAGAATGATGTGACCCAGTTTATACTGTGAAAAGATCTGTCTGCTCTAAGAACAATGGTTCGGGTGGATTGAAGGAGAACAGCTGAGAGGAGTTGGTGGCTGGATAGCCAAGAGGTGACACTGGGGTTGAGGAATTTGCAGTGACAAGTGGAGCTGGAGTCCATGGGACTTGGTGATGGAGCAGAAGTCACCAACACCTGATGTATTACTCTTTGACCGAAAACCCTCTGTGGCTTCCTACTGCACTGGGCATGAGATCCAAATTTCCTGCAGTGAGCAGTGCTCTGGCCCCTGAGACTCTCGGGAGCTTCCACTGTTGCTGCTTATACCCCCAGCCTCCACACTCCATGCTGCCACCTCTGCCTTCATTCTTCACCTTCTTCATCCACCTCTCCCTGCACCCAGCTTTCTCCTCTAGGTCTCCTGCTGGGGGGCCTCTCCTCCAGAAAGCTTCCCCCCACCCCCAGGCTGGTTCTGTGCAGAGACAAGTCAGAGCCGACTCATGTGTGTCTCCTCCCAGCTCATGTGTGTCTCCTCCCAACTCTGCCTTCAATGATACCATTTTGGTAGCTTGCAGTCAGTCATGGTGGGAATATTCACACCATGGAAACTGGCAAATGCTACAAATTGGTACGGTCCCCCCAACCCAGAATGTGGTTTTTGTACAGTTGCCACCCCCCAACTGGATGATGTCTCTGTTCAGTGCCCCCTTCAGGTCATCACAGCCTCCTGGCTTCCCTTTATCAGGCTGTATTGAATGTTGAACTACCTGCCTGTCATTCTCCACACCCGCCTGAGCTCCTGGAGGGCAGTGTCACCACCGCCCATCTCAGGCCAGCATATACCCTGCACATGTGCTCATGATGTCTGCTAGACAGCGGGAGACTCTCTGGGCAGCTCACAGGGCTGCTGTGTGGGGTGATCCCATGGGACAGCAGGCTGCCCCTCACCCCCCGCCCCGCCGCACAGCCATTCTCTTTAGAGGATACTTGGGTGCTCTCTGAGGACCCATGGGACAAAGCTCTGGTCCAAGTCACTGCCAGAGGAGGGAGGTAGAGGAGGCAATGTACTTCCCAGAAAGGCCAAGTTGTTTTGAAGTCTTGAAGCTGAATTTTATGGGACCATTCGGAGCACCCATCTGTTCTTAACACGGCCCAGCCTGTGCATCTCAGGTCCATGTGGTGTATATTTCTATTAATTTAAAAAAAAATCTTCTGCTGTTGTATATTTTATTACGAGAGATGCCCCAGCAGCCCTGGAGTCACCTGAATTCTTCCTTCTCCTCCTCTTCTCCCTCGTCTCTTTTTCCCAAGCAGGGTAGCTTGGGTTCCCCCTCCTACCTACCCCTGCTAGGTCGGGATGAATTTTGGGGGTCTTACAATTCGCAGGGAAGCTGCCTTACAGTAAAAGGGAACTGCTGTCACAAGGGGGAAGGGAGTTTGAGAAGCATTTGAGTTTCTGGGCTCCTAAATCTTCACAAACGGAACTTTTAGCAGTGCTGTTTCTTCTAAGGCCGCCTCAGCAGCATGAACCAAGAGCTTAAAGATGCTCATGTCAGGCCGAGCATGGTGGCTCATGCCTGTAATCTCAGCACTTTGGGAGGCCGAGGCGGGTGGATCACCTGAGGACAGCAGTTCAAGACTAGCCTGACCAACATGGAGAAACCCCGTCTCTACTAAAAGTACAAAATTAGCCGGGTGTGGTGGCACATATCTGCAATCCCAGCTACTCGGGAGGCTGAGGCAGGAGAATCGCTTGAACCTGGGAGGCGGAGGTTGCGGTGAGCCGAGATCATGCCATTGCACCCCAGCCTGGACAACAAAAGCAAAACTCCATCTCAAAAAAAAAAAAAAAAAAAAAGATACTCACTTTGTTCACCTGGAAATACCCCCTGATGATCTCAGGGAAAGCATCAGAGGTATGTCTAAGTACTTATGTACAAGGGCCTTTGTCACAGTTCCAATTATAACAGCAAGATGTTAGAATAATCCGAGTGTTCAGCACGGCCACAGGAGGCTGCGTATATACTAATAACAGCATTTTCAACATTATTTGGTAATATGGAAAAACGCCCAGAACACGGTGTTAAGGGAGAAAAGCAGAAAACAAAAGAAATATATCATATTTTAAATTTTATATAGAAAAATCTGTGTTAGTATGTATGTTTATGTATGCTTGTGTGTATGTATGTATGTGAGTTATTTTAAAAAATAAGAATTTAGACTTCAAAACCATTTGGGGGCAGTAGCACCTCTCCCATTTTGCCACACTTCCCACAATGCAAAGCCAGCCTGTTCCCTCTCACTGTCCTTCCTCCCAGAAATTCCCTTTGGCATCTGAATGAAACCTGCTAATCTCATGTTAGATCCAAGAAGAGTGACAGGCAATTGTGTATTCATTTAAGAAAAGTGCCTGTGGGAGATATAGTATCTTCTGTTTCATATAAATATATTATGCTTTAGCATAATAGGCAACTCATAATTTGATTGGAACATTCAATTTCGCTCATCACACTGTTTCAGTATAACAGTGACTGGCATCTATTACAGCAGATTCTGGAATGCCACCCCACTGCACATATTTTTGAAGCTAATATTCCAGGCTGTTATTCTGGGACTCTCCAGGCCCTCCCCAACACCCACCTCCGGAAACCAAGCAGAACCACCCACTCCTATACATGCACATGTCGAGGGACTTAGCAGGAAATCTGCAGAAAATCTATGGATAATAAAGATTCTGCAGGATAATCAGATTGGGAGTGATTTCTGCTACCTTATCTTCTAAAACTTACTATAACAGAAATATAAGCAGGAAAACCAACAACAACAACAAAAAACTATGGAGTGGGGAAACGGGTACAGTTTGTTGGCTAAGGCAAATTGCTTGGAAGATAACCTAAACATTTCATTCAAATCTGTGATTTCCGCAGCTCCGGGACTCAGAGGCCGAGGTTACTGAGGAGGATCCCAGGCTGCGTGCCCAGCAGCTCCATCACCGGGTGCTGACCCTGCAGTGCCAGCTCAGGGACCAGGGCGCTGCCCACCAGGCATCTCTGGACAAGGCCACCCGCCTCCAGGAGGAGCTCCAGGCCAAGGTGTGGGAAGTGCTTTCTTTTCCCCTCTTGTCAGCCAGGGCTCCCACACCCCGGGGCGTTTTGGGAGTGAACAAAGATTTGCTGAGGTCTCCCTGACCCAGCCAGTTGGGAGCAGGTACTGGATTTTTAAAGTATAAGGCAGTACCAGGAAAAAAAAACAAACAAACAAACAAAAAAAACACAGGCTCTATGATTGCTCCCCTGTTAAATTTAAAAACTGCACATATGTGGTTTCTTTAAAAAGTCAAGCAGGCTTACAGTGTCATATAAATAAAAGTCAAAGCCTTTCCTCTGTCAGAGGGAAGTGGGTGTGACTATGACACAGTGGTGCAGATGCAAACCTATACAGGTACCAGAATTGCACGGGACTTAACACGCAGACACACACGTGTAAAACTGGAGAGATCTGAAAAAGATCAGTGAATTGTGGCCATTTCAATTCCTGGTTGTGACATGACACTATAGTTTTGCAAAATATTCCCACTGGGGGAAACCAGGCAAAATGTTCAAGGTGCACTCCAGCCCAGGTGACAGAGCAAGACCCTGTCTTGAAAAAACATGTACAAGAGGGCTCTCTGTATTATTTCTTACAACTGTCTGCAAATCTTAATCATCTAAAATATAAAAGCTTTCTTTCTCCTCAACCTTAACATTTTCTGACTTCCAATATTTTTTCAACTCTATCCACCCACTTTCTGAATGTGTGTGTATGTGTACATGTTTGAAATTATACTGTACAAAACTATGCTGCATCTTCATTTTCTCATTTAATTAAGAATCTTGTGGTATTTTCATATCAACACATGCAAAGTGACCTCATTCCTTTAAAATCGTGTGTATTATGTCATCATGAGGCCAAATCATAACATATTTAATCAATTTTTCTGTTTGTGGAAATTCAAGTTGTTTCCATTTCTTTGTATTACAAACACAGCTCCAATGAACATTTTTATTTCTCTCTTGGCATATACTTCTGCTGTATATCTAAATGGCAAATTTCTAGCAAAAGAAAGGATATATAAATCATTAACTGTGATAGGTAATGGCAAGTAAACCTCCAAAATGATAGCATCATTTATACTCCCACTAAGAAGAAACAAGTCTACTCATCTGGCCATAACTCGTTATCCTGAATGTTAGCAACTTTACAATTGTTGGACAAGTCAATGGATGAAAAATACAGCCTCAGCATTACGGTATAATTTCCAGCTCTTCTCCCATGTGTTCTTTGTAAGATCAAAGCATGTTATATGTAGAGTTTTATGTTCATTTGCCCATGTGGCTGCATAGTCCTCATACATATGATTATTTGACTGTGTAGTAATCTATGATTGTTTGTCTATGATTGTTTGTGTAGTAATCTATTGGGTGGATGTGGTTTCCTTAACTATTCCCCAATTGTTGCATCTAGAGCTGTTTCTATGAACTTACACATAACTGTTTATATAAAACAGTTCACAGAACTGGGACTACTGGCTCCAAAGGTGGCAATATTGTTGATTCTTAGCTATATATCACGAATTGCTTTCCAAAGTAGTGGTATCCACTTCCATGCCACCAGCAATAAATGAGTGTGTCTCGTTCACCATGTCTTCAACCAACACAAGAGCTAGTATTGCTTTTTTCTCTTATCTGTCACTGGCCTGTGGGGAGGGGGTGTGTGTGGAAACTTCAGTTACACATGAATTAGACTTTAAGTATATTTGAAATTATTTTCATTCTTTTTTCTTTCTGCTCAGTTTCAATATTTCCTTTGAATCTCTCTTCCAGCTAAATAGTTCTCTTTGGATGAATCTAATTTGCTCCTAAACTCACTTTAGTTCTTAATTTCAGTTAGTCTATTTTGCAGGTGGAGAATTTCCCTATGATTCTTTTTTTTTATAGTTCTCAGTTTTATGATGACATTTTTGTAATGTAATTCCTGAACATCTCAATCGCAGTTGCTTTAAAGAGGAAGAGTGTCTCTGATAACTTCATTTTATGTTCTCACCAGCAGTGTAGGAAGGTTCCAACTTCTCATCCTCGCTAACATTTGCTACTAGCTGTCTCTTCTATCATAGACATCCTAGTTAGTGGGAGATTGTCTCTCATTGGTTTTGAGCTGTATTTTCTGATGGCTAATAATGTGGAACATCTTTTCACGTGCTTGTGGGTCATTTGTATGTTGTATTTGAAGAAGAGTTTATTCAGATTCTTCCCATTTTTCTAATAGGGTTAATTGACTCTCTTTTTGTTGAGTTGTGAGAGTTCCTTTTATGTTCTAGATAGAAGTCCTTTATTAGATATATGATTTGCAAATATTTCCTCCAATTCTGTAGGTTATCTTTTTAATTTCTTCTTGTTCACTTTTTGATTGCAAATGCCCAATACTTATCTCACTGTGGCATATTTATGTTATTTCCTAAACTGAAGCAGACAGAAGGTTTAATCCAAGGCTGCAAATATGATTGAGTGCCTTTTGAATATAAGACAGTCTGCTTAAGGCTGGAATTTTACTCTTTGAATACATTAGGAATGCTGTGCCAAAACAGATATATGGAAATATACATTGAAATCTTCTTTGTAAAACAAAGAAACAGAACTAAGATAAATTTCCATAAACAAGGAACTGGTTAAATCAATTTTGTTTTGACTTTGTAATTAAATAACATGCAAGATTTTAAAAGAATGAGGTCAGTTTCTATGTGTTAATATGAAAATACCATCAAAATTTTTGTATCACATACAAACTGATCTCATTCTTTTAAAATCTTGCATATTATTTAATTACGAAGCAAGATGCAAGGCCTTTTGCACAGTATAATTTCGTATACACACATTCTGATCCATATAGTTATGTTGGTCCGAAGAGTTTGGGGGTGAGGAAGAGGCTTGTGGCTTTTTATTTGATTTTTTTAACTGACTGCAAAGGGACTGAGAGAGTTAGAAGAACTCACACAACACCTGTTTTGTTGTATCTTATGGGTCCAGAATTCAGATAGGACTCGGCTAGGCTGTTCCGCCCTCCAGGGGATCAGTAGGCATGACTCAGTGGCATCCGGCTGGATGCCAGTCTCGGCTGGGGGGTCCCCGGCGGCCTCACTCACATCCTGGCCCCTCTGCAGGATGGCGGAAGGCAGCTCCCACTGGTGCCTTCCCTTTTTTTTGTCATGTCTCACGGTCTCCCCAGCGGGCACCTGGAATTCTTAAATCCTGGCTCAGAAACAGAAGAGACCCAAAGTAGAAGCTGCCAGTCCTATTCAAT
The DNA here is from genome assembly GCF_029281585.2 of Gorilla gorilla gorilla. Classification (NCBI taxonomy): domain Eukaryota; kingdom Metazoa; phylum Chordata; class Mammalia; order Primates; family Hominidae; genus Gorilla; species Gorilla gorilla. Next base: position 15,435,088 of record NC_073227.2, read on the forward strand.
GCCGGGCCCACAAAGGCCCCAGGGCCACTTCCGCTGCATTCTATGAATCAAGGCATCTCAGGCCAGCCCAGATCTGAGGGAAGGGGATAGGAACCCCCTCTACGGGGAGCAGTCTCAAAGAATCTGCGTCCAGCTTTCATCTGCGCCTAATAGTAACATTAGTTTATTGATCACTGACAGGTGCCAGGGCTTGTTCTAAACATTTTACATGGATAGGTTCACGGAATCCTCACTACAGTTCTCACCAGTGGGTGGGCACTCATATGAGCCCCCTTCACAGATGAGAAGACTGAGGCAGAGAGTGTCTTGCACAAGATCTCAGTTCCAGCGACTGGCTGAGCCGGGATTAGGACCCCTGCTGTCTGGCTCAGGAACTTGTATGTTTATCACAAGACCAGAAAACTGCCAGGCTGCCTGGAGACTCAGAAGAGGGCTTGGAGCTGGCCCCAGCCACTGCAGCTGGGCAGAGCTGATTCTTTTTTTTTTTTTTTTTTTTTCCGAGACAGAGCTTCGCTCTGTCGCCCAGGCTGGAGCGCAGTGGCGCAATCTCGGCTCACTGCAAGCTCCGCCTCCTGGGTTTACGCCATTCTCCTGCCTCAGCCTCCTGAGTAGCTGGAACTACAGGTGCCCACCACCATGCCTGGCTAATTTTTTTTGTTTGTTTGTTTGTTTTTTTTTTTTAGTAGAGATGGGGTTTCACCGTGTTAGCCAGGATGGTCTCGATCTCCTGACCTCGTGATCTGCCCACCTCGGCCTCCCAAAGTGCTGGGATTACAGGCGTGGGCCACTGCACCCGGCCAAGCTGATTCTTGAGTATTCAGAACATCTGTCCTCCCCTGATCCTGCCAGGCAGGTGGTGGGAAAGGCCCCTGTTCCTGGCACTGAGTCCCCATGAGGGTAAAGAGGGCAGGTA